>NC_087372.1:7160-1207160 GCF_031761385.1 Necator americanus | reverse complement strand
CGATTTTGTTTTTCATTCAAATTTATTTTACTATGACATTTCTATAAAGGAAGATATAATAATATAAAAATACAAAGATACATTTCGATCACCTACGCCATGAACTGAAAAATCGTTCTTTAAAACCGTTCTGTATCCGGAAAGAGTATACTGCTTGAAGAATTTCCACCCTCATTAGTGGGAAGACGGTGTGAAAACTCGAACTCCACCCGTGAAATTTGAGTGAGTTCCCTCATAGCGCTGCTTTAACTCATGTGCAAAATTGCATTTTAGTTCACTTTTTGATTTTCTTCCTCTTATCCGAATTTTGTGCATTGAAGCAGGTGGATAAATTAATCGATATCGAACTAATTAATTAACAGAGCTTTCAATTTTAACTTAAAAAACTCAAACTTCAACTTTTTAGAGAATTCCTAATCGCAATGCTACTTTTGTTTTCGATTTACCTTTGTTTTCTCATTTTCCTCATCGTCTATCTTTTTTTTTACCTAATACAGTTATTAATTTATCTATTTATCATTTCAAATATGCTATTTCCTACATCCAGATATATCTACTTTTGTTTTCAATTTGCCGTTCTTAGCTCGTTTCTCTTTTCTGGTGCCCAACACCAGCGGCACTGGGGTCGAATAGAATCGCTTTGAACGAAAAGGTTCACGACAACAACACCGCGCAAATTTTCCAGGATTAATTGGAAATTTCATTAGCATCTCCTTAATTGTTCATGAACAGTTGCCTTTTTTAATGAAGCGATTTATTTGAAATGACAGGATTCGCCTTTTAGCTGTCATTAGATCTCTTTTTTTTTCTAAGCATTCTTCTTACATAGATATCCACAACAATGTTAATTTGTCATCATGGGCGAACAAGATTTGGAGATGACAAGGAGCTCTAATCTCCTTGGATCAGTACGTCAACTCACGTGATGCAAAAAAGTCCTACGTTTTTCTGAAACTGTCTTCAAAAGCTGGGAATAATTTGAGATTTCGTTGTGGAATTTAAGTTACTTTTCTAAGTTGAAGTTGTATTTTCTTCGAAAAGGTTTACTGTTCTGCTTGACGTAGATATATCTCTCCGGAAATTTTTAAATAGTATAGAGTAAAACAGTAGTAATAAGTAAAATAATGCTTGAAGAAACCTGAGGAAAAAAACATATGCTATATTCTAGAAGACTGGCGTTTCTGTGGAAAAAGATAACTCTTCTTAGAATTCCCCATGCCTGGTGATGGGACCTAGAAATTGAGTTGTTCATTTGTTCTCTTACAATAAAAAAGAGAATGACTATAAATAGAGAATGGTTCATGTGGAGATAATTTTTTTTTGTGCGAGGTTAAAATAAACAAATATTGCACAACAACAAAGGAACAACGAATATACTCTGCGAAATTCCTCGCGTTCGAATCGCAAATATGAAATTGAGGAACGAGAAAAGAGCAGAAATGGATACGAGGAAGCTAAAAGCAGATGTTTCCACGCCCATTGAATCCCATCCTGGAAACGATCGGCGACTCTGTGAAAGCGCACTACGTTTAGCATAGGTAAACATCTACTGGTTCGCGCATGGGAACGGGTTTCCCTCCGACTGCTGCGGCGGGCGGAGGAGGAGGACATCGCTTCTGTTCGTGTGGACAATTTATATCTGCTAAGAAGCGCGACGGGTCGAGATTATTAGGATAACGGTACTCGAAAAAAGATGTGAAAAGAAGAGGAGAATGAGCGATGAAACATTTTATCGGGAACGCGGCTGCGGTGGGAGGTGGAAAAGCAGCCAGACAGATTTCCCAATGAGGAACTAATTGGATTTCGAGATCCGAAAGTGCAAGTTAGGAACTGAGGGATGACCGGAGCGCTGATTTTGTAACTTTCTTTTTTTCCTCGAGATAGAAATCTTAAATAAGTAGCGCGTACAAGGCTAAAAGTCAGGACGGAATATCCTTACAGTAGCATCCTCTGGAAGGGAACGGTGATTCATGGAAGCGGCATCCGCTTAGCAACCATGCTTCGCGAGGAAGAATCGTTGCGCGTTGAAAATGACACCGAAACGCTACGACGGCGGTGCGCAGGAGGCACATCTATTTCGAATGCTTTTAAAGATTTCAAGAGCAATTTCGTCGCTTCCCCGATCATGAGAAAAAATGAATGGCATAAAACAGTTTTTCTACGTGATTGAATCCTAGAAATTTTTCTTCGTGTAATTGCACCGCACCTCACCGTACCTCCTTTAGCGCACATGCAGTTTTAGATTTTGTGATTTGAAGGTCGAATACGCTGTTATTTGGTGTCTGTCTGTTCTGAAATAAGCACCAAAGTGTCAGGCGATTTATAGAGGCTGAAGCGTATTTCTTGATGATGTCATAAATTATGACTTTGTGAACTGGATTCCTCCTTAGTTTATTTTATGATGATTTAGCACTTTATTTACGCTTGAAGATCTATGCACAACGAGATTAGAGGCGGCAGTTCCAATAAAATGGATGTGCGCTGTTGATCATCCAGAAAACTAGAATGACATAGAGGAATCGAGGTGTTGACGTGAAAATCTCAGGAAAAGTTCAAAAGAAAAGGCTGGAGAGAGCACTCAGAAAAATTTGGAACATGTTCCACCAGAGATTTTTCATACACAGTTTCTAAGCCAGCCTTTAATCTCGTTGTGAATTGGTTTATATGGAATACGTTTCACTTAAGGTCAAAATTACGTCGATGGTATTTTATGGTAGAATAATATTAAGGACCAAAGATCTCCAGGAACAGTGCTCTTTTTTGAGAAAAAAGTGGTCGAGAATATGCGAGAATTCGCTTATGTGGAATCAAGAACCGGCAGTTCCCACAGGAAGAGGTGATCCATTAGATTAATTTGTCAGATATTATATATTCTTGAGGTCCTAACTAGAATATGTGGTCGAACTCAGAGTATTAGATCGTTGAGAAAATATTCTTTCATTCTCGGATTTCGTATTTTCGTGGCTAAAACTTTCCCAAACCCCACGACCACGTTGTAGAACTGCTCTAACCATGGACGAAGAGTCCTGCGCAGCCCTAAAAATTAGCTATCGGTTCTTCTCTTCAGAGTACTGTTTCAAACCGCACCACTAATACATTTTACTTTTTCTTTTTTTTTTTACTTTTTTGTCTTTTTTTTAGCATGTCACCGAGCGTAGTAAAAAACATAAATTTATAAATAGGACTGAGGTTATGCCAAGTTGGGAACGGAATCATGAAATTGCACCGACAGCAGTGCTAGAAGGGATTTTCAATGTCTAGATCTCCTTTACTTGGAAAAGTTCTGGGTGTGTGGATAATTTCTTAGTATCACATCGAGAAACTGAGAAATCTCCTATAGATCTAAAAATTAAGTTGATCTCACGTACCAGGCTGATCAATTCAACCGACGAAGGAACTTCTTACACCACTACTAGTGATGGTACGAAACGTAAAGTGGATCAATGAAGGAATTAACATGCTGAGCAATTATTTAAATCCAATCATCGTACAAACAGCGAGATTTACTTCGTGAGTACTTCAATGTTCCTGAGAAGAGAGGGTTTGAATAGTTGTATCGCCCTGTAGGCTGGTCAGAATGGTGCCCCCATTCATTTGATCTCGAGGTTTGTAAGGTGGGTCTCTGATTCTTGTTTTGATACGTACGAATAGAAAATTTACTCGAAAAACTCTATGAAAAAAATGATTCTAATTTTAAATTCTATTCCATTTCTATTTCTATTCTATACCTGTTTGCTACTGGAAGGAACCTGACATTGAATATCACCCAGGAACAAGGTGGAAGGGAAAATAAACAAAAGTACAACGTAAGTTGGAGTCCATAGTTCTCTCCCTACAGCCATTGAGAATCGGTTAAGATCAGAAAAGAAGTAGGAGTTAGTCAGAGCAAGTATCAATGAGCGTGAGATTACAGTAAATCTTGAGGTGCTGTAGAAAAAAGAACTATAAACGCACATGCACAGACAGAAGCATTTGCATGGTGTGTTAAGGTAAAAAAAAAACGACTGAAGCATGGAGAAATACACGTTCTGGCTGTTTATGACGTCAGACACCATCATAAAGCTGATGCGTAGTTGTGGATCTGTGTTGTCGTCGCCTGGTTTGGAAGTCTGTCATACTCATTGTAGCTGTTCCACAGCTTTGCACTAACAGATAGTCATCTTTCTGGAACAACATTCTTAAGGGACAGGAGTCCAGCGCCTAAGGGAAGCTAGGGAAAGCTCCGTCAATGCATCCACAGTCTCCACAATAGAAGCCGAGTGATTTAGAGGGTCACCAATGACCGTGGAGGAGCACCTTTCGTTCCATGTTTCACATTATCCACTACATTACCCATCCAGTATCTGTGGACGAGTTGTGGATTTGAGCACTTGATGGCACCGGCTACATGAATTCGGATCACGTTAAACGAAGCCCTATTATCCATTGAGTGGAGCGTAACGTTACCGGCGGTTATCAATCGACCGGTGTTCGCTAATCTCCTGGAGAACCATCAACTTTCGATACATTTTATGTCGTTCGTCACGTCAAGGTCATTTTGCACTGCATTGCAAATGCGGAAATAGTCCGCTATGTCTCAACTAGCTGAGACATTCACGGGGGTTTCCACTTTATAGCCAACAAAAAAAGAATCCTTACAAGATAGTGCGTTTCTTCTGTTGTCGACGACTGTGTAACGACAAAGAGCAGCTGGAAGTGCAGCGGACGAAAAGCCGACGGAAGAAAAAGTGAACGAAGCAAACCAAGCAAACACTGCCACAATCTATCTGGTTGGCTGATTTGGACGTCGTTGGTAAGTGTTTGGGAGACTATAAGTGCTTTGGGACGTGCAGGATATCGAATGTTGCCAACAAACAGCAGCCGTTTCTGCAGCAGGTCTTACGTAACCAGATGTTTTACTGTACCGAAAACCTCCTCGACCGACACGCAGGCGCCATACAAGGACTCCGCGACGATTCTTGCAATGTCGTGATGTTTCTCAGATGCAAAGATTTCTCAACGCTATAGAAAGTATGGGAATTTCTGTGGTTTATAGGCTTTTCAATGAATTTTTTCTCCTCAGCACAATGGCCTTCATGGAAACAGGGAAAGATTAAGAGTGAACGAGGAAGAGCTCGAAAAGAGCTATTAGCCACTCAACTGATCTAATCCTTTCCTAGGTTCCATATAAATCCCGGAAAGAAGGAGAAGAAGCGAAAGTGGGTCAAAAATGACATGCATGAAGAAACTACCACCTCCCATCAGCATACAGTAGGAAAGTCAGTAATCTATAGCAAGAGTCCTGAGCTCCTCAAAATCGTAACCGCGTCTTTGAGTTGTTGAAGGCAGAACTGGGAGTCAAGTTCGGTCCTCCTATCTTTTTCTTTCACGGTTTGCTCGGATTTTTTCAGGAAATCTATGGAAAGCTCTTCACAATCTGCCGTAGTGTCCTTAGGACAACTCTTAATGGACTTTCTGAATTCCATGGTCGGGGCAAATTTGGTTTTTTTCGTGTCCAAGCAAGGGCTGACCGGCAGAAAATTCAGTTATATCAAATTTGATCCCATCTCCAGTTACTTTTCGAATTAACTAGAAATCTATGCCCTTTAGTGAGCTATGCAGGTGCGCTGTGCAAAAAAAAAACGCTCTTGGACAAGTGTCCTTTTTTTCCTTCTTTTTCTTCTCTGTGCTATCCTTTTTTTGTTGCATCTCATTGGTATTTAGGGGGAAAAATGTAAACGATGTCATGAAAGCATCATACGCCGTTTCTAATGTACAAAACTATCTATTAACTGTAGACTAAAAAGAACTAAGAAAGGCATTTCTGGTATCAGGAAGTAGATGGATTGAATTTGTGCAGCAAAAAAAAATGTGAATCCGATATCACTCCTCTAGTGTTTTTTTTTCCATTTCCTCACAAAAGTACTCAATCATCTTATGGACGCTGGATGTTCGACAACCTTCCATAGAAGCCATTCAACCTTGCATAGTTTGTTCGATGTCCGCTTATCAGTAGCGAAATAATAATTAACAGGAAAATAAGAACATGTTCCAGGCTCTGATGAAGGCGACAACGCCGAAACGTTAGCCGTAATAAAGTCTTGTTTTTGTTAACAATCTTTGTTGTTGCTTAAATTTGACTATCGACAAGTTGCAATCTCTATGCCAAGATTCAAGGAAAGTCGAACTTTCGCACTTCGAATAATTCGCTTTGAATGGTGAAAATTCGATGCTCTAGGGGTAGCATTTTTATTTTATTACGAACTTTAGGTCTTAAAAGTGAAAAAAAAAACATTCTAGGTCAAAGCGATAAAAATAATGTTTTCTTTTCCCTTAATCAGCAAAAAAAAAGAGAGAAAAAGCATGACATTGGTGATAAGCGGTCAAGCTAAGATATTAACCTAAGGTTTGGATTGCTCAAAAACACTATGTTACCCCTTCTTTGTCCTTAAGAATCTAGAAAATTCTTGTTTTTTTCAAACATATTATTATTATATATTATTATATTTATCTCACAATTTACATTATATGCTGCAAAAGTTTGTCCCCTCTACTTGATGGAAAAATATTAAAAAATTAAACGTTAAAATACTGAAAAAAAAACTAAGAAATAATAAAGAAAACAAAAAAAATGAAAAAAAGCTATTCGAAAAAGAAGTTAGAAACCTTGACCTTTCTGGAAATGTTGTTGGAGAAGACTTTTCCAATCCTTTTCTCCTCAATCATTCCTATTTTTTAGGACGCTTTTTCCTCATGAGGGAGGAATTCCCTCGTTACCACATGATATCTCTTTTTTTGAAACTGTCGGCGCTTTCTTCCGTGCGCACGCAAACAGATAAGTCTCCGGAATTTTTCTGTGTATAGTAATGGGATGTATGTTGTGATAATCCACTAAATCACTACATAGAGTGCTCAGGAAATAGTACGAATGATTAAAAGTAGGAATAAGGAGCGGTAGAAATGATTTTTCCCTACTCTTATGAAATTAAACTTACTCCCGAGTAGGTGGAGTTCTGTATAGTTTCTATATCTCAGAGCATCTTCATCCAGAAATAAGTATGTAGAGTAAAATACAACAGCTTCGCTTAGACCAGTACCTACCGGATCTAATAATCCTCGTACTAAACTGAGAACTCATCAACACGTATGATCTGGTCTCGAAAGGATTCCTCCTTCCCCTCTCCGTCGGTTTTTTGTCATATACAGCAAATAATATGTTGGTTTTCTGGTGTTTCTACGTAATCTGCCAGTTTTTTCAGATGAGTTATAGAAAAAATTGTTGCAAGAGTAGCGAAAAAGGGGAAAATTTCTTTTCATTTTTTATTTTTTAATTTCTTTTTGCATTTGTTTTTCCTAGGCGCTAGTCGGAGAGATTCTACCACTCACAGAGCCACATTACTATAGACAGAAGAGCCGGCAAATTATGGATTGTTTGGCAAAATACATTCGAACGCTTATATAATTAATGAAATGAAAAAAAATTAAAATTACTTATATTTATATAAATGATTTAATTTATATAAGAAATTAACACTTCTGTATGTGTTTATCTTTTATGTGTTTATCTTTTTTTTTAAAAAAATGTAACTAAAATATGTCTGCTTTGCGTTTTTTGATGATTAGCTGATCCTTTTAAAACGATCTGCTGAGAGAAGTGTAACGGAACGAACTGTGGACTGGAGGAATGGATTTTTCTAATTGGAATCGTCCCACAACAAAACAACACCTCGTATTCAATATGCGTATACTCCTGAGAAAACGGGAAAAATTGAGAAGATCCGAAAAAGGAAATGGATTAAGCACCGGTACTACAAGTGTAGTTGGGCCCAACTAGAAATAACGGTTCATCATTTTCGAACGAATGATCCGCGGGGCAGGGAAGTGTCAGTTGTTCGCTTTTTCGAACAACCGATCCGGAAAGTTGGAATGTCCGATTTTTCGAGTATACAAGAGCAAATGGTCGAAAACTAATGCCTAGCAAGGAAATAATAATAGCTTACGCGATTCTACACTATGGAAACGCACATTTTTAGTTTTTTTTAAATTTTTTCTCAGCGGAGAGAAAGTCCTAGATATAATTCCTAATGATGACTGTTCAGAACTTCATGAGAACGCAAAGGCATGGATTAACACTGTCTATCCAATCTTACGAGGAATATGCAATCATTTAAAAAAAGGCTACTTACTAATCCGTTCCAAGTTTTGCATTTTAACGACTTATGCTTTTTTTGACGAATTCTGCGTATTTTTCTTGCCCATGCCCACTTTTTGACGAATCCTCCATATTTTCTGTGTTTTTAATCCCAAATTTCAACTGCAAACGTCTCTTCCATTATACCGGGATTTTTTGAAGAAAAAAACAATCTGAAAACAATGAAGTAATGCAGATAGAAAGCGTAAAATATATCAAAACATTAAAAATAACATTCAGGACTAACAGTGAAATACAGTAACGTGCAATAGATGTGCGAAGAACACTGAAGTGTATAATAGAATACGCCAGCGATGCTGAGTGCTTAGATCAGGGTCTTTAACGAAATCCGGTACTCTACAGGGATAATATGCAGGTGTGTATGTACGTGCGATGGTTTATAAGTTTAAGAAGACTTATTTGGTAGACCTAAGGGAGAAATAAAAACATATAAGAACCATACGCACCCATCATTTTCCTTCATCTTTTCCGCAAAATTAAGCAATTGATGGAATGAAACAGAATTTCTTCCCTTTGCAATTGCAAGAAAGGCAAGAAAAATCGCACCTTTGACACTTTTTGAAGAGAAATTTTTGAAACGTTTTCAAGATTTAAGAAGAACTTAAAATTGTATGCCAATTTCCTAAATTTTATGATTAAATAGATTTTTCGAGCTTAGCAAACGAATACAGGATGAAGAGAGTTGCATCCTACGGAACTGAAGCTCACATCCGGTATTTTGGTACTCAAATAAATCAGTCGAGAAGTATTTTTCTAGTAACCGTCATGGCCCAAACAGATATCTCTCCAATTGCCAAACAAAAGGAGTAATATTTTGAATTAGTATCCATGGAACCAGCTCAAGACTGATTCCCGAACGAATCCAGAACAATAGGGTTTTGGAACATTTTAAAAGGTTTCCTGTCACAAACTCCCGTAATCTTTATCCTTGGACCAAACGTCCTTATCTGGAAAAAATAGAGATTTTGCTGGTAACTTCAAAATTTTAAATGACTGGAATAAAACTTCACAAGAAAGATAGAACGAGTAGAAATTTCCAAGCGAGTTAAATTTATATTTTATCTATTAGTTATATTTATTATTTGATATTTATTTATTTATTTAATTTTGATTATCTAGTATTACAATGAAGAGATATTGCTGTGGTCGGACCGTAACAGGTCCCACATCTGTTTCTGCTCCGATGTGCACAATGTCCGAAAAAGTCAGAAATTTTCCCATAATGATTTACGATATTTTATAAGGGACATTTTGGCGGATTAGAAGTAAACCAGAGCTGGCGAAATGTCCTAGAATCTATGAATCGTAGGTTAACGTCCAGCTTTTATATCCATCACTTGAAATCAATTCCAGTTCAAAATAACCAGCATAGGGGAATAAAACCATCTAAAGCAACAAAATCGTGGAACAAAAAGTGAATTTAATGCAATGGATCCGGTTTTAAAGTGGGGAAGAAGAAGAAAAAGAAAAATTTATTGGAAGGTATCTCAAATATGCGCATGAAAAGCCATAAGTTAGACGTGACGTGACTTAGACGTAACGTTCTTCGATACGTACTATACGTACGTTGTTGTTTGACTTCGGAATTTACGCAATACCAGTGTAGATTTCAATCATCGATCAGGAGAACGATAAATTCAACGTCAACAGCTTTGTAGATAAGCCACAATGGATTTATGTTAGCCGCAATCGTATTGACAGCGTAACGTAGTGGAATGAGTAGTGCAGCGTTAAGGATTCGTGGAAAGTTACTACTTTGACGTATCGCATTTCTCCAACAAAAATGGAACCATGGAACTAGTGTCCAGCTCTTGAATCTTTTAAAAAAAAGAAAAAGAAAATCTAATTATAGGATTTCTTAGTTTAGGAATGAGGGCACGTATATGATTGGATCTGAAAAAAAATTAGTATGTAATTTGTAGCAAATCTCTTTCCCCAGGATAAGTGAAGGAGAATTTTAAACACCTCGTCGTTAATAAGAGAGCTATCATCATTTTTTAAGCATATTTTATTAAATCAGTAATTAAATCAGCACTGCTCACCGATAAAAATCGAAGCCCGAAGTTTATTTCGAGTAAAAATATTGATACAATAAATACGTTATAAGATAATAAAAATAGTAGTCCAATAAATGAGTTATAAAATTCAAATTTTTTTCTCTAATAATCGTCCGAAACCATGTGTCGCGGCAACAGCAATCACGGGATCAGTAGTAGTGATCAAATAACCTAAGTTTAGGACACTACAAGAATTTTGAGTAAGAATCGTGTTTTTTTTTCTCAAAGGAGAATAGGCACAGATCACAATAGATTATAGAGCGTTCCAGTGACAAATGACAAATGAATTTATTAAGTTTCTGTCGAAATCTTCACGTTGTTGCCTTTGTATGCGATTTTCCAGCCGCTTATCTACATGTGGATACGATTCGACGCTTCCTTTGTTGGCGAGGGGAGGACTGTAGGGACAATGTTCTTCGAATGATTAGCACGGGAAGCTAAATTTTACAGTTAATTTAAAGAAAAATAGTTTCCAGATAAGTGCCTGTAGAGCAAAAATGATTCTGCTGGCCTTGATCCACAAAAAGATCCCCCAGTTATTCGAAGAAAGAGCTTCGATTAAGCTAAAGTTGAAATTTAAAAAAAAAACAAGAAATAGGTAGTACAACACAAATATCAACTGTAGAACACACATATCAGTTAGAAAAATTTACAATAAAATAAGAAAAATTAAATAAATTACTTATGGAATAACATTTCCGAGAATGGACGAATTGTATAAATTTTCTGTGAAACTATTCACTCAGAAAAACAAAAGCACGAATGGTAACTCCCAGGGAATAGAATTTCGAAGAGAAATAGGTCCGGGGAAAAACTGTGAGAGGATTTAACCAAAATATACGTCATGCTAAGGCGTACAGACTCCTTATTAAAATTCTATTAAGAAACGATAAGACGAAATTTAGGCCAATACACTGGAATGAGTAGGATACTTAGCAATCGTTACATTTCACGGAATTTTTTTCGCGTCATCCATCTTTCAAGGTCATTCGTCCCGAATGGCACTTACACGAGAAGGTTTTTTTCCCCCTTTTCGCTGCAAAGTAGCCGTCTCTAATTATTAGCGGGAATCATGCTAAAATTGAGATCTCTGAATGAAGCTCTAATTGCGCGTGGAAATTATTTAATTGGCAGAATAAAAATCTGGGAAATTGACCGGTAGATTTTCGATATGGTTACGGCTGACACTGTGCGTTCACGTTGACGTTTCTGGATGCATAGGGTGAGCGCCCGGTGAAAGGAATTTGATGAGTTTATGATTTAGGTGCTGGTCATTTGCTACGGAATGATTCCATCGCAAGGCTACGTCGCTCTACGTTGCCAACCGGTCCGCCGGTTCCATGTACATAGCTTCGACAGGAACGCTAATTTGTGAGAGTTGTCCGAGTCAATGCGATTTATTTTGTTCTCTCAAAGACTACAAATCGAATCCATGTGATACGAGTCGTCAGAAACGATAACAAACAATAGTAATGTAAACAATTCTAAATAATCCTAAAGTAAAAATGTTTGGCGGTATTTTAAATTGTAGCCATTCCTTGATTTTAACGAATGAAACGCCTTAATGGATGGATCCAGAGAAAGCAAACAAAAAACTTGCACTAAGGCCACGAGATCAGGAATTTAGCAGAAGGAATGAAAGATGAATTTAGAGGGGAATTTGGAAAGGACAACCTTTAGCCAGGAATAAAGACATGACCACGAAAATAACGCGCTATAACTTGAAGTCTTTGATGCATCAGGAAAATCCTAGGAATCATCCCGTCAGGATTTTCACAACACCTTACCTGATCTGAACTATACACATACCACACGGAAATGAACTCTAATTCCACAACCTCGTATGAATTCCTCAAAACGATTATTTCTCGGAGAGTCAGGTAATAAACTCACACTTTCACGCGCATGATCGACGACCGCATGTCACGTATAATTTAGAGGATGGACGAGAAATTCGGGGGGATGCGATCCCGTAAAATAAGGGGGAAAGGAGCGGGGCGGGGTGGTTTGCTGCGCACGCCTAACGTTAGCCACTAGAACACGTTTGTAATTACGGTTTACGGTCAAGTGAGTGGATCGCAAAAATTAGGTGGCAAGAAAAATTGCCGTTGCCCCTAATCAAGCAGCCAAGAGGAGACTCATCAGAGGAGTCGATGTTGATTAGGTGGCGGAAAATCCTGTAGCAGGTTCCGAACTTTCCCATGCACTTATTGTTTGGAAGAAAACGAGTGGTGGACGAGTTTGCCGGCCCGGAAAGAAAACCGTTTCTTTCCTAATAGCCGTCCTTTAAATGCGACTACGTGCTAATGATATCGAAAAAAAAAACTTTGTTGGATTTCGTTCTAGGAAAGAGGTTTGAAAAATAAAAATATAGGAGGAAGAATGATTATGGGAATGAAATGAAAGTGGGGATAAATTCGCTTCTATACATCTCATTTTTCATGTTATTGGGATATTTCATCTAAATTCCTTCATTTTTTGGGATTAACTGCGCGTTCTCACTGGGAACAACTAATCAAAATCCAATAAAATAACAAAAAAGCAAAACAAGTGAACTGAGGTATCTCCAGAACACCTGAATGACAGGAGAATGACTTTAAGAGTACAGTAATTGAGAAAATCGCACGATCCTGAATATTTCACATGAAAAATGTGAAGTTAGTTTTGATTAGCCCTTTTCCCAGGTAGAAAGAAGTTTTAGAAAGTCTGAGGTAAAAAGAAAAAAGTGGGCGAAAGGAGAGAGAAGAAAGAGGAGGAGGAGAAGAGGAGAAGCGAGTTTCTGCGATGTTCAGTGCTGTGTTGCCCGACGGTGAATGAGGAAGGAATAACAAGGAATAAAAAAACTTTTCGATCGAAAAACGAGTAGATAGCTGACGAGTTTTTTTTCTAGTGTATTCAAAACTAATTCGAGGAAGGAGTCTAGCAAGGCGCGCCACTCATTGCCTATAATAAACACGCCTGTGAAAGACTGGATGTGAATGGGAAATCATGGAAAAAAATGAAGGAAAAACGACGGCTTATTGCGAACGTCCACATGATGACCACGACCACGCCGCGCCGCGCCGCGCGCTTCAGCTTCAGCTGATCGGCCCGTGTCCCCCCATGTGAGGTGAATCCTTCTAATTTCCGTGAAACGCTGTGATTTAAAACAAATGATTACCGTACTGAAGTTGAAAGAAAAGAGAATTCCTCGGAATTCTTTCCCGGATCCCACTGATGAGAGTGGGACACAGAAACAACATCCACTTTCTTCTTCTTTCTCTCCGTCTTTTTCCCTCGATCTTATAAAAATTGAAGAGACTAAGATTTTCTTCAAAGGAAAACTAGGTAACACCGTAATTTTAGCATTAATCAGAATTATTTAAGCGGTGAATTGTTTTATTTTTTGTAGGAATTTTCCGGATGACACGGTCACAGTACTGTGGACCTCTGTTGGTAGCCTGTAAAAAATTAAACTACAAATTAACAACACAAATATGTAGGCGGGTCTGAAATTTGGCACTTAGGCCCGAGTAAACCATTTATGGATTCACTACGCATCAGATTGCCACCTAATGTGCGGAAAAAAAAGGAAAATAATCGATAGAGTACAACTAACCACTTTTTAGAGATTAATGTGTGATTACTGTAAAAAAAAACGGTGAATGCAAGGGAATTACAGTAAAATTTAGTGTGAAAAAAGCCGAAGTGATGTAATATGCAGTTAAGACAATACTTGAAACCACACCACTAAAGAATGGGATCAAATTTAGTTGGAAAGAAGAAGACTTGTATCTATCGCTGGAAACTAAGAGGGTTAGAGTACTGTACCTAAGATACAGTACTATTTTATGTCATTTAATCTTCTCGTCTTCACAAATGTAAAAGAAAAGAACAGAGAAATGTGAGAATCGACACCAGCATAGGACCTTCTGTGCAACCACCGGGAATCAGATTTTGACCTACTCAATAGGCTCGGAAGGAGATACGTCCGTACATAGCCAAAAGGCGCTAAAAATAACTGTTTATCTATCCATGATCGGTTTCAATGCGGTTTTCTGGAGAGAAATTAAACGTATAAGCATTTTCCCATTTGTTTTCTTAAATTTAAGGTTTTGATTAAAATTTGTCTCATATTCAAATTGCACCATTCTTTCAAGGATAAAGGGCAACTGTGTTCGACGTTAATCGATCCGCTTCTGATCCGATCAAACGTTCACTTCTGATCAGAATCGTTTGAGGTTCGCGAACTCGCATACGGTCCTATACAAGTGACTTGCGGGGGCGGCCGAGGTGCCAACTTAGTGTTTTTAACCTCCCAGTCAAGTCTGGTACCAATTCATCGGCTCCGGAAAGATCAAAGGGTTGGCTGGCACCGGAGTGGTTCGATCGATCATGCTGCAGCCGCCGTGGAACCTCTTACCGACTCCACTAACCGACGACCACTGCATCATTCCTTATCACTAATTTATTTTATTATTATCTTTATTATTATTTGTCTTATCTGTCATCTTCATTGTTTTTTGACTTGAATTTTTCACTGATTTCTTTTTTGCATTTGATTTTTGCCAAGGATTAGCTGAGGTTAGGTACTCTCATACTTATTGCGTTTCTTAGTAAAAAAAAAGTCTGTCACAAGATTTTTCGAAAAAAAAATCTTTTCTTGGAAAAATTTATGTAACAGACTTGGACTACGAAACATCGACGAGCATCTTCCCATGCGCCTAACAAGCGTAAGAGTTTTTTTTTCAATCAAAATATTATTTCAACAGATTTTCGCTAGCAGTTTGACTAGCTAACATCACAGAATTACCTCATTCTGACTCGTTCCTCCCGAAGTTGACCTTTCTGACAGAATCGATGAGAAAAGATCAGTGGTTGTTTCTTCTGTGACGCTTCAACCATCAATAAAACAGTGAAACAATTCCTAGATACCCCTTTTTCCGGATAAATTTGCCTCTATGGGATTCATCTGGTATATTTGAAAAAAAAAAACTTAAAATGCTGTCAGTTTTTGGAGATGATGGAAGTAGGACGAAAATAGATCGTTGTTTTGTGTTGAACTGAATGGAATCGTTTAAGACTGGCAGAAATCCACTCGAATGGTATTTCATCCGTTCCATTTCATTTTTTTTTTCAAATTCAAACTAGAGGCGATTTATATACAAACGTACAGTTAACTAGTGCTATATCTGAACGCACGTGCTATTTATACTATATTATTTATACTATATTTATTTATACTGAATATTATTTATACTATTGGTCAATTTTTCTGGAAAAAATGGAAATTTCCTAAAAAAAACAAAAGCTTTTCTGTGGCCAAAAATTAAAAAAAGGACTAAATAAGGATACAAAAGCGTAGTTTGGCGAGACCGTTTTATTGGGAAAAATGGATTGAGTAGGCGCGAAGCAGCAGGACGAGAGCTCCGTTCCGGAACAGCACTTTCATCCAGAGATTAACTTGACAGTCGGTCATGTAGAAACGCTGGGATTTTCGTCAGCGCCCGCCACCGAACTTATCCTTTGATGCAGTTATCGGCAGCCAGAATCTGATAAACTTGATGTTGCCCAAAAAATTCTCTCATATGATGTAGACAGACCGAGGGCCCAACACCATGGACCGCCAGCTCTATCGAGTAATTTCAAGCGCAGCCACTTACGGGGTTACATCGGGCTTCAGATAGTTTTGACCCAATTATAATAATGTCGTTGTGCATGAAATTCTTCGGCTGAGTTTCATACGAACGATAACTATGCCTCTATCATTTAATTTTACCATTTTTATTGGCAAGTGTGGACCCATGTCAAGGTCCCACTATTATAGTTTGGAGAGGGAGAATTTAAAAAGTCTGTTGTTACCAGTTAATATAATATAGTATTTTACAGTGATTGTAGGAAAGAAGGTGGATGACCGATGAAGAAAAGTCCAGAGTTAGAAGTAATAAATGTTACGACGAGGATGGTTTTAAAAAAAATCCCTATGAAATGTATTTTAGACCTGCGCCCTGTTGAGAATCGAAGAGTTTTTAACCTATACGATAGTTTTAGCGTTAAATACTCGTTAAAAATGAAGAAAATAGTAACAAAATCGGAAGTCTTAATACTGTAAAGAAAAGATTATTGGACTTTCCCGAGAAATTTTGGTGAACAAAATCGAAAGCAAACAGTGTTTAGAGAGAACTTGTTCCTGTAAAAGAGGGTGTCCTGTAGAAGAACTGTACTGGCGTACTACTGAAGTGTACGAAATATTTTTGCTACAGTAGTGGCGCAATGTAAGTCCTATCTAAAAAATAAAAACAAAATATAAAAATGTCCCATAGAGGCGAAATATCATTTATGGAACATTTTATGGCAAGGAAAAGGGAGTTTAAAGTGTTCCGTACGTTGATAAGTGACCTTTTCATGGAGAACGTTCACAAAGTACGAGTCAACAAGGCCCGTCATTCTGTAAATGTGAAAAGTTATGCGAAAATCTCATCCGAAACCAGTCAGTCTTCCTATAATTTCCGCGGTGAAAAAAAAATCCATTCACAACGTATGTTCCATTTATCAATAGAAGGCGTCAATGACCTGAAGAGATTGCGGTTCAGCATGCAGTTCTGTAGTAGGTCAAGCGGATGCGTGAAAATCTCCTTTTCACGGACAGAGAGGTCGGCTAAAGGGAGGTGTTCTGAGTGAGAGTTATCTCAGTATAGTCAATGATCTACGAAATACTGGATCTTATCGATCATTTGATCACTTTCGCTGATCTGCCGAGTTTAGGTACGAGAAATATCAAAAAATAACGTACTTATCGGCTCGTTAAGCCCCTATAGCTATGGTCACTGACATCCTGAAAACCCTACGTCTTGACCGGAACTGTGAGATTCCATTTAAACACACACATAATGCGGCGAAAAGCGAACACATTAGCAACTGACAGTAATGGAAAGGAAATTCTATCAGAAAACATCCATGGGACCAAAAAGAAAACTAATTCGAAAGAAATAACTTAAGAAATCAGATTCAGATTCGAGATCCTGTGATCCAGGTATTCCCTCCCTCACAAAAGATAACATTTTGATTGCAGAATCGGAGATGTTTTTCCGAGAAATCCTTAACATTTTCGCTCATCACTAACCCACTATTTGACCCAACACATCGTTCGTGCATTTCTTTTTCGTTCGGAAGTTTCACTGCTCTAATCTCACGCTTCTTTTTTTAATGTGATGAATGCTCGTTTAGAAGTGCAGACGATTGCGTCGGACCGATTCTATCCTGGTATTCTCTTAACTTTCGCAAACTTATAGGACATTCGCTGTTTTTCATCCGAACGAACTCGATTTCGTTCAGATCGGTGAGGTGAGTTATGTTCCATTTCCATGGAATGTCTGTGAATGAAGCCAGTTATCGATTAAATGATCAAACAAACAAACAAATGTGGTTTAGCGACCGCGATATATCTAACTGATATTTTCTTTTGAAATAAAACCTATAAGTCGCGCTCCCTTATTTCCGCTTCTTATTCTGGGATGAGGTCCATAGAATGCTTAATTGTGTTAGCTGACAGCGGTGCTAATGCGGTAGTTAGTAGGAGGAGGTGGCGGCACTGAATCTGAAGCGACATGGAAAGCTGAAATTGTTCTTGTAGCACAGTTGTGCTTGGCTAGACAAAATATACATTTACAATCCCAAAAATCATTTATTTAGCGAATATCCTTGATTTTCCAGAAAAAAACCGCTTATGATACAGGAAGGAGAAAAGTGAAATGAAAAATTTAACCCCTTAATAGGTCTTACAGGAGAAACGTTTAGAACTTGCGGGTTCCTGCATTCTTTGAGGTCCTCCTTCACATTCATATGATATCTATACATTTATAGCATAATATCAATGGCAATAATATATATATATATATATATATAATTTAGCATTTATAGCATTTATTTGCTTCTCCAAACGTTTCTTGGTAATGAATTTTAGTTTTTCAAATTTTATTTTAATAATTAATTAATTCTCTTCCTATGCAATACTTCAATATTTTCTCCAAGATGTAAACAGCAAGACGAGGTAACTTCTATTAAGACCTTCATAGGATAGGATCCAAGCGCTTTCTGAATCTTGTATGGAGAGGAAAGAAGTGAAAAGGTGCTTACAGTACTTGGTAAGAGATGGAAATTGGTGGAAAATTTCAGTAAACTCCAAAACTTGGTGAGAGTAAGTACGTACAATCACTCGCGTTAAGAATTTTCAAAAAAAAAAAAGAGCACTGGGCAGAGAGGAGCAGAAAATCCTTTCGAGAACATGATTGGGTCATAGATACTACATAGAAGAACATGCTAGAAGAGAATCGTTTTAAATATTTGAGAAGGGCATGATCTTCATTCCATGAACACTAGTCGGTAGACTTCGATCCGATAACAACGAGGATTATGGTTTGAGGATTTGAGGAAGTACGGTGAGTAGCGAAAGGCAGACCGAGAGGAACGCAGGCAGCTATGTGGTGGTTGCGGTGGTAGCGCGAGGAGAGCGCTCACTCGCATGTCTCGAACTCCGAAAATCTCGTTCTTCCACAAATGCGCCCGAAGAATTTGTGACAATGACTAGGTGAGGCAATTATTGTCGAACCGAAACACTGAACTTGAATGCGTTCAGCTCATCACCCGACCCCGAAAAAAGTTGCATCTCTACATCGCCGTACTTCTAAGGTGGCGACTGACTGATGCGATTTACTCTACTCTGATATTTCGATTCTCTGAAAAGGAAGCGGATCATCACTGATTTTGATTGTTTAAGACGAAAAATATAGTAAGAAGTAGATTTTGACAGTAAATTTATTTTTGAATTTGCCGGGCAATGACATGAAAGTAGCTGGAGAAAATGGTCACAGGTAACCAGAAAAACGGGAAAAAAACGGAACCGAATCACGTAAGAAACGTTGAAGAAAAAGAAGACGAATCCTTGGATTTGTCGACACTTTATTTTTTTTATGAAAATTGAGAAAACATTTACGGTTTGGCACACTAGCAGAATGACCACTTTTTTTTAGAGATGTGATAATTTTTAGTAGAAAAGGTAGCACTTTTTTTTACTTTCTCATGAACTTTTCGTTCTGTTTGATACATGTGTACGGCAACTTTCTCGCATTGTACGTTCACATGCACGTACCCATGTATACAGCAACCATTAGGATAACCCGTATTTTCCTTGTTCCCTCTTCTAACAGCTTTTTTTGCATGCGATTTTTCATAGGGAAAAAGTACTGGGTTATTCAAGGAATAGTGTTTTTTCAACAGCAATAGGGGAGTATTTTTCGTCGCGGATAAGGGGATTTTGAAAGAGAGGTATCGGAATTCTATCAGAAATTTGAAGAACATATTTTGAATAACAAAAAATTAGATTGCCTCAATTTTGAGTGATAAATGAACTATAAAATAGTGCCTTTTTCACAGAAATGCCCAGTAGTTAAAGAACCGTTTCAAATGATAATTGACATCAGAATTTTCAGATCAACTTTCATTAAATAATGGAATAATGTCATAGTAATAACATCACTCCCACTCTTTTGAGAAGATCCTTTAAAAAGTTTTTTTTTCGAAGAATTCCATGCAAACATCATGACGTGAATCCAAAGTTGCAACTTCTAAAATATGTAAAACAAAAATTTTAGCTAAATGCTGTAGGATCAAAGTATGTCCGCGATGAGGATGGCTTTTAAAAATACGTAAAAAAGGACATGAAAAGTGGTCAAAATCGTATGCGTGTAGTTGCTGAAACCCAAGGGAAGGAAAAGGATTAAGCTACGACTGAATGGAAATGAAAACCATTACAATAGTCCTTATTTTCTTTGTTCCCTCTGGGATGAGCAGGAATACTGGGATTTATTTGATGTGGTGAACATGAATCACATGTGTGTATAGCGGAGAAATCCATGTCTACTGACGTGATGAAGCGGTGGCCGTGGTTCCCCGCAAGAAACTATGATAAACGACTCGACGACAGCCGATTGCAAAAGAAACGAGTCAGTTAGGATGAGATCTGATCCAGAATCACTGGATGTCGTCATATAAGAAGACTATTTGAGATTCCGCTATGTGTCGGTGCTGAGAGGGAGGCGAGTAGCTCGAATGGGGATTGACTCTGGATCTCGCACTTCATCAGTTTGGGACCACAACACTCATGGATTCCATTCATGGTTTTTTTTTGAGCGAATCACTACAAAGTTTTGGAGTTATTTACATATTATTTTGTTATGTTATGAAACGCGAAAACAATTGATTCAATCTTGATGGTTACTTACTCAAAATAACGAATTAGAATGAAGATAGAGGGAATAGAATCCTAGAAAATAATGAGAAAATAGGAAAATAAACTAAGCTCCACTGTTCCTCCTTTTTCTGTGATGAAAAAGTGTCAAGTGGGGTTTCAAACAAATCCTGAAGCACCAAAATTTCTTCCAAATAATTTCTACAGCCATAGAAGAAGTCGACGTCGAACTAGTTCAACTGTGTGGACACAATAACCGTTCGACCGTAGCAGGCCAGAAAAGTGCGAGCGAGCGAGCGAGCGTGTGTTGCAGAATCGTTGCACACGCTTGGTTGAACGGATTTGGCGCCGACTATAAATTCTTTTCACCTTTTTTCAATGAACGTAATTTAATGATTGATTTAATTTTTACGTGTAACGTAAGGTTGTTTCTGTGTTTCTTCTCCGCGAACGTAATTTAGTGATTTATTTAATGTTTACGTATGAACTGAGATTATTTCTGTGTTCCTCCTCCGCTTCTGGTAATTCGCTATTTTGTGACCGAAGCACAATACGAATAATACTAATTCAATCACTTTTTAAATTTTAAGATTTTAAGATTTTTAAGATTTAGAGAAGCTGAGTAGCAGTCGGCTATCGTGGTCTGCCCTAAACTACTTCCCTTTTTCCATAAACTACCTAGATTGATCCTCATATTTTCGTTATATCCTATTTATACTGTAGAATTGTGAATGTTTACGCAAATTTTTTGTTATGTGTGACATTAGGAAGAAAAAGTAATCTCTGCTGAATTTTTGTTTACTTTACTATTTATTATATACAAATTGTATTATTATTACTACTACTTTACTATTTATATTTATTACACCATATGTATTAATTTTGCATACTACTTTATTTATTTGCTTTGTTACTAATTGAGGAATAACAATGGCTTTGAATGGTTTTGCATTTGTAGTAGAAGTGAATGGTTATATTCTTTTCCAGAGGAGTAAATATAGGTTATTAAAGATCGGAGGGGTTCTTGCGGGTCCCTGCATTCTCAAAGCAATTAGTAGTAGGAAAATTCGCGTCTTCTTCCAAAAATTTCTTGAGATTTTTCTCGAAAATCGTGCTTTCTCAGTAGAATTGTTGGTAGTTCCACATTCCCTTGCCACAGAACACTTTTTTTCAAAGGTTTTATTTTAGTAATGCTTATTGTAAATGCAATCAAGTCGCCCTTTAATGGCAAAAATCAATCGTGACATAAATTGATCCGGATATGATCGGGCAGTAAATGGTCCAAATCCATCTAAAATGTGCATATATTTTGCACCAAATTCGTGTGGATTTCGGAAGTGTCTGAAACATATTTATGAAGCTGATCGGATCTCGTTAGCAAAAATATCTCTTAATTATTAGTTCATTTGTGTAGGCGAACAGTCATAATATTTTCGAGCAGGAAGTGGACCTTTAAGTTTACTTACAGTATAAAAACTTCATCCATTGTCGAATTATAGGAAGTGTATCCAGGCTCAAACAAATAAACCCAATGCACTAGAACTCCAATGACCTTAAATTCCAGGTAAACTTAGAAATTCCTTGAGAATTTAAGTTGTTGCTTAGATCGTTACAGTTATATTTCGAGTTTGATATGAAAACTGTGACTGTAGATAAATAAATTGCTTACTGTAGCAGGTTTGAATATTGATTTGATCCGAAATTTATATGTTCTTGCCGAAGAGTTCTGGAATATTAGTGCTGGCAAATGTTTCAGCAACGTTTCCATACCCTAAAACGATATGTATTCATTTATTTATTTATTGTAAGGTTTATTGAAAGAATATTGAATTTTTAGATAGAAAACTCTAAAGCTTCACTTTATGGAAGAATTAAATTTAAAAAATACCTAAAAAAAATAATAAATATAACAAAAATAATGAATAATAAAACTAGCTCCTGTTCGCTCCTCTTATTTTTTGGCTTTATCAAATTGAATCATTGATAAAAGTAATCAAATAATTAGTAAATAATTGAACACTATATAATATTTTGTATTGTACAGTACCTGAATAAAATCCTTAGGAAGCACTGCAAATTTATGGGAACGTACCTCATAAACTGCTGGAGGATCGGATGTCCTTATTACTATGTACGGATGTACACTGACAGAAGCTACGGGACCTCTTAATCTTTCACTGAAAACAGAAAACATTGCATAGATGACTTTTTCACTGAATTATTATAAGATAACTCTGCGAATTCGAGCAATGTTCTCTCCTGGGTCGACATAAGAAGCTCATCCAGATCCTGCATTGTCACAAATTTGGATTCGTGCTTACTTCGGCCAATGCAATCCTTAATTATTATTTTGTTAAAGGCGTTGCTTGCATCTTTTTGTGGCCAATTAATATTCCAGGAAGAGGCGGAGGCAGAGGGGATATACTAAGCGCAGAAAGAACGCGTGCGGTACACAGACGCGTCGCGCAACAACTGTTGCGATGTACACATTCTTAAAATTGAGCTGTTCATACAAGCTTTGTTGGTATTAAATACATTCGACAGGATAAAAGGGTTCTGGATTCTACAAAAGTCAATGTTGATGGAAAGAGGAGCGTCGCGCTTATCCTTATCTTATTCGAACGTATCCGACTATACCTTGGATGCGTTAGTAATTACGACACTATTTTACCTGGAGAGCAACAAATTGCCAGTTTTTCGCCGGCCTACGATCGTTTCCATCGAAGTAAACGAGCTCCACCTCTTCAGTCTTCTCGTAATCCAAAAGCAGCTAAAATCTGATGTTAATGACGCACCAAAAGAACGTTAACTCAGAAAAAAAGTTACCTTTTCTGAGTACTCGTCAATCTGATAAATGTAGACGTAAAAATGCACAACACCTTGAAGCTTGTAATGTTCAAACAACTGTACAAGATACATCCACTTGGACTCGTTACCGTAAAGTGGAGCAAGACAAACAGACATGTTGTATTTAAGAGCTGAAGGCATGATCTACTCAGGATACTGAGCGGAAGGGACTATTTCTTTGTTTTTGAATGTAATTGGTGCTATCCCATCTGATCGCAGCGATCTCCACAGGGACGGAATACTTGATTTTTACCAGGGTCCTCCTCTAAACTTCTTATGAACCAGCAATAATCATAAATCTAGTAACCTTGCGGCGATACGTACATATTTTTAGGTTACTCACGATTAGCAATCAAATTCTGCCTTGATATGCTCCTTTTCAATTCGTCCCTACAGTTGGTCCTTATTCTCTCCTGGTGGTGAAAGCTGTTCAAAGATAGCAAAGTTGGTGAGCCCTTGCGCTTGAGGTCCCTCCACCCGTTCGCCCAGGGTCCCTGACGGATTGCTCCGTTCGAGGTTAAGTTGGTCACCCAAACCGTGGTATCCGTTTATCTACCGTAGCGTTCTTGCTTGGGGAAAAGGATCTCGCGTGAGGATTTCTGACCTTCTGTAGCAGAAGAATGACCTGCAAACCCACCACCCCTCATGCTTTAAAGGGCCAGCCTTGTTGTGTAGAATTCAGGCGGAATTCTAGTGAACTCTGTTCCATCTTGTTCCTTTTTTTTCTGTTTTATGGCACACCTGCAGGTGCTTCAATAAATAAATAAACCGCAGCTGTATTTTTATATTTCAAGCATATGTATTTCTGGTATCCGAAAGTTCTCTGGTATCCGAAAGCATTCATCGTTAGGATAAATGACAAACTAATTAGTTTTTTTAGGATGCCCCTACGCATCCGACATCAATTCAGAATAGCCTGAGCTTTACGAACGCATGTGTAGCCTACGCAATAACTTACGGGGACCCAACGTGTTGCGTCGGTCAGTTCTTTTATCTTCTCTGAAAAGTCTGCCACCAATTTATTAAGCACGGAAGTATGAAAGATTTGCTAGGCTCTAGGGTGGTTTCGAACCTGAGACCGTGGATATTGCAGCTAAAGCTCTTACCAATTGCACTATACTCGCATATCTTTGCTTCTAAAGCTGTGACCGACTGTAGGTGTGCGCTGCGAATGGATTTCCATCGGTTTCAGTCTTAAATCTCGTCTCCTTTGCAGAGGGGGCGAAAACCGTACTTAGAGGTGGGCGTAGAAGGTAAACCTGTACCAAAGAGCTACAGTAGTTAGTGAATGTGGGCATATCTAGAGCTCTACGATCAGCGCGATCGCTGAGGTCCTATAGGACTCGGCTACAGACGTGACACTAATAAGCGTTTTCGAGTTTAGGGTTCCATGCACGAAATCGGCACTTTGAGCTAGACGCTTGGTCCAATGGTCCCGTTTGGTCGCTTGGTTGTAAGCGGAGATTTCAGCAGGATTTTTTTCCCAAATTTTCCTCGTCCTCACCGCTAAATAGACTAAAGAAAACAAACCTCCCGGTTTCCGTTCCGTGACGTTGACAAATTTCACGATATTTTCCGTTGGACTCAATGTGACACTCATATAGACAGCGTCGTGTTGCGTACAACAATGTACTGCAAAGTTGGGGAAAACAACAGAACTATATTGAGGGCTGAGTTCACTCAAATATTCGTCGAAATATCGACAAATCGCTGGTGTTCTGAAATTAATATTTTCGGTTACGGAATTGGAAATACGTAACGATGCCTAGTGATGTACCCGTAATATCCGTCCGCGGTGGTCGTCACCATCGTATAATCACCGTAGCTGAAAGCTGCAAGAGGTATGAATTTGGTTTTATTGGCCCCTCGACTGTTGAGCACGTTGGCCCCACGTAATATCTCATCGATCATCAGTTCACTGTGAGGGACACATTTTGGCATGGCTCCGTCAATTTCACGATCTAAAAAATTCGACATTTTCTGAAAATCTGGAAAGAACAGTTCATTTTTAGCCGCTTGAGAGCTGTAGGAAAAGTGTAAAACGTTACCCAACGAGACTTTTCCTTCCTGACGTTGTATAAGGATGAGAAGCGAAATAAAGATGAAAGTCAGCGGGAATAAATAATATTTGAGCAAAAACATCCGCTTAAACCTTTCCAAGATACTCATAGTTGGGTTTTGGCTGAAAGGTTCGGATATCAACGTAGCAGCTACGGCCTCTGGTTACCTAGATATCCCAGCAATCCAATAAATCTGCCTTATCGATTTTTTAAGCTATTCCATCTAGGAAAAGTCATGGTGCATTTAAGATTAAGTAACAAGAAACAAAGCGAGATAAATTTCAGAGACGAATAATGTTGGTTTTCTCGGCTTCTGGAAGTTGTAAAATTCCAGATCCATTGCAGCCACATACACACACCGTGGTACTCCTCTCGGATTCTGGTCACAGTAATCCGTGAAACTCTCAATCTTCAAGGTTCGATCAGAAGGTGACTGTGATCAATCAGATCAATGAGCTCATCCCGTCAATGAGTTTAATTGGATCGGATACAGAACAACCTCTCTACCTCTCAATCTCCACAGTGACGTTATGATGGTGATATCCTCTTCTTCAGCAGAAAAAAAAATTGATTAAATCTATTCTAAAAATCCTGTTACCTCTGATCTAGTTCTGCACACTAGGGAAAGGGACATTTTTTTCGATCGCTTCAATTTTATTCAATTTTTGCGAAGCAGTAATCCTTGGGCATCCTTAAGTTATGCGGATTTCTTGGAAAATCTGCACAAGTCAAAGTTCAGTATTAATTCCCAGGATTTTGTGTGAACATCCTCCAACTGTGGTTGATCTATAGCCAGAATTTCACTACGCCTACTTACCACGCACTTACGCTTACTCCAAATGTGATCCAAATGGTGTGGCTCTCATCAAGGTCTTACTCTCGATGGATTGAAAATTCTGGATTGTACTAACAGGCCATCGAAGTTCATAGAAAGACTTCTTCAACCGGAGCGCGGTGAAGAAAGCAAGGATTGTTGGATTGTTCAGCGACGAATGAAAGAAGTAGTCTACAGAGATTTTTAACAAATGAAATGAGTGAAGGAATTGTTGCGGAATTGTTCTGAATCAATGAACCTTCCTTTTGCTAAACTTGAAGTCAGACATTCACTAACAAGCGATAAACGAACGTCAAAGAAACCCGATCAAGAAAAGAAAAATCTCATTGAGATGTATCTTATGTGATCATCGAAGTATTTTGATGTGTTACGACCATTTTTCAAAACATCCGAGTTTTTTTTCCATATCCGTACCTCTATTAGGTACAGGTACTTTTGTAGACATACGTAAACGTCTCTAATATTCTAGTGCTCGTGTTAAGACTAACTAAAGTTCCTCGTTTCTGTCTTTTGACTTATTTTCAGTTGTTTTGAACATGAGTTCGCCCTTTAATAAGCCAGAAGAATTAGGTTGAAGAAAGTGGAGAAAATCAAAACTTTATTTTCCGCTGAAATAAAATCTGTTGAGATTAGCCAAGTAGTTCCATCGTACAACACTGTCATCGCAGCAGAATCGCTGCTGCTGAACAGAGCTTCCCTGGATTTGGATTTATCTGACCTTTGTTCTGGATTATCTCATCATTTTTATGGAACGTCACATTGCTTTTTGTGGGGCATTTGGAAGGGAAGATTGCGTTTAAGCTCTTCAGGTTCCACTGATAGCGACCTTGGCAACTTCAGCTTCAGAATGGGACTCGCGTAAGCTTCGTATCATACTCCGTTCGTCCTCGCTTCGATCTTAAAGGCAGCGAATTACGAAAGTGACCACGTTAGGATCTTTTCACGAATCGATAGCGGTGTGGGTGTACTTTATAAATATGATCC
This sequence comes from Necator americanus, assembly GCF_031761385.1. Classification (NCBI taxonomy): domain Eukaryota; kingdom Metazoa; phylum Nematoda; class Chromadorea; order Rhabditida; family Ancylostomatidae; genus Necator; species Necator americanus. Next base: position 1,179,961 of record NC_087372.1, on the reverse strand, counting down.
TGATCACTTTCAATTACTTTTGTAACCCAAAAAAGGCGTGTGAAACAGCCCTAGTTGCACCAATTTCCCCAACGATGCAATTTATTACGGATAGAGTAACCATGGTAATTCACATCACGTTCACGATTGGATTGGAGAGCTTCTGTTGTTTATTTGAGTTATGTTGGTTGGATTGCGGACACTGAACAACGATGGAATTGTCCGCGTTCCATCGCGTGAGAAGTTGCATCGTAGTGGAGATCGATGCAAACAAATGTTGTAGCTCATCCTTTTTCCAGGATTACTGGGTGGAATTGACCGTGATTACGTTCGTAATCGGAAAACAACACCTGTACCTTTATCTATAGATATCTTTGATTTTGTGGCACTTTCCCCTCGAGAAAAACATGCCTCTGGCTTATTTAATAATTTGATATATGATTTAGTGGTTTAATTTAATATTTATTTAATAATTTTAATATTTAATAGTCAGATTTCTAGCACTATAATTAAAGGATAGTTAAGGATAGGACAATTAGTTAAAAGATATGGAAATCAATGTAGAGAACCAATCTATCAAAGTTATCGTTAATGGATCGTGCTCGGATGCTCCCCTCGTCAAGGATCACGAGCAAACTGTTTCGCAGTGGCCGCATGAGTACCAACTCGTCCACTGTCCACTCTATCATGGAAAATACTCACCTGGATGGGTTAAATCATCTCAGCTTCTAAATGTTTTTAAACAAAAAATGATCCAACGAATCCTGCACATTACCGCTGGACAGATGTATTAAGGATAAAGGATAAAATATCTGGCGTTGAACGATCCGCTTGGGACGCGTCCCCACGTCCACTTCAATTCGGAATCATTTGAGGTTTGCGAATGTGTAACTGGCCTATACAATGACTTGCGGAGGCTAGCCGATGTGTAAATCCGGTGTTTTTATCCTACCAGACAAGTCTGGTACTAATTCATCGACTCCGGAGGGACGGAATGCTTGGTGAGCACTAGGGCGGATTCGAACCTCTGACCGATCGTGCAGGCAGCGGAACCTCTAACCGACTGCGCTACACCAGCCCTGACAGATCTTTTCAGGTGTTTGAATTGGTCAAAATTTTCAGAAGAACTGACAAACAGTGCAGTTATACTATAGTATTTATTATTGTTTATACGTACAAGTTCTATCGAAGAATACCCTCAAATGTATAAAAGTCCTGATTTCAGAGTTGTGCGAGAAGTTGAGTGATCATCATTTCTTTTCATGCTCTTCCCCATCCTCTCTTCTTCTTTCTCGAAAATCGAAGTTGTGTGTCTGTAGAAGCTCCCTTGAAGAATCTGCAAAAGAAAAAAAGCAGTTATTTAAAAAAAAGCGGAAAGTTCCGTCATTTTTTGCTATCTCCATTTTAAAAAAGCTGATTTACCTAAACGTATAGCATACATCTTTTACATGTGACATTACCTTGTTCGTTGAGGATGAGACGGTAACAATGCTATCTTGTACAATTCTTTCCGGAAGCTGTATCCGTCAACTTTTCGAGGTCGAGGCCTGGGAAGACGAGGTCTGATCCGAATTGGCCGCAGTGTCGTTGCAGTGGGAAACCGTACGAGTGGGCGCAAATCTGTGGGGCGTTTCTGCAAATGGAAAAAAAAAAGATTACAGCAGCTTCAGATCCATCCGATTCCCTGGAATTCTGATTTGCTTCCAAACCTTCGTTTTCATTGCGCATAGCTCTTTTTTCCAGAATCCTACCCTTTTTTCCTAACTCACCTCTACTGTATCGATACGCTGAAGCTCAATTGAATTGTATAATTTACGTCGATATGGTCCCGGTGGTGGTGTGAATATTCGTGTTGGTGGGGTTTTCACTGTAAAAAGAAAAACACAGTTCTTTAAACCTTAGTCAGAATTTATTTATAGAATTTAATAGTTCAAAGTATTCAGAAATGATTATCCTAGATATTTCCTTATTCTTGACGAAAATATCCCTTTCATTCCGAGTTTTTCCCTTAAACTCCCAAAAAACAAACTTTTTTTTCGATTTGAAAATATTGTTACTCATTCTGAAAATTCTACGTGAAGCAAGTTTAGAACCTGGTTTGGTTGCTGTAATTTTTCATATAGGAACTATAATTATATTTTCAGATAGAATTTTGAGTTAACGTGCCTCTTTTATTCTGATTCCGATCGATTGATTGTGGAACGGTTGTTTTCGGCTGAAAACAGTTGATAAAGTTTACGGCGAAGAAAAAACTCTTTAAAAAAAATCTTTTACCTTACCATATCTTTAAGCACGGAAGCTGAGCCTCGTTTTTTTGAGGAGTGTTAGCAACGATCAAAGATTATAAAGACTGATTAAAATTTTTTGTAATTCCTTATTTTTGGCAACGATTCTATCTTTGAAATGATTTTTTGGAGAATAAAAGCCGCTATTATTCTAGAGTTTTTCTATGATTTTTGTGATTTTTTTCTCAGAATTATGTTCCTCACCACCATCGTTGTCAAAAAAAAAAAAAACGAAAGCATACCATACCCTTGGCGGAATAGCCACTGCTAAGGGCGGAGGCAAAAATAGCCGAACTCGTGGTGTCGCTGGACGTACAATTCGCATAGGAATCGGTTTCGTTTCTATGGTGTTGAGGTGGACTTGCTCTAGTGAATTATCGTCACTAAAATGTTTTTGACTTCCGGAAACCTTGAATCCTGAAAAAGAGTGGAATATATCAGTAGATGCCACAGGGACCACATCGTCAATTATTCGATTTACCTTTGCATCGCATGCAGAATCGTTTTACTTTATCTAAAACATCTACACCCTCCTTATGTTCCACGGCGATCACATCGTTGCAGGGAAGCTTGATGGTCGTCGAAGCGGACTCCGGTGTATAACGGCATTCGTGAGTAGCACGATGGAAGTAGGCCACCTATAAAACGTTATTTTCGATACAGGTGACTGAAAACGCAACAGCACTATTTTTTATATATTTTTGCAATATTTTTACGCAATAAAAAAAATTTGCGATCGTCCCGTCAAACAGAAAACTAAACTCACGTCACATTTCTTCCTGTAACATTCCATTGCACAACGCATTGCTGAGGCGGCTATGGTTTTTTCGGTTAGAAATGTCGCTACTCCTTCTACTAGATCAGCTCCATCCAGAATATCAACTCGTATGGCACAATCTGTGAAAAAAAATCGGGCGGATAGGTGGTGCTGGAACAAACAGGCACATTATTTCTGGATAAAGACTATGGGTTTTAAGTGCCCATTAAATCCCTCAGGTTTTCGTTGAAATGATACTTTTCAAGATTTCTTGGTTTTCACAACCTTATCTAGATCTTCTCATTATTTTCGGTCGCTTCATATTCACTAATACAGACCCACAATAGAAGAGATGCGTATTGATCGGCTACGCGTTTTTCTCATGTCTGATCTGACCAACTTTAATAATCGTTGAAGAAGCTCTTCTTTTCTTCATACCTGCAGATTTTTATGCAATAAAATCATTTTGGAAAAGCTCCTGAGGTGAAAAAAGAACCACGTTGATGGATTTCCGATTAAACTTTGATTCCATTTGATTTTAATGGAAAGTTTTCTCATTTACTTGTTTGCTTCAACTTCCAGACTTTTCATAAATGCGACTGCGTGGCGCTCTTAACTGGTTCCCAATCAACTTACTGATTAGTTGACAAGGTAGGATGAGTCAAATCGCAGTTGAGTTTATTTTTCGAAGAAAAATCAACTTATTTCTGTTCCTCTTCTTTTTCTCTTCTATCTTTGCCTCTTTCCTCTTTTTTGTACTTTATTACGTCTGTTCAGAAAAAGAAAACTAAGACAAAGTTCTATTTCTTCCATTTTGTCGTAAAAAATGTGAACTAAACGTCTGCAATGAATGTCTCCGATAAGGTGCCACGTCCATGACCTCTGAGAGAAAAAAGTGCACGATGATGTATGTATGGAAATAACAATTGCAATAACTACCGCAGGATCAATATCAAAATGGAACTTTTTAGGTGAAAAAATCAACTTATCTAATGGAGAACTGAGAATTTTATAGGTACACTATACTTTTATAGGTTTTATAGGTAAACTAGTTGGAGCACTAGAATGAACTTTTTGAAGGGTGTGAACATTTGGTAGAAATTTCTAGACCGAGTCGTTTGGATCCGTTCAGAAGTCCACTTTTTTGGCGACTTTTAACGAATATCTGCCGAATCTCTCAATTATTTGCAACTAGTTCAATGTGTACCCAAGGCTTTTTTTTAAATTTTAGGTGAAATCTGGATGAAATATTTAGTAATCAGAGAAAAGATCAAAGATTAAAGACTAAAATTTTAAGGGGAAATTGTAAATTCTGATACCCGAATTGAAAAAAGAGAATTGATATCCCGAAAAAAAAAAGAAGTTCAAGCATTGCTTAAGCCTTAATTCTGCATACCTCGGTCATCTAGCGATGCTGAGATGAAATTCATTGGAAGGAGGTAGAGGAGTAACCTTATGATCATCTGAAAAAAACAATTTTTTCGAAGTTAGAAAAGATAAGCTTAGAACAAAAAATGGAATTGTCATTATAAGTCTGTGGTGAATGTAGCATTACATGCAGGTCTCAGAAGACCTCAGAATATCCAGAAAATATCGAGAAAATAAGAGGAAAGACATCACGGAGAAATCACACCAAACAGAATATTCAAGAAAATGAGAGGTATAGCAGAAAGAAAAAAACTGCTAGGGATTCTTTGATGTAGAAAGGATTTCTCAAATATTTTAATGAGGGAAACTAACAAAAAAAAGATATTCGTTGTGCTTGAGGAGGTTCGAGTTCGGTTAAAGATCATCCAAGTTCAAAATCACATCGCAGCGCATCCCATTTCATTCTTAGATCGCTATTATTGCACGGGATTGTGTTTGGAACTAGGTGAGGGCCACACCCCTAACAAAAGAAAAACTTGTCACCTTTAAGAGAACATATGTGAACCGAACAAGAGATGATATCCTTGAAATCATTTGAAAAGAGAATTTCGAAAAAAAGGTCATGAATGAAAAATATGAATAATTGTGTAATGACGGGAAGAATGAGTTATTGCATTTTGGGTTCGGTTCTGTTCGTTCTCTCAGATGTCACGAAATTTCCTATCCATTCATCCCAATCCACATCTGTTGAAATGACATACACTAAACCAAACCTCCCTTTTTCCTCTACAAACATCCTCTCCCCGTTTCTATGGATCTTAATTGCACCTTATTGTTTCTAATCGAGGGCTATTAAAGAGGCATGTGGCTCTCGCCAACTTCTTACTCTCAGTCGGTTGAAATCGACAAAGGTGGTGATTTCCGACAGCTTCTTCCTCTCGCCTTCAACTGAGGAGACGTCTTTGTCGATCACGAGGAGTGCAAAGACAAAAATTGAAGGAACTACGGGTAGGTGAGAAAATTTTCGAGCGAATGTCAGACGGTTTCCATTGAGAAAATAAAAATTAACTAATCGAGCATGAGAAATGAAATGAGGAATGAAATGAGAAATGTTTGATGAAGGGCGTAGGAGAAGTACATGATTATCAGCCAAACCATTTCTCTTCTGGAAAATCTTAACGAAAGAAGACTGATAGGGATAACTTTAAGGAGTTAATTAATAAATTAACTAATTAATAATGGATCAAGAAAGATCAACAGTTACAAAGACATTTATAGACTTTTCTGCATAAAATTTACAGATTTCACGTCCAAATTATGCGTGCTAACGAGAACGGAAAGTAAGTGAATGATTATGGAGAACAGAACCTCATACTCAGCCTGCCATAGCTATATTTATTTTATGGAATCGGGTTTTAGGAGATATGCAGGAGAAATATACGACAAATTACAAAAACCAACAAATAGATTTCTCGGTAATGCTAGAATTTCGACCACTATTTCTATAGTAGTGCTGGACGATGCCTAGAATATATACGACTTCATAAAACTGGGAGCTCTCCGTACATAGTTCGGAACAATCAATTTTTTTCCACATGAAACCCTAATAAAAGAAACTAAGCCATTGTTAGGTGAAGTTCTTTTGTGTTTAGCTTACAATTTTTTTTTGAGCCTTGGCAAGTTTTTTTTTTCCGAGAAACACTTTTTTACATCAATCTGAAGGTCAAGCTCGGTTTTTTGCTGTAACAATAGGATCTTTCGAGAGCACTCGAAAAAAAAGTAGGAAAAAGAAAAACTAAATAACATCATAATGTATCTTTGGTTCTATGATTCTTAATGTGAACAATTATATTTATTCTTTTTCTTCCATTTCTTCCATTCCGGGTTTATAAGAAGCTTCTTCACATTTCCATGAAAAATATTTACTTAAGTCATTTGTTTATTATTCCTTCGAAAAATTGAGGAGTTTAGCGACCCAACTCTTCACAAAGTTGTCGAACTTCTGGAATGAAAGTTTGTGAAAAATATTTCAATTAAAGAGAGAATCTGTAGTATTCTTTTTTTCTGAGATTGAGAGATTTCCTTGTTGGATTTTTTCGAATTCTTCTTTGAATTCTTGATTAAGAGTGGATCCCAAGGCTCTGGAAATGGTTCTGGATGAGGATAGATGCTTGGACTTCGGCGTAACCTGCGTATTAGCATCGTGCACATATGAATGAAGCCGCAAAATGATACTTCTACACTCTTTTCAAATTTGAATTCGATGAGCATCATAAAAACTACGAGAACCGGAAGAAGCACCACTTTTCATGGCGAAAAAGTATCCGGTCCGGTTCTTGGAAAGAGTGATCTACAATTTGTAGCAAAATTTGACCTTCGTTCATTTCAAAAAAAGTTTCTCTTTTGAAGGTTTTTGTTGGTACGACGCGACAGTGAACGCGGCGATTGTCATCTCACCTGACAATACTCAATTTCAACACAAGCAATTGCACTTCAGAAGAAAAAAAATTACACAATGCAATGAGAACTTCGACAAGGGGAGGCTAGTCGATGATCAACGAAGCGCAACGAGGGCAGACACGACGCACACAGTGACAAAAGATCTCCTTTTGGGACTCCTTTTAAACGATAACTCTGAGAAACCAAACCTCCAAAATCATCCCAATTTCTCTACGTTTCTTTAAAATAAAGGCTACGCCTTTTATCGATGTCAGAAACTTTTCTAAGAGGAATGTGGTCGTCGTTGAGAGAATTATTCCATGGATTGAACAATGAACGATTAATTCGATGGCCGGTACTGCGAAACTGTTCCTGTCTTGTGTTATGTAATGTTCTTTCTGGAAACTGGTATGAATTAGCCATTAGTAGTTATGAGTGAGGCCGCGTGTATGAGTCTGATTGCTACCTGCTTGTGAGGAACGGTAAAGAGGGTCCCGGCAGATTCTCCGCGAAAGCCTCCGAGACATAACGTGCCCAGTGGATATGCCGACGGATACGCGAACATACCTCGACGAGGTCACGCTCCAGTCGTTCATGAAGACGCAGACAACCGTCTTAGATTGCAACTTGTTGATAGTCGAATTTAAGCAACAGCCAAGATTGTTAACAAATTTATTACGGCTAACGTTTCGGCGTTGTCGCCTTCGTCAGAGCCTGGAAAGTAAGAACATTTGCAATATATCCTTTCAAATGCCTCACCCAGAACAAGTCATCATTCCCTAGGATATTACACCCGGAAACAAAAACCAAAAAAGCCCAAATCGTTGTGCCTACCTTAGTAGCCGCGTTGCCGTGATGTTAGCGGATATCCGCGTGGTGCTATCGCTCCGCTGATACTAATTAGGATGCGACCCGCATATGACCCCGTAGATCAAACCCGCAAAGGTCTTGATACAGAGCCAGCTCGTTGGTCACGGCTAAGCACTCTTCCTTTCTATTCATTTTTGGACCTTTTGCATTTATCCAAAACGCTTCTAAAGTTCTGCGAGCTATAATTTCGGGTTCGTACGATAGAATTGTGACAGCTACGCAGAAAGGAACGTTTTCATGACATTGTCTGCGGTGAACTCCGAGGGGAGTTGCTGCATTCGATTGTTTCATCCCCCTTAGATGTTCTTTAATGCGAATACAAAGGGGGCGCCCTGTTTCGCCAATGTATTGGTCCCCACATGTTTTGCACGAAATTAGATAGACTACACCAGAGACCATGCAGTCCCCTTCCTTCCCGAATGGGCATATTACACAGTCTGGAGTGAGACAGAAGCGGTCGTACATTCTGTTTCGAACTAGTTGTTTTTTGAGATTTGTTGGAGGTATTTCCACAACTCTCACTTGGTCCTCGAGACCGCATTTCACCAGACTAGCCCGTATAGCTTTACTCAGGTCGTCGGTTATGAAGGGCAGGCAGAAATTGATCTTATTCGACTCAACCCGTGTGGCATATTCTTGCTGCGCACCAAGATCTGGCCTACGTGCTACATTACCAATGTAACCGTTAGAATTCGCGATGCGTTGCGCTAGGTTGATCGCATCGATCCGCTCCTGGACATCTGATGTCACCCTTACGGCTGTCCTAAACATGTTTTTAACCACAGATTTCTTAGTTTTCCAAGGGTGAGCGGAAAGACAATGAACTAAAATGTTTTTGCTGCTAGGTTTTCGGAACCATCGTGTCTTCCATTCACCATTGGACCACTGTATTTCCACATTGAGGAAGGACAGCCAATTTTCTTTGGGTTTCTCCCTTGTGAACCGTATGTAAGGGGACTGTTGGTTTAGAAGCTCGAAGCAAGTGTCCATCTCGTCTTGAGTGGGGCATATAATGCAACAGTCATCAATATAACGGCAATACAGGAAAGGTTTCCGTTCCAGAATGGGTTGTTCTATTTTGGACATGAATGCAATGGCTAGTGTGGGAGCTAGTCTTTGTCCCATGGCCAATCCCCTGACCTGTCTATAGTAGTTGCCGGCCCAACGAAAAATGGAGCACTTTAAGCATTCATCCAGGAGCATCATAATTTGCCTTATGGAAAACCCGTGCAAGTCTAAGGTGTCCCGATGTTCTACGAGTAGCTCGAACACAGCTTGCATTGCAGCGCCGTTGGAAACATTTGTATAAAGCGATGTGACATCGAAAGATTCGATGACACATTCTTTTTCTGAACGCGCTCTTTTAAGCTGCTCAAGGAACATGTTGGTGTTGGATAGATGCGCGGGAACATACTTGAGCAATGGTGCAAGTATAGCGTTCAAAAGCCAAGATATTCTGTCCGTGGGGCCACCTACGTTGCTTATGATAGGACGTACTTTGAATACATCCGGGTCTTCTGAAAGGAAAGCAAAGGAAGAGAGTTTGTGTGTTTTTATTAGCAGGTATAAAACTGGGCAAGTAGGAAGTTCGTATTTCAGCTTTGTGATCATTGTTTTATGTAACCCCGCAGCCTTTCCAATCTCTACCCAAACTCTATTGAGACGGCGACTCTGTTTTATGAACTCTTCATGTGACGAAGAGTGGTAGAGTGTAGCGTCATCCAGATGTTTTCGAGTGATAGCCATGTCTAGTTCACGTGATATGACCACAAACTCTCCTCCCTTATCGCTGATTGTGACCTTTATCTCGCCACGTGTTGAGAGTTCGCGTATCTCACGTAGGCCAGAGCGTTGCATTGGCGTGAGATTAGAAATAGGATGTTTTCTCGAGAAACGTTTGAGAATCGAGAAAACTGATGTGGTGAACAAACGAAACTTGGCATCCACTCGAGGATGGGGATCCTGAGGTTTGAATATCATTGCGGGGAACGGTACCACAGGGAAATTCGTATTAATATTACTTCCTCTACCCGTTTCCTCCTCTCCGATCTTTGCTCTATATCGCAGACGGTCATGTACGTATTGTAGGCTGCCCACTATCTTTCGTACTACCCTGGGCCCTATCGATTGAACAGGTGAGAAACTTGGGCCCATATCCAAAACTGAGAGCGCGTTATTAGAAAGAGATACACTGCCTATGACCGAAACACGAGGCGGTAATTTTGCATTTTCGGAAACATCACTACGGCTAGCACTACCAGGGTCTGCTACTACTCTTGTAGGCTGTTTTTGATTCAGTTCCCGATGCAATAACCTACTGAACTTCCCTTGTAGCCTAGACTTGGCATTAGAGCGAATATTATCACAAATGACTCTTGACTCACCCTCGATTCTCCTCCAAAGGTTAAAGGTACGACCGCTTCTGTCTCACTCCAGACTGTGTAATATGCCCATTCGGGAAGGAAGGGGACTGCATGGTCTCTGGTGTAGTCTATCTAATTTCGTGCAAAACATGTGGGGACCAATACATTGGCGAAACAGGGCGCCCCCTTTGTATTCGCATTAAAGAACATCTAAGGGGGATGAAACAATCGAATGCAGCAACTCCCCTCGGAGTTCACCGCAGACAATGTCATGAAAACGTTCCTTTCTGCGTAGCTGTCACAATTCTATCGTACGAACCCGAAATTATAGCTCGCAGAACTTTAGAAGCGTTTTGGATAAATGCAAAAGGTCCAAAAATGAATAGAAAGGAAGAGTGCTTAGCCGTGACCAACGAGCTGGCTCTGTATCAAGACCTTTGCGGGTTTGATCTACGGGGTCATATGCGGGTCGCATCCTAATTAGTATCAGCGGAGCGATAGCACCACGCGGATATCCGCTAACATCACGGCAACGCGGCTACTAAGGTAGGCACAACGATTTGGGCTTTTTTGGTTTTTGTTTCCGGGTGTAATATCCTAGGGAATGATGACTTGTTCTGGGTGAGGCATTTGAGAGGATATATTGCAAATGTTCTTACTTTCCAGGCTCTGACGAAGGCGACAACGCCGAAATAGCATGGAATACAATCGGTCTTGTTTTGTCTTCAGTGCTGTTCGGAGTAGTAGTTGCTCGATTCCTTTCATTTGCTGGCTTCCCTTCATCAATCCGCATGTTTCGTGAAGTCGTTTGTTGGCGATGAAGTTCGGAACGACATTGTACTTCAAACATCGGCGGAGAAACTGGATGGATTGCCTTTCTGAGACGATCTTCTGTCTCAAAGAAAGGGCTTCTCTTACAAGTCGAACACAATTTGCTGGTACATCTTCCAGAAGTGCGAAAGTTCGACTTTCCTTGAATCTTGGCATAGAGATTGCAACTTGTTGATAGTCGAATTTAAGCAACAGCCAAGATTGTTAACAAATTTATTACGGCTAACGTTTCGGAAAAAAAAACGAGTTGATAAATGGAAAATAGGCACAAAAGTCGACGACAAGTTCAACATCGTCGTCAGATTTTTTTCTAACTGACATTTTGATGAATGAGCTTTCTTCGCTTTCTACAATGAGGTATCCATAAAACAAAAACGTTCGGACAATTTGGTGAACTTCCTCTTTCCAAGGACCTAAGGACAAGAAGATCCCATTTTTGGATGCAAGATCCGAGGAAAAGAATAAATTGATGAATTATAAAATTGGAATAAATGAAATGAATCGTTAGCAAGAATAATTCTATACACTTCTATGAAAGTTAAATAAAGACATCAAAAAGTTCAATTTTCTCGAAGTTCACTTCATAAGAACTTACGTTGGAGATAACAAGTTTACTGTAGCAGTAATTTCGAAAATAAATTTAAAAAAAAAAACAATACATTATCCACATTATACTATAATTTCACTAAACTTATACTCATATGCGGATCAGTCACTTAAAAATAGTTTTTTTTTCTGAGAACAGAACACGATATTTTCCTTATCGGAAGGTAAATTCAAGGTGCGACTTGTTTTCCACTAATTGAAGCTCTTCTGAGAAAAAAAAAAAACTACTCTTTACATGGAAATCTGAGGGGTTTCGTTCGTGTGTGGAGCGTTGATCCCCGGTGATTCAACCATTCAAGAAAAGTGCAAAGTCCTACATTTCATAGAAATGCAAAAGAAATACGTAACAAAATGACTGACGGCAAAAGAAACAAAAACTGGGGTGGTGGTGAATGCGAATCACCTTTTTTTGTTCGAATAGATGGTTTCTGCTCAAGGAATCGCCCATTATTCACCTCAAAAAACTTAAAAATCATCTACAGGGTCGCTCAGGAATTTTTTTGTGAAGGCGTATCAAGAGAAATTGCATGGATTTCTTTCTCCGAAAAAACAGACTGAGTTTCCTGTCGTATAAATTTTTCCATGATCGCTACGCAAGGAGTCGGAACAGCATCACGGGCCCAAAACAGCACCGCTACTGCTTCAGATTCGCTAATTTGTGTTTTCTCGTATTCGTCGGGCTGCTGTGCTGCGAAAGCCTTGTCGCGGCGGATCGCGAGCAGATTTTGTGAAACCGGTTGCATTACGCTTCCTACGTCACTTTCGTCACTTTCTAAACTGGGATATGAAACGACAAAAGAGGATTTGTGGATTGAAATCATCGGAAGTGACAAGGAAATTCTGTCAGATGCTACGAATTGAGGTTGACTGTAATGCTGTGCTACTCAAATAGAAGATTTTAGGATTTAAAAAGAGGCTTAAACTAGTTGTTTGCAAGGGATTTGCAGATCTCTTGAGAATCTAAACTAATCAAGGTTATGTGAAAAAAATAGCGACCAGAACAATATGTTATCTTTGTAAAAGTTGCTGAATAATCTTATGTACAGAGTAAAATCCCGTTTTACCTGACACCTTAACACTAGAAACGCCCACTTGATTTTCATGGATATGTACGAGCTGATATGGGTTGGCTTTGTACGAAACGTTGTCATATAAATTTGTGATGTCAACATTTTTCAGCGGGTTCTCTCCGTACTCCTAAGGATAATCTGTTCATTCTTATTTGTAGCTGCAGAATTTACTTGATATGTTCTAGGAATGAGCTTAGACTGACAGAAAACTCGTCCAATTTTGCCAAAAACGTCATACTTTACTTCTGCATTCAATATTTTTATTTATATTCTATTTTTATTTCAGAAATTTATATTATTTAGTTTTCACTTTTTTCGCCAGCTTCAAGACATTCTCCATTGTCGAACAACATAATTTTCACAAGAATTCCAATTATCTACAAGGATCTTCAGAGCCTCAGGAAGCTTAAGCGATACGTATTTTCAAATAAAATTCTGCATTGAAAAAGTTCCGATTTGGTACAAAATCCGGCAAATGAAACTCAATTCCGAGATAGAAAGACAGAAAGTTCTGTTTTCGAGGAAAAACCCTCGTACAGGGCTGTAAATAAAAGTTGCGCTTAATTGACAAAATTTCAATGATCATTGCAATTCTAGTTTTCTAGGAAAATGCTAAATGGACTATTTTAAATAAAAAGTGACTTTGAATGTCTAATTGAATTGTGCGGGTAATTAAGAAGGACAATAACATAAAGGTATTGGAATTTCGACTTTCCTTGCAGAAATCAGTAGCTTCCTGATGTTTCTGGAAATCTTTTTTGCCGTTTGATTCTAGAAACTTCTCTTCCAAAGGATAGGAAACGTGGTCCTGTAGTAAGTGGTTGGTGAAGTTTAAAAATTCAGAAGTTGACACTATTGCAATTCTAGTTTTCTAGGAAAATGCTAAATGGACTATTTTAAATAAATTCTAGTTTTCTAGGAAAAAGCATTTTCCTAGAAAACTAGAATTGCAATAATGTGTCAACTTCTGAATCTTTCCGTTTGTTTCAATTCCAAAATCAGCGGGGGAAAGGAGTTGGGAATATCAGGTGAATACAATGATTAAGCAGATATAAAAAAGAAAGATTTGATCCGCGTGAGTCCATTCTTTTATAAGTTAACTGCAGTGGTAAAATACGGTAAAACAATGACATTTTGAGCAGTAGAACATTTCTGAACAAGTGAGAAAATCCCAAATCTGCGTAATATTCCTGAGAAATAGCTGGAAAATAAGCGGAAAGGCAATAAAGTCTGTAATTGCCTTTCGAAACAGATGTTTTCAAATGAGTGAAGAGTGAAAGTCCGCGCGTATCCAGAGTATCGGTTTATGAGTGTGGAAGCGGAAGGTGTGCGAGTAGAGAAGGAAGTACGAGTGAAACGGTTAAACGGTCCATGAAATTGTTAGCTTCCGGATAATCTATCAACAAGAAGGTGTCCTCTGCCCGATATGGAGAGAAGACACTAATAATACCCGTTTCGGTGAGAATTTTGACGACTGCGGCGAGCGATTCCCGCAAAACCAAAGGAAAATTGCGAATAGTCTCCGTTTTTATGGGGTTTGGCATGGACCGGCCAAAAACTTACACGATAAAAAGGAGGATATTATTACGGACAATTTGTTGTGCTGTGCAATTTCGCTATCGGACCGCCTTGAAGAAATAGAGGTGAGATCCTGTTCGTGCGGATCATTTAGGTTATCTGCTACCATTTGCTGATCATAATGAACCCAACACTGTTGCTGATTATTTGTAGGCATATCGTAGCAGCAGATCAGAGTTTTCCAAGGGGTTAGCCCTCGAGAGCTGCCTTGGTTTTAAAAGGTGACTTTTTTCACGGAATTCGAGCGATTTTTTTTGCGAAATTCAGAAGATTTGAAAGGCAGCATAGACATGCGAAGGGAATCAGAATCTTTTTTTTTAGAAATACAGTAGTCGAAAAAAGCGGAAAAATCAGGAAAACATTCAGTTGTGCGAGGTAGGAGGAAAGAAATACTTCGATCCAATAAAATCCCACATATCACATTCTGCATATGTAGAAAACAAGAAAACCAACTGGTGACAGAAAAAGGATAGAAAGAAAAGGTAATAGAAAGTTCCAGAACACAAGCGGTAATAAGCAACTTATTCTTCACATAAGTAAATGAAATAATAGCTGATTTTTAGCCAAGAGAAAACAAGCACGGATATCCAAGTCAAAAAATGTAACATCTGTGATCTGCCTATGTGGAGTGGGCTTCCTTTCGTCTGAAACACTTTTCAAAAATTTTCTTGCCAGGATTTTTCCTGGAATTTTAGATTTTCAATGGCGCTTTCCTTGGAAACTAACTAATCAGTTGTTTAATGGCACCATTAGGGACTCGTTGTTAAAGTTTAAGAATGAAGGAATTTCTTTCGGATTTAATAAAGCTTAGTAGTAAATCGAAACGATGTCTTCAAAGATTTTATAGAAGTTCGCCAAAGCAAGAGGCCTCATTAAATGGATTTTATCAATTCGCACAATAAGTTCTGTTTATATTTATTTTCCAGCAAATTGTTAAAAAAAAAATTGACCAGTTTGGTGCTATTATTTGTTATTTCCTATGCAATTCTTCATTTCATCAACGCGTCGCTTGAGTGTAGTGAGTTAAAAAAAACCCTGGCGAGAAACGTTTGTTTGCTTCGAACAAATTGAAGTCGTCGTTCTTTGACCTTTCCCAGAAAAATGCTGAATTTATTATGCTGAATTTAAACTACACCCTTAGGGAGTTTGGGAGCTTGTTCATTGCCCACTAAAGCTACCTGCCAACCACTGAAAAGGGCTAGTATCAACCACAGGTTAAAATCCCAAGAGTTTCTTGGATTACATCAATTTTTTCAAATACAGTAACAGTTTTAGAAGGAAACATTAATTGACTCAAACTTATTCACAATCCTGAGAAAAAGAAATTTAAATTGGACGTCTAGGCAATTTTTTCAGGAATGGAAAGCAGTAGTAGACGTTTTCGCTCACGAATTGGATTCGATTGAAGAACGAACAACAGCTAGTTTAAATTAAAGCGAATTTAAATTCTAATTCTAAACTACCATCTTGAATTTAAATCCGGAAATGATAAGGAAAATTAAAATCTGAACAAAATATTTAAAGAACTGAGAATCGATATGATTGGTACAATTTCTTCGTGAGAAGCTTCCTTCGCTAGAAGTAGTTCGGCAGCTTATTTCATTCAAGTTCACCGCAACTATGTAGGACAGAATTCCAGAAAGGAAACAGCTACAAGAAGAATTGTAAACAAAGCGTTTGGAAAATAGCGGGAAGAAAAATATCGATCTGGGAATGATTCCTATTGAAAATCTAGCGGCACCTCTCGTTCCCCGAGCGGAAAAAGCTTCCTTTTATACATTTCCAACTGTGTCCATTTAGCATCTCTGTTAAAATATCGAAAGATTTGCTAACTGCATAAAATTATTCCAATTTAACTCACAGCTGAATCAATGCGAAGATTGGCTGTGTTTGAGGATGGAGAGGTGAGTGAACGAGTGAACAAGTAAGTTTGAATGAAAGCGAATGAATGAATGAGAGAGCGGCAGACGAATGAATTGGTGATTAAGTGAAAGGATCAGTGAATGTTTGATTTCTTGATTTTTCTTTTATTTAAAAGGAAAATAAATGCGAATAATTGGTTGAGAAAACAAACTGAGGTAAAAAAAAAAACAAAGTGAGGTAAAAAAAAAACAAACTGAGGTAAAGTGAAAACGCTGAACTAACTTGGGGACAAATTAATGAGCCAATAAACTGACTGGCGAGCTAAATAAGCAACAAAATAACGAGAAAATAAATTGCTGCTAAAAGCTGATGGATAATCTCTTGAAAAGATAATGAATGGCTCAAGAAAAGAATGAATGAAAGTGCGAATGAGTTAACGATTGAAAGAGGTTGCGCAAAAATTACCAAAACCCCCACTTTTCCTTCGATGAACGGTGAGGAATGAAAGAAATGAAGATGATTTTTGAAAAAAAAAGTGCAGATAGCATGATAGCGATTAAATAACGTTTCAAAGAGGCAACGAAATAGGAGAGAGAGAGGTATGAATGAGGGAAAGTGGCTGTAACATTGTTAAGCATCTTCTCATAAAGGAGAATAAACTTACGGTATGACCCGTAAATCGTCCAACGTAAAACTTTGCGACTCTTTTTTCCAAGTGAATAGGAACCGTTTAATTACGATATGATACGTTTTCTACAAAAATGTGAAAGAAACGACTTCTGCACTCGCGAGAACGCCATCTAAACCTCATAAATCGTGAAAGTGAGAATTTAAAGAAGGTAAAGATTTATATGAACGATGTGAAAAAGACTTATGTCTGTTTGAATTGGCAGTTGCTAACCTGTTATCCAAAGATGTATCGTCTCCATAGAAATTCAACTTAGTTTTCAAAGAAAATCGCTATATCTACGCAGGGAACGTCTAGTAAACAAGCAGCGATCACGGCTACTACGTCTAATAGAATCACTCTCGAACGGATTCTATCCGAAAAAAAAATCCACCGATTACAACGGATTATGCTGTGGTTTTGAGGGGAAATCTGGGCCAAGAGGCAGCTGGAAACGCATTCCAAAGGATTTATAGCCGACATACTGGACAAATGTAGGCAAAGAAGGTCAATGTTATGCGTTAATTTAATTTTTACCGGCATTTTACCGCAATTTCGTGTACACCTTCAAGCAATCCAGGGAAAATAAAACATTATTCAAGAATGAATAACACGCATATTTCTTATTGTGAGTTAAAATTCTGTTTTTATGATTTTTTGCATGTTGTTTTTAGCCAAATAACTCCAGTTATTCTCCCAGAAGTAGAAATCCAAGTCGATCGAAGTTATCCAAATATTCAAGAGCCTAGACAAGAATTAAGTCAGTTTAACCGACTGAGAAGTGACCGAGTAGGGTAGATTCTACGCAATCTTTTCATCAAATAAGAAGCACGATATTAGGACAGCGAATCGGAATTACCGCAGAACATATCGACGTCGAAGAAACGACTACGAAAAATGACAAATTGTCTAAGCGATCGTTGAGCCGAAAACGCATGCGACGATTGTCCTCATTGCTCAAATCCGACACTATTGAAGTGAGTGCAACCGTGATCGGAAACGCTACAAAGAGAATGGATATCGGGCAGTTTTTAATCCGTCAGATATACGTACGCGGTGACCACACGACTCAATTGTCACTCCGATTTGAACGGTATCGTGCCGGATTTTCATACTTGACATCTATCAAAAGTAAACGATGAATGAATGAGTTATGTAAACTTGACTAGAAGCTAAGATCTGAGAACATATCAAATTCTATAACTTGTAGACCTCTCCTGGTGAGAGAACTTTCTGAAAGGTTGAGAAAGAGCTGTTACTATCTCAGCATCATTCGTCTATTCGATCAAGGACATCATCTCCCGAAGACCTCCACTTCAAATTCTTGTTTCTACAACTTTCCAAAAAAAAATACGAACATGACTCTTTTTATTACTAGATATTTATTTGAATATGCCTTTAAAAATATAACAAGTAAATAAATTCTAGAAAATAGCTGGATTTTAGTTGGAAAGAGGTTCCGCTGCGAGTGCACGATCAGTCGATGGTTCGAAACCGCACCTCAGCCAACCAATCCTTTCATCCCTCTGAAGTCGATAAATTGCCGCCAGACTTGTCTGAGAGGATAAGAAACAATTGATACATCGAGTAGTCCCCTAACGTAGACTAGACACAATTTCGTAAATCTCTAACGATGCAGCATTGAAGTAAAACGCGATAGCTCATCTTAAGCGGACAGATTAACGGCAAACAGTTCATCCTTACTCTTTATGCTTTAAAAATAGTTCCAAAACAAGACCAAGGCCAAGAAAGAAAGAATAGAACTACTGCTTCGCCATGTAAAAATCGAAAAAAAGTGCTCTTCTCACACCAGCTGATAGTTTATCACGCGGTTCTTCCACTGTAAAGATACAGGGTAAAGATTAAGAATTCCCTGCACGGGACTTTCACGTCAGATCCCAAAAACTCTAGAGGATCTCAATCAAGAGGTCAGGATTGAAAGGACAACCTAGAAAACAAAGGAATGTTCTGTAGAGTTTTCTAAGGGATTTTCTGGATTTCATTTTTCTTCAGGAAACACACAATCTGCCCCTATTTTCTTCTATGCTGGACATGTGAAGAAGACGCTAGCAGAACGAATAGGAGAATTGGGACACTGGTCACACACACAGTACGACGAGATGTCTACGTAGATGAGGGCAGGAGATGGCACAGGGATGAATAGGCAATGTGTGCAAACAAACCCAACAACGCTATCCACAAATACCTGTTTCGGATGCGGACACAGTTGAACAGAGAAGGTGAAGAAGAAAAATCGCGTATACGGTTGTAGTTGACAAAACCTAACGCACATCGTTTCAAAACGTCTTTTGCTCGAACAAAGGAGAATTTTCCAGTGATTTCCCGGCACCATTGCTGAATTTCTCCGAGGTGCATGGACTAATTTCAAATCCTGTCGGCAGTTTTTTGGGAACACCACCTAAAGAGGTATAGAAGTTTTGTTCTGTGTATTTTCTCTTTTAAATACCGTACACGCACCGTATAGAAATCCAGTATGAATCAGTAAAAGGTTTAGTTTCGGCGTTTTTATAGCAGCTTGATAAAATCCTATTCAACTACATCCTGAAACGCACGTTCTTTTCCTTACTCGCCGGGAATTCTTCCAAGATTAAATTATATATAACGATGGAGAGACGCTCATAAATATTTCCAAATCACTTGAGCTACTGTACATGAAAAATTATATTTTAACGCCATACAATAGTTAAAATAACTCGATATTGTAATCTTTGCTATTAGTGTTGTTATTGTTATCGTTGCCACTATTGCTGTTATTGTTTCGGTCATTTATTGTTATTATTTGCTTCACAATAGTTTGATATGATGTACATATCCGAGTAATCCATTTTTTGACGATTAATCACTTCCCGGCAGATCGGACTGCCCGCGATTTCGGTCAACAATGTATTAAACACTTTTCCGCAGCAGATTATTAGCATCGGATCCAGTTTTTTGTTTCCATAAGCGTATGAGAGTGTTTCAATCCAGGGAGCTAGGAGAAATTTTGTAGACGTCGCCGCAAACATTTCCTGAATTTGCACATCACATAACTTATTAGCGTTGCATCCGAGAACGGATGGTTTGTGACAGGTGCGGAGGATTTCCTACGGCAGAGGTGTTTTTTTTTAAGTCATTTCACTGCGATGCGTAGATTTTTCAACATAGGGTTTTATTTTTTGTTTTATTTTTTGCACTAATATTTTTCCTGAATGATTTTAATGCTACTTCTAGTTATCCACGTTAGTTATCTACAGTACCCACAACCATTTACAAAGTAGAATGGTGTTATAAAATGGAGTAAAGGTTGTCTCAGCTTTCTGTTCTCTTCTCACGGTCACTCACATGGAGTGCAATCGAATTAAATCGTAGTATTTTGGCATCATCGACACACCTGCGCTGAGAAGGTATCGAACTCGGGACTATTCGGTTAAAAACAGCGCGCTATTGCATTGCGCCATAGAGATAGCATCGTCCCTTTTCCAATTATCTCACACTTTCAACAGACCAAGCCCTTCGTGTGAGAATGGCGATCAATGATACGCATTTTCCTTAAATTGTATGGTTTCTCACCTACAGCTTTTTTCTAGACGTTTCAACAATAAAAATTACGTCCATAATTCATTAAGGTATAAGTCCTAACATTTTTACTGTGGATCAAAATCACTGAAATTCCCGAAACCATATACGCATAGCAATGACATTGGACCAAACACGACACAGTATGCTTTTATTTCTTTTTACCCACACAGTTAAAAAAAAACCAGATCCTGATTTAATCCTGACTTGCCGTAGATTTTGATGTTGGAGGGTTTTCCTGCATACACTCGTTTAAGCAGATTTCGATTTGCGCAGCATTGGAACAACGTTGAAAACATTTCTGAAATATTGTTCGCAGAAAACATAACATAAGAGAAGGATTAGGGTTTTCTATAATTACGTGCACCATGTTTTTTTCCCAAAATTCAGGCTCAATAATCACTCATAGCTTTGATTTAGCTCTAACCATTGTTCTAAGAATCAGTAGAAACGACTTCAAAAAATTAAATCGAAAATAAAAAATATTAGGAAACTTTTAAAAAGCAGGCTGACAGCTGTGTTCCTAGTTGTTCCCAAAAAAGACGGACCAAAAGTGACTTTTTTTTTCCTATTTCGTTTGACCAGTAAGGTGCAACCTTATCATGAAATGTTAACCTTTTTGTTTCCCCTTTAGCCCAAACCATTAGTCTATCAGTTTCTCAATTTTATTCACATTCATCTTGAACTAAAAAAAAACATTGTGCACATATTTACGGAAATATCTATAGTTAGGAAATGTTAGAAGTATTCAAGAGGAAGGAACGTTACTTCGAGATCATCGTCGTCCTTTTCTTCATGAGCTTGAGTGAAAGTTGAGACCAGCATTAACATAAGCAACACAACGTTGATCATCCTCATCCTGAAATAGACATCTGGATGGTACAAGAGAAGTAAGGAGTGTTAATGGTCGTAGAAGCTTGAATCCAGAACTGCTTCATCAGCCGATAGTGAAATATTGAAAAAAAATGTGGAAAGAAGGTTATCGACGGCTCGTTCGAGTTTTCCTTAAACACGAGGGAATTCACCAGGTGCCGACAAACCCAAGTTGATTTTGGAGTAACATTTGCATGATTTGTACGATAATTATTACACCATTTAATAATAAAATAATCATGCAAGCGTTGAAAGAGGTATATTTGTAAGATAAAAAGGAGTTTTTTTTTTCCTTTGGTAATCTAGTACTTCCGAGAGAATGGGATTTCGAGAAAACTGATTCGTTGTAGCTCTTTATGTCTTTAAACCCTTTTAAAATTCACAAATAACGGTTTTTTTTTGCACGCCTCGGTGATATTGGTGATACTGAAGTGTTGAAACGAGAAGAGAAAAATGAGAAGAAAAAAATAGATTTAGTAGAGATGTGTGTTTTACTATATGTGTGTGTTACTATTACTAGCACTATTTCGTCCCTTAATTTTTAAAATATCAGAGAAAAATAGCAAATTCAAAGATGACACAGTGAACATCATTATCATGAAAGATGAAGCTAAAGCCAGAAAAATCAAGATAACCTATTCAAATCCGCGCATGCTCATTTCTGCAGCTTACTAAGCCACCTTGAAGAAAATTGCCGTGCGACCCAACCTCGCGCTTAAATGCTATAACACAATTTGTGTTCCGCTGCACTCACGCACAATCGGAAACAAGCGCAATTTAAAGCATGAAATATGAGCTGAACGTTTCCTTAAAAAATGTATTTAGGTATTCATGCATAATTCAATGAAATAGTTCAGTCGTCTCACTTCTTATTCTTCCAGTTCTCCGATTAAATGAAATTATGAGGGGACAAAAGGAGAAAAGTAAAAAAAGGTAAGTAAAAAGAGTACTCTCAATCATAAGACATTATATTCAAATAGTTTAATATCTTTACTGAAGCGAAAACATAACTAGTCTTTTCCTCGACTCGATTTTTTTTTCAAGAGTTGACTGGCGACCACAGGGACGCAGATTTTCTTCTTCTGGAATTTTCAGGAAACGAACCTATAATGTAAATACATTCTTAATGTATTCTTCTTTCTCTTCTCTGTATTAGTGTTCATCGACGGCTTATTACGCAGACAATGTGCCGTATGGCAGCGCGCGTCAGGTATGCGCAGGCATACGCGCAGTGTCTGAGCACGAGCGAACACGTTGTGAGGTGCATCGTGGGAAAATTCGGTCGCGAAGGTTTTTTCATACGCCGTCTTTGCAGGATGATTGGGAAGAATTAAGGGTATTCAGACTCGCCATCTACATCTCTAACTTTATGCCTTCGTGGAAGTATCACAACACCGTCAATTTCGTGCTATCGCCGCCTTTGAACTCATAGACCTATGTTTAGGTAATTCCGATTATAACGTGACTTACTTGATTTAAAGGCATCACCCCACGAATCTGGGGTGGCGTGGGTTTAAGGTGGGTTATGCCTATATGGAGTCGTAGATTATGGAGAGAAGGGAGAGAAGGAAGATGCAACACGTGCACAAGGCCGGCGCGCCCCAATCGAACTCGTTGCAGAAAATAGCGCGCCGGAACGCTTGAAGTCGTATTTTGCGGTCCGTTTTTTACGGCAATTAGGAAGAAATTGACGGAATCACCCTCCTCTCCACAATCTACGACCCCGTATAGGAACTCTCCATCCGCGCCACCCCAGATTCTTGGGGTGACGCCTTTAATCGGCGGGCTGATATTATCGCCCAACGCGATTGCCCGCATCTTGACCGAGGTGTGTCGTTCTTGAACATATAGTAGGGTCAAAAAGACATCAAGCACGGTGCAACTGCGTACGCCGCTTCTCTCGAGGCGGTGCGGCGGAGCGTAGCGGTTAGGAGTGTACTGTAACCCATGCTGCCAGCTAGAACCCGAAGAACTCCTCAGATCTCGTTGAACGAGGCGATCTGCTGGTCTCCTTAATATATATGACCAAAGAAGCGAAGACGATTTACTTTAGCATCCTTCGATGGCGGTGCAAGATGTTAATATCTTCCACGTGTCATCCGCCGGGATACCACATCAATTTCTGCGTAAAAATCTTCTTTGTGGCATATTTTAGACGAAAAGTAGCTAAGCAGCCATCTAAGCAGCTTCCTTTCCGAGCAATCAAGCCTCTTCATCACCGTAGACGGTCCTGCCCAAGCCTCCGATCCGTACATCACGATGAAGCGAATTGCGGATAGAAAGATTCGCAGCTTATCTTCGTTGGTGATGGGAGTCGACCACAGATATTTCGCTAAGGAGTTAAATGCAGAAATAGCTTTAGCGCATCTTTGCTGAACATCTCTCTGGTAGATGCCGTTGTTCTTCAGTGCACAGCCCAGTGGAAGTCATGTAACAGAACTCATCGACGAGTTCGACCGATTGTCCGTTCACCCTGACTCCTGTTCGAGGTATCGAAGAAACCAACTTCCGCTCGCACTTATCAGGGCGTAGACGCAGCCCATAGGCTGTTCAATGTATGGGAATCTTGCCCGATATAACTTTGCACGCACGTTCCAATGCGTACAATCAAATGCCTGATTGCGTTTAGCGAAAGCAGGGCCACCAGTCAGAGCCAGGTAGCAATCAGACTCGTATACGCGGGCCGGCCGTATACGGATTACTACATATTCCATGTATATTTCTTAGCAGTATCGCCGATTGCCCCAAGAACAACGTTCCCTTTAATCCCACACGTTACGAAAAGAGGAATTCGATCATCAATACCGACATGACATCGATATTCAACCTTTTCCTCGCATTCCTCCATTCCTCATCATGGGAGCAGCATAGTAAGGCGCGCAATTGAACAGTTTAACACTCAAGTTTGAGGTGCACTTCGTCTCTGAGTGTTCGCAGAAATTCGCCAGGAACGGACACACAATATGGATCTTCATATGCATAGCATAATTCTTAACATAACATAAAACGTTAGAGATCCATTTTCCGAAACGTTACTTGCAAGAAAAGTTTTTACAGCTACCTTTTCCAGTGCCTATTCATCATCCACTTTTATTACTGTTCGTAAGAGGCGTACTCTCGATGCCTATCGTCCACGGGTGCAAATAATAGAACCTTATACAGTACTGTGCCTTTCAGAGTAACAATGTTCTCGAGTTGAAAAATATTATACTGCCATTACATCGCCCAGTTCCATTCTAGTTCAGGAAGAGTCTTCAAGTCGAACATGTGGACTCCGTGTGCACCAAAATGAATTCTCTTTCCAGTGCTACTGCAAGAGTCAACAAAAGATAAAGAAAGGGGAGCTCAAAAATACCAAAGCAAAAGTTTATCAATGAAGCGAATGAAAGGGCAAGTTTAATCTATGTACTTTTGAAAACAATATATTATATTAAGACAAGGTGAAACCATCGATCTCTCCCTACAGAAAAAGTGCCGCAACTACATTTAACCTCAAAACTACCTGAACGCTAATGCAATTAGACAGGTAGTTGCGCAAATCCAAATGGGACCCACGTTTGCTTCAGTCGGACATCTGTGATGAATGAGGCCCCTCTCGCCTTCGAGTGCAAACGCAATCAAAGCAAAGCAAAGGGACATAAGTGTCACTCCAGCAAGGTCCAGAACACTAACGTCTTTACAATCATTAATAATATGTTGGATGCGAAGCCATTTAAATATCATATTCGTGCCTAGCAACAGATTTGCTTCTGCACATCATTATCACCATTTTGGATTTAAGCTAAGCCATGTACACGAACAGCTCGTCACAAATTACCTCGTCTAGTAAAGCATTTCTCATCTCCTTCGCACTTCACACCACAGAATACAACCTGCAGTTGCAACCACACATAAAGATGCCTCTACATAGTTCAAACCCAAACCAGAGATTTAAAATGATGAAGATTGTATCTTCAACGTCCTTTCCGATGAAGAAGTAGGGCCAAAGTTCTTGTTCACCGTACCTGTGTACGCAAAATCTGGAATAATGGACGCGGCACAATCAAGACAATACGATTTTTATGCGCTAGCAATGTAACAATTAATAAAACAACAAGGTTGATACAACCACGTGTTCTAACCAACACGCAAAAAAAAAGAAGAAAAGAGAAATAGACGGACTAAAACCAACTAAGCAGCGCGCACATGTGTGCATGCGTGCATATATGCTTGCTTTCTAACATCTTTTTTGTAGATCAAATACTGTGTCATCATTCTCGGCTAAGCGTCGCTACAAAGTGAACACTCTAATACTCAAGACCAAGAATTTTCTTAACCAATCTTAATTACAAACAAGTCTACATGGTATATAATATAAACAAACGGTCAGGTTAACAACGTTAGCAAAACATGAAAACAGTCGAATACAAAGAAAATACATGAATTTCGGAACTCCGTGACATAATCATCATACATCTGCTGTGGCGGACAGTGTTCAGGGCGAGTGGAAATTGGGAAGAACGAAAACTGATGCCGGTCTTACTCTGCTGACAATATACAAATACAACTCTACAAACTACTAATTAAAACATATAAGCGATAGAAAATCTGTCGCTGAGCACTGCACGAAAACAGTAAAATGAACATTACGGGGTAGTGTATAGCTATGTGAAAGACAAGTTCGCAGCAGTCCACATTCTGCTCTGGAATGCAGCGAACTTGTTGACGGAAAACCAATGAAGACATCGCTCGCCTTTCTTTACATCACTGCGGGATTAACGTTTGCAACCTGCATTCCGGTCATGTCGTACTGTGGGTGCTGGTGCTGTGCATGATTGTACTGTTGTTTTTGAAAGTATTTCTCCAATTTTGCTGCAATAAAAACTTATGCGCTCGCTAGTGTTAGACACAAACCTGGCATTTTCTAATCTTTCGACTTATAAAAGTAGCTGAACATGTTTGAAAATTTTGACATCTCATCTCCAGATAAGTACGTAAAAACAAGGCTCAAAGCAATGAAATGTACACCTAGAAGAAGAAGAAATAAAATGTACAACAACTCACTGATTATATGTTTTCCATAACTGTACTTTCGTAGAACAGGTATATGAGGCTTTATTGCATACATCATTTTTTTGCGATACACCGGATCAGCGATATCTAACATCTTCTGTACAACATAGTTGGCAAACTGATCTTTCATCATCAGTAGTATTGGCGGTTGTGGGCTGAGAAAATTAGAAACAAAAATTTGAATATACAAAAAGTATTCTCATAACACTGCGAACTCTGGATGCGACCTAAAATGAAATAAACTCACTCATTAGGTGTACCGCAGACTTCATCGATCAAAAGAGTCTTGTGATGGCTACCAGCACAAATCAGACATTTCTCGATAACATTCGACGCAAATTTATGCTGAGCATACCGTAGAACATTACCTGCTACCTGAAAGATATAATATAGACAAGTTCTATTTACCATTTGGCATTACGTAACCAAATTTGACAAATTAAGGAAGCATATAATCTTGAGCTTCTCACCTCTTGTACGATCCTGTCCCTATCTTGATTACTTCCATGCTCGATGACGTGCTGTACTACATAGTTACCGTACTGATCAACAATTAAAGTGCTCATATTCGCGTGTAGGGCTTCCAAAACAGGACGTTTCTGTTCTTCGGAACAATGCTCCAGCACTCTTTGGATTACTCTGCACCCGTACGGATGCATCGAGAGCTGTGTGATCTAAGAGTGAAAGATTAAAGGTCGAACGTTTGTCGATGTCATGCTTAAATCCATAGATGTGATAGTCGGAGCCGGTGCTCTGACCCCTTCACTTTTGAACAGTTGGGGAAGGGACCTCCTTCACTTTTAAACGGGTTTTAAATTACCCCCTTCACTTTTGGTTGGCGAAAGGACCCTCTTCACTTCAGCTGCACCCGGTGAGCTAAACCCCCTTCACCTGAGGAGGGCCCGGCTTCTCCCTATCGCACCCATACTTAAACCCTTCGTGACTTACCGTGTCAGGACCATTCTTCGTGAACGTGTTAATGATGAATTGAAGGCGTTCTGGCTTCACTTTTTCAATAACTTTCTGTACTACATGATTGCCATTCTGATCTTTGACGCATTTGAGAACCTGATTAGATCAAATATTCATTGCTCGTGTTCAGAGTTGGAAATCAGATAACTTGCTCACGTGTCCCTCCATCTCTTTGAGTATTTCCAACTGCAAGGACTCATCAATTGACTCCATTGCCTTTTGAATTACTCGACATCCATACATTTGTAGTGCCAAGTTCATCACATTCCCTTTCAGCGACCGTCCCAGTGCTGCCTTTTGCTCCGGTGTACCAAACTCGAAGAATTTCTCCAAAAACCACTATCACAACCGAACAAACTCGCATAAACTTCAAAATACGCCTACCTGAATTACGTAATTCCCGAACACGTCCACCATGAGAGCATGAGCATTTGCTAGCACTTCGTCAAACAACAGCTGTTTCTCTTTTACAGACGCTCGTTCCAGTTTCTGTTGGATAAACCTGAAATAAAAATGAGACAAGTGCAAAATGTAGAAAAATTGGAGCTAAGACCATTAGTACTGACAAACTGAAGAGAGATTTGAAGAAAAAAAGCAGAGAAAAATCTGACTTCAGCAAAAATGCAAAACTCTAAAACGGCTAGAAAAAGCAACAAAATTGTGAGAGCAAACCTCGATCCATGCTGGTCCTTGGCAAATTCCACAACATGGGACAGGATGTCTGTAATCTGTAGAGGAGGTGTTCGGTTATTGCGAAAATCTTCAAGAATATGGCTTCGATTTCCTGCCATCCTGTAACACATAATTTCATAAGAAAGGCAAAAAGTAGTTTAACGTGTGGAGCCGAAGTTGTACGAAGTAAAGTGGAAATTTCCTAAATAACTTTGTGTTAGGGAGCAAAATGGTGGCAGATACGTTAGGAATAGGACACTGATAACCACTAACTCTAAGTAGAACAAAATTTGCACCGATCGATTCGCGTTCAGAATTCCGAGATGTTGGATTAAAATAATGAGAAGCGGGTTTCAAACAATTTCACAACCACTTAAGACAGTTTTCGCTTACCGGATTCATCATAAGGAAAAGGGGAACTATAAATGAAAAAATCTATATATACATGCTCATTAATTTTCGGAAAGTGGGGTAAAATGTAGCTGAGAGAAGGGGGGGGGGGGGGGGACACAGCGGCGCCTTGACTTCTGGAAGTAGATATCTAAATCAATCGGGGCCCTAGCACCTAAGGCTTAGTTTTGGAAAATCTGTGACATGTAAGCTAAAGTTACTAAGAGAAAAATATAAGATAGAGCGTCCAAATAGGGGCGCCACTGAGCGCGTCCCTCCCACCTCCCCAAACCACATTTACCCCGAAAAGTGTGGCTGCAAATAATTATTGCGAAACTATAGCGAAACTAATACTATCTAACCTTGGTCCACTCTCATCCATTAGTCGTCTCTGATGCATCCCACTGAAGGGCGACACATTGTTCGGCTGTGGCTGCGTGTTGAAGAATGGTGCACGTGACCCACCATATCCTGACAAGGTGCTTCCAGGAGCCAGACTCATATTCTGTATACCATTCATCGCACTACCTAAAAATTCAAAATCTTTGTTGGATGAGTAGGAAATCAGATAGCAGCCTAACTTACCAAAGAATGTAGGGCTGTTACCGAGAGTCGGTGTTTGTGGGTTGGACTGATTGTATTGCATATACATCATATGTGGAGCAGCCAGATTTGGAAGCGCATTAGATCCGCCTTAACAATGATGGAACTAATTAGTACTAAAAGAGCAGATTTCCCAACAATGGTTCACCTGGAAATGGTTGGTCCGGACGCAAAGGACTTGTGATCTGCGGTCCACCGATTGACAAGTTTGAGAGGCTGTTTGTCACACCGAGCATTGGATTCTGATACGGAAACGGAGGTGAGGTGGAGAACATATTGGTTGACACAGCTCCTGGACCGCCAATGGGCATTCCTGCAGGAAAAGCAACCACAAACATATACTCGACTCAAAGTGTGTGCAGCTAGTTACCTCCGCCTTTCTTTATGCACTCATCGCTAGTCGATGTTGTCGGTGGCTGATGAGATGGGTACATGCCACTCCACGCTCCGTATCCGAACCCAGGCGCAGCAGGAGACCCGGAGCTGAACGGCATCGCAGTATTTCCACCGATGACATGGCCCCCTTGGAATAGGAATGGAGCCATCTGAAATTAGATCTTGGCCGATTAAGA
Organism: Necator americanus; assembly: GCF_031761385.1. Taxonomy (NCBI): domain Eukaryota; kingdom Metazoa; phylum Nematoda; class Chromadorea; order Rhabditida; family Ancylostomatidae; genus Necator; species Necator americanus. The sequence continues at coordinate 1,150,575 of NC_087372.1, read as the reverse complement.
ACTTAGCAATCCGAAGAGTAGCAGCACTCTCAAGCTGTGCAATAAGCTTGAGATTATCAAGGATTCTTTAGTATTAGAAATGGTAGAGCCTTGTCGCCAATAAAGTTTCAGAGACTTATTTTATCACTTGCAAACCAAGATGCGATAGTCGACATAGTCGGAGTCGGCGCTCCAACCCCTTCACTTTTAAACGGTTGGTGAAGGGACCCTTTCCCTTTGGATGGTTGGCGAAAAGCAGCAAAAATACAAAACTCATACACATTGAAGAGACACTTCCATAAACAACGTGTACCGACACGCAAAAAAAAAACCCTTCGATGCGTCTTCCGAATGATGATGTTTGAACAACACGAATGAAAACATCAACAACTTGCAAGGTTCTCCTAAAATTCAAGAGAGGATCACAGCTCGAAAAGCCTCCCCACCCGCTTTTCCCTTATTTATAGCTCAACTAAATGAAAACAGCAAGCGCAAAACGAGAAGGATGTTCTTGAGCTTGATTAAAATCATGAAACCTGCTATGCTGCTACAAATACGTAGTGAAAACAAAAAAAAAAGAAAATAAAGCCAAAAACAAATGAATTTACCTGGAAATCCGGTGTGCCTCCTGGTGCTTCTGCAGTTGAAGGATTGAACATGGGAACACCATATGGAATCGGCAGACCTACAGGTCCGGTATCGTTCCTTTTGTCTTCACTTAAACGGTAACAAGTTTCATAAACACCAAACTCATACCCAGATACTAAGAAGAAAGAAAATTTCTAGAAACAAATAACCTACCTTTTTCCATCGATTATACGCAACGAAACTTCACCTCTCGTACTAGGGGGACCCTATAACAAAATTCAAAAATGATGCACCCGATCTGCTTGTAATAAATAAAGCTAACACAATATGAACATCTAGTACTTGACATTGATTTTACCAAGTAGACAGCTTAGTTCGCATATTTCGAATTGAAAAAACACTAATGTTTTCGATCGCCAGCGATATAGCGACACTTCGCTCGCCGCTAAGATGAAAAGCAAAAGCGAGAGATGGAGAGAGTGCAGCTGACAACTATTCTCCAAAACGAGCCATATTAGTCCGCAACGAAACTTTCTAGAACTTACGAATTTTGCATTCACTGATGCCGGCGATCCACTAAGCACATTGTCTACGACCATCTGCAACACGCCCGGTCCATAAGATTCCGAATGTGGGGAAGCCGCTTGACTAGCGTTATTCGCGTTCGCAACCATGATTGGTTTGCTAACGGAATGATCTGAAAGATTTTCTCTTACATAGGTTACAATGAAAGGCTTCAAATTTGGACTATTTCAAATTAATCATTGAACAAAAATTTTCATCACTGCAAACACATGATTTCTTACACTTTTCATAACAACAACACCATCTTATTATGCCTTTCAAAATTTCATGTCGTACTACTTGCTGAATCAACCTGGTTGCACACTAAGCTGCTTCAGCATCTCTGTATTCGGAAGTAAAGAACTTCCACTTTTCCTCACGCTACCTCTCCACATACATTGCTAACATCCACCTGCGATAAGCTTCACATCTTCCGAAGAAATTTCTGCTATTTTAAGAGATAGATTAAACTGCTCATAAATTTTCAACAACTTCTTACTCATTAAGATCTTGACACAATTGACATGAAACAAAATCTTCCCTGCATTTCTACTTCTGTGACACAGCAATACTATCTTCACATATGATTAACAGAAGTACATGTACAGTGCACCGAGAGCACTGGACGCTGCTCAGCTCCATCACATTTCCTCAAAAATCAGGGAAAGGGCATTTCAAATAGCCAAAATAATTCTTGAGAGAGCGCACTGATTAGGTATGAGGACATTTGAACCAAACGAATCAAAGCACCAAGGCGAAGCGCAAAAATATCCTACTCCATTCTTTTACTTCTGTACAATATCATGACGAATGGATTGAATGTGTATTGAACGCCATTGTATTTGACAAACTGGTTACGGAATCCCTTCCTAATTAGAATCAATCCAAGTATAAAATTACTTGAAAGTTGTTTTTGTCGTTCACCTTTTGCCTTATGGCTGCTTCCTAATAGTTTACTTCCTTCTCTAGAAAGTCCCGTCTTCATTTCAATTTCAACTTAAAAAAGTAAAGCTGTTCTAAAAGATTACGAAAAAAAAATTAAAGAAATATCAATAATCAGCATACCAACGCGTCCTGGCGGTACTCCATTCCAAACATTGGGATTGAAACCATTCGACCACTGTGGTTCAGCCATTTAAAATTCTTCGCTCTTCGTGAATTTCCTTGGCAAACCAGTGAAAGATACAGAATATAGCAACACTACTGTACAATGTTAGTAGAGAAAATGTTTCTGTACAGTATATACAAAGAAGCGAAGTTCCGAAAAGGTGTTGCAGTGATTAGGCTTCGATTGTTGCAGCTCAACAGTGATTCGCTTCACAGAATAAAACAATCACCAGAGCGAGTCGAACACGGCAGAAGAAATTATCCCACCAGAAGTAGTGGAGAGGCTATATACAAACTAATCTGAAAGGAGTCCTCTTTAAGTGGGCACAGGAAGAAAAAACAGAGGCGACGTTAATTATCCGTTCAACCACGGTGAAAGAAACAAAAATACACTTGAGAAAACGAGGGAGCTCAGTTGTAATCGTAATTCCTTCAGCTGGGCTGTTCCCATTCCACATTTACAGAAAGGTAAAGAAATAGCTGGTAATCGATTCAACTGCATAGGAGCAAAACAGCTCCCAATCAAAACGAATTTTTCCGATACAAACCAAAAAAGAGGAGTCGAACATCTCCCTAAGTCTTTCAAAGAAAGTTCCCGAAAAAATATCAACTGTAATTCGAGCAACTTGCGTTGGCATGCGGTAGTAACATATGAAAACTACTAGTAACGAAAGAACTGAAAGTTATGAATAGGAGTGCAGGGAAGCTCAATATCTTTTTCTTATTAAAGAGTTACAAGTATTCGAAGCTTCAGTAATTCACTAGAACAACCCATATACGACCTACGAGAACGGATACTGTTATATGGTTTCGACAGAACTCCATAAAATACCGGTTCTCTCAATAGGTGAGACACAATTCATTATTCTACTCATAGAAGCAAGAAATGGTTCCAGGTTGACGAATGAGAAGTGTTCTGATTTTCTAAACAACTTCGTAGCAACGAATTCCTTGAACCGCGCAGTTTGATTTCAGTAGTCTTTCTGGAAGAGATACACTACTAAAAGGTATGCTAGAATCTTGTAGAGGGAACCATTCGGAATAAAATCCTAGCGGATAGTCTTTGGACGGTAGCTTTCCGTAGCTAGAAGGAGAAAGTGGTCTAACAGTATTTCAATAATGGAAGATCCACATAACGAAATAACCAAAAAGGAGACTTTTACAGAAATCAACACAATTAGTGTAGAGTTACAAAGAAATTAGTGGCTCTTCCACTCCTACGACGTATGACTCACAAACTGGTAAAAACTAAATAGCAAATGTGTTCGAAACAAAAATCCACCGCATTTTCCCTCCAAAAACGCTGTCCACACTAGAAACATCTCCTAATTCCTAAGAGGAAAATCAACCAAATAGCGTTCTAGTGCAAAGTATTTCGAAAGTTACGAAGATCGGATTCAGTTTTCACAAAACTGCCCAGTATTCAATAATTTCACAAAATCGAAACTCACGGACACACGCAGGCACTGGAAGTGAAAGGTAAGCGCCGTAAAACTTGAAACCACCTATAGGAAAAAATTTGGGCCTCGGCGAGACTCCGACGAAGCGCCCGAAAAACAAATACGCAATGGCAGCGTCGCAGACTCGTACCGGAAGCATCGCGTGGGCATCGCGCGCGATGGCACACGGCACGACCGATACGGCGACGGCCGCGCGACGCGACATCGCACCGCCGTTGCCGTGGCAGCGTGGGGGCGACGGTGTTTGACGTGTAGTTGGCTGAAATGAATGCGTCGTTCACCGACTAGCGCCGTTCGAGAAAGTGCAAGTTTTTTCTTCATATGTATACATAGTTGTGCGTGATGGTGGATCGTTTTCGATGCATTTGTTCGCTAATTGATTGATTTGCAGAAGAATGCCCTTAGGAGATGTCACGTGCACGCGAGTAACTCGATCTACATTACGGATTACAAGTGAAAGCGGGAGCGAAACTATGTGAATCAGCCGATCAGGTCCGGTGACGCGTTTGAACCGCACCACGGAACTCACTATCAGTCTGGGACGGCGCCAAGGTAAACGGACGAAAACACGCTACGACCGTCGCTTATCAGCGTGATGCACGTACTCCAAGCGTAATGCCAGAAACCACCGATTCGAATAGGATGTAAGAACAATACATAATTTCTAGATTCTCTGTTAGCCCGAGTAATGAGTTACGTACACTTGTGAATCATTCGGAATCGTTTTTTCTCTCACCTCCTCCCACGGGGATACGTACGTAGGGCAAGAGTTCAACAGACAGGGCGCATTTCGCAACATACATACATCTCCCTCGATTCTCTCGAACTGTGGCGGGAATGCATGGATCGGATGTAATCAAACACATCAAACACGTGCCGCTATATCGAATAAACATAGCATATGAGCAGGAAATTATCGACGTAACCACTGGACGTGATATACTCATCAACGTGTGTTACTTGCCATTTCAATCTTCTTTGGTATCGACGAGAAAGAGCAGCTCAAGGAGGTCATTGCGCAAACGTCAAGTCTTGTTTTTCATTCAAGGTCATGACTTGATAAGAATCAATCGAATAACTGGCCGAAGACAGACTAGGGAGTAAAATCAATGGAAGAAAAAATCTCGAGAGATCGATACCTCCGAAATGAGTAAGATCATTGGTGGATCCACGAACGATTAAGAACGTGATGATCAAAAACAGTGCTAAATTTGTCAACTTGATATCGATATTATCTTATGGCACACCGTCATCAGTCTTTGCCAAACAGGTGCAAACTCAGTTGCTCTCCAAATATAGAATGAGTATTTGATTGTAGACGGAAAGGTGGTACTTTTAAGGAGCCAGTAAGTGGCCATTGACCAAAGAACCCGACACGAGAAGAACAAATGGAGACATTTTGCGGACTACTACAAGAGTGCAGAATGGCTCAGAAAACGCTTAAACGGGCATGGACGACTACTAGAATGATTGGAGACCTTTTTCATTCAACAGTTGGCGAAAGGCAGCTGCACTCTTTTACGCAAGAATCTGAACAACGAAAAATTATTGGAGGAGTGAATATAAGCCTTTTTGAAGAAGTAGAAGCAGATAGTTGTAAACTTTAAAAAGTTACGAACTTCAAAGGAGACTTTTAAAGTTGAAGGCCAAAAAAAATGTCAGGAGAAATCCAGTGGATCTGTCTGATCCTCAGCACTTAGAATATTACTCTAGATAAGATGAACGGAGAAATCTTTTTCTGTGGAACTTTTCTGCGCAACTTTCGTCATGCCTAGTTCCTAGTGCGATAAACCAGTGTCTGTTTTATGTTACTTTAAAGTAACACAGTCACTCTGACCATGTTCAATCCGAGAATTGACCCGTGTTAAAAAATGGTGACTCATCCTGTCAGACGTCATGAACCCTGATGGTACGTAATCATTTTACTGTTAGTCATCATAGGTGATCTGCTGTTTATTATGTTGTAAATCTCGATGATGCCATCAAAAGTTGCATCGTAGCTGAATTCGAACACTCTTGACCTCGCGGAGTTATAGAGTAGGTGTAGACAGAAAAGCTCAGAAGATCGAGTATTGGAGTGGAATGGAAATTTTGAGAGGCGAATATTGGCTTACTAGCCATATTTGAACCCGACCGAACATCATAGTTAGAATATTGCAGGTCGAATCCAGCACTGCAATTCAGACACATCTATTCGAATGCCTTTTCGAAAAAAACCTCCTCTGTTCGCATATTTCAATAATCGCGTATTCGAATGATCAACAACAGGGTATTCGAATGCGGTTATTTCCGAAGAGTGAAATGTTAGCCATTCGCTCGAGCTCTTCAAACCTGACCATACGTTAGTCGAGTATTATAGTATTCGAACGTAATTGTCGAATATCTCAGCTTTCTAGTATTTGCAAAGACAGTTGCTCATTCTCGTTCTTTTTGTCGCGTTCCTTTGTGTGTTCGTCAGTGTTTCTTAGAATGTTGCTATTGACATGATAGTGCCGCTGTAACATTTGGAACAATCACATGTAGTCAGCCCCAAATGTACAATTTTATGAGTATTTCTCTTCAAAGACAAAAGAAAAACGGAACAACAGAATATCGATATCAAGTGTCAATGTCTCGTGAAATTTCAACAAGTAATGGTGACTCCTGAATCTGCATTGCAGAGAGCAGTAAGGACAGTTAGGGAGGGATATAAACGACGTAAAGCCTGGTGGAACTGCGCAAGCGATTGCGCTCACAGTGGGGCGGTGAAGGTGGCGGTTGCGATCGAGGCAGGACCTTTGCTAGCTTCTCACGTACTGCAGAGATCAGTGCAGCTAGTGAGAGTCTCAGCCCGATCGCAAGCACTAGCTGCGCCGCTTACGTAATACCACCATGCTTTAGGTTGCTCTGGATCGACTATGGGGAAAAATGTAGTTGGGGAGGGGCGGGGGCACTCAGTGGCGCCCTTATTTCATACGCATACACATTTGAGAAAGTTCGACGACAACAATTCCTTTTCACGATGCAGCTTCTTCAGTGTACGGGTCTTCATTCATGTTCGCTATACTTTAGGTTTGATTTTTTGCTTGTGTTTCCGTTGAATTTCTTAGAATCGTGTAATCTGCACTTCATATTCTTGATGCTATTGTTCTCCTAAAGTTCACAGGCACATCATGACTATTAGCCCACAGCTGTCTTCACCCTTAGGCATTTGCCAATGCTGTTCCAGTATAATTGCCTGACGATCTGTCGTTCAACAGCGCTCTCTTACAGTGGCCGTGATGTGACAACCTACGGGTTAAAAAACGTGGTATGAACCATCACTTGTCTTCGCAATAACTAGTAACACCTCTTTTCAAACTTTCTAACCCTCAGATTGCGAGCTAGGAGAACTGTGATGAACAGAGTGGGACTCAAATTCTCATCTTTTGGAAGTTTTGTCTTTTTTACTTTTTTCTCGTTGCTCACTCTCCAGTTAGAAAGTTTACGGTCATGTTGCAATATCTGCATAATTCTTCAAGATTGAAGAGCATATCGAAATTATTCTTTGCGCCGATTTCATGTTTTTTTTTCACTATTTCTGCGAAATTTTTAAAGTCATTGTATTATAGTGTGCATGTTCTATGACATTTATTGGATTTTCATGTGTCACAAAAAAAAAGTTTATTTAGCTCATAGTCAAAAGCAAATCCGCACTAGTCTAATAATAGTAATATTTAGTGAAAAATTTGCGAATGCGTTTTCATGAAATGGATGAATGGAATGTCCAGTAGCCATGTCATCTAATTTCACGCCATCCTCGAATAAATTTCAGTCACAGTGGATTCTTTCATCATTGACTTTTTCAGTACAGGAAACACAAACATTCGAGATTCATACAAACAAATAATAGAACAACCAGAACCAAATAATGCCGATGAATTTGAGCAAATTATTAAAAATATACGTCACAGGACTGTTGAAAAAGAACAGACGTATGAAAGACTCCAAATCAACACATAAAAGTGACTTGTCAGCCTTAATCAACAACTAATGTAGTTCCCACTACTGATTAATCCTATATCATTAACAACTACAATAAAATAAATGCAATCATTTCTTTAGACGTCTCTCCGTATTCCTACTAACTCGTTTTCGTTCATCTATTATTTCGGAGAGCTGATAAAGTCAGGTCAGAAGGACATGAAGCTTAGTGCAGTTGCGCTGGAAGCGGTATGGTGGAGTTAGCAGTTGGGATCAAGGTGGGACAATCGCGAACTGCAGCAATGACCATAGTTGCGATAGTCGAAGCCGGTGCTCTGACCCCCTTCACTTTTGAACGGTTGGGGAAGGGACCCACTTTCTCTTTTGAGGGTTGGCGAAATTACCCCCTTCACTTTTGGGTGGTTGGCGAAAGGACTCCCTTCACTTGGGCTGCACCCCATGAGCTGAACCCCCTTCACCTGAGGAGGGTCCGGCTTCTCCCTATCGCACCTATGGCAATGACTGCTCCTAGGAAGGGTCCCCTCCTTCATCCTAACTGCTACGCTCTACCGCAGCACTTCCACCGCAGCCGCTTACACAACTATATCGTGCTTCAAGTCGTTTTGACCTTCTGATAATGCGGACCTGCCATCACCTAACAGATGATGTCATCAATTTATGGACGTCGGAGTTTCTATTGCGCAGACAGCCACTATATGTACCAAACTTTCGATGTGGTCGTGGCCACGCATTGCGTAGAAAAATCATCTAGAGTACAGATAGAGTTATTTCGGACGATTCGCTCCCGGTGCAACACATATACCGTCATCCTTATCTATCTTCTTGGGTAGTATTTGTCTAAAATACTTGAATGTATTCTTTTCAGAAGTTCTCGTGGGAACACTCGTAACAATTGCCATGCTATATCCAGCGACTCGATAACGCTTCGTCGTTCGTGTTGACCTTTAATGACGCAATTCAATCTCTGCTTTTTTCAAGCACATTATATCAACCATTCCACTAAGATACAACGTAGACTACCTGTTCTGGGAGAAAATGTACTTGGGATGGGGCACTAAGTGGCCCCTCACTTTTCGATTCTGTAACTTACCTTTTGCCTTAGTAACTTTGGTTTACATGTGTCATGGATTCTTTAAGATTAATGCTTAGGCATTAAGGCCCCGACTGGTTCAATTGTTTACTTCGAGAAATAAGGGCGCCACCGAGCGCCCTCTCCCCTCCCCCACCTATATTTTACCTCTGTCCTGCAGATAGGAAATATGCCAAATGTAGTCTTTAAGAAAACCAACCTTGTGTTGCAAATTCTTTCTCGTACTTCTTCAAAAATTCTAAATGCATGTAGTCCTCACTTGTGAGCGCCTCGTCTCCAACCTCAAATATGCAGTTCAAAAAGATAAAAATAAGATGGACGCAGTTCACCCGAGAATTCGCAACATGCGTGCTGCTATCCGTCGCCAGCTGTGTCTCTGAGCGAATTTGCGGAAGGCATTGGCGCGCATGAGAAGCTGCCCCAACACCACAAAACATTAAGCATCCCTAAACAAATGACTCGGTCAAACCCAAGCCTTTTCCTCAGCGATGCTTAACCAGGACGAAAGCCACTCTGCTCGTTGCACTTCGTTCATTCGCGATGTCCAGAATAATCTGCTCCAAAACCTTGCACATAACACACAGCAAATGGATTCCTCGATAGTTGCAAGGGTCCATGACAGATAGTTTCTTGTGGAGGGAAGTTATGATAGCGTACCTCTACGAGTGAGGTATTTTTTCGTCGATCCACATTGAACGGATGATCTTTGTCATCTCACGAATCCCATGCGGAGGAAGATATTTCAGCATTTCTACGCGAATTCCGTCGTCTCCACCAGATTTTCCACTTTTCATCTTTTCGATGCAGACCAAAAACTTCGACTCGCTTGGTAGTTCCTCGTTACCCGTATATGTCGGTCTATCAATGTGCTCGAGTTCAGAATTTGACGATTTTGTCGGTTCAGTAAGGTCTTGAAGTGATCCCTCTAAATTGGTATGGGCTCTCCGCGGGTTCTTTTCCTCGCATGCCTTTTCAAACTCCTTCGCTCTTGACGTCCATTCGTTTCCGCTTGGGTCTTTTTGCAGTTGGCGACGCAACTTCCTTCTCAGACGCTTTTCCTGGCTGAAATCGCCAGTGCTGCGGGCGGTGGATGCAGAATTATACGTGGATTTTGTTTCCACAGATGCAAAGGCAAACTTCTTCCGGGGCGTCGGAACCAAGGGCGTATCTATTGCAACGTACTGGATACATTTTGTGAAGGAATCCGATCGCAAAACGTCTTCTAGTTCCGTACTCAAACATGAATTGGCACACGTTGGAGGGACATCGTTCTGTATTTTTCGTCTTTCAGACCTGTCATGACGATTTTCGGTTGAAGAGGAACCCTTGGTTTCTCTTGCGGAACCTGAACGTATCCTGAAGTTGAGACAAACTGGACAGTGGTCAGAGTCGAACGGGGCATTTCAAACATGCCTAGATTATCAGATATTTGACTGGGGAACCGTTCCTTGTCAGAACGTAGTAGAGCTGAAGTTTAAGAGTTCTCACCTTCCACTTGCGCTTCTCTTCAAGTATCAAAAAGCTTTATTCTTGCTAGGTAAGCTGGTGGCATCGATGATTCCTCTTAAACGTGCAAGTGATTATGAAGCCCTTCTCTTCGCATGAGTCGATCAGACGGTTGCCGTTACCCGACGTCTACTCCGCTGGATAATACCATTTTCCTAGTACATCGGATTGTTGTTAAGGTATCATCTTCGCAATCGCGTCGATTTGACAGTGACCACATGCTAACTGGGTATTTTAGACATCAACACCTTGAGTTTATGATAGAAGCCGCCCTTATTGGTGTCTTCAGCTGTTTCCGTAGGTATATGGGCAATCGCGACCCATAGTTTACGTCCTTTGCGATCCCACAGTCGTACAAAGTGTATCTAGACGAGCCAAATTCCTCGACCAGGTTGTTCTAATCTTTCCTAACAGGTATCGCGCTCCCACTTATTTTCTTTTCATCAGCGTCTCCGCAGTAGACAGTGAAGTCTCCGATACTGACGACTCTTGATTTCCTCAAAAAAAAAAAAACTTTTTTTTTCGAGATAGTATCGTACTACTACTTATCAGTAGTTAGTCAAAAACTGTGATTACTGTGATTCAATTAGTCAGCTAATTTTGCTTTAATAATTAATAATTTAATCTTTACTAATGCTTGGAGCTCGTAGTGGTGCAGTGGAGCTAGCGGTTGGAATCGAGGTGGGCCCTCGCTTGCTGCAGTCATACTCCAAAGATGAGCAGGGGTCCCACCCTGCAGCCGCTAGCTTCACCTAGCCACTTCGAGCGCAGATAGAGACATATGCAATTGAACCTGACTTCAGATCGTTTTCACCTGTTATTTTTGTTTCCAATTTATTTTTAGCGAAGTGAAGCAACTGGAATGTGACAGATGTGCTCGGGTTTTTGGAGACTTTCTTTTCTCTTCTCCCCCGATTAAAATAAAGAAGCGCCGGTAAAAAACAGAAGCAAGAAAAATGGGTTTGGATGTATGCCTGCGACGTGTTCGAGGCGATCCGTTCAAATTATTGTGTTGCAATATGGCCGCATACGTATAAGACGGTTTTCACTATCACTGGATACCATTGTAGCCGACAAGTCGAAGAATCGTTCTACCGGAAGCGTTACACAGACGCGAGACCGTGGAATACAAGAGGTAGACCACAAGTTTTTTGAACGGATGTGCTCGCTCTTCTTAACGTATTCCTTCCACCTTTTGCACTGTCCTAGTCTAACTTTCTTCGATGTCGTCCGGACAAATGTAGCCATCTAGAAAGGTCACCGCTGTACTCACCACAGTTCGCAATGTTGCTACCTCTTTCGCTGCTGCGTACAATGCGTACACTTGGTTTGACACATCTGCATGATCCTCTCTGGTTATACCTTTTCCTGAGAAAGGTACGCTGAATAATTATAATCACTAGTAATAATTTCCCATTTTCTACCGATGGCTGTCTTCATTAATCGGCTTAGTGATGGTAGTATATTTATAGGCGGATAGATTTGACGATTCCACATTTGTCGATCGAGGTAGATCTGAATGAAAGCGCTGTAATATTGTCTTTTATTGTAATTGTGATTACCTGCCCTTCCGTAATGTAACCAGTCAGGTCAGGGACACAGTGGGTGATGTCTGAAAAGAACCAATATTGTGTGTAAGGTGAAACAATCGAATGAACAAGGAAACAGTCTTCCTAGCACACCTATTTCGCTGGAGAATCATATTTTGTACGAGGATACAATACTTATAAAGCTGAAAATATTTCCTCACAGTCACCAACAAATTTAAAGCAACGAAACATTTGTATGAAGCTGTGTGATGAGGGGAAGAAAAGGAGATACTTTTGACCAGTAAGTCCACTGTTTTGAAGGAAACATGAAGATCTCCATTTTATCATGCCAAAACTGTTCCAAATAGAGCCACATAGCGACATTGAATCTAAGCTGCAGTTTAATGTGCTGAACGGTGGAATTGTAGTTGTGAAGAAATATAACTTTCTCCTTACCGTCATTAGGCATTGTAAGAATTGGTATTTGGGTGATGCTACCACGCCTCCCTTTCATTTGACCGGCTCTCTCGAATATTGTAGACAGGTCGGTGTACATATATGCAGGAAATCCACGTCGTCCTGGGACTTCTTCTCGCGCTGCTGAGACCTAGACGTAAAACGATGATCTAAGCTTCAGAATTATTGCAAACGACCCAGTACACCTCTCTCAACGCTTCAGCATATGCCGTCATGTCCGTCATGACAACCACTACATGGCGATTGCATTGATAGGCAAGGAACTCGGCGGTGGTCAGCGCTATCCTCGGTGTTAGGACGCGTTCGATCGTTGGATCAGCAGCAGTGTTAAGAAAAATGCACACATTCTCCAGATTCCCTTTAAAAAGTGTATAATTTCAGTTACACTACACTGTTCTCCCAAGGATGAGCACTCCTGGGTTTACGAAATCACCAGATTAAAATTACATCTCAAATGAGCATCGAGACATTCATGCAAATCTATCCCAAGTATGGTGGATTCAGCAGATACAAAAGAACCTGCAGTAGAATCCATTGCGTTTTGTTAATTGGACTTCAAACTTTCAATACCATCTTAACCTCAATTTTAGACAGGAATGCCCAGCGTTGTATGTGTCTTACATATGCGTAATGTCTGTACAACACCTTGAGGCTTAGTTTTACCTCTTTCTTCGAAGTCCTGCGTGAAAAGTCTAGCTGTCTCCATATTAACCCCCATTGCCGCAAAAACAATCGCGAAGTCTTGCGAGGCATCCGTACCAAGCAGTCCTGGAGAATATTAATACCGATCACATAATGCATGAGGAGTAGAAATCGGAAATAATTAAAGACGTCTCTTACAAACTTTCATCACATACCAGCCTGTCGAACAATTTGGGCTGCAATTTCGTTATGGGGTAGTCCTGCTCCAGAAAATATCGCAATCTTCTGAAAAGTAAACCGTAAAATGTTTCCAGATTTGGAAGAAAATAAGTAAAAGGCATGGGGAGTTTTTTGTCCAACTCTTCGAACTTGAGGCTGCCCGCGCGGCTGTGAACTGCGGGCAACCTTAGTAGAAACGCTGGACCTGTAACAAACCTAACGGAAAAGTAGGTAGGACTACAGACTAAAAACAAACATGGAAAAACCTAAGCTGCTTGGTTGGGACAGGTGAATGAATAAGCGTAGTCGTAGGTGGGGCAACACTTTAGCCTTAAAGAGCACGTAAAATTCTGCGGAAACGGTGTGCTTTCGAACACTACAGCCATTAATAGATTGGAAATAAAAGTCCTGGAGATAATGGATGCAATTTTTTTTAACCCGAATGTTTCCTCATTACAACGTTCTCTACCCTTTCGGAGGATAATTTAGAAGAAAAACACTTGTTCATATTTTTGATACTTCCAGTAAAATCATATTTTACTTTGTGAACCAAATGTTGCTCACACGGTCCATTATGGTTAAAAATGTATCAGCTATGTTCTCGTCAAATGTATCAAGGGAAAGACTTAGTCGGTTCATCTTCAATACAAAAGAAAGTATGTAACCTGTCCTCGAGCAATAGTGGACATCACATCAATTGATGATATTCCTGTCTCAATCATTCTTCTCGGATACACTCTCATATATGGATTCACTGCCACTCCGTTCACATCCAAGAAATCCTCGGCGCAGATGTGTGGTCCCTAAAGTGCTGTAGCGAGATATTTACACGAGATCTACTACTATGCAAAAATAGCGCTTTCAGCTGCCCAACAATTTGAACAAAAACATGCGAAACAACCTTGTCTATGGGCTTTCCTGTTCCGTTAAATGTTCTTCCGAGCATCTCCTCACTAACCGGTGCCCTTAACACATCTCCGGTGAATTCGCATACTGTGTTTTTAACATCGACACCAACAGTACCTCCAAAGACCTAAAATCATTGATCATCATCATTGCACATCATTGAAACAGAACGGATGTAGAAACAAACAATAGTTGACAAAATTTTGATAGTGCAGATCAACGGATGAAGCTGCAGAAAATGGATGTCTAGAAATGGGGCAGTAGTGTGGCAGCTAGATTGGAAAAGGAACAATTGATCCACAATGGAACGCAGGTGTTCAGAAAATAGATCAAGAACAACTAATCGACTGGCTCTGTTTGTGTGTTATGGCTGCAGTCTCACTTCTTGTGGATACCTTTCTCCTGGTTTGACATGAATCAAGCACTCCGCTCTTGAAATCATAAACAAAGCTTATGGTAAATTGCAAGGATCTCTTTTCTCATGTTATGAGAACCTCTTATGTTGTCTGGACGTTTTGATACATGAGACCTCGCTTCTTTTTTTCGCTGTACGAGATTCTTTGTCTCAAAGTACCTGAACAACGGCCTTGTTACCCATCGTCTCCAGCACCTGCCCCATACGTTTTGAACCGTCTTTCAGAGTGATGCGGACCACCTCTCCGTACGCTGGATATTTCACATCTTTCAGGATTAGAAGGGGACCATTGACGGCATGGACTGTTTGATATACTGAAAAAATATCACACATCGCTACCTTATTTTTTACGTAACTTCGTTAGAAAAATCTCAAGAATCCGTGCCGTTATCGCTGTTGAAGTGGGATGAACCGTTTCTCTGGAAAGTTGGTGAGGATTTTATCATATCCACAGTGATTCAGCGCTTACAAGCGGCGCTAGTCGTTCTTTAGCGGAAAGTCAAATGTGGATTTTATTGGGTCATTGCATAAGGCGTGGAGAAAAAGGGAGAGAAAGCCAGAATGCGCCAGTTGCTACAGAGACACCGCAGTCGCCACGGTAAGCGCAGCTTCTGTGAAGCACGACCATGTTGTCAAGTACGTGAGCGGTGCGACTTAAAAGAAAGCAGAAAACTCCACACGAATTGAAAATCCTAGGTATTGTGGTTCTCCGCACAGTCAGGAAAGTGTGGGTGCCTGATTATTCTATAGTAGGGTCAAAACATGAGGTAGCGTGCAGTTGCGAAAGCGGCCGCGCTCGAAGCAGCGCGGTGGGAATAACGGTCGGTTGAAATCGAGTCGAGACCATCGCGAATTACAGCGAGAAATGGTGTCGTCAAGCGTGCTTGCGTAACTGGTTGCGTATCGTGCTTCATGTCGTTTCGATCCTACTATATTATTTGTTTTCAAAGACAGCCAACTATTTCACCAACCATCCTTACACAGCTGACGAAAAGAGGGAAAGAGTTGTCGTAATTTAATATTAATTTTGTTTTCTGTTAGCAATTTGGGGGTTTTACGCTAGTCCATAGAGGTGCAAAACATTTGGCACTAATAATCGGCCCCGACTGCGTTCAGCCGGTTGAGTACGATGCGCTTCCGATTGGCCCAGAGCAGAGAAGTGAATGTCAAGCTTTACCAGAAGCGCGCTCAACCGATTTTTCAAATTCATCCTCGATTAGACTTATTCCTGTTTTTTTTTATTACTTTTTATTTTATTTTTATTCTTAGCCGTTGGTAAAATCAAATGTCAAGAAGAATAAATGTATTTCCTTCCTACCTCCGCTCTCAATTACTCCACAGGAATAGTCGAATACATGGCACGCCTTTCCTACAGCTTGCTTCCGCATTTCAGTTAACTTTTTGAATTTTTTCCTAGTTTCTTTGATTTTGCAAAAACAAATCAATGGAACTTGTTCTACACTTTTTTTGACATACGTCTTGTTCCTGTTTGTCGTTTAGTTTATTATATGAGTCCCCAATGGATGAGTGTAGTCAATGAGTGCAAGAACACTCCACCCATCCATTAGGCATTGATGTTACGGAAGAACTTTGCTTGCTCTATTCTTCTCAACGAATCAAATGTACTCGCATCCTTACCTAGTTTTGGATGAGTATCATAGTGATGAAGCGGTGGTATCTGAAGGGTGTTCATACGACTGTCCAATGAGCTAGAAACTATCGTGAAATGATCTTAAAAGACTTCCAACGCATCTTCATGTACGTGGAATCACGTTAGGACAAATCGCCATCCGTTATCATGCGCTGCTGCGATCGATTTTACGTACTTCTGATCTTCCCTTTACAAACCTCTGCACAAATTAGTGTTCTATACGCGTTTGCAGACGGCAGTGCACAACAACGTATCTGCTTCTATGACTAGAACACCACATGTGGATGAACCTTAGTCTTACAGCGCAACTTCGATTTTAGTTTTAGTGACCCGAAGAACTCAGAATGTTTGGTGATGTCTCTACCTGAAGAAGTAGAACTGGCGGACGATCTTCAGTGATTTTCTGTAATTTATCAAACGTCATACTTTTTCTTCTATACTCTTTTTCCTTTTCTGTTCTTCTTAGCACGCCACTGAACGTAGTAAAAAAAACAGATACTTTATATCACAGACAAACGACCATAGAGTACAACAAGAACAAAACTCATCAACAAGGAAAAAACAAAACACTCAGTGAACAGGAACCTGTTTGTGAGCTAAGTACAGAAACATAATGCTTGATAATGCTGAGATCAGAAAGATCACATCGAACCACCGGTGATAGAAATTGAATTGCAGGTCGCCTAACACCTCCGTGATAATTTTCCTTAACAAAGAAAAACATGTACGCAACATAACTACCATGGAACAATAACACCCTGATATTAGGGAACTTAAAAGTGCATAACCATTTCCCAGAACAGGTGAAGAAAAAATGCTCACAAAAATATAATTAAGCTAAAGATTTGCCAACGATTTGGTCCTAACTCTCTTTCTATTTTCTTTTGAATGCCTTTGCCACCTATTAATCCTATTTCCTTTTTTTTATTGTCACTCACTTTAATTAATATATCCCTACTTTCTTGTTCCCCTGAAGAATCCTGCTTCCGTCACTTATCCCTAAGAAACTGAACAAAAAGTACCTGTACTGATGTGGAACATTCATCCGCATAAGTAGTACACTGGAGACAAAATACATGCCCTAAAATAACGAATTCACCTGAAAATTCGAAAGAGAAGAAAAGTCAGAATAAACCAGTAGTTGACCATGATTTGTGCTAGCAACAGAACAATAATATTGGATGATTTGGAACTGGAGATAGCCAAGAAGAACTTCGTCAAAGTTATTAGCAATCCTCTTATTGAAGTGACGGCAATGACACCGACAAGGAAGAAAGAAATATGCTGGGACCAGAACCGCACCTGTAACAGATCCCTAGAAATGTTACAAGTTTTACGGAGAACAGGAAAGAAACTCACATCGAGATCAATTCCCATCCAATTCACACCAATTTCAATACCCTTAGTTACAGGATCTACCTTGCCAACTCGGTCAAAGACAATATTAACAGTGCAGATGAATATCTTCCAAATACAGTACACTGAGAAAAAATGTCCGAGCACATTGAAGTACTTTCCCATCCAGGTTTTGCTATACTCTATACGTTCCTTAAAGGATTGTAAGATCCAAAGGAAGAAAGAAAAAACTACTAGTTTGATTGTTAAGTCGTAAATGGATAGCGGAATTCTCTTAAAGAGCACACAACGTAGGCGAACTACAGAGAGGTCATAAACCACGTTATAAAAAATCACGTTTTTCTCGACTTGACCTAGCTACTTACGTAAATAAGAGTTAAGATGTTAACACTCATATTACAAAAAAAGCTAAATTATTTTTTAAAAGAATTCAAAAAAAATCTGCAGACGTGATGCCGCTAGGCTGATGAAGTCAGGTAGTCTCGACAATTACCTTCATATTGCGCAGCTCCACTACTTCGAGGAAGAGGTAACGGCTCAGCTCGTTCAGTGGAACGATCTCTGCATTTAGTTGTCTGGAAAATAGTCCACTAACCGAAAAATTCTTGAGGAAAACAACTCAACAGTACATAATTGATGTGAGGCTTCATTATGTAGTATGCAGACCAACCTTATCTGATCACTTAGGGTCCCTCCGCTCGTTGCACTGGCAACAGTGCCCCAAATTCTGTGCAAAAGACCAGTGTTTTCGTCCTTACCTGCAACGAAAAACATCCCGTTATAACATTACGAACTAGTTTTGATTATCATATCGGTTCACTTCTAATTTAAGAGATTGAATCGATAAGAACTGGTTACGGAACCGTGGTAATTAATACTTTACAGATGATTTTTGATGAGCTCTGACAGCAAAAGTTGGTGTGATTTTACAAATCAATTATACTAGAGAGAAAGTGTAAAGAAAGTGGATAAACCCAGAAGTAGTGGAAAAAATCGGGCTAACCGGGCAGAAGGCAAAACGAAGACGTAATGCCCTGCGCTCATACGTTGTCTACACAAATGCTTTCACGTACACGGTATCATACACTTGTACTAGATTCATAGTAACCTCGTGAAAATGCGCTTAACGCCAATTCTCTTTCATATTGTGCCACACGACGTTTCTTTATTGCAATCATTTCCATAGTCTGCATTAACTTCCGTTCCATTTGAGTGATTGCATGTTGGTCCACCTGCAAAGACTAACTTGCGTACCAATTTGGGGCGAACATGTTCAACCAAGCTAAAGCGACGCGCACAGGGAACTAGGATTTCGAAGAGCATATCAAAACAGTGAAACTCCGGCATCGACTGGAGCGTCTACCAGAATGAACCTCCGCAACTGTACGCCGCCCACCCGGTTGGACATCTTCGATACTGGCTCCAGATACGTCTTAATTCCACGAAGTGTGCTTACTTTTCTCATAAAAACTGTCATGTACACATATGGTGCGTTCACCGCACCAAATCCAGATAATACTGCCATTACGGTTACTCCGATAACTCCAATACGCGAAATCGCTTGCTCAATAGTGAAAATACCTTTAAAATAAAATTAGATGATTCTTGACTAGAAAAAAAAACCCAGGCAACTGACCATGTTTTGCACTGAGAATAGGGAAGGGATCTCCGAGTTTCCAAAAGAAATATATGAACACAAACCATAGAAAAGTCGTCAGAGGTGTGAGGAATCGTGGTTTGACTGATAAAGCACAAATCATGAACTGGTAATTTCCACTGAAGCTGGCTAATTCATTTAGGCTACAAAATAAATACACATAGCTAGGTACGAGACAGAAATTCGTAAAAATGTGAACAAAGTAGGGACGTCTAGAGATTTCCGTTACAAAAAATGATGAACTACTCTAAAAAAAATGATGTGATAGAAAATATGATCAGCAAGAAATCACTTTTTTGGAGGGATATATTAATGAAAAACCAAGAAAAAATTGGAACTCAATAGAACTCAGTTCTAATGTTCATAAAAAAATTCTCTTTCTCAACTCACTAAAAGATATACTCTTTAGAAGAGTATACGCGACATAAAGTGGCAGCGCTACAATGAGAGCTATTAGCATAGCCGTTAAGCACAATCTCCATGTTACAAAACGTGATCTGGAAAGAAATCCTCTTTCATTTGTGAGCATTCACTGGTGATAAAAATGAGAACCTACCCAGAATCCATAACGTCCATAATTTCGAAAATGATAAGCTCAAACATAGTACAGGATAAGGCAAATGTTATAGAGAACACCAACTGAACTACTCTAAAACGCACATATGTCATACTCGAGAAAATCGCCAAAATCGTGTGTAAACGTCATAATAACTTCGTAGCAGAAAATAATACGTATAATATAATTTAGACGGAAATGACTTTTCTATTTCTAACCTCTGTATGCCGGACAACAGCATTCATGTGAGACTCAACTCAAAAATGTACCAAAAAATGAAAAGTATCATAAAATGTCTGTTTTGTTTCAAAATAGGTAATCACTTATTACAAATTAGCTACAAGCATCTAATATTGATGCCAATTTTAAAGAAAACAAGTAGAAGATACCTGTTATGGACTTCATAATTCTTGAAGAGCTGTTTCATAAAGAACAACCACCCGCATACAAAAAACAACACCTAAAGTAATTAAAATGGAACAGCAGTACAGAATTATGATTCATAGAAAATACAATCTCGTTCACGATGAAGAAGTCATCGCAAGAAATGACGCCAAAATGAACTCTACAAACATTTCACAGCTACTGTACAGCGACATTAACAATTCTGAAAAAAAAAAACTTCAAATGCTGCCTCTGAAAAAGCAAAACTCAAATTTTACTAACCTACGCAATTACGAAATTGTTTCGAAAGCAATTAAAAGGGTCAGTCAACTAAGACGAAAACGGCATATGAAAAGAAACTGGAAACACTTAGGAACACCGAGGTTTTTCTTAGTATCAAAGAGGATTTCGCCTAATGACTCAACTTTTCAACGATTCCCTGCGAGAGAAGGGTGGTTGCTTTTCATAAATTGAAAGGCTATTGAAGAGCTTCCAACAAGGACAACTTTTGATGCATAGGCATTTCAGGGAATTAATATGCCAAGCTAAGTTTTTCAGTCTGTCTGGTGGTATTCAGTAAAGGAGAATATGGTCGTTGAGACAGTTGCAAAACGGCAATCAATCTAATGAGTTGGAACTTTGGTTACCACACAAGTAGTGGTTCTAGTCTTTTTTTTTACCAAGTTCGACTTTGTCCGAACAACATCGAAAAGAACAAAAAACGTACCTGCGAAGTCACCATGACTCCCGCATTCCATGCGGACATATTTACTCCAACTGAAGAAGTAATTAGGGGGAAAATGACATCGCAGATAAACTTAGGGATCTACGAATTTACAAGTATTTTGAACAGTATGGCTGGTACAAAAGCAAACAATTTACATCCAAGATACAATTAAGTATGTTTATATTTACACATCGATCTGTACAGATACATTCCCATCACCAAAATACAAAACCGAATTATGCATAACTGAGCAGAGTTAATCTCAACGTTCGGAAGGCACATCTAAGAATGAGAAAACCAACATATGTACTTATCACAACCACCCCATTAATTTGGCATAAGTGAAAAATCACATAAAAAGTTATCATAAAGTAAGCAATCGCAGTATAACTGTCTACGCAGCACAACATGAAGATGATCAAAATACTAGTGGGTTAGATATATGAGATTTCAGAACTAATATTCAGATGACGGCGTGACCAACTGCAAAACAATAAGCGAACACCGGATGATTTTAAGATGAAAAATAGAATAACATATGCTTCATATAAATCCGGACGAATTATCCTTTTTTGAACTTTCTTCAGATTTCATTAAAGTATATGTTGGAGAATGAAGCATATATCAGAAGCACCAATTGCAGACCTGCTAGGGTTTCTTGAATATGGCTAGGTACCAAGAATTTTACTACCCAATTTCTTGCTAACGTGTTTTCACCATAACCCATCGCCGGAGAATCACAAATTATATATGGGAAAAAAACTGATCTAGATCTTAAAATCAGAATAAATAGCACTTTCAGTTGATTCTATGTATCACGCGCACTTCATCAAATATAAGTCAAAGGCCTGCCACTCACATATTCATACTTATCAAATACGGAATCATGTCTACAAGGAGTTCATTTAACAATTAACACTCAACTTTTTTTGGAAAAACTTCGGTACGTAAGCAAAATAAGGAACTATTTCCCATACGTCTATACTCTGTTGGCACACTATTTCTAAGTGTTCTTACTAAAATAGTGTGCTGGCTAAAGAGTCCGAATCTGCTCCTTTGAGCCACATTACCATTTACTTCAATGCGGTCGCAAGGACATCAATAATGCACACGACTATCATTCCTGGAGCTTAGCCAAATCCTCTCAAAACCCGTTACTGAGATGGAAATTTCATGGATACATCAAAAGGAAGACGTACGCGATTGGACTCTAACAGAACTGCTTTGTAATTCAGATGGAAGAAGTATGCACTTGTCGACGATACTTGATAATATTGAGCCTATTGAAACTTAGTAGTTTCAGAAAGGAAAGAACTTTTTGTGACAGGATAATAAATAATACAAATAAAAATGGGATAAAAATGCATATTCAGCTGGCAATGATCGTTTGAATACAGAGGAATTGTTAATAGGTCGAAAAACTACGGAAAAAAAATGTGTTATAAATTAAGAGATAAGGAACAACCTCATTACGGCTGGTTAGTCATCAGCCAGTGACTTCTTTCTATCATACTCTTCTGCTTTACCATCAAGAAGGACACTAGACGAATGGCCACTACCTATCTGCAGACCGCGCTTTGTCACGGTTGCTCTGATATTATCCAAAGAGACTTCCGCCTGGAAACACATACCAAGAGTAATTAAACGCACAGATATCGGAAATTCCACACCTCTGTCTCCTCTGGCGTCACATATCTTTGGGGACTAGTGCTCCGCGAAGAATCGTTAGACAGAACAGGAGTTTCTTCCTGCGAGACAACCTAGATTAGGGGGCCCAATTTTACAGAGTAAAATTTGGAAATTGTTCTAAACGATATAAGAGTCAGTTTTTGAAAGTTGTGTGGAAATACTCGTGGTTCAAAACACCATGAGTGAATAAAACAAAGTATACGCACTTGCACAAGAATTAACTGATCAGGGCTTTTTTGATAAGGAAAGAAAAATGAAGATGGGAAAGCACCAAAGCAGATGAAGCACAGCTCATAAGAGCACAAGGGAAGAACGAGAGACAACAAAACCATAAACCCACATCCTTAGGCAAGTATCTCCTCATTTCAATCCCTTCACTGGTTTCTTCTAGATCTTCAGCATTGTCTATTGTAACCACCTAAAATAGAGAAATACCCTCTAGCTGGGCTCGAATACTAAACAACGCAATGGGAGTTAAAAATATCGTACATAAATACTGAAATCGTACATCTTGAAAATGGAATGTTCCTGCTGCTACACACAAAACCAGCAATATACTTGCCAATTTTTTCACTTTAATCTTACATCTAACAAGGGCAGTGTTTGTGCTTCACGGAGAGATACCAGAGGTTAAACCAAGTTTGTAATAAGAATATTTTATTGTTGGGTAAGACAACAACTCATTCACTGTAATTAGTACATGTACAGTATTCACCTGATTAATAATATTACTTGTGCGACTGCGATCTCTTGAATGTCCTTTTTTAGCAGCAGGGGCGTCAGAAGACTCTTTAACATTCTGCTCCACATTCCCATACGAATGGTGATTCAGCGGTCCGTTTAATCCTTCAACTAGTGTAACCGTTTCGTAACTGAAACAAAACTTATTATCGCGTAAATCACACACACATAAAACACAAACAAGTGGAAGAAGCTCTCTTTCTAATGAAAAACGAGTTCCAACCCCATATTGCGAGTTTGTCTTCGCGCTCGCAGTTGTATCAAAGCACGGAATGGCGAACGACAAATCGGGCAATTATTGAGCTGAAGACGAAAACTGGATTTTAAATTTGAAAAATGAATATAGAAGCATGAGTGACCTTATATCTCAAAGTATCAGCGCAGTTATTGCAAATACAGAGATGTCGGCATGGTAGGATAACTGTATCTCGAACATCACTCATACAAATTATGCATTCTAATCCGCCATC
This sequence comes from Necator americanus, assembly GCF_031761385.1. NCBI lineage: Eukaryota > Metazoa > Nematoda > Chromadorea > Rhabditida > Ancylostomatidae > Necator > Necator americanus. The sequence continues at coordinate 1,126,899 of NC_087372.1, read as the reverse complement.
GTCTGTGTTCCCATCACCGGAGCTTTCCTTATTTTCGATGCCGAACATCTCCTAGAAACACCCGGTCATTTCCGCTTTTGTTTCCTCATAATTCACAACAACACGAATTTGATCAGAATAATCAAAAATTTCATTCCGCAGTAGCTCGAAATATCAATAAGCGTTTTTGCTTTGTTCTCTGAATCAACCAACAAAACTGGTAAAAAGCATGATTGGTTTAAAAAAATATGTGCGGATGAACATATAACGAGAGGTGAAAAACCTCACCTGAAGTAGATAAATAACTCCATCACAAGCTATTTTCTGCCGTAAAGGTTTAAGAATAAGTGCATGGCTACTGTCATTAGCTACCTGTAATATACTGACATCGTACTCTTGGAAGTTTTTCCATACTTCTGCAAATAGCTTTCAGTCAAACATCACATTTCTGTCTGCGAGTGAGCGTTGGAAAGGCAGATTATATAATAGAAGGAAACCGTATGGTATCAAATGGTGAAAGCTGTTTAGGTTTCGAAAAAAAAAGAGAGAGAGTGGTGAGAAAAGACATAACAACTTTTCAATACAACACCAGCTCATGTAGTTTGACCAAAATTAAAATATTCAACTGTGAAATGTAATTAAATGTCGAAAAAAAAAAACAAAAAAAAAACTGCAACTCACATCCACTGTGCACATCGTACTTTGCATCTGTGCTCGTTCTAAGTCATCTGTTTGGATTACAACTACAACAGGAAAGTATAGACCACCGGAGTAGGTAAGCTGCAATATAAATAATTTTGACGTCCCTGGTGGCAAAAGAACACAGGAACTGTAATTTCTAGCGAAGAGAATTTCGTTGGGATGAAAGCGACGAAGAATGAACTCACATCCGCTAAGTCCCACTTTGACGAGTCAAAAATAAAATCATTGAAGGTTTGATCAGAGCCGGTTTCGAAATGAAATCTTTCCGAACACGACACTCGCTTGTTGCGATATGCAAATCTAGAATACTTTGGAACTAATTCTCTAGATGGAATCTTATTGGAAATAGAAATTAGAAATAATAGAAGGTTTCATAAACACAAAAAACACAGAACAGAGAAACAGAAACTTACTGTATTTCGCCATCTTGGTAGAGTTCTCTAGCATTAAAATGAATCTGCACAAAACAAGAACAATCGGCATCTAACGTGAATTCCAATCGATATAAGGTCGAATCGCTCTGAGAGCCATCTTCATTTTTTATTCTAAAAAAGGAAAGATCGCTGTGGAAATAAAAACGTTGCTAGATATGTTATTTCAAATTACGTTTCTCCGAGCAGATGATACAATTCCTCGAGGAAAAAAGAAATTCGAAAGGAAGCCTAGCAGAAACTAATGCAATTTACTCACTTAACAAACTTCACTGATTCTTTCCTTATGTTGATGAGCAAATGAAGGGGGTGTACTTCATCGCTACCAAGCGGGGATGCGTAGGGAAACTAAAACAGCACTCATAGCAAAAAAAAAAAAAAAAAAAACTGCAATCATTTGAAAGAAATCTTTTCAGGTCTATCATCTCTAGCTACAAATGTTTCCAAAGGGAAGATCTTTACAGAAAAAGTTGTACCGGTACTGATCGGCTTCCTAACAGGTCTAAATCGCTGTTTTCACCAAATAAGAAGGCTTCCGGTTTGGCCATATCAAATCGACCGCCGCACATCAAAAAGTGAGATCCGAAGTAGGATCCTAAAATAATGAAATGAGACTGATACCTGGAAAATGTTGTTTTCTTTAAATACTAGCTAGAACAGCAACAAATTCCCCAAAAAGGTTGAAAAAGTTTGCTAGCCTGCAGCGTTGGCAAAAGTCAACTGTTGCTCGGGATCCTCATCATCGTTTGGTCGAAGATTTGTTGGCGGCCTCGTGAACAATCCAGAAAATCGGCTTGCCACCTGGCCCATGTGAGAGCCCTGGAAATGTTGCTTCTGAGAAGGTGCTGTCACAACATCTTAAAACAGTTTTAAAAAAGAATAAGCCCGAACACGAACAAAAACTCCAAGACCACTGTAAAATAATGTTCAAAATCCTTGAACATTGATTCCTGCAAGACAAAACCGGAAGTTGGAAGACGAGGTACAATTACCAGTTTTGTTTAATACTGTACAATAATTTCTGTGTATTACAGAAATTTGCTATTCCACGCCTGTTCTGACTTTCGGGGAGTAATTGTGGTTCAGGGGTTCCGTGGGGGTGTGATGTTCGTTGAGTCGGAGGTGTATATAATGGCTATTGTCCTGTAGGTCAAGCTGAGACTTCATCATCTTCTTTACCATAATCACAACTCTAATTTCGGAACTCTTAAGAAGAGGTTTGATGTGATGACAAACAAGCTAAACAAAAAGAAACCATGAAGATGATTCTGTTGCCTTCTACTGTCTCTGAAGAGTAGTTATAAACGAAGTGATTGCAAATCTTAAAGTATGTGGTGTACTTTGCGCCCTGCACCGCTGTAAGGGTCGTTTTTCCGCACGTCTCGTCGTATCGATGGTTTTCTATGATGATAGTGCAGTTTCACTTACAGTGTTACTTCTGCTCCAATTGCAGAACTAGGATTTCACGGGAGTTGGGTGATGTAGACTACACTTAATGGCATCCTCTGTTGCATTCTCTAGTGCATTCGTTGGTGATCTTCATAAGTTTGATCACTAAATCGCCCTTTTCGATTTTATGCTGCTCCCACTTCATCTACTTTGATGAGCAATCAACAGAAGCTGAAGCAGTTCTCCTTCTTAGCACTATTCTAGGATTAGCAATGACCTCTTGCGATTTTTTTCGGGGAGGGTCAAGAAGGTTAAGGGAGGTTATTTTTGATGTTGATGTTTGATGTTTTTGATGTTCCCTTCTGAATTATCCTCTTTGATTGCTGCTTGCTCAAAACTTTGGTGGATTTTCCCATGAAACTTCTTGTCCTGTCATTGGTGTTCGATTTATAAGTATGAACTTATGTATACTCCTCTAAACAACCTCTAGGAAATGCTGCAAACTCCCAGGAGAAAATGTTCTCCTGGGAGTTTGCAGCATTTCCTAGAGGTAAGGTCACGATAGGTAAGGTCTCCATGGTTACCTCTTTATTCCATGAACTTTGTTTTGTTTATCAACACATAGTACTGCGAACTATGGATCTTGCCATCACCACAGTATCCATGAGGGATCCGGCGCGACCTTTGTACAATGATCTAGGGGCTGGTGACTACACTGTGGCCAATCTGTTATTGTTGTCCGTTCGCCCCAGATACACACGTGGGTTAGCGGTGGCTGCGTGTGGTGCCCGTCGTATCGCCAACTCGTTACTTTTCTCCATTCATGTATCAGTATTTCCTACTTTACTTTTTGATCCATTGTAACCCTTAAATACCAATATTAGGATTGAAGAAAAAGTCTTAAGTGATCCGTGAATGTGGTCAGTCTCGTTGAGTGTATTTATGTCTTCTTTGCTGCTGTGATGCTAAGGTTATCAGAACTTCCTTAGTTGTCCGTTACTTTTGGAGCCACATTCGTCAGCGTCTTATCAAGAAACATCGCCAGGGGTTATGTTCTTTCTGTTAAATCCTGTTCAAATTATTAATTGCAGGTCATGCAAAAGCCTATCTCCATCCTCCCTCGTCACCTACGTCCAGCAATTCGTCTACTCAGTACGACACCTTCAATGAAGGCAGAATTAGAGGTTCAAGAGGCATCTTCGCACGTATACCATGTGAAGTTAAATCGTCCAGATCGACGTAATGCATTCACTCTGAATCTGTGGAAGTCAGTTCTCCTGCAATATTCTTTTATTGACTTCCTGTAGTCGCATTTTTTATTTGCATATCCTGCTAGAATGTAGCCGATTCGTTACAAAACATTTTGCTCGCATATCAAGTGCTGTTGTGTTGTTTTGCTGGTTGTTAGGTTGTGAACGCGCGTTATTAAATGACCAAAATAGGACTTGATACCATTTCACGACATCACGCTAATTTTTTGGGCCTTGAGCTCTACATCATCCTTCATTCGCCAGCATCGCTGAATATAGTGTCTTTTTACGCCTTACCTGCGATATAACACTGGATCTGTTTGGCGACGAGCGGGAGATTCTGAAATGATCAATCAAGCGAGACACAACGATATAGACAGAAATCGTCCTACATGCATAGAATGATTCTAAAAGTGTTGATTGGGGCGAGTTTTCTGCCGATATTTCCATGTCCTATGTTTCCATGGGTTTTTCCATGTCTCCGATACTCAGAAAGTGGGAAATTTATCAACTTTACCAAATGGTACCTTTTGCTCTCAAAGCAGTGCAGCAAGATCACCATGATCAAAGTTCAAGTAGTTCGCCTGGAGTAATTCACGGAAAGCCCCTTTATTAACCCTCGGGCGTCACCTTGCTAACCGTGGATGATTCCCAGCTGTAGTAGGGTTAAAATGACTTGAACCTTTTTGCAGTAGCGCAAGCGGCTGCGCATTCTCCATGGAGATCTCACCTCGATTCCAACCGCTTTCTCCACCTCTCCGCTTCGAGCGCAGCCGCTTACGTAACTGCACCGTGCTTTGGGTCGTTTTGACCCTACTGTTCGGTTCGGTGCATGGTTGTGGTAGCAGTACAAGACACGATGGTCCTATCAAATTCAAGAGTTCCTGGTCTTTGAAATCCCTGAAGAAACTAAGAAGAAAGGTTTTCCGATTTACTCAGAAACTTGAGGCACACGTGTGCCGCGCAAAAAAGTGCCTTTGTCAGGCAAAGTGAGCGCATATGTATGCCACTTCGAAGACTGTCTTAGAAGTGTCTTTGTCATCAGTTGCGCTTATAGTAAAATACTCTAATCCAATTGAATTTGGGTGACAAGTGCAAGTTGCATTTTGAACCAACTCGAAATATAGTTGGGTCAAAACGACATGAAGCACGGACCGTTACGTAAGTGACCGCGCTCGGAAGCGGTGCGGTCGAGACAGCGGTTGGAATCGAGGTGGGACCATGGCGAACTGTAGAGGTGAGTGGCGGCAGTGAGGGTCCTTACGCGATCCCAACCGTTACGCTCCACCGCTCCGCTTCGAGCGCAGCCGCTTGCGCAAATGTCCGTGCTTCATGTCGTATTGACCCGACTATGCAGTGGTACTGGGGCATGACCGTGCTACGCATAGCGCAGCAAGGTCATTTTAAATACCCCTCCTGACAATGTTGTCCCCTCAGATATCCCCATCAGTGACATTGAAAACTAGCTAAAATGAGATAGATTAGTAAAGAACTAATAAGGTAGTTTGGAAGAAAAATCACTTAAATGATATGCTTCAGAGAATTGAGGACGACCTTCGACAAGCTAGCCGAAGAACCAAAGTGCCGCGCGATTGTCATCTCCGGCAACGGGAAGTCATTTTGTTCTGGGATTGACTTGCAGCAGGGCATGGGTGTATGTGCTTGTTTTTTTCAGAGCGAAAATTTTAATTTCGAAGAAATTTACATTAAAGGAGCTGATTGGAATGTTGATGAATGACGACGCCGATGTGGGAAGAAAGGCCAGATCACTACGCAGACTCATTACGACGTGTCAGGATAGCTACACTGCAATTGAAGTGAATATTCTCGTTTAATGCTTAAATTCTTTTGATCTTCTTTGCTCCATATGCTGTTAGTTCATAATTTTGGAGTGGTGTGGCTCAGTCGGTATGATGTTCCGATGTGGCTGCAGCATGTTCGATCGGAGGTCCGATTCCGCTGTAGTGCCAACCAAGATTTTCACCCCTATGGGTTCGATAAATTGGTGCCCGATTTCCCTGGGAGGATAAAAACACTAACTTGATACATCGGCTAGCCTCCGCAAGTAATTGTAGGGGCTAGCTATGCATTCGTAAATCTGAAACGGCTCTAACTTGAAGTGAACGATCCAAACGGATTGATTAACGCCAGATGTCATCCACAAGCGGCGGACGGCCGTGGATAATTAACACCCTTAAATTTGGTGTGGTGAACCAAGTATCTGTGTTTCGACACGGCTATAGGCGCAGCCGCTTAGTCACTTGAGTGAGCGACTGAGTAGGAAGTGACTCGATGGGTTAAGGGGCTACGGTCGGAGCGGGACCATGGCCTGCTGCAATCAAACTACAGAGATATTTAAGGTCTCACTTTGATAAGAGCCGCTAGCTCCACACGTCACTTGAGCGCACCCACTTCCGCAATTGCATCGGGATTCAGGTTGTTTTGATCCAGCTATGCATCATGGATAAACTATGGAATTGCCATTAATTTTTCTCATTATTTTCGTTTTTCTTTTTCTTCCCAAGTCGTTCTCACCACTTAATCGTATTTAGGCGTGCCCAAAGCCAGTCATAGCCGCAATTCATTCACACTGCATTGGTGCAGGTATAAATCTGATCACTGCTTGTGATGTCCGCTATGCCAGCAGTGATGCCGTGTTTAGTATCAAAGTATGTTCCTCACTCCCACTCACGGTTTTTTTTTTACCTTACCTCTTCCTAGTGTGCACTAGATTACCATTACAGTGTGTTGATGAAGCTGTTTTATTTCTTGATCGCACATTCAGGAGGTAGACATTGGTATGGCAGCAGACGTTGGGGCATTAAACCGAATTCAAAAGGTAGTTGGGAATGACAGCTGGACACGAGAAATCGCATTCACAGCAAGAGATGTCAGTGCTGATGAAGCGTTAAACTTCGGTAAGCGTTCTTGTTTGTCTTCATGGTAGTTGTTGCGCAGTTTCCTTGTTTACAAATGTCATTCAGGTTTGATTTCTCGAATTTTTAACAATGCGAAGGATGTTGTGGAAGGAGCGCTATATCTTGCTAGAACTATCGCAGAGAAAAGCCCGATTGCTGTGCAAGGCACTAAGGAGGTTAAAATACTAGAAGCTATTTGTTTTGAGCGTTGAAACTAAGAATTGAAATTCAGGTTCTCAACCATGCTCGTAACCATTCTATTCAAGACTCTCTAGATTTTGTGAAAACTTGGAATATGAGTCAAATGCAATCAGCAGATCTTCGAAATAGTGCAATGGCTGCGATGAACAAACAGAAGGCAGAATACGAAAACGTCTAGAGTCTTTTTGTAGAAGCCGGTTCTTAAAATATAGTCGGGTCAATACGACATGAAACACGAGTGTAGTTGCGGTGCATTTGCGTACGCCCGAAAGCCGAAGGCACGTTGGAACCAAGTGGGGCCGTCGCAAACCGCGGGGGCCAGCAAGAATTTCACCACGCTCCACCGAAGCGCCTCGAAAGAAGCCGCGTACGCAATTGCGTACGTGTTTCATGTCGTTTTGACCCTACTATAGTTCTGCATCTACAAGTTCACTTTATGCTAGTTTTTACTTAAAACCAATCTGTGAAGGTAGTGTGAAGGTGTAGTAATTGATATGTCTTTTATTGAACTTACTTTTATTTGCTGGAGTATCTCGCTGTCGTGTTCAGCATTCCGTCGGTTTTTGCTAGCAGTTTTCGCGTTCCCTATTTTGTCCATGTTTTTGATGATATTTTATCGATGGTATTCTTTGATTTATGAGGGAACTATTCATTTCTTAGATTGCTTGGCAATACTGTTGTAGTTCTATGTTTTACTCGTAGCGCGTTACCATTAGCAGTAGTGCTACGCTACAACTGTATTCAAGCACTGTAATAGCCATGCACTTACGAAGGTGACTTTACATAATTTATAGTGCAAATAGTAGAGTCAAAACGACATGAAGCACGTACGCAACTGCGTACGGGACTTCTCTCGAGGCGCTTCCCTGGAGTGTAGCGGCTAGGAGCGTGGTAGAACCTTTGCTGGCAGCACCCATCGATGCAATTTGCCACGATCCCACCTAGGTTCTCACCGCTGCCTTCATCGCGCCCTTCCCAGCGCATACGCAAATGCACCACAACTGCAACTGCACTCTTGGTTCATGTCGTTTTGGCCCGAATATATTTGTATGTAATGTAACTCACATCTGCTTTTCTTGCTCCAAATAACATGGTAATGTGCGCTTCACTCCTTCTTTTATGTATTTTCTCATGTTCACACACAGTAGCTATACGCGCATTGATGCACTGTGTAGCTGCAGATGTTCTTCCATCGCACGTACCTTACGCTCGCGTACAGTACTCGTCTGCTTTTGCTATTTTGCGCCTATAATGTCGGTTGCGCTAGATTAAGTTCACTGTACGCTGTTGCATATTCCTCGCTTCCGCGTTATTTCTTCGTACTCTCAATGTAATCCTTGTGACTATTTCTTCAACGCAAAATTTTTGCTGCTGCCCCATATCTCTTCGTCACGTATGCGCCGCGTTTTCGTTTTGACCCTCTGCGCCCTCTCGTCGTAAGTTCCCAACCTCTTTTTTACTTCGGCCTTCATTCACATTCACACATTTGTATTAATTAAAAACAGATTGTGCTTATGAGGTTCCATAAGATGTTCCGCTGTCTGCACGATCGATGGGAGGTTTGAATCCGCCTTAGTGCTCACCAAGCCTTTGATCCCTCCGGGGTCGATAAACTGGTACCAGACTTGTGTGGGGGGATAAAAACACTGACTTGACACATCAACCAGACACTGCAAGTCATTGTTTAGGCTAGTTACACGTTCGTAAACCCCAAACGATTCGGAACTGAAGTGAACGTGGTGGCGCATCCCAAGCGGATTGATTAACACCAGACACTTTATCCTTTATCCCTTATGTGCTGTTGACGCTACGCGATTGCTTGATCACTCATATGTCAGCTGTGACCATTACCATTCATTGTGATGTATAATTGAGTGTCCTTTTTTGTGTTATGCACTTCCGCAACACTGTCCTATCCTTGTCCTTTATCGTCGACTAGATTAACAGTTCCTTCAATTGGTCTCACCTATTGTTTACATACATCTTATAGATTATAGATGAGCCACAATGATTTCGGGTTTGATTCGAATTCGAAATGTGTGGATAATACTTATTATGTGTTTGACAGATGTTCTTTCATAGATTTTTCTTTATTTTTCGTAGTGAACGCTGTTAGAAATAGAATATTGCCAGCTTTCATTGACAAGCAATTCCGTTTGTTTTTTTAGAGTTTCGTATGAACAATCGCCTTTATTCTGACAAACTGAGATTGAACCAATGTTCTGATGGTTTTCTTTCTTTTGTAATAGCGCGTCATCGTATCGTGCCAAATGAAACATGTAATCGATAAATGTAAATTGAATTTCCTTTAGTGAGTTTTGGTTGTAACCGATCTATCTATTCGGTTCAGTCCTTAACCATCATTTTATTGATGCAATGCATGATGGCAGCAACATTTAGAGTTGGTGCTGACTACCCAGCTGAGCAATGTTTAACACCGGGTCAGTTTGCTTTAAGTACTAGTATTCTGAATTTCTTATATCTCAGTATCTTGCAAGCTGTTCTTTCTTCCTCTTCCGTTGATAAGAAAACAAAACTAGTACCCACCATTTATGATCGTCTTGCCATTGAAGATTTAGCAGATGTATTTTTTGCTAGTTGCAAGCACTAAATAATAGCTGTTGATTTGTTGGGGTCTTATCAGTTCACAACACGCGAGCAGGGGTACAGTGTAGGCAAAGTTTGCCGTTTTATCGTTTCTGTGGCGGTTTTATCACGATTCATTGGACAGTAGTGTGCACCGTTCTCGACGTTTGCTTTCTCTCAGCTATGAACGACAAACCACCCACTGGACGAGGGTACCGTAAAGCACTTTTTTTATTATACCTCGTAAAGATTGTTTAGGTGTAGGTTTCAAACGTCTATAAAAAGATCTTTATTGTTCAACCATGTTTTATTTTCAGGAAGTTCTTTGGCCGCACTGTAGTGATCACTGGTGCTTCACGAGGCATTGGTAAAGAAATTGCGCTGAAACTTGCCAAGGTATGTAGTTAGTTTAGTTCTGTTGCTTTCAAACATAACATTCCTCGCTAAATCAAAAACACCACTCAGGAAAACAAAAATTCACACGAATATCATTATTCCGAGCTTTTGTTTCAATCATCGAGTCAAGCAGTGTAAAGTGGTGTATGTTTGTATAAGTACATGTAATTTAGGATGGTGCCAACATTGTTGTTGCTGCAAAAACTACAACAGCCCACCCAAAACTACCGGGGACGATCTATACTGCGGCTGAAGAGATTGAAAAAGTGGGTTTTTTTCATCTAGTATCACCGTCTTACCATTTCTTCAGGGTTTTTTTTTTCAAAACATTTGTCCGTACGGCTTTTTCTTCCTTCCTACTACAGCACTTTGAGGGATATCCTGAATTTCGATATTTAGAGTTTTCGCATGCTTGTCGAATGCTCCATTTCTTACTCTCATTCCGTATATTTCCTGAAAAATTTTATTTTGTTTTTGCGGCAAGTAGTTTTTATTTCTATTTTTTTTGGGGGGGGAAGCTGTTTTTTAGCCTTAACTCATCTATTCTAACTTTTTTCTAAGGGTATTATTGATAATTGAGAACGTAAATGCGCTAATGAAACCATGAATAAATAATGGTAATCGTAAAGTAGATAAACAAGATACGCGCTTAGTCTTCTAATACGCTCTGTTTGATACCAGCGAATTATGTTATCGACTTTTTTTGAAAATTAGCTAAGAAAAATGCAACGGCAGACTTTGTCCACAGCTGAAATGGTTGGGCGAGCTCTAATGGACGGTTCCGTCCTGCTATAGCTTGTCAAAAGATACGGAGCAATTTATATCTGAGTGCGGGGGTTTGTGAGTTCTTCCTCTACTCTTCGTTGAACTTTTGATCTTATGTGCAGATAATCCAGTCCCTAGAGCATGGGTTAAATAGAGTCGTCGCCGAAGCTACTTTTTTTGATTTTAGAGAATTTTTATATTTATTTTACGCATTAGGGTCATCCTTTACAATCGCTTTAGTGTTGGAAATGCTATCGAATCATATGTTCACATATAATTTGCTATGCCAGTTGTTTCCATTATTTTCGAAACAGAATTCTAGGATCTAAACAATTTAGTGGACGAGATTATTGGCCAATACGACGACTTTTGTCTCTTAATGATAGCTTCTAACTGTTTCAGCTATAGGTACTTTTACTTTTACTTTTTTAGGCCGGTGGCAAAGCTCTCCCTTGTGTTGTTGACGTCAGGGATGAGGAATCCGTTAGATCAGCAGTAGAGTCAGCCGTAAAGAAATTTGGAGGTATAGACATACTCATCAACAATGCGTCAGCAATCAGCCTCACGAACACTGAAGACACACCGATGAAACGATATGACCTTATGCATTCAATTAATACGAGAGGAACTTTCCTCATGTACGCCTTTACTTAGTCCTTAAAAATACAGGAGACTATAATCTATTCTCGTGTCACCAATTTAGGTCGAAGATGTGCCTTCCGTATTTGAAACAAGGCAAGAACGCACATATTCTTAATATCTCACCGCCTCTACTTATGGAAACAAGATGGTTTTCTAACCACGTGGCGTACACTATGGCTAAGTTTGGAATGTCTATGTGTGTGCTCGGTATGCACGAAGAGTTCCGCCCATATGGAATCGCTGTAAACGCACTGTGGCCGCTAACAGGTGGGATTTTGCTTGAGAGTGTGGCAGTGATACTAAAGAAAGGATATTCCACCACACTAACTTGATATATCAACTTCAATGGATTCGTCATCTACCCTTGGATCTTATATAAAAAATGTTCTCAATGATGACCAGTTCCGCCAATTTATAAGAGATTGGTTGTCGTTGTTCCTGCGAAGGGCATACTCATCCATAGTTTTGCAGCAATATGGACGTCAGCTATGGAGATGCTCAGCGATGGAGCGGGTGCTTCGGGTTCTAGAAAGGTATACTCCTTATCTAAGGTTTATTCTTTCGGGAGTAGCAGAATCATAGTCTTGATTTTGAATTGTTATTTGTTTCTTTGTCTTCTGTCTGTTTTGACGCAAATGTACAACAAGTAGAGGTAGCCTTAAACAATTCATATCCGGAAAATGGAAATGTGACCGCAAATATAACTGTTTTTTTAAGGCAGATATCATGGCTGATGCAGCTTATGCCATGTTATCTAAGAATAGCCACGAGTACACGGGAAATTTTGCGATTGATGAAGAAGTCCTGCGAGCAGAAGGTGTCACCGATTTCACGAGATACGCAGTTGATCCAGGTAAAACAGTACCAGTTTCTATCCATTTAATCAAAACCACCGTAGCTTAATCTCAGATGCACCACTTACGGCTGATTTCTTCATTCCGAATGTTGAGAATTACCCACTAACTTTTTCTCAATCACCTGAGCGGCAAAAAAGTGTCGATAGTCTGAAGAAGGTTGGTAGAAGCAGTAACATTTGCAGAGTAATTTACGGACTGACATGTGGACATTTTCCAGGCAGCTCTTGAAGAGGATATCGGCAACGTTCTTACCAATATGAAGAAGCTAGTCTCGAAAGAGTTGGTGGACAAGATGTCAGCCGTTTACGAGTTTACATTAACTGGTAAGTATGGATGGAATTCTACGAGAAAATAGATATCTTGTAAATCTGATTCTATTCTGTAAATTCCTCCAGGAGGCCAGGAAAGAAAAATTACACTCGATCTCAAAAACGCCAGTGGATCGGTAACCGAGCATGGTGATGACAAGGCTGATGTCAAGTAGGTGTTAATTGCTAGCCCTTTCTTTCAGCCGGTTATTTTGTCAATTTTTTGTGGTATACGGGACGGTTGGAAGGATTGCAAGAAGTAAATTTCCCTGTATTGACAAAGCCTCAGCATTTATCCTGAAATCATATCCGCCACATTTTTGGGGATTCACTTGAGTATTTGAAGATATGCAGGAAAATTTGCTTTGATACATCTGATTTTTTAATTGTAAAGTATTTGTATTTTATATGCAAGGCAGGCCTGGATAGCAAAGAAACTCATTATACTGGGGCACGCAGAAACATCAAGGAAACTCAAAACTTTTATGCGAGCTATGAAGCGTTGCAAAATTCCAGCACTTTCTGGGGTCACCTTTTATGTGTGTTATCACGAGAAAGTTAACTTTCTAGGTTTGGACAGTCTTGCTTATGGTTCAGTACACAAAAAAGAAATGAAAAAAAGAAGTAGAAAAAGAAAATGCATCTAAGGACTAGAAAGATTAGTGTAAATTAGTGTGGTAAGATCACATCGATTTAATCGCCCATGATGCGACTTTTTTCAAATGTTTTTCCATGAATCAGCTGGGATGAACGGGAAAATCTTCATAGCATATATAGGACTGGTCTTTCTGAATTTTGTTGGCCTTTTCCATACTATAGTTTGTCGTTTCCCAGGTTCACCCTCGCAAATACAGACTTCGCTCCACTGTTCAGTGGAAAGATAACCCCTACAAACGCCTTCATGGCAAAAAAATTGAAGATCAAGGGCGATATGATGAAGGCGATGAAACTGGAGGGTCTTCTGAAGAAAATGAATAAGAGTAAGCTCTAGGTAGTAAATTCATTGCATAGGTTTTAATATTTAACATGTCGATTTCTTCGCACCTATTCATTTTGAAAAATTTACCTCACTGTATCTTGTAAGGATGACATTGTTGCTCGTAGTGTTTGTACAGTTAATGGCGACCTTTCCATCTACTGATACTGTATGATACTATATCGATGCCTTGTATTGCTTTTAGACGAGTTGTGGGAATCCTATGCGGATCAACTAAGTACGGTACTTGAACATTGCCAGTTTTATATTATATATGCTACCGAACTTCCAAAAAATAGCAATCACGCATCAAGTTTTGGAAAATTACATGTTTTATTTAATTATTCATCCCCATAACTGATAAAGTATTAACCGTACATTGCTTTTTCCATTTCTTACGATTTATTCTTTATAATTGCTTTCCTGTAGGGAGAACTTCTACAATCCTAAATTTGCAAGAGGCGGACGGTGGAACGCAGACGTGTTCGTTGGTAAGCATACTTGCTACGTACCAATTTTATTAGCGGATTACGCCTGGGTATATTTTAAATACTTTAAAATGGTATAATTTCGAAATTTATACATATATGCAAGCATGCAAATCTTTCTACTTACTTCACAGATAAATAGTGTTAAAGAATTAGTGTATTGAGCAGAATAGAAATGTTCCTAATTCCCTTCTCCCCTTCGCTTGATTGTTTTCGGCTATCTCCACTACAAATTGTGGATATCTCGATCGGTGTCGGTCACGCATTTGGCTAAGTAATTGAATATTCGCTCCGTTGGATGCTATTCTGTGGGACATATAATATTTTTTTCGTGGAAAACAGTGTTTATGAACAGGCATGGGCATGGCCTAACTATTTGGAACTGTTTTGAAATGAGGTTTCAAGTAAAAAGAAACTAATTCAGTCGTTGGACAAGATGAATTTGGGCAATATTGATTTTGCAAATGCATATTCTGCTGTGTTAGGTTGCAAAGAATGCCATGCGTGTTACATGTGTGGTTTAGTTTTTTTTTCTTTATTCAGCATTCTGAGGACATCGCACGCAGTAAAATTATTGGGATTACTCGACATGAAATTACTGAAAAAAGTCGATGCCTTGCGTACTTCCGGAGGGAAACTAAATTTTAATGCATGACCCACTGACGGGCCACCCTGCCGTTAAGGCCCAAAAATGCGTGACTCACGCAATCGCCAACTTTTTAATTTAACTACTTCTGCAACCATATTACTTTTCTGCAACGTCCTCATGTGAAAGTGTGAAAGTGTGAAAGTTTGGTTTCCTCTGATAGATATTCAGCTGAAAGAAGAAACTGAACTTACTTGAGATTCACAGTTGGCGAAAATGCATCTTTATGTTGACAACCTCTTTGCAAGCTGTCAGCTGACGATTCTGAGGTATTCTTGCTCCAGCTAAGATCAAAGATTCTCAACTTTTATGATTTTACGCAAATCAAATGGAAATTTGAGTTTCCCGTTTACGACTGTGGTTCATGCAGTTCGGGCCGTAAATCAGTTACTGATTGAAGGCGCTGGCAAAGTTTATGCGCACATCCGACTAGCAACGAGTTGATACAATTCAATGGCTTATTCTCTGAGAAAGAAGTTTAGTGGAAGTACCATCGAGTTTCCGAGTTGAACATTTCAACGACGCCTTTTCATAATTCTCCATCCTCTTCTCTGATCTCTCCTTTTCGTACGTACTCTTCGCGCGCCAAACTCGACGTTTCTCCTTTTTGGGCGTGTCTTTATGTGGATAAACAACTGCCGGAAATCCAGCGTTCCTTTCTCGACACGAAATTCTTGAGGTTGCTGTTTTTGGGTAACCTCAGATGGATCTCCAACTCATAAACTCATTCTCTTTTATGTTGCTGCTGGAGGAATGAGTGTTACGTAGTACTTTGTTTCCAAAATGCGTCCTAGAAAATCGAGCTGTCACCTCACAATTCTTTTATTTTCTCGGAACATTCCGGGAATAATGCGGAGTGAAACACAGTCTGTTTTGGAGAGTTGCGCTGTCACAAATGTTTGCTGGAAGCAGCACACAATAAAAAAAAGCGTTCAGACATGGCGAGAAAGGTCCGTTACTTCTGGAAAATCAGAAAGTTGGGTTTAAAAAATGAGTTTAAGTAATCAACGTTCCCTCCGAACTGGTAAAATAATAGATTGGAAGCCAAATATAAAATTTTGGCTGGTTTATGGGAAGACTCAAGAACTTTTTCGATATTCTCTTTCGCTAGGCTGTTTGGATAAGATATGTTTCGATTTGAGTCCCACCCATCCGCCTTTGCACAGGTCGGTCACACGCGGCTAGGATTCCATATAGGAGGTAGACGACTCGTCTTCCTCATCTCCTCAATTTCACCCGAAAATTTCCAGGAATTGCCCGTAACAGGAACCCTTTAAACCCTCTCCTCCAAAACATAATGTTCTAGGTCAATAATCCAGTTTGAATGAATAGTTCAATCCCGTGTACTAATTTGCGTTTGAGGGTATACGGTCCAGTTACGCATGTTCTTTTAAATATGATGACAGTAATTCCAGTTGCCGTGTCCGCACGCTTTGGTTTTCGATTAATAATTACCCTAAAATCCCACAAATAAATTCGCTTGATAAAGTAAGCGCTACCAGTATCATTATCGCTTTCAGTAAATTGTTTAGCTTTGTTGTTTTGTAATAATGTTTTGTTGTTTAAGATATGAAAAAAATTGGTTAGAAAACCATTATCAAACAAAAAAAGGCGGCGATGACAAAAAAACATACGTCCTTCCGCAAAAATAGAAGTGGACTTATCCAAGGAATTTTAGGGCCTTTGATTTTTGAACGTAAAATAGATTTGTAGCGTCGAGATATGCTCACATTATTTCGTTTAATTCAATTTAGACCGGTAATTATATTGGATCTGTTGTAAATAAAATTAGTTGACGAAGGCGTCAGTGATCGACGCGACTTCTACTCAACACCTAAGTAGAGGACTAAAAACAAAGCTATGACTCAAATGTCCCAAGGAGGGCGGATGCCACAGAATTGAAATATCATTATTGATTAATAGTAATTGAAAGCGGAATAGGCAGCATTTTGGAAATATTCCTATTCTCTACTATCCGTGCATTCTCTCTTTGTTTGCGATCCTTATTTACATTCGCGTCATCTTTGTTTTTTTTTTCGATACGCTGGCTAAGTGTTTAGGGCTGCGAGTTAATTTCGAAAAAAAGGTGAACGAATTTTGCTAAAAAGGATGGCCTGGGCTGACTAATCAATAGTTCTCATTGTATTTGGACAATCATTTATTGCAGAAAAAAAAAAAACAAAACCTTATGAATATTTGAGAAACGATTAAGACAGGTACCATACGATGAACCGCTATATTCTTTTTAGAGCGTATCTGCATTTTGGAAGACGGTTTTTCATTTACAAGTGCTGCATTCAAATGAATTCATTTATCTATTTATTTATTTGATTGTTTCATTTATTTATTCAACCGGTCTTTTCGAATTATCTGAGTTTATTGTGCCGCGGTTCACTGCACTGTCATTTCTGTGTTAGCAGCATATAATTTGGTTCCCGTACAAGAAAGTTTTGTACGAAGGAGGAGCTAAGTAGTTGATTGGTTTTTTCCACATTTGTTGCGATTTATTATTTACTAAACACATCTCATCCGAGTAGAAGCAGTGGGAGGAGTTATTTCCAAAGCAATATATCAAAGAACGCTTATACTAATCCTTTTGGCTTCAACGTCTAAGATGTTTCTCGCTGACATTTTTGTGACAGTTGCTCGAATGTGTTTCCTTCCGACTGCTTCTTGTCACTTGAATGCGATTTCCGGGTGTGATCCGAGAGCGGGGTGCTGAGCAATTGTTTTACTCTAACAAGGGAATACGTAGAGAAGTACTATCTTTCTCAACGACTGTGTGCGTTTGGTCAAGCGCCACAATTTCTCTACTTTTTGTAATTACCTAACTTTATTGTGTTATGTTCCGTGTCGAGTTGTAATTTATGTCACTTGTCCAAAGATCGCAGTTCCGTCAGGCGCTAGATTTCTCTGGAAGACATTTCGCCTCAGTGAATTTGTTCTTTAATGCGTAAGCTCCCAAAGAACTGCTTGGATTATTTGTTTCCCCAAAGCTTTTTGTTCATCAAAAAGAATTGCATGCTTACCGACTGCAAAGGATCTATTCAGTTTTTTTTTTTTGATGCTGTGTCTAGGAATTTGAACGCCATTCCTCCTTTTCCGCGTATACTGCTGTATTTTACTATAAAATGAACCTTTAAGAAAAAATTTTTCTCATAAATATACAAAGGAAAGTTATACAAGGAATTTTAAAGGCTATTTCGCTTTTTTTCTGTAAATTTCAAGCATTTTTTTGCAAGGGTTTATTTTTTAAATTCTTTTCAGGGACTCTTTGGAATCTTTTTTTTTTGCTTGTCGTCCCTCCTTTGCCTGAACATCGTTAGTGAGTTACAGTTCATATATTGTTTCATCGAAAACACATGTAAAATGCAAAAAATATGTGAGCAGACAATTCCTTCTTGAGATTTTTCGCATTTGTGCTCAACGGAATGGCTATTTCATAGCCGGCAAGAGCTTCAGCCGTTTGTCGTCACATCGTTTATTCTATAATTTCTTCTCTTGAAATAGAATTTCCTATGTCTACCTTATAGGGTAAAGTGCACGGCGTTGACGCAATGCCTATAGGGACGCGTTCGACCTTGAATCAGACTCTCTTGAGGCTCGGAAACGCGTTTTCAACCTCAT
The DNA here is from genome assembly GCF_031761385.1 of Necator americanus. Classification (NCBI taxonomy): domain Eukaryota; kingdom Metazoa; phylum Nematoda; class Chromadorea; order Rhabditida; family Ancylostomatidae; genus Necator; species Necator americanus. Next base: position 1,108,738 of record NC_087372.1, on the reverse strand, counting down.
CATGACTTGCGGGGCGAGCCGACGTGTCTGCTCCTTGTTTTCACACTCCCAGACGAGACTGGTACTAATTTATCGACCCCGAAGAAATGAAAAGCCCGGTTCGCACTACTGACTACTTTAACCTAATTTTTTTTTTTCGGAAGACACCCTTTTACACCCTTCTCGTTCGTTATTTATTTGCCTTTTTCACTGTTTTTCGGAGAAATTGCGCTAAAAGTGCAGTCTTTTCTATTTATTTTCTATGGTGGAACTGCTTCTTTCTCCCTTAGGATGATAAATGTTTGTTGAATCGTTCTCAGATATCTTACAACGCTGAGTTGATTCTAGAGATACTTCCTTTTCTTTCAAGATTTTAGAGTATTTTTTTTTGCTTTTTTGCCAGAAAGATTTCTCTTGCCAGCTAATCATACAGGCTTTAAACATTCACGCACTCCATTGTTGTTATTTGTTCGGGTGTAGAGCAGTCGGTAAGAGGTCCGCTGTGGCGGCATGGTCGATGGTTCGAAACCGTACAAGTGTCAACCAAGCCTTTCATCCCTCCGTGGTCGATAAATTGGTACCATACCTGTCAGGGAGGATAAACACACTGTCTTGACACATCGGCTAACCCTCAGAAGTCACTGTTTGGGCCAATATGCATTCCAAAAATCCCAACGATTACGAATTCCAGTAAAACGCGTTGGCGCATCCCAAAGGGGTTGAGACGCCAGAGACTTCTTGTTGTTATTATTATTATTACTTTTAAGCACATATATTTTCTCCTATGGATTTTTTGTTTTGTTTTTAACCTTGTTTGTTGATCTCCTTGAGATACTAAATTAGTTCGTGTTTCCTCTGATCATTGTTATTATTAGTATATGAATGTCTAGTTCATCTTTCTTTTCCGTATATCACTCATTTTCATGAAGAATAATACAGAAATAATTTAATATAATAATTAAGTATGTTACTGTAGGTCTAGGAAATGTACATATATCTCGAAAGGATGCTCTTGGCTCAGTTATACAATATTTAACCCTACAATTCAACGAAATTTCTAAGTTCGGTTGCATCCATCTCCAGATTTTCAAATTTTGACGCAACAACAATGAGACCTCCCTCAGTTGAAGTAAACGACGCTAACAATTCCAGATTTTTTATTCAATGTGTGTTCATCAAGTAAGTTCCACGCTAAGAATCAAACAAGGTCGATGATCAACAGTTCTCGTTGATCTCCTCTTTCCGCCTGTCAGTTGAGTCAATGAGGATGTTTTATGAATTCCAGGCTTATTCGATTGTACTAGATTGTGTGAGCCATTTTTTTTTACTACGATTGTGGACCCTACGTTGAATCGAAGGCTGAGGTTATATTTTTTCGGATGATTCTGTAACTCTACTTACGAATTTTTTCGGCTGAATACATACTTTGACGTTTCTTTTTCCAAAGAGAAATTCGATCATTCTGTACTTTATAGAACAACTGAATCAATGTTAGCTGGATAATTTATTATTTATTGTTATTATTTATTTAATATTCGTGTCATATACCAAAAAGTTTACTTTAAAACTCTATTCTATGAACGGCCACTTAATCGCTTTCAAATGGAAGCGTAACAAAGCCGTTCTTTACTGTTAAATAACACAAATAGGTGAAATTCATCAAATAAATGGCGACACACATTTTCTTCACTGCATTAGTTTAATTTGTACGCATTCAGAACGCATACTCAAATTTCTAACTGCGTTTAGTACAAACATCAAGTAAAAATATCCCACATAGTGTTTTCTACTTTCTAACTCCATATCTAATCACTTTTTTATACTGAAATCCTTAAAAAGCGTTTTCTACGCAAATGACTTTTTGTTTAATTCATCTTGATGGATGCACTTTGGAGGAATAAGCCCTTTTGAGGGAAGATATCATGTGACATCTGTCTTCCGCTTCTTCCTCTTCTTCTGAACATCAAGTGAAAGTTACTCTTCATGAAGCTATTGAGATAGACTTTTCTATGCATCCACGATAGGTGGAATTCCAGAATTCTCATTGCTTGCCCTATTCGGGAAAGCTCCATAACTCCCTGACGAATGGGTGGTGTTCAGTTTGGCTTCTGAGGATGAGGGGTTTCTTTATGGTTTTTCGTTTAAGTTATTTTTTGCTTTTTACGAGCAAGAGATAATTCTTCTAGACATTTCCAAGGTTCGCTTCCGTATTGCGAGAATACGGACTTGGAACAGTTGAGGACATATTAAAGAGAACCATTTCTTAGTTATATAGGGGTTTTCAAGGTACAAATTACAAACACAAATTTTGGCAGTTCTTTTTTTTTCATTTTCCTAGCTTGATTTTTTTTTCAACGTTTCACTTCTTGGACTCGTACTTTGTTTTCTTGTGTCTTTATAGTCATATTCTTCTGTAGTATCTATACTCTGCTCCATTCTTTTATCCAACCGATTTTCTGTTCTAATTGGCTTTATTTGCGGCTGTTTTACAGGTGCTCATCATGAATGTGGTTATACGAATAGAGTAAAATGAATAGAAACTGAGGATAATACATTTGTTAGGGCATAAATGCTTGTTTTATCGGCAATGTTAATGTTGTGGACTATTTATTTATTTATTTATTTATTTATTTATTCACATACACCAATGGTGCACAAGAAAAGAAAGATAAGAAAATGTAACACACTTTGTCTGATTCAGAGAATCTTACGAACAAAAAAAAACTACAAACCTTACTAAAACCGGAACCCAATTTATCATCAGAGAAGACTGGCGCTGTCTTTTTTTTTTGCGGCGGATTACAAGTCCATTATGTCAAACATAGACTATACGTAGAGTAGGGCTTTGTTTACACTTCTTTTCCGTACAAACAACCACAAATTCTCAAAAATTTCTCAAGAATTTCGTTATATATGCTATCCTAATGTTAGATAATAATAAATAATAATAGAGGTGATAAAGTGTCTACAATGGGATAGTAATATTATATCTACTCCTTCTTATGTCTTTTCTTACTTTAACGACCTTAACAATCTAGGAAGTTGAAGGACTCCCATCGATATCATGCATACTTGTGGAAAGAATCAAGTTTTAAAACATCACTGGCAGATAGTCGTAAATTCGGCGACAAATATTTGAGAACTTGTAAAAGAGTCATGAAATGAGGAGAAACCAGAAGAGAACAAAATAAGAAAAATATGAGAATAAACAGGCGACCAGTACAAAATTTGCTACAAAATCTTTGTAGTACTAAATGAATGAGTAAATATACATGTGAAATGAAAAAAATGCTAATCTTTCGATTTCGGCCCGGAATAATAAGAGAGATGTTTCTATTCTTAGCTGGATGGGAACCAGTAGTGTCTAGGTAATATTTTTCTTGATATACGTCGTAAAAGTACTAGCCTTTTGGAAATCGCCGAGGGCAGTTCTTTTCATGATGAGATATATAGTAGTATGTTGGATATCAGCAATATATCTGTGTTATTAAACAACGACAGCGGTTTTTTCCAGTAAATATTGTGTTTTTTTTTTCGGAATGAGTGTGTTCAGTTTTTGTTTGTGGATTTACTGGATTCGGCAGGCGTTTTATGTCTGTGTTTGATTTTCAGTGGTGCTCTCAACTTAGAAATTTTATTCGGAGTTTCTTATCCAGGGTGGGGCAATAAGTCGCAGTATGGATAAGAAATGACTCTGGCGATAAGTTGGAGACATCAGACTGTTCTGATTTCAATTTTGTCTTTATTGAAATTTTCGCTATTAGAATACTAATTCACCAGCCAACACCTAAGAAGGATCTTTGATTTTAACTTGTTTTTTCCGTCGATTTTTCTGTCCTTTGAATTTTTGCTCCGAATAATCATATTTTACATTTTCTGTTAAAACTTTCTATCTATCTTAAGTTACCAAGGATCTGAAGCCTGAGGTGTCTGATCTCTTTTTTCGTCTTTGTTCAAGTTAATTACTGGCTTCAGAAAAATTGTGAAGGGGTTTTCATTCTTGTAGGTTCGAATTTAATTGGGAATTTTTAAAATTACATCCGCACACATAATTTCGTCACTGTTCCTCTTTTGTTTTTTGTGGTTGACCAGTAGATTCCGAGTGGCCCAGTCCCCCCTTGCATCCGCTGTACCCCGTACTCCTTCGAAGGATTCTCGTAACCTGCACGACGTCCGTCTACTTTCTTTCATATGTGAGCAAACATAAAATCCGGTCATATTAGTTATATATTTTCTGGTTAGCTTTCCTGGTAATGTCAGGCTGCACGCGTGAGAATTTCCCATATATCTCGTTGTTTAGCTGTCACAATCTCTCCTACTCCGGAATTGATTGGTTTTCACTACGAGTTTCTCTACTTTGCTTTGCTTTATTTTTTTTTTGAAATTTGCAAATAGTAAAGTTAGAAATACTGTTGAAATTGTGCAGTTATACTATGAAACAATATTTCAATCCTCATCTTAATTCTAAATTCCAAGGTTTTTATGGAAAAGGATAATCTCATTATGGAAGAACCACAGCCATTAAAACCAGTACTAGGAAAACCGGGTTGACATCGTATTTCCGGGAATTCTGCTTGGATTGTTGTGTTCATTCCGTGGGATTAAAGGATAAAGAATGAAGTGTGTGGCGTTAGTCAATCCGCTTGGGATGCGCCCCCACGTTCACTTCAATTCAGAATCGTTCGAGGTTTACGAACGAGTAACTATAATGAACAACGACTTGCGGAGGCCAAGCGGTGTGTCCTGTCAGTGTTTTTATCCTCCCAGACAAATCTACTACCAATTTATCGACCTCGGAGGGATGAAGGGCTTGGTGAGCACTAGGGCGGATTCGAACTTCCGATCGATTGTGCAGAAAGCGGAACTTCTTAAGATTTCTTATTTCGAACATCGCCCAGTGTGCTATTTTATGCAGAAAAAAGTGATGGCAGTGTTTCTGGTTATGGGTACTTACTCCAAGTTTCGTCACGAAGGTGAAAATTGCCGGAGACGAGTCTGGATAGCCCCAGTATACATATACATTTTCCTAACATATACATTTTAGAGCTCGCAATAAGGATTAAAAGATTCAACAAGCAATACTCATAGATAGAGAGAGTACGAGAGAAAGAAAGAAAGGATAAGAGAAAAGGGGAAAGGAAGAAAAAATGGAGGAAGGGTTGGGATTGGAAATTCTTTAAAAAGAACTGTACAATATAATATCTTTCAAGATTTTAATTTTTTCTCTTCGAGATTGAGAAACTTGAAGTTTCAACAAATTTTAATATAATGCATTTGAAGTAAATAATGTGAATTTTGTCCAAGAACCCCTTAAAAATGGTGCATAGAGTCAATGTCGGTTTCTCCCTGATAGGTAATCACTGTGGATAGAAGGATCAATTCCTTGGGCTCTTTCTTTTCTTTTCTAGAAACGATAAAAATCGCGAACATCCGTTCTCCTGATACTAAATGTACGGTTTTTTCTGTGTTGTTACTGAAACTATGGAAACCTCACAAATGATAAAATAGACGCATACACCGGATTTAAGGAATGGCACGAGAAGGTCTTTTAAGAGCCTATGGATAAATTTTTTTTCGTCGGTTGGAAGTGGGGGACGTTGATGATTTTTCGGATACTTCTATGGTTTACGTTTCGCTGATGGATTTCGATAGTAAGGAAGAGAGTTCGGCTTGAACTTTGTGCAATAAATAAATAAATATATATATTGCAATATAATTATAATATAATTCTATATAATATAAATTATAAATTTAAATAAATATAATTAATTGTATATATAATTGAATTTCATTCCGAACTATGCGTAAAAATTGTGCCGAAAGTGTTGGCTTATTTTATAAGGAACTTTGAAAGAAATAGTTGTTTTATTTTAGAAAAAAAAATGGAAGGAATAACAGAGATGGCAGATTTTATTTTTTAGAGATTTTTTTTTATTTTTTCTTATTTTTTAGAGTGCTGACTGCATTTTACTTTTAAGTAAGTTTAAAGAAATACTTCAAGTATTTCAAATAGTTTTAACAGTTCAATTTTTTCTTGCTGTTTACATCTCTTAAAGTATTCCGCGTTTCTTACGTGACCGATCCCATTTTGAGGTATTCACATGCGCTCAGCCGTACAGAAGTAGCAGCGATGCCCTCGGGGCCAGCTTTTCAAGCTGCCACCAGCCAAGAAAGCATAGCTCTATTTCATTTAAACACTCTGACATCTATAGAAGAGTGTTTTTATGTGCTTCTCTCATACTGGCCACGCCCACACTCTCTAGTCATTCACATTCCGATGTGACTTTTTTCTTTAGTTCTCGATTTTGTGTTGTTCGTTTTCCGTGCGAACACCATCTCCTTCAATCATTCATCACTTTTTCGCCCACTTCTAGCTGAAGCCAGTCATGCTTTAGTCAGTGCCTAATCAAAGAAAATGACAAGTATTGAGTAAAGTTACTTTACTTTACTTTACTTTACTCAATACTTGTCCATTTTCTTTGAGTAGGCACTTCACCGCTGTAGAACCGCGGCTGTTTGCTACAGTTTCCGACCGTCTGATTACGTCACTCCCTTGACCTTTGTGTCATTCGGAAGCTATTCCTAAAGTTTCGCTGCCATCCTGCCCATATGCAATGCATTTTTGAGTTTTGTATGCACCTACTGGCTTTCCGGAGGTGAAATTTAGTTGTTCAGTGAGGTACAACCGCAGTACCTTACATAGTGATGTAGACTGCAACCTGGGAATTGCCTTCTTGTTTTTTCCCGGCTACAAAGTACTTTTAAATTCCTCAACATATACCTCGACATATCCACTCAGCCGTGCAAATCAATGTTCGCTTTAAGGTAATGTGGAGCGCTGTTTTTACGTCCGTTTGTGTGTGTGCGCGTGTGTTTGTTGGCGAAATGGGCATTAGCAGTGCAGAAATTGGAACCGATCCGAGTTTTTCTTCACTCAGTGACTCCTCGGCTCTGTGTAGCAAATATATGTAGTAATAGACAATCACTTCTATTCAAACGTTTTCCACCATCTGGTTGCCTACCGTTGCATCTATTGCGACATTTGTGTAACTTTCATTGAAGTGAACGGATGTTACGATCCAACTCTTTCGAACACTTTTTCGTTCTTCGTCGCTACGAATTGTTTTGATGGCTGCAGTCGATATATTCCTTCTATGAAGTCACTTTTCTTCTAATTGCTATCATATTTCACTTAGTATGCTCTCTCAGGATTTCCTATCAATCTCTCCATTTTCGTAGAAGTCTTTAATTTAAAAATTCGCCGTATTATACATCGAATAAGTACCGTTTCCACAATGTTCACCCTGAAATCTTGAATATACCAGAATTATCTTCAGGTTAGGATGGGTGTTAAACGACAGACAGCTGTTCTCACATATTGTTCCTTTTTTTAATTTGTTTTATGATAGATGAAGTGTCCTGGGTAAATCAAGTCTTTCTCCCTCCATGGTCGATAAATTTGTACCAATCTTGCCTGAGAGCATGAAAACACTGAATTGTTAGATTGGCTCGCGTTGGTGCATTCAAAGTGGATTCAATCCAGACACTTTATTTTTATCCTCTGTTGGATGATGACCTTACTCTTTGAATGAGGATTAATGGATGTTTATTGTTCGAAACGAATAAGTCTCGATTAAAATAGGTGCGGTTAGGTAAACAGGTTTAAGTAACGTAGGATTCATCGAAGATCCTCTGTTTGGTGGAAATCACTATTGTAATCAGCATGTTGGAACTCAATCGCATTTTTGGTTCGTTTATTTTGTATTTTGTTTCGATTAGTAGATAAATTTTCTAGAAGAAGAATTTCACTCCAGGAAATCATCTCCTTGGAAACTATTTCATTAAAAAGCCGAATAAACGTTTGTAAAGGCTCTTTTGTTTGGCTCGAGTTGTTTTTTTTTTCAGGATTGATCGTCAGAACAAGCATGTTCGTTGTTAATAATACGAATAGATTAGTATACGGTAGCTGAAATGTCGCAGTCTTATTTATTGCCTCACGTGTGGAAACAGATTGCACGCTACCCCCCAAGGCTGCGACTGAAAATCTCATGAGACCACTTAAGTTTCTTCTTCTTCTTTGCGTTTTTCAATTGAAAACGATTCTTTGTCCGCACAACTCATCCGATCAGCCCGTAGATTTCACAGTGATTAACGTTTCTCTTCTTGATCATATCAGTATTTTCTTACAATTCATCTTAAATCCAGAATTTCAGATTGCCTAATCTTTGATTTCCGCTAAAACATCTCAACAGAACATCAAGGAATTGCAGCCAAGGTCATTGGTACGTTATTGATTAATATAATTAATATTGATTATTAATTAACTGCTTAGCTACTTACCTCAGTGCAAGTTATCGAATTCCACGAAAAATAGCAAAGCTTCAGAAATTCTTGAAGTAACTGTTTTGTGGTTCTGCGCAAAATCTCATTCGACGAGTTTTCCAAATAGTAAAAAGTACGTTTGTCGCATGAAAAAATATCAAGAATATGTATATTGGAAGTAGAAGTTTCTGAAACGAAAAAAAAAACTAAACAAAGGATTATTTTATTTAACTACTTTACTGCAAAGTATATCTGCATCAAATGTTCGTAAAATTTTGCTCAGTGACACATTACAGAAGAGTGCTGACGTTTTCTTGCACAAAATCTACAAATATTGCCGAAAATTGGTAAAAATATTCAAAAATCAACATAAAAGAGCATTGATGGAAATAAGGAATTGGAAATAAGTGAAATTCACTCTTCTTACTTATGGGCAAGATTTTTTAAAACTCATTTTTGATGAGGATGCTTATTTTCTCTTCGCCAAACTTGCCCGATCTCTGTTTCTTTAGAAGCACTTCTAAAGAAGACAAAACTGCAAGTTGTTTGTAAGGAACCGTCAGTTATTTTTACACAAATCTTTACAAATTTTTAAATTATTGATTTCAATTCCCGCTGGATTACTTCTTTGCTTGATAGAAGAAAAATCCTAAGCAACCAGAGGAAAAAGTACGGAGGGCTAAGCTATTAGGATGGTGTACATTGTGTTATTATGGGGAACTGATGATGCATGTAAATGGTTTTCAAGTTTACTTTAATTCCGTTAAAAAACGACATTTCCAGAGAAATCGATATTCTCGTGGACGATCAATTTTCTCTGGTTTCATTTTTCCTACACATCAGATGTGGGGACCTTTTTCGCTAAATGCAAACAAATACATACATGGGGATTTGAAAGGTTTTAATCTTCCGAAAGATTAATTAATTGAGAATGATTTAGGTATTATTGATTGATGGGTGAGCAAATTGAGTTGGTCGGAAACGGATCGGTCCCGCATGATCGTCAAACTCGTCCACCACTACGGAAAATGAGCACACATGGTTTGTTCCTTTTTTCCGCGCTAATCAATACTTTATCAATTTCTCAGGGTAAGGAGCTTTGCTTACTTTACTTTCCAATCACATCTTCTAACATACGTACGTATAAAAAATCAGTAGCGGATTTTTTTTTACACTCTCCGCGAAATCTTCATCTCATCAAATAGATCTCATCAAATATTTGACGGGCTGTTATTGACAATCGGTTCCCGTTTATAAAGTTTCTACCTGGTATCCTTCCATCACTACTGCCCTGTTACCCGATCATTTCTTATTCGATTGAAAAATGCTTGATCAATCAATATTACATGATTTTTTCTAGTGCACATGGTAAGATAATCATGAGCGAGTTTTTACTTCCTTTCTTTCTTTCTCCGTTCCTCTCCTATATTCTCAGTTTCTTTCTTTCTTTCTCCTTTTTTCGGTTTCTCTGAGTGTGCGCTATTTTGAACTAAATGGATTTAGTGGTTTTTCATATTTACAGATAGCACGCGTTGAGGATTTTTAATGTTTGACGAATGTTTCCAATAAAAACCACAATGTCAACTATTATAACTTCAGATTAAGCAAAACTCCAGTAATTTCCCCTTTGTCTCTCACATAGAAAACCGCTATCCGTTTCTTTTTTGGAAATGGGATTTCCTAGCATTATTTCCACGTGTAGATAAGAAGCTCTTCTCTAAATAGTGGTTGTTCTGTTAGTTCTTAGAGTCTCATGTCAACATTTCTTTTTAAAAAAATCTCTTGCGGTTCGGCACATCGCAGGCATGTTTAGTTTGCAACAGAACTCTGTTTGATTTACTTTTCAGTCGATCACATGTGACAGATGTCCAGTACTACTTTGGATGTTATTTGGGCCTGTCTGATTCCATGAAGTACCCACGACTTTATTAAATTTCAGTTTTTCTCTCTTCTTTTGCGATTACTCTTTGAAGTTCGACATCCATGGCTCCAAAGTTTAGAGTATTATCAGAATTAGAATGTAAAATCGCAGGATTTCTTACATAATTTACACCTCTGAACATAATTTCGGCTTGGTGGTCTACGCGCTCGCCACGTGCACACCCCAGGCCGAAATTATGTTCAGAGGTGTAAATGGGTCCCATCTAGTTGTATTTCACGCTGCCAATGTCATTGCCTCACTTTTTAAAATTAAACTGCCCCTCAAACGATGTATATCCCTGCAAAATTCTTGTTTATTTTGGGCAATAACAATATGTAATTAAAGGGAAAAGATGCAATAATTTGTTAAAATAGTTCTTCATGGATGTGGTAATCTTTGAACGAGCTTACTAACCCATTAGTGCCGCGAAAGACTAAGGTCGTCCTACAGCCTACGGATCTATGCTTGCCTATTTAGATCTGATCTCAAAACGCTCTCCTTTTTTTACTCTTTCTATTCTTATTATTTTTGTCTTCTTCATCTATAGTCCCCTCCTATGTGTGGTATTTTTGGTTGCAATGTGATTTTTCTGTGTGAAATCAGAATTTCAATCCTATTCCTATCTAATCTACCACACTATCCCTCTGCTCTTTCATTTTTTCTCGTAGTACCGGTTCAAAAGAGTTTAATTTTTATCCTACTTTTTGTTCTTTAATCTCTTTTTTTTTTTGTTAGTTTTTTCTTCTCATTTTCCCGCTTTTGTGGAAGTAATATACGGCGACAAACATGTTTTCTGAGCGGCCCCACATGCTCTGCGTGGGGATGCTGAAATTGCTCGAAGAATTGACATTTGTGTGCATAAATGCTGCGGCTGAAAATGCTTTGCACATCCACGTGTGCATACAAATTCACTCTTATTGTTATCCATAAAGGTTTGGCGCACTTAAGACGATTTGCGAAGCGTTTTTTTCCGTGTTTTTATTCTTTGGGAGTCTTTGTTCTTTCTTTGTTTTCATTCTGCATTGGGAATTATCTCATTTTTTTCTGGAATCAAGTGTTTTTGAAATTTCCTTTCTTGCGGTAGTTCTATTGCTAGAAAAGAAGCTGTTTCATAATATTGTTTATATTATTTTATGTATATGTTATTTTGTGTTTTCCTTCTTGAATTTGGTTTTTAGTTCAACCTTGCATGAAGTTCTTGGATGAGGATGCAGAATTTTCCCAAATAATTTTTTCTTAGATGGAGATGCGTGGTGGGGAATAATTATGTTTTGTTGTGGTATTCTAAACTTTCGCATTTGAACTATTCTGATAAGTCTACTGTAATTTTGGGCACTAATGAAACCAGTATTGTTTTATATTTCCATATTTTATTTTTTGTTGAAATATGCAAGCAAACTTGTCAAATTCTAGTCTTTTTCTTGCCATAGATCACTACCCACAAGTGGAAAACACCCATAACGTCTGATGTTTTTCAAAACAAAATTAATCGAACCACCATTTGAGCTCCACTCATTGTCACCAGAGGCGCTTTTTTAGATTTTTTAAAAGAATTTTTAAGATCTAAGACCTAATTTTTTTTAAAGATTCTTCTTTTTTAGATTCTAGTGCACTAAATTCAGCACAGTTATTTCATCAAAAGTGCCTCTCTAGTGATAATGTGTTGAGTTCAAATGGTACATTCGTATTGTGTTTGTGGAAGAAAAAAAGGACATGAGAACTCAAACCAAATTAATATAGTAATTCATTATTTTTCTGCAATTTCTTCTTGAGTTTTCTCATGAGAATTTTAGGATGCAAGAGCAAATACAAATGAAGTGGAAAAGAAAGAAAAAATACCTGAATATGAATCTCATCTACTAATGGTTTCTGGGAATTTTCCCACGAACGAGCACGTCCTCAATAATAACGTTTTCTATTACTTCTACGAATTCTGATAATTGGGAGATACGCGGGCAAATTTCAGCCGCAAATTCATGCAAGCAGTGAAAACATCAAAGAATGACCATCAAGTGCATAATTTTTGATCTGAGGGTTTGTCCTTCACTACTGATTCAAAGGGAATAAAACGTGTGAATGTATTATGTACATACTTAATCTTACATATTCTTTTGAAAAGAACTCAATTAAATCCAAGAAATTTCACTCTTCATTAATTTTCAATCGCGTAGTCAACATTACAGCATGCCCTGAGAGTGGTTCCGTGTTAATTTTGTCTTCAAAATTTAACCTCAGTGGACTCACACTAGATAGGAACACTTCTTTTTTTTGAATTTTATTCGATGATTGGGTTCGATGTTCCGGTTCCGTTGTTCTTTGTGGTATTTTTGTTTGATTGACGTTGTAAGGCGTCACACAAATCATTGCCACTTATACCCCTTTTCTGGAAGTACAGGAGCAGGCCCAAGGCTTATTTGTTACTTCCGATTCGACTCAACCCCCTCAGTTTTTGTTACGGTCTTACCGTAGAGTACCAGGAGGTTTAGAGTCACCTCGCTCGGTACATTTGTTGCCTGAAACGATAAGCTCATTACGTGTCTATGAAATTCATGAGACCGGTTTACCGTACTCGCGGACAGTGATTTCCAAAATTCCTGCTATGAAAGAGGGAACAAGAACGCTTAGCTACTTGGTTTAGATTTTTGGTTTTTGGATTTTCATGAATTCATTAATTTCATTGAATTTTTTTAAAATTACTTTCGTTTTCACTTCTGTTAGTTTTTTTTTCGCAGCGGTTTTCACATCTCTTTTCTATTATTTGAAGCGAAATCCGCAAATGTCCATAAATAATAATTGCTATGTGCAAGCATCAGTAACCCCTTCACACCTCCTTCTAATTTTTTTTTATCGAGTGTCGTTAAGAGTTTAATAGCTCCATTCATTCTCATTTTCTAAAGTGCCGTTCTGCTTTTCGGTTCCCTCTCCGGGAACAAATGTATTTTTTCGCTGACACGGTACCTCTTCCTAGTTCGAAACAGCCCTTCTCGATGACAATTTCTTTTGTTGCCCCCCACCAGGTGTGAAAATTGTTCATGAGCGCCATTGTTTTCGCTGCTGCCTCAAATTATTGTGCATTTAAAGAAACCGCGTAAGTGTCAGAAGATTTAATAGGAGGAATTTACGGTTTTTCGAAATTATTTCATCCATCTTATTTTGTTTTTGCACTTTGTTCACTATTAGTGACACTACTAGTGAGGTTCTTCGATAATTTTTGAAATAACATATTAAACTATCTCCAAAAATTACTTAAATGAACTAGAAAAATCAGGAGCAATTTGAGAACTTTTGAAACTTACAACAAAACATTGCAACTTGCCCTTTTTTACGCTACGTCAATTGGGATTTTTTTTTTGTTGAAACTTGGATCCTTAAAAGAGATAATTTTCACTTATAAGCACATTATTGCAGTCCGTGTGTTGTCTGAAACACACATTTCATTTTTAGCAGGTCAGTATTGTTTCCTCTGATTATGTTCAGTTCTTGAGATAATCTGAAAGTTTTTCCTGGTTAACCTCTTGTCTGGAATGTAAATGTCTGACATAACCATGTGCTTCATGAGTTCAGTGAACTGTGCTGTTAGCTCACTTTTTATGTCACAAATGAACATCTAGTTACGGTTATTTAAATACGTATTTATTATGTATCCAAAGTGTTCAGCGTCAACCATAATTCAATTAAATTCACTTCCTCTCGTGATTTTTTTAACATTCATTTGAAGTTCCCTATTTTTTAGATTATGACGTGAGTAGACTTTCCTCAAAAACCTTTTTCTTTTATATCCGGCCGTGTTGCGTTCGTAGGTGAGGCAAAAGTGAATTAATATCCTTTTTGGTTACCTGACCGCTTGAACGAACACCTGTCCTTTCTTGCGTAAAAAGCGACATATTATTTAATAGCGAAACAGCTGACAATAGTGCAAAAGAATTTAGAAGGTGGTTGTGACAAAAAATGGGAACAGATTCAATACAAACTAGTCTTGTTTCCATGTTCATGCCAGACTAAAAATTTTTAGGGACCATCTGGGTGAACTGCACCATTCGGTGTCGGTAGACATCTGTTTCTCTGTGATTTCATGTGTAATGGTCGTTTAATATTTTCTGCCCTTAATGAATCGGTGTAAATCTTACCAGCGTTCACCAATCGTATCTTCTCTAGTCTCATTCTAACAGATAATCTACCTAGATACGGTAGAAGGATGATGAGAGCTCGGCGGTGACTGAACTCTTATGTGCTGGTCGAAAACCACAAGAAAAAACATTCCATTAGCTACTTTATGCATGGGGGGAGCAGTCAGAAGAAATTCCATACATTCCAGAATCCAATAAATGTGAAGGGAGAAATCCACGAACGCGCTAAGCGTTCCATCATCAACACAGCACAATTTTCATGTCGTGGTGCAAAAAAACAACACAAAAAGCTGTCTGAGGAGTTGGTCGCTTTCCTCACCGCCGTGAATGAATAACGGCTCTGTTTATGCGAACGCATGTGTGTGGGTGCGTATATGTGATTGAGTATGTCTTGCCTCATAGGAGTAAGAGCCTCGACGCTTTCCGATGGGGACATTTTGCGATTATTCCGCTCTTTTCCTACATTGTTCACCGATTCTTTTCCCCATTCCATCACTATAGTATTGTTTTTGTCCCAGGATGGAGCAAGAACCCCACCCTGTCGAGTTTATGTACCTTTTAAAATTACTAAATTGTCCCTTGCTTTACTCTTCGCGTTACTTATCCCTGCTTTTTCTCATTCTACTCTTTTCTCGTTGCTGGATTTTCTATTGTTTATTTATATTCATTCTTTGCCTCTTACTCTGAGCATGCCTTTGAGCGTAATAAATAAATAAATAAGCATAGGCATGGATTTCTTTTCGATATTTTTGTTTTCTCATGGAACTTTCATCTTTTTTCTCACCAATGTTGAGTGACATGTTGTTGTATTTTTGCGGAAATCTGTCACGCACACGTCAAGAGAATAATAACGAGAAGTGTGACGAACAAAATTGTTTCTGTTCTTTTTTTTTGTTATTTATATTGAATAAGGAGTATTACTGTCGTTCTATAATTCTAATTCTCTAAGCAACTCTAATTTCAATAGGTCTTTTATTTTTTTTTTCGGTTGCTCGCCATTTTCTTCTCATCCCTCATTTCTCCCGTTGCTCAGCAGCTTCTCGTCTTCATCCATATTTTTCTACCGAAACATATTTTTTCTCAATTTATTTTTCTTTTACAAATTATACAATATATTTACTCTTTCACTGATCCTCTTCAATCACTACCGCTCCTATTCTTTCATTGAAATTGATTCGATTCGATTTACTTCAAATCATTCAGTTAGCCATTCACTTCCTGGTTTATTCCTTGTTTACTAACCTATTCATACTTTTCTTTTCCATAAATTTATTTATACATTCAATTTTTTCGTTCCACGTCTTTTGTTTTCTCAGTTCCTTTTTGTTTGTATCCTCTCTCAATCTCATCCGTTTTCAGAATGCATGTTATAGAAAATTCGCATGTTTTTGTTTACTTTTTCACTGCCCTTCATTTTCGTTGTCTGCCGCTGCTGTCCTCTTCTTTTATGCTCTCCTCTTCTTCTCTTATTCATAATTTTCGCTTCTTTGTTTTCATCAGGTACTGTCCTACTCCACTTTTTAATCCATAATTTCGTAAAGTTTTTTCCCCCTTTTTTCCTTTTGCTGTTTAGTTTCTTTTTCAATCGACTGTCAGCTCTCTTTCCCATATATAGTCACTCATGGGTAAGGTTTTACTCATCCATAACATTGATCTCAAAAACTCATACTTGACTGCTTATCCTAACTGATTTACCCTCTCCTTTTTTTTATCAAATGCTTCTGCTTAAAACATGTTCCTTTTCCCTCAACAGCGTCTGTTATCTCCGTTGATTTATTGTACAAGAAATTACTAACAATATCCAAGTTGAAATTCAATTTTAAGAGCAATGAATGGGTAGGAGAAAAGAACTGTATTCCTTCCTGGATCTTCGTGCATAACGTTCTGATAAGTTTTTTTAGCGCTTGCTAAAATTGATTCTTAAGGTGTTGCCGAACCTTCTTTTCACTTCTCCTGTGGTACCATCATTATTCAGTGTTGAAAAAAACAAAAAAAAAAGTCAAACAGTTGTTCACAGCTCTAACAACAAAAATTAGACTACAAAAACATTATTGCCCCTAAGCAACTGTTTTGGAATTTCGTGTGCTCGCGGACGACACTTTCGTGGGCTGTAAATCCTGCAAGTAGAGTGTTTGGAATTGCAAACTTGTTGAGTGCTGCGGTGCACTTCATTTGAAGTGTGTGGTTTCGTCCAAAATCTTTTGCTGACGCATATTTTTTATGGATCCACTCGAAAGTTCTATGCAATGTCACAGGGTAAATAACGTGTTTTGACTTCTGATAGACCCGCGCTGAGTAATCCGCTACTCAGTACCAAACGTGCTCAAAAATATCTACGAGCATTCAATGCAAATTCTCTCTAAGGACGTATACATTATGCAGCCGAAACGACAATTTCCTGTCCTAGTTTTTTGCTGGGATAAGACACATGCAATAGAAGTCATGACCACAAAAGCAGGATCTCACTCCGGACAATAATTTCGAATTTTGAGGCATCAATCTGTACTGTAATGTGATGATATTAGAATGTTATTTTATGATTTCATTGTAACTCATAAAAGAGTGGAAAATTCGTGATGGAGTGAAAAGGTAAATAAAGTTAGCAAATAGGTAAATAAAGTAAATTCTATAGTAATAAAATATGGATTTTCAGTTATGACTTGCGGATCAAAACTGAGCTCTACCTAATTGTGAATTTATGATATTTTTATTGAAACATTTTCATATTCTTTAGCAATCTCCAAAAAAAAAAAAAGAAACCTCGGCATTGGGAACTGTTTTTATGCTTTCTTGTCATGCCAACGAGGTTTTGGTGAAACTTTGTTGTTGGGGTGACGTTTCGACAACTTCGTCTTTATAAAAGGCCTGAAAATAGATCGAGGCCTTTGCTGCCATGCATATCTCATCAAACTCCTCCTCTCTCCTTGCGAAGCATCGACGTCGTTCTACGTGCACTACGCAAGAACTCTGAAAGGAAAAGTCAGGTAATTTTCAGTGTACTTAGAGCGATATCGAGGATTTCGCAAGGAAAGAGGAGGAGTTTGATGAGATATGCATAGCATCAAAGACCTCGAACCATTTTCAGGCCTTCGATAAAGACGAAGTTGTGGAAACGTCAGCCCAGTAATAAAGTTTCACCAAAGTTTTCACTGACATAACAAGAAAACATGAACACATTTTCTTCAGCGTTAGCTACCTTCTTGATCTCAAAGTTAGTACCAGTTTGCATCCACAGAGACATCAAAAGACGGACCCACAGTTAGGCAACAGCCCTTTGAAGATCATTCTCGTGAATTCTCTCTTTTTCGACGTAAAGGATGGATATCCATCTGCTATAAATGGAGAACACCACATTCATAAACTTCATTTCACACCCTATAGCTACAGCTTAATTACTAATGTGATTAGATTCACTTCGGGAACTCTACGCACGGGGGATGAACTCCGCCCATTTTGGCAATAGAATATCATCTAAATAACATTAACTCTGTTGATATGCGGGGGGCATCTTTTGAAAAATAGCTGCATAATATTTCATGTGTTCTTCATAACTTTTGCAGGTTTTTATAGCTTAATAAATTTCATACGTTCTTCTGGAACTTTTCTTTCAGAAGATTTATGGGATGCTCCTTTCGTGCGAGGTGCCCAGGTTTTAAGATTTTCGAGAATTCAACCTTCTGAAAATTCTATTTGTTTGAATCTCGTCCAAAGCAGTTCGCCCAATTAATTTTCAGTGACTCTCCTTAGGCCAGTTTTTTTCTCAATAAAAAAACAATTTCTCAATAACAATTAAAATAATATAAAATGGGAAGATTTCCAATTGTTTCATGAACTGGAGTATGTCATAAGTCTATTTATTCCAATAAATATGATCGCAGGAAATCTTTTTGCTCAAAGGGGGAAAGAGACGTTTTTTTGCCACAGAAGGAATACAGTTGGTTTTAATAGTTTTCAAAATTTAATAGGAGCGGAATTATGGAATGAAAAATTCCTACCAATCCGTGTAGACATTTCAAATGAGTTCCCACGCTTTTCTCGAATGCTTCCATGGCATGTCGCCCGCCGTATCGAATTCATCTCCATCTGCTCGTAGCCATTAAGTTGTTGGATATCGGGTGATCCTACGAAGAACCACATGCATGTCATCTGAGATGATTTCAGTGCGGGCTTTTTTGTTCCTCGTGCAACTCGTATTCGTATCCTCCTTCATTTCACTCCATAAGATTATTCTGCTTGTTTTTTCTCAATAAAAACCACTGGTGAATTGAGAAGATTTCCAATCGTTTCGCAAACTGGAGCACTTGAAGTATGTCATAAGTCTGTCTTTTCCAACAACTACGATTGCAAGAAATTTTTCTGCTCAGGAGGAAAAAGATTTTTATCTTGAGCATCTTCATTTCACCCCATAAGATTATTCTGCCGTTCTTTTCAATGTATCGAAGTAATTCTTATTATGAATTTAACAAGACGTGTAGAAAAGTGGTTCAATTCCGCCTGGAGACCACCTAACGCCCCTTTTTGCGTTGAAGCGGCATTGATTCACCTATTTCTACGAGTTTAATTCTATCGTGACCTGATCGCTGCTCGTTCCAACATTTTTGTGCACTCTAGAAACAGTCGACTGCTACATTGTAACTACTGCGTTCATCCAGCAACTAAATGTCGACATTTGGTCACAAAAGTAAGTGTACGACTTTAAGCAAAATATTTCGTTCATGGTTACGAAGCGGTATCCATAGAATAACCTATTGATTGGCATAGAGATGAGCCTGAGGGTAGATGCCAGGCCATATAGTCACTCACGAGCTACTGCAAACTCTCTAGGATCCGTAGATCCATTCAGCGTGATTCTCCGAGAAACGTAGTATTTGCGCACAACTCGAAGTTTAAACAGTCATCAGCTCAGCTGTTTTTGTTCCACGGCTCATCCAGGCTAAAAATGAAAATTGAAGGAGGATGTGGGCAACCCAAATTCTTACACCCCAAACAGCTTCAGTACACTAAATTTGAGAAAATGAAAAATCCATGAAATTCCCCAAAAATCGATGAAATATGATATGTGCGGTTTAAATTTGCTTAACCGAAAAGAATCGATTCATATCTTTTTCACTTGTCGAATAAGTTAGACTGCTTGCAAAATTTGCTGTTTAGAAATCACCATCGGTACCGATCAGGACCCATTCAACAAACCAGAACATGTTCACACGTTAAAGGTAAGCCAGATCCGTCGTTATCGATCTATTGATTCAGGTAATGATCGACATATCATCGCCCCTTTAAGTAGTACTTTCTTAGGTCGCAGCTAGCCGCTAGAATTTACGCTCTTAAAAATCGTTCTCACATTTGTTTTTTTATTTTTTGTAGTCTTTTTTCTTTCGACTTTATTTCCCACTTTTGCACCGCCATTTGAATTGTACATTTTTTTTGTGCATTTAAAAAAGTTCTAAACAAACGAATATTAGATCATGTTACTTAGTTTTTTTTTATTTTTTTATTATTTACTTTTACTTTTTTTACTACTTACTTCTTCTTTTTTTTACTAAGATTACTTTTTTTTACTTTTATCACATTCCACAACATTTTATTATTTTCGTTTTGACTTTCTTTGCTTATGCTCATACTTACTTGGGATTAGAAAATAATTGCAGAGGTAATAAACCCCGCCTTTTGCGAAGGAATTGGTAAGAACTCGTTTGATGAACACAAGGGTTGACCATACAATGAAGAGAATACCATGTTCATGGAATTCACAGCGAGGATGAACTGATGAAGAAAGAGAAAATGAAATTGTGCAACGAAAAAAAAACTCAATGATTTCAGGGACGTGAACTCTACGTATTCGTGATCTTCTACACTGTAGCGGTATTCTTAATAGTGATGATGTTCGAATTCTTTATGCCAGTGCTATTCAATCCGAACTATCCTGACATGAACTGACGTCATCCCTATCGAGTCTATTCGATCGATCACACAGTTCAATCAGCTCATCCCCAAGATGATTTACTGCAGTGCAGTGGATTTTCGGCACATCCTACACAGTCACCGTCCGTTGCTCAGTCATATCGTGATTGTCTCACTATTTCCATTCTATTGTTTCTCTGTTCTTTTTTTTTCTTTTTCTTTTTTTTGTGACTCTCTTCTCTACGGGTAATAGTGTTTATACCATAGCGCAATGTTGTAGCGGGTATTGAATGATGTTATCGATTGATTTTAAGAACATGTACATGTGAAACAGAGCCTTTATTGATCATAATGTACATCATAATGTATGCGGAACATTCTATATAGTAAGAGGTCATTTATGTCTCTATTACTACTCGTAATAAGTTGTGATCAATAAATCAATATATATCGTGTATATATATCCACGTATAATGATTTATACTACACATACTTTTCTAGGAACTTGAGAACTTTATTGTAGTTTTCTTCGTTGTCCATTTTACGAATCAAAGAAACGGCATCACGATGTGGTGCGATCTAAAATTTGAGAATAGCTATCGCTGCGATGTAGTGCGTATTTTCCCTAACTTTTTCCTAATAGAAGTAGGGGACCAACCCGATAGGCAAAATTGTCATCATCGAAGAATAGTTCCGCCTCGGACTTCACAGTTTCCAACACACGTGGCCAGATAGGCCTGAAATGGTTGAGAAATTTGAACACAGAAACGATTGTCAACGTTACAGGACAATCCAGGACTTTTGGAGAGGGTGGGAGGGGCTCCGAGTGAGTTCTTGTTCCTTTCCGTAAGAAATATGTGTATTTTATTCGACGTTCTATGGTAAAACTCCTCCAACCTCAGTAAAAGTTGGAGATTTATAGTTTAGAGCGATATCCTGCCGTAGAAAAACCCATGTGGACAGCACTTCCTCTATCGTTAACTTCCAACTGTTGAAATCACAGAGAATACTGAGGATTCTACCTTAACATCACGATGCCCTGGTCCTTAAGATTAGAGACACTGTGGATCGAACAACTCATTCTTGCAGAAAGCTGTTGAATCTCTCCCACTGACAATGAGTTTGCCGACTTTTTCTTAACTATCCTGACATAGACAAATGTGTTTTTTTTTTCTTTTTGGTGCACTGTTTGTGTATGCGAATAAATAAATAAATAAATCTGGAAATACACAAATTTCTAGTGGTTTCTAATCGAGCTGAACAACATCTTCCCTTAAAAACAGCTTGAACAAATCCTACTATATTAATTTGACTCATTTAACTCAGCGTTGGGTCATACTTATATTTTCTTTCTTTTTTAATATTTAATAATTTTTTAATATGAAGTTACTCCTATTGTCCGAATCCCTCTTGCGCAAAAACCGTTGAATATCACCTTAGTTAGGAACTCACTCCTCATCCACGTATCCAATCGGTCGAATCAGTCGAGGCACTCGGGAGTCAAAAGTATTTCTTGTCTCCTGTTTCTCTTTCAAATGTTCCACAAGTTCTTCTCTGGTAAGGCTGAATGCGCTATGGAAGATCAGGAAGAATGATAATGTCCACTTCAACATTTGTACCTAAAAATGTCGAGCAGAACTCACAGTTTGAGTTTTGCAATGGTCAAACTAAATATCGATTGGAAAACATGGTCAGTGGAAAAAAGTGAAGTCACCAGGAGATAGTCACCTTCTTTATTCAGATGGTAAAACAGTACAAGAGTATGCGATTTTAAAATTTGATAGAGCGTAGAAAAAAAGATACGTTAAATGAGTAATTATTAAGGGAAGAAGTAGAAAGGAAATGCAAGAGGCATTAGAGAAGCTTGGAAGCATTAAGGCCCGGACGTTACGACTTCGGGGGTTCTGGCGCACTATTTTCTACAAGGAGTTCGACTGGAGCGCGTCAGCCTTGTGCGGCACCGCATCTTCCGGTCCGTTTTTTACGGCAGTTAGGAAGAAATGGATGGAATCACCCCCTCTCCATAGTCTCCCATCCCGTATACCAATACTCCACCTGAAATCTGCACCTCCTCAGATACGTGGGGTGATGCCTTTAAGTTGTAGAACCATAAACGGATGAATGTTGAGATGTTGGTCAGCAGTGAAGAGAAAGAGGTGAAAGCTGGTAGCTTGAGTGAATGACTGAGTTAGTAGATGAATGGGCAAATGAGTGAATGAATGGATCAATGAATAAGTGAATGAATGATGAGTGAATGAATGAATGAATGAATGAATGAATGAATGAATGAATGAATGAATAAGTGAATGAATGAGTGAGTGAATGAATGAATGAATGAATGAATGAATGAATGAATGAATGTATGTATGGACGGATAGATGAATGAGCGAATATCGAGATAAACACAACTAAATGGGCAAAATTGAGCGCGCTAGTCGATGACCACCTAAAGAAGGATAAATGGCTCTCTAAAAGAATGACTGATACATTAATAGTCTTATCATAGGAATTGTAAAGAAAGTGGATGAACGGATGAATGAATGAACGAATAGAGAGGATGCACAAAAGGATTCGGCGCAAGCATAGAGACAAACGACTACGTAGAAGCAACGACTGTTTCGAGTATGATCTACGATCCATCGTAGCGGCCAAGTTCCGTAGCGGAAGTGCTGCGAAATTGGAACGAACAACATCCGCAACTAATGTTAAGCATGTTCAAAACACTAATTCATCAAGTTTTGAGGTTACCGGGAAGAGATCCACACGATGAATGCACCGAAATTGTGTTGTGATCTGGATAGGTATTCGGAGCGTGGTCGACCCCATTTCAGGCTCCTTTACCTTGCAGACGTTTGCCATTTCTTCCGTTTTCAGCTGTCCCCACATCCATTTCCTCACAAGTTGCTTCCAGAAGACCGGCGACGAATCCTGCCACCTCTCGTTTTGCTGTGTTTTAAGTGAAAATTCTGTTGACCGCTTAACTTGTTGGCAGGAAGTTCCATCCATGACA
Source organism: Necator americanus (assembly GCF_031761385.1). Taxonomy (NCBI): domain Eukaryota; kingdom Metazoa; phylum Nematoda; class Chromadorea; order Rhabditida; family Ancylostomatidae; genus Necator; species Necator americanus. The sequence goes on along the minus strand of NC_087372.1, from coordinate 1,085,478 downwards.
TTCCTACCATGGATTGTAGTTCTGGTGCTGTGCAGCCGAGTCGCCAGCAGAGGTCGGAGGTTTCCTGATCCAGGACGTCATGTGGTCTTCGAAACAGTTTCTCCTTTTCAGCAGCATTCCTTCGAGATCGTCCAAGAGGTCTTGGCCTACTACAACTCCCCACTGGAATGACCGATGAACGTTCCGCACCTTTTTTCCCAAATATTTACATAGCTGGTGATAAGGTGCGTTCACCTGTCTCAAAAGTTACGCATGAATCGAAGCAGATTAAACTATGCATACGATTTAGGCGGGTGAGAAACCTGCATCTGTGCCAGATGTTCACCTTCCCGGTCAGATGGCTGTATTCAGTGGTCGGTGAGTCGATTCGATTCGTTCCCTCATAGTTTGATTAGTGCGCGAATTTTGGGACAAACGAATAATATTGTATACTCTCAACATTTCTCTACTCTCTGCTTTTTTTCATGCTTTCTGCTGTTCCAATCCATGCAACACGAGCCAGAAATAACGTCATTTAATTCTCGTTTATACTTCTGCGCTCGCTTACTGCTTTTCCACGCTTTAGTCTCGTGTAAGGGCTTTTTTTATAGAATGTAATTTTTCCTCCGCTCACAAGACTTTGCTCATTAAGGTCTGTTTTCAAACACCATGTGCAGAAACATCACATATTCACAAAAACCTCACTCTTCCGTTCCCATATTTTGTGACAGTTGTCCAGCTTTCAGCTCTGCCTTCAATCCATTCACTCACGCCGTGGCTGCCACATTCAATGAGGATCTTGTCGATTCATGGGGAACTGGATTTGCTGTAAATGTAGGTGTTCACAGGAGAAGTTACAAAGATGTTTGAAACGTTGCACTTGGAAATTCACAGGGTGTGAACAACTTCAACCTGCAAGTTAGACGAAATTTCGATCAATACGCGGATGCGCCGCTCGATCGCAACGATGGAACGTATCAACCGTTTCTTACCGCCGGTACAGTTGGTGGAGAATACGATCTGAGCAAAATCCGAGAAGTGGCAGGTAAGTAAAGAGTGGAAAAGATGCTGAGCAGTATTTACAGCATCCAGAAATAGCTGGAACCGAATAAAAATTGCAGGTCATCTCGATTTACCTATACCTGGAGTGAATGAGCTGTTCGATTTTGATGGTAGGATCATGTTGAAAGGTAGGATACGGGACCAATGTCTCATTGATTCGTGCATAACCCGTGGGATACCAATTTAGGATTTGGAAACGGTATTCTGAACAGTGCAATGGAGTTCCCGTTGACCTTATCGGATCCGAACGAACGTGCCCCGTACACGTTCAAGTATTTGAACTTTATGGCAGATCGACACATGCAATACGGGCATGTGCTCCCGAATGTGAACCTGTTCCTCGTCGGGAAGGACAAAATTATGGATCGACTGACGCAGAACAAGCTGAACCCAACGATGATCGGATGACGTTTTCAGCTGGATTTACTACATTAGAACATTAGATAGAGGAAATTGTCTTAGGGTGTTGTGGGAGTTTGTCGACCGAGGATGACGGCACTGGATTGATCTACTGCGGATCACTCGCGCCCGGCACTCAGGCCACGATCGGATTAGCACGGCTACAGCTTCTCTTTTTGTTTAAGTTCTCATTTTCTTGTATATCTGTGGATTGTATTTTCGCGTTCAAGGTGGAAATAATAACTTCGATCTTTTCTCCATGTTTTTCTCTAAGTGTTAAGTTATTTTGTTTCACGAGAAAAAAAGGAACGGATAGTTTAAGAAAATCGAAAAAAAAAATGCTGAAAAACCAGAATTGACCAGTTTCTTTTGAAAGCTGTTTACAAACATTCTTCCATATTGTTCCCATGAATTCGTAGCGTAGTGCCTATCTTCGCTGTAGGCGGCTGTCGGTCACAGCATGGTCAAGAGTTCGATAACAAGCTAGTGACCGTTCTCCAGGGTGTGTCCGTATGTGTCCGATTCTCTCAAAATCTTCCCGCATATAAATATCCGAAGTTCAAGTTAGCGTTGCTAAGAACTTCTCCATGTGACGAAAAGCAAATGTTTACGACCCGTACGGTTCCCCTGAGGCCGTAACTGGGCAGATGGGACTAGGTGGCTTGTTTTTAACGTGGTAATAGAAAAACTTTTTAGTTTTTATGCGGTGGTGCTGGGTGCGTTCAGAGATGAGAATTCCATGGATTACTGGTGCAGGTTGTGATCGCTGATCGAGTAAGTGTTGGTGGTTCAATCTCGCTTATGAATAAGAACTTCCGTCAGCAAACAGATGCACGTTGCAATGGAAATTTCTGCTCATGACATTCTTTTTGGCGTGCTCGAGAAATTTGAGACAGTACTGCCATCGCTTTTTCTTCCTTAGATCTACTTCCTCGTTCTACCATACCGATGCTATTTATCACTCTAAAATCTTTTCTTTAGTCCGCTCTATATTCCAGAGAACCTGGATTGTATACAAATGGGCAGTATTTGACAACAGAGGTTCAGTAACTTCTTGAACAATAGTTTTTAAGGTTTTCACGAGAGGTATTTTTAAAAAAGAAGAACTACGTTCAAATATCATCTAACTCCGCACAAAAGAAAAAAATTGGGAATTTTGGCGATTATGTGAAAGAAAAACAAAGAATTTTTAAAAGAAGGAACTGAGGCACAACTGTGAAACAGATACTACTCGCATTTTACAGAAACACAAGAAGAAAACACGGGCCGATCCAAGCGACAGTAGGATATGTTATTACGGAGAGAAAATATTTATAGAAACTATACGATACACACTCAAAGATGCACGATGATAACGACTAAACGGTGACGGCGGAGGGCATTGTCCAGCGGATATTTCCGCTCCGACGGAACTGGATCCTGAGCTGAACTTTTACTCCCCGTTCTCAAGCCGATTTCAATTTTATCCGCTATCAAATGGCGATCATTGATATGATCGCACGGGTCAGCTTTCTATTCTTGTTGCATTTCAATGTTTTGGATGCACGAGGTAAGCGTACTTCTCGGATTTTAAAGCAGTATTCACGGCTCTCAAGTACTTACATAGATTTTAGGCGACACCAGTTGACAAGGTCATTTTTTTAAATTCAAGTAATGTCGAGCTTCACAGATTTTGGGCCCAAAAATTGCCTTCAAACCTTAACTTAAGCTACTTAGCGACAGATACAGTGACAAGGATTGAGATATTCATTTTTAGATTTCTCTTTGTTCTGAAAAACTGAAAAGAGGGCTGAGAAAACAAAAACATACCAAACAGCCTGCTAGGTCTATTTTAAACTGTCGAACGATTTTTTTTTTACACTTCTAGTCGTTTTTCTACATTTCTTTCTTAAATCACTTCAAATCGCGACCCAAAAAAGGATTTTCCCATATTTCCACGATCTTCGCCACATCTATGCTCTATCGATTCAGCCCCATTTATCCGTGATCGTCCAAGAGGACTTGGTCTGCTGCAACTGCCGACTGGTATGACCGATGAACGTTCTGGACCATTTTTCCCGAATCTTTATATTGCTGGAGATAAGGTAAGGTTTTTATACTGTGGGGTATTAATTAACTACGATTCGTTTTACACTTATCTTCAGAATAATTTCTCTTGAGCCGAATCTTTCTTTTTTGAGGCGGGTGAAAAGCCGATGACCGTTCCGGATGTGCATTTACCAGGACAAAAAGCTGATTTCAGTGGACGGTAATCTTCAAAATGAATTGAAATGATACATTCGTTTTTTCACTGGAAGTTCTACGATCTATAAAAACTTCTCGCTGCAGCTCAGCATTCAATCCGTTCACTCATGCCGTAGCCGCAGTGTTCAACGAAGATTTGGTTGATTCATGGGGTGCAGGATTCGCCGTTAATGTAAGGAGTTGTTCTGAAATTAAAGGATTACAGAATACTCGTCCTATACGCGATCTGATGTTTAGGGTGTGAACAATCACGATCTTCAAGTGCGAAGAAATTTTGACCAATTCGCCGATATCGCTCTCGAGAGGAACGACGGCATGCATCAACCGTTCCTTACTGCTTTTTCGGTAGGATCCGAGTACGATTACTCGAAAATCAAGGAAATTTCAGGTGATATTCTGGAACACACGAATGTGTGCCTTGTGCTCAGAATAAAATAAACTTCTGATCGACTCATGGCCACTAAAATTAAGCCTAAATTCCTTTAGGTCATTTGGATCTACCTATTCCTGGTGTTAACGAACTGTTTGACTTCGATGGTCGACTTATGGTCAAAGGTAAGCGATAGGGGTGGACGTAACTGCTGAAAGAAAACCTTTGAAATGAAATTCAAATCCACCACAGAAAATCCTTGCTTTTTCGTTCTGGGAATGATGTATAGCTTTCTCCAGATTTTTCCAGCAGAAATCACTAAGTTGCTTCCAATTTAGCAAAACAAATGTGCTATTTCTGGAAAAGAAAAGAAGCTCAACCATAGAATTTTAGGATGATGACAGGAGTAAAAAGCGAATGTCGCTGAAATTCAGTGCACATAGTACCAATTCTCAGTAAATATAGCGGAGAAGGGACTCGCACGAATCTCACTCCAATTATTAGGGCATATTTCACTTTTTTCCAGATTTCGGTAGTTTGTTTTCGGCTAATTACAGCAGCGTCGACTCCGATAACCTGATACTTAAGAATCTTTTTCGGTTTAGTGTCGAATACCCTCCAATTTTCCCTCTTTACTATTTTCTATTAACTTCTTCAAAAGGCTTACAACGCTGCGAAAAAAAATGGGGAAAATTAGCAAAATTAATAAATAGAATATCAGCACCATTCATTCTCTTACATTTACAGTTGATTTTTGCCACTATTTTCTTCCAGGTAACGGTAACGGTATTCTGAACAGTGCAATGGAATTCCCGTTGACTTTATCGGATCCGAACGAACGTGCACCGTACACGTTCAAATATTTGAACTTCATGGCTGATCGACATATGCAATATGGACATGTGGTGCCTAATGTAAATCTGTTCCTGGTTGGAAAAGACAAAATCATGGACCGACTGGTACAGAACCGACTCAATCCGACTATGATTGGTTAACGGAGGACGAGAACTCGCAGTCAATGTACTTCTTTGGGTTTTTTTTTCTCGATAGTTCGTATCCTTTTTGCTTTGAAATTTGTAATGTAGAATAAGGATAAGAAACGATGACATACTCTAACTCTTTCCTACCAGGAAAAGATGCCCTTACTAAAGTGTAATTAGATGAAAATAATGAGATTTTCAACTTTATTGTGGCTGTTATTGTTTTACATTAATATTAAGGGTTTTAAATTAATGTAATTTAATATGTGATAACTATTCACTAATATTTGAAGGCCATGATTTGAAAGCTTATCTCTTGTTAATAAATTTACTCTACAATTATTTTGTCATTCATTCAAAATCTTTGCTCTCGATTTACGAGCACCTGTCTTGATCGACAAAATTTCGTATAGGATAATCTCCAGAACCTTTGCTCATCAGAACAGCACCGTGGCATCCGCGACAACTCAACTCCCATTGCGCACGCGTATTTCACGTTGAAGCACACGGCTCTGATCGTGATGGGACCCTAAAAGTGATTCGCACTGCAAAGACGAGCGGAGCTAGCGAAGGTCCCACCTCGATCACAACCGCTCGCCTCACCGCACCACCTCGAGCGCAGTCGCTTACGCAACTGCACCGTGTTACGGCTCGTTTTATCCCATACACTGCGCTTCTCCAGTTAAAGCCATCACTCCACGAATCTGATGTGGTACGGATTTCAGGTTGAGTATTCTTGTAGGGGATGGTAGATTATGGAGAGGAGGGTGGTCCCGTCCATCTCTTCCTAATTGCCATGATAAACGGCCCGGAAGATACGGCTTCGAGCGTTCCGGCGGGTTATTTTCTACAAGGAGTTCGACTGGAGCGCGCCAGCCTTGTGCGCCGCATCTTTCGGGCCGTTTTTTACGGCAATAAGGAAGAAATGGACGGAATCACCCTCCTCTCCATAATCTACAATCCCCTATAAGAATACTTCACCTAAAATCTGCATTACCTCAGATTCGTGGGGTGATGCCTTTAAATTTGCATCGCAGTCGTGCCCTAAAATCCAGAGTGCTACCCCTGTAGGTCATACCTTACAGTAGTAATGGGCAGACGTCCCTCTGAGTCTTTTTATGTGTCGGTGTGTTACGAGAATAGTTTATACAGTGGGTCGGGCTCCACTTGATCTTGATGGATTCACAGGTCTCATCTTTTCAAATATTTCTGTCATTTCATTTCATTATTCAACTGAATTTAATCGGAACATATTTTTGAATAAGACTGACACATCTCAAAATTCGCCAGACCCTCCAGAAACCACTCAAATCACCGATTCTCAGGAGAACAGGTGAGAGTGGTTGCACTTAACCGCTGCCACTGTCATTGATTTTCGTGATAGCCGACGATCTCGTTCTCAAGAAGAGTTACCTGCACCGGATACACCCTCGCATACAAACACTTTCAGCACTGAGCACTGATCCATGTTCTTTATTCCAGCCGACCGAGAATGAGAATTATCAACATCAAAGCGCGGAGCAGCTGTGCTCGCAAAATCACATCTTTCCCAGACACAAAGAGTGCTGTTACACCGAAAGAGTGACTGGACCGGGTGCCAACCACTTCAACTATGATTTTTTAGATGCCTTGACATAAACAACAAATATGAAGTCAAGCAAAAATTCGAGGAAACTGGGTAAAATTTACTTCTTTTAAAGGGAAGTTCTAGCAAATGTGAAAAGTTCTTTTTTCTTCTTATGAAGGGAGATGGTACATCTTAAAATAAACCCAAATGTGGAACAAAATTAAACCTGGGCATCAAACTAAAGGTCAGAGCACTTCTGAAGGCTGACATTCAGGCTAATCCAGAAGTTCGCAACGCGGAAGAGGAGGAGAACTGAGAATTTGTGGGCGGGAAGGAAGATGCGTTAGTTAACGCAGATGCGCCGAAGTCTCCTCAAGAAAAATGAATACGATGTTTATGGAACAACTAATAGGAAAAAGTTTAAGAATAAAATAAAAAAAGGTTGCGTGTTCACGGCGCTCTTCAAGAAATTAATCTCATATCTTAAAGTAAAGCTTTAGAGGTTTACCTGGATATTCGGATGTAAGCAAACAGTAGTTCCTATTATCGGGTTAGGAAGACACGAACATAGCGGTTGGAATCGCGGGGGGACCATCGCTAACTGCAGCGCGAACGGTCCTAGCGAGGGTCCTAACCTCGATCCTAACCGCTGAGCCCTACTGCACCGCTTCGAGCGCAGCGCAGCTTACGCAGCTGCGCCGAGCCTCATGTCGTTTCCACCCGAGTATGGCAATATTGCTTTCTTCTCAGGAAATGACAACTAAGAATGCAGAAAGAGAGAAGAGTCTCATCTCAGAGAACGACGAAGTTACGGTATGACTAATCTTAAACAAAAAATTTAGAACATTTCAGCAATGATTATCTTCAAATTCCCGCGTGGACGGATGACGGTCACGGACGACCGGGAAATCGTAAGTGCAGCGGACGCGCGACAGCTCGGCGTCGGCGCGAAATTTCGATCGGTTTTTTGATCTACGTTCGGGTTGGCCGCACAGTATTAGTGATCAATTCGCTCTGATCATTCTTGGCGCGAAAGGATCAGGTCACTTCCGACTTCGAAGTTTTTCTCCTCTTTACTCGGTCGATAGGTAAGAATACATTTCTCACTTAATAAGGTTGTACTTATGATTGAGAATAAGTGCATTCTTTTATAGTATTGAAATGAGACTGAAAGAATGTGATCAGTTCATGCATCTGTTTTATTTTATTCAGGTTTGGTTTCAAAAAAAAAACTGGAGTTACTCCATGTTCCTACATACGCTATGTTGCCTCTAACCACGTGGATTTTTTACAAACGCAAAGATCAGGTACGCTGATGAAAAATTACGACAGGCGTTTCAAATGTTGACGCTTCATTTTTCAGTTTGATTTATTGAATTTACTTGAGTGTTGGGAGCACACAAAGAACATCTCATGACATTCTTCAAGTTTTTTATTTGTTTCGGTGACCACTAATACTTGCGATATATGTGAATATGTGTTACTCTTCATAGTACTATTCAACATCATCACCTCTTTAGAAACATGTTCTTTAATAACGTACGTGCGGGTATACATGACAAGAAAGCACAAACAATACATATAGATAACAAATTACACGGCTGTTAAGTGAAGGAGATGAGATAAGATCGTTTCAAAACGATATTTGCATCCAACAGAAAAAAATCTTCAGTTTTATGTGAGTATATAGTCTGTAATCCCTTAGTTTTTGTAGTAGCTTTTGTCTTCTCTTTCCCCCTCCCCCTTCGGTTTGCTTTCTACTAATGAACAGTTCCCATTATGAATGGCATCCAGTGGTGGTGCAGTCTTTGGAACAATTATGCTAATGGAAATTCTTCCTCGCTACTTTGAAGTACAAGAGCTTCTCGTTGATTTCCCCTCATCCCAGTGACCGCTTTCTGAAAGTAAAGAACAGTTTTGTTTTTATATGCAAAAGATAGTTGTTTAGCAAATGGTGCACTGGTTTGTTTTAGTTTTTACATTCCTCGATGACGAAAACCTGAGCAGCACACCACTTGTCGCAACCCTTGACAAAAACCGATCGTTTTCAGACAAGGATTGTAATCATACCTACTGTAATACAACAAGGAGCAGCCGCAATCAAGAATGAGACGTTTCATTTAAGATGAAATGACATTTGGTGCAGAAAAGTGTTGTCTCGCTCGTCCTAACTTTAACAGTTCATCGCGAGGATACGGTTTTGTTCAGTTCTCACCGCCTAACCTATCGGAGCACAATTTCGTTTTTTGTTTCCTTCTTATTGATAATTTGTTGCCATTCATAATGGGAACTGCGCATCGTTCGGCCATATTTCTAATTCGCTGGTTGTACAGTTGGTCGTTTCTTCTCACTGTCCCCTAATGACTTCGCCAAGTACGCAAATTTGCGACGGCATATTGGCTTATGACGGATGGATCTAGACAGATAGTAGACAATATAAGCGTACATTTGACTTCTTTGTCCAGATATTTATGATGACGAATATCGAGCAACGAAGAGATGTAGTACCGTTTCTCTGCCACCATGCAACTTTTTGCGAAACCCTCACGGTTGGTTCGAGACAATGGGCGGTACATTTGACAACTTCATTCAGGGATAATGATTAGGATTTTACTTTCGTACTGATTCGTAATGATTAACTCTGAAAGATTTTGAAAAAGAAGGGAGGTATTTCAATAGTATCTGTAGTGGCGGCTGAAATTTCGAAAAAAAAGGATCAGTTTCTTTTCCGTGCTTATCAGTTCTTTTAAAAAACTAACTAGACAAAGGAGGAACAAAGCGTCTCCTATGGCTGTCGACTTATTACTAACGCATATTCATTAATCACTCATTTAATCCATACCTAGAAGCAAAATCCACTTCCAAAGCATTGCAAAATTCGAAATCGTTAAATAAATTCCTTGGATTCTCAGCTTTGGTTTCATCTAAATATTTCTATTGTCCATTTTCACATTTCAACAACTGAAACATATATAGGATTCCATTTGTTATTTACTACTAAGAATATCCTTGGAATTTACTGCTGCAGCTACTAAGTGACGACGTTACCTTCTTTGAGACGGTTTTACAGATTAGACAAGTGAGCTTTAATATATCTACCATTAGCCAAAGTAGAACGTTGCACGCTGAAGTCCCTTTTTAAAACATTTTGTTGATGTTGGCTCTTTCTCGATGCTTTGCCTTGCTCTGTCATTTTTTTTTTAGTTTCTGTGATTCTTTTTTTTTTCTCAGGACAGCTTTTGTTTTGCTTTTCTTTTCATTGCGACCACACCCATTTAAACCTGGGTATCTGAAAGTTCTACTATAAATATCACTTGAACTGACGAAACAGGTGCTTCTCATTTTTCATAAAGTGCTTACTGGGGTGGTGAGTACGTTATTTCTCCTCAGTGCATTCCCGCATATTTCCTATCGCGTCAGACACTTTGTGATCATTGAAGTCTTTGAAATATTCCGGTAATTATAGATCGTTTATAAATTTTGCACACTGGATATTTATATTCTGATAAATGCTTTTTAGTATGGTACTCCTAGCAGGATTTTGAAATAGCTTTTATTTCTTCCACTCGAAATATTCTTACAATTGCTGATTGTTTGCCTGTGTCGACTGAGGTCAGCGGTAATCGGCGAGAGAGACGGCGCTCCGGGCGGGATGGGGCCGCCCTTTCCCACTTTTCGGCAGTTATTCCTCTCTCGTTTCTTTCCTAATCATCTTTTTCTTTTCATACCTTCATGAACCGTGGATTTTGTAGTTGAGAACCATCATTTGAGTGCTTAGGGCGTGATCCTCGCTCTCGACATGGGGGCGTGGCCTCTCCCTTGTTGTCAACATGACAGGTATTGATCCGATGATTTGAATCAAATTTCATTACACAGCCCCTGCGTGCCGAATGGCTTGGCGACACGTGTTGCGCGGGTTCCTGCGAACATAGCTACCGTATAACTGTTGCAGTAAGTGGCGACACTTCTTCAGAGTGCTTACTTTGTGAAGGACGTCTTTTACTGTCACAAATGCTCCGTCTCAGTGGCGTCCGTGGTCGTCGCATGGGACGCCACTTGGTTTGCTAATTTCGCAGCAAATTAGCGTCATATTAGTAGATACTGAGTCAGTCCAACCCCATGCAGCATTCCCTTTCTTCTTATTGGACGATGACCTCGACAAGCGACAGGGGCTTCTTTTCGTGGCGAGACCTTCGCTCGATCTTGTTTTGTACGCGACACAAAACTCCTGTAGTCTAGTTTTTGCGATTTTTATTTGCGATATTGCATGTGTTATGATTATCTTGGAATTTTAATTTTCTTCAATAGACTCAAGAGAATTGCTTTGAAATGCTCGAAGGGTATCTAGAAGGGTCTTCAAGAGTTAGATCCCAATCCGGAATGGACATTCGTGAATTGCGCATTTGATAGAATGATTTCCTACCCTTTTTTCGGACACCGTTTAACCTTTCTTATGTAAGCTAAATAAGTTATACCGTTATATAGGTACGTTTTATTTATAAGTGAGAAATTATCGAAGATGTTGAGTTCTTGAGGATCATTCGCAATTCCTATTCTTCCTAGCGAAATATTCATAGATTTTTCTTCCATTTTCCATTTCTTTCGGAAGATGACGGCTATCTGTTTCTCCTCTCTGTTTTTAATTCTTACCGTACTATTTGTGATAAGTGACTTCCATTCTGCACTGCATTTACTAAAACGAGATCACGATAGCCAAAAGTGTAATGTTTTCGCTTATTATTAGTTGGCGATCATGTGCTGTGTAGTGCAGGCGTCGTGCAGAGAAAGCAGAGTGGCTCTGAGTTCAACAAAAGAAGTTCAAAATTTCGGCGTGTTATTATAGTTTTCGGGGCCATTTTTTTTCGTTTTTCATCCAGTTTTTCGTGTGTGTAGTATGTACTTTGGATGTGTTTTCCAATTACTCTTAGAAAGATTTGATCACCCGAATATCTTGTATCTATATATGCATAATGCTGCAGATTTACTTTGAGAACAGCTCCGCTGGAAAAAATGAGTACTGAATTCTTTTCAGCTTCATATTGATGAAATTTTAAATTAAACTCCGCGCTCCTTTTGATATCTAATTTCCGTCCTAGCCGCTACCTTCTTGTGTGGAACCTATAAAAGTCAAATGTTAGCAATCAGCTGTGATTTGCAGAAAACTTAGCCAACCAATGTTGCCATGAAGGTATTATGTAGAAGGAAACGCTTGAATATTTTCGTATATTTCAACTGTGGTCTTCTCAGAAGAAGAATGATAGAATCACTGTTTGCAGTCTTTATACGAATCACCGCGACGCAGCTATAGGTATAACTTTATACAATAGTTGTTGTCAAATATTTGGACCATCTTTAAATTGGCTTTTGTGGATTTCGATTGTACTTAATTTGTTCATAATCCTTTTTAACGGCTTCTTAGCGTTTAACCATGACATCCAACGCTGGCTCACACCGTGGTGTGATGAAGCCTTTTACAAAGAGTAGGCGACTGGTTTTGTCATTTCTCCTGTCTTTCTTTGAAATTATCGGTCACCTTTTTGTTTACCATTTGAGATACTAGTGTCCTAGATTGTGGTTAGATTTCCTTTAGTTCTCCTGTTGTTGACGTCAGGAATGGTGTCTTATTCCTTTCTCAGACATGCACCAGCTCTTGTGTTCCCGCCTATCTGTTACTGTTTACTGATCTAAAAGCGCTGGAAAAATAGTTAGTAATGCAAATGTGGAGACCTTTTACCTCTTGAGTAAAATTTTTATCTTTCTACTGGGTAATAATTTCGCTCTCTCGGATATCTTACTGACTCCAATAGCTCTCACTACGGCTAAAGTCTGTAACTGTCATATAAAAAACCATGGATTTGTAGACGACTACCATGTGAACAGAATGTTTTTGAAACAGTTTGTTTATGTCAGTTGAGTAATTATCTTTCTGAGAAACAAGCGATGCGTACCCCGTCAACTATGAGATCCAGATTTCATCCTTCACATGCAAGCTAAAATATTTATAGTAATAAGATAGTAATAAATTCATAAGGTTTATAGTATGAAATTCCATATCAGTTTATGGTAACAGCATTGCATTTATCAATGGATATTATCCTAAAATAGTATATACAGTGAATTTCAACGCGCTTGCATGAACGTGAACTTGCAATGAGTTTCTCAAACAGTAAACACTGTTATATGCCCAAGCACATTTGCGGTCCGTTGAAAAAATTCTCATCTACAATGTGATTCGAGTGAGCAGTTATGTGCTAAATGATTTTTCTAGAAATTTCAACTTTTAATTCTACAAATTGTAGTTAATTTAGAGGCTAAAGGCATCACCCCACGAATCTGAGGTGGTGCAGATTTCAGGTGGAGTATTCGTATACAGGATGGGAGACTACGGAGAGGGAGGTGATTCCGTCCATTTCTTCCTAATTGCCGTAAAAAACGGCCCGGAAGATACGGCTTCATTCGTTTTGGCGCACCATTTTGTACAAGAGGTTCGATTGGAGCGCGCCAGTCTTGTGCGGCGCCGCATCTTCCGGCCGCTTTTTACGGCAATTAGCAAGAAATGGACGGAATCACCTCCCTCTTCGTAGTCTCCCATCTCGTATACGAATACTCCACCTGAAATCTGCACCACTTCAGATTCGTGGGGTGATGCCTTTAACTGCGATTTTCAATCGTATTGTTTCGTGAATTTACGTGATTGAAAGCCTTCACTAACTACTGTGTTTCGACCCAGAAAGTGTCCTGGCGTGACTCTCGTAATCGCTTAGTGGAGACGTGTCACAACAGAATGCCTCGGGGATACGAGAAATTTTTCACCGGACTATACTAGGTATTGGTATCGCTATCACCTCGCATGCTAATAAAAAGTATCTAGAGATAAACCCAAATAGGTTAAAAGGCAGCGCATCACGAAATCGACTATCTCAAAGCCATCTCTCCACGAATATACGGATGCCTTGTGTGATATCACTCTCCCAACGACGCACCTTGGTACGAGTAATAGAACGAAAACATTCTGCAACGCATTCACGATTCAGAAATTCCAACACCGTCATCTTCGTCCTCATCTAATTATCATGTTAAAATTCCAACTTTCCTACGCGTTCTTCTTCACTGTGTGCCCTGCTTCAATTCGAACAAGTGCTCTCCGCAAGTTTTTTTGAAATCGACATCAACATAAACATTTCCCCTGTACGTATTAAAGTTAATTGAGTTGAGGGAAAAAAGACCTCATCTCTATGAGGTCTCTGAGAGTTACATTTCCTTTAGCTGTAAATTTCCTAGCTATCAGCTCCTAGCTACTAGCTTTTGAAATTTTGGACTTTCATGAATTAACTCGAACACAGCTGGGACCACTTTCGTAAACCGTTTCGTTGGTATCGACTAGTTCTTGGCGCTCTCCTTTTATCTAATCAAGAAATTGCTGGTTTTTGTCTTTGATGACAGTTTAGTCTGCTTTCTATGTGCCAATAACTGTCTTTTTGTTCTCTTGAATTTTATTATTCATCAATGGCGATTTTGAGGAGGTGAGAGGACGTCTTTTATGTATATACGCCCGTCTTGACGATCATGAAATATCCTGAAGAATAGAAGAAGAATAGCTGCAAAATGTCGCGAACTGTTGTTGAAATTCACATGAGGAATATGGAGGGATAAATCTATATATTCAGGAATTCGGTGTTTCTTTTCGCAGTATTTTAAGAGCACTCAGTCTCATGGATATAGCAAGTTGATTTCGTCTCAGTAGTAAGCTCACAATTAAATACGTCAACCCCAGCTGTCTCTCAACCAATCATCATAGTGTTACCGTACATTCACCAACACATAGCAACGCATTACCAAGTAAGCAATCCATTTGCAGAATTCATTGGCTATCAAAACCAACAACGAAAGTAATGTCTTAAGATATTCACAGGCTTTTGTTTACAGACCGATACAAAAATATAATATATAATAAATATAATATAATAGCTTGCTCAAATATGAGCTACATGTAGGTTCCTCAGTTTTAGAAAGCGGATCAGAAAAACGATTTGTAGAAAATGATCAGGTATTAATTTTGAGCTAGGCCGACGAGTTCAAAGCACCGCATATTGCTGCTTGTACACGTCAACACGCATACGCGAGCGCATATGTCATGGAGCGTCGACGCTGTAAACTCGTACTCTTAATTAGTCAGTGTTTTTTAAACATATAAGTTAACCAATGAGTGAATTGAATGATTATTGTGCGAAACAAGCTGTTTTTGCGGACTCATCAAAACATCCGGGCCTCCACCTTAGAAGGGTTCCCGTATCAGCAACTGTATCGAGCATTTCTAGCAAATGTAGCTAGCGTTTCATGGATGCGACTCCATGCGACCATCTAGATCTAGATTTCTTTCCGATTCGCTATCTCAATGGATTTATGAAAATTGCGCAATTTTGAATAAGTGCTTCCGCACTACAACCTATGTTTAGCTTGGCTTGGTGTTAATATCGCCACAAACACTTTGATTTCGAATTGCGCTGTGGAATCGTCTTACTTTGGAGTGAGGCGATCACACCAGAACGTGGTTGATTTTCACTTCTAAAATTGTACAAAGTTCGTAACGCTGCCTTTCGCATTTTTCTGCCCCGTCAGACAGAATTTGGTTCTCCTAGAGTTCGTCAAACAAAGGGGTTAATTTGTCGCATCGGTCAGTTCCAATTAAAGTCATTACCCCACGAATCCTAAGTGGTACGGGTTTCAGGAGGGTTATGCCTATACGGCTTCGTAGATAGTAGGGAAGAGGGTGATTTCGTCCATTTCTTCCTAATTGAAAAAAAACGGCTCGGAAGATGCGGAGCGTGCGCAAGACTTCAATACAACTCTTCATAGACAACAGCGCCCCGTAACGCTCGAAGCCGCATCTTCCAGGCCGTTTTTTACGGCAATTAAGAAGAAATTGACGGAATCACCCTTCTCCCCATAATCTACGACCCTGTTTAGGCATAACCCACCTGAATCCCATACCACCCCAGATTCGTGAGGTGATGCCTCTAGGCAGACAATGTTCCTTCGCTGATCAGCGATGCTATGAAAAGAGATCGACTTATGAGGGATGTTATGTCACAGATGTCTAGCTTTTTTAGAAGTTCGGATAATATGAAATGTTATGTAGACTCTGTTCTTCGAATGACGTCCTCTCTCAACTCTCATCATTCTTGTAACACTCATTTTTCAAGAAATTATATGTTTTACTCGTTTTCCATGGATCGATAGTTCTATTTAAAAAAAATTGTTTTGACGCACGCATATTGTGTGTCCTCATTCATTTATAGCTTTGACAGCTGTGAAATATTGTGCTTATAGAGACATAACATTTGCTATGGAGGTGATTCTTTTTTTTTGTAAGTTACTCATTCTCAATGCAACTATTCGAATTTTTTCTTGGATTGGAATACTTTGGATTTACTCTGTTGTGCAAGGCTTTTCCGTCAATTCTTCAGAATCTTTTTGGTCAATTCTCGAAGTCCAAGGTGATTGTAGGACGCATATCAAGAGATTTGGATGACAAGAACTTAGTACAGGGATTATTTGGATAGCAGCCAAACGTTAAAAGCAATTGTTTGAATATGTTTGATTTCGTAGAGGTGTAAACAAATGGGGCGAATCCAAGATAATTAAATACGAAACGAAAAATTGCTTAAAAAAGAATACAACCCGGAATCACATCTGAAAGTCGGTCAGAGATCTTTTAAGCTGCTCTTCATTTCTTCATCGTTTTTGATATGTAATTTTACACATCCCCGCAGGAAATAAATCTTACACGTTCATGCAGGGAGTACGCGCATTTTTTAAAGGAAAATTGTTGACATATCGACATTTTGACGGAATATTTTTGGATTTTGCGAGTGTTGAACATGTGCTCGAGAAGTAGTTCTTGTACAGCTGCTTTGTGATGATTTCCTCGTTATTTCGCGAATGAAGAAGGTCATTCTTTGCATTCTTAAAAAAAGACCTTATCTTCACAAACTGTCATCTCTTGATAGCTAATTTCTTCTTATCATCTGGACGAATGACAAGCACGGGCAGGTCAATAACGACGAATTGAAGTTATTATAGGCCTATCATTCCGATGAGTGTTATTCTGCTTTGCTTCAGCTGAGAAAAATCGCTCATTTAATAATGTTTTTCAATGTTGTTCTCTCTTTTCGAATACAGTCATACTCATTGCGAGATTTCCAAAAGAACTTTTGCGATCACAACATTTGATTGCGCTGAGAATTCACGCTCGTTGCCGCTTTTTTCTTCCTTTTTTTTCTTGAAAATGAAAGTACTTAATAGGAAAGTCGGTAGGAACTTTTGGAAAGCCAGCAGTTTTTCTCTACTTTAGAATTAAATATGATAATTACTATTAATTCGCTGGTGAAGGGATGTGTGGCCTACTGATACTTATATTCGATATGGTAACGCTCGACATATTCTTCTAAAATAATTTCATGCACGCTCGTCATCTGATTTTTTCTCCAATTTTGTGTTGTCCTTTGCGGAAGGAAATCTGCAGTTGTGTCTGGATTTTTTTTTGTTCATTATGGTTTTATGTACGGAAATCAGAAAGATACATCATAGAAATTCCTTTGAAGAACCGTTTTTGCTGTGCATTTTTCTGCTGCCTGCCGTAAACGCGTGGGAAGAGCACGTAGCTTTCTTTTTTTCTTAGACCGTATCTAACCATTCTTCCCCGAGATCTGCACCAGAGGGCCTGAAGCAATTGAAAAGGAGTGAATTTTGTTTCAGCGACATTTTCAATTTCGTTTTCTTCAGAATTGGGCTTAGGACGTGACGTTTCCTTTTGATAAGCCCGACGTAAGCTGGAATAGTGCTTATAGTCTCCTGGTACTCATTTTACTTGTATTGTGTCAGGCTACAACGATATGCGTTTGATTTGGAGAAAGCCCTCGAACGCATCGAGCGTGTTTCAGACAGAGCGTGTGATTTGCCACAGATACGTTGTGGTGGTCCGCGCCAATATAGCGCCATGAAGGTGTTAATTAATTAATTGCCAAATTATGCAACTATTCATTGGCGTTGCTCTAACTCTTCTTAAGATTTTCGTTGCCCTCAGGTGTTTTCTGTTTAGAGGTTCACCCGAGGTGCGAGTGTAGTTGCCGGATTCTACACTTTCTCATGTATAAATGAGAAATGAATGAAATTCCTCCCTAAAATTATCCTATCTTTTCACAGAGTTCTTTAATCCATACTTCAAATGTTAAAATTTTCAAGAAAAGCTGTTTGAGATCCCTTTTCGTGCACTTTTGCGCCAGTACCAGCCGACAACGGTACATCTTAGAATTCTCAGCTCTTTCACTATCAGAAATTTCATGTTCTTTTTTGTTGGTGGTGAATTGAGATAAGGAATCATAGTGTTTTTGTGTTATTATTTCCTAAGGGGAGTTGTCTAATAGATTTCTTCTTCGCCCTTCAGAGTTTGCTTTTTTCACCACTCGTCTACGTCAACGTGAATTATTTTTGATTGCACTCGTTTAACCTTTCATTTCCTGTGCCTTTCTCAGGTTTACACTGAACCTCTTCTTTTCTTTTCTTTGCGCTGCTCAAAGGCAAGTAAACCATTTCAGGGTAGCAATGCGGTTGTTGTCAGCTATTCCTTACCGTCTTGTCAGCACTCTTCAATGCGGGTCAGCGCAACAGACCGGGCTTCGCATGCTGAGCAGCGCTGCTCAACCGGCAAGAAAACCAGCTGGGTGCGTGTTCCAGTTTCCATTAAAATGATTATCCAATGTTCACCGTTGACGGAGACAATTTTTGACATCGACCTTCACTGAAGGAGGACACGTCAGTGATCGCAAAGAAGCACATTCGAAGCGGATTTGTCTTTTCAGACCAATTGATGAGCGTGAGAGTAAAGAAATCTACACTACTGTCTCCATCGATCCTAATGAACCGAAATTCGAGAAGATTCTCATCGCAAACAGAGGTGATATGTTGTTCTTGCTATTGAGGAAGGAAGAACACAATTGTTTGGTCGTACTTCACGAATTCAAGTGCACTGTACATGCCTGTGTGAGCAATTTTCGAAAATCAATACAAATAATCTGCCGACACAGTGTTGGCATGTTATTTGTACGGATCTCGCGCGATCGAGTAATGTAGAGCTGATACGAAGAAAAAAAAAACTGATTTTGACCTTTTTTATTCTCAGTGCTTGAGGCGGTGGGTGGTACATCAACAGAAATAGTCAGGTTTATTTTTCATTTGGGCAAAACACAAGGAGGGGAACCTCTTAAGTCTAGAATGTTAGCCGGGTGCCAATATTTGTGCAAAATATGTTTTCCACTGAGAAGCGTCATCTACTGTCACGGCGAATTTCTAGTTGAGTAAATAGTTCTTAAATAAATAAATTGTTCCTAATTAAATACGTTCTCTCAAAAATTCTCTTGGTCTAGCTTATTTCCTTAAGAGGGTCCATTTCCTGTGGGTAGTAGCTGTGTGCCTTGTCATCAGTAAGTTGCTCTACACTGATCCAAGATTGAGTAGCATAGTTATTACACGACAGAAGTATACACTCATGTGAGGTTAAGAAATAATAAAAAGAGCGGGGCCTTTTATCTGCGTTTAGCTTTATCACTGCTTCTTGCCACATCCAGGTGCCCGTAAGCCGCTAAGAAGAGGTAGAAGAGCTGATAGTAATGCTGAAGGGTACTGCATAATTTCCTGTAGAAACAATTTGGCTCGATTTGTCGCCTTGAGGAGTAATGAGTAAACCCGTTCGCAAAGTTTCCCAAAGCAAAAATTGACAATAGTTTTATGCTTTTAAACATTTTGCGAACCTTAATTAGCATCTCCCAAAAAGGCCGATGAATCTTGCCAGTGTCACATCCTAGTGATGGTTCCTTAGGTCGAATTTTGCGTAATGTACTATGCTTGCGCGCATGTTCTTTTCAGTCTCCTTGATGAACATTAAAATTAGCGAAGCGATAACATGAAGGGGAAAAGAACTCGCTCATGTTTTGCAGTGGGTAGGCGACAACACGAAGAACAACGAAAATAAATTCAATAAATAATCTGCGGGGTTTTCTACTTACTTTACTCTCCTTTCCTTTCCTTAGACATATGAAAGGTGAATAATCACAGGAGAAATCGCATGCCGTGTGATCAAGACAGCTCGTGCCATGGGCATCAAAACCGTCGCTGTCCATTCTGATGTTGATTCCGGCTCTCTTCACGTAAAAATGGCGGATGAAGCAGTTTGTGTCGGCCCAGCTCCCACCAGTGAATCGTATCTGAGAGCTGACAAGATTTTGGAGGCTGTCAAGATGACTGGTGCTCAGGCTGTGGGTTAACAATTCCTTGTTTACTTCAAAGTATTACTGGATGACTACTGATCGTCGTTTGAATAGGTCCACCCTGGTTACGGTTTCCTTTCCGAAAACACCAAATTCGCGGCTGAACTTGAGAAGGTTGGGTCTGTGTTCATTGGACCGAACTCTAAAGCTATTCTGGCCATGGGTGACAAAATCCATTCGAAAAAGATCGCTACAGAGGCAAAGGTACCGTTGTTCTATTGGCTAGAGGGTTGTTGAAATTGAATAGGGCTCACTGTTTGTCAACAACACAGCATATGTGTTTTGTTAGAAAGCACAGGCTGGGGATTCTCGAGTGGTTGTGTATACTGATTGATTTCTCCAGGTCAGCATGATTCCTGGTTACGACGGAGAGATCGACGATGAAGACATGTGCGTCAAGGTGAGATATGTCTGCACTTTCTGGACTTGTCCCGTAATGACTTTAAAAAATGAGATAAAGTTAAGAATTATTTGCTCGAAAATAGCGGAGGATATGTGTAGAGAAATTTGAAACGTTATTCGAGTAATTGGGTACATTGCAAATGTGATTTCGAAAAAGCAACTCTTTTTGAAATTATTCCGGAATTCATTCGGTCAATCCTGTAGGTGTAACGAGATGCCTCTTCGGAGAATCTGACTTCTCTGATGTTCCTGAGACATGTGATCCCTGGATTTGCAGAGAACGCTCACCATTCTGCTCACAAACTTACAAACTGTATTCTGAACTCTATGTGTTAGTGAAGAGAAATCAATATCGAAAATTTTCCCCATAGCTTAAATGCGGTGGTTCTACCATCCCGAATAATTGATGCTTAGTTCCGATTTTGTGACGTCTTTATTCACAGAAATATGTAACTCTTCCTCAAAGTTCGTGAAGTAGAATTATGTCATAATATGTCACTTCTGAAGTTTTAGGTCGCTAACGATATTGGATATCCAGTTATGATCAAAGCTTCAGCAGGTGGTGGTGGAAAGGGTATGCGTATTGCATGGAACGATAAGGAAGCCCGTGAAGGTTACAGGTAAAAGGATATCTCATGGAAATGACTTAGTGCCTAGTTGTGTTGCGTTCACTCATAGCTATACGCTAAGTGTCATATACGCTCTGTGGTTAGCGTAGAAATTCTAAGAAGAATTTAAGGCTCTCCAAGCAAGAGGCCAAATCCTCCTTCGGCGATGACCGTATGCTTGTTGAAAAGTTCATCGATAATCCTAGGCATATTGAGATGCAGGTAAGTCAGAGATTACAATGAGGTTTTACATTTAGTGATCAATAATAATTCTAGATTCTCTGTGACAAACATGGTAATGCTTTGTGGCTGAATGAACGTGAATGTTCTATTCAACGTCGTAATCAGAAGGTGATTGAAGAGGCTCCAAGCAGTTTTGTACCTCCAGAGATGCGTCGTGCTATGGGAGAACAGGGTCAGTTCCTCGGGGAACGGTCAAGAGGTACCCGTATGATGTGCCGCCGCGTATCCAGGAGGCTAATGAGCGTCGTTAATTGCACCGCGCGTCTCCTGATACCGTCATGATCGCTACAGTAGCCGGTGCCCTCTTGGCACGTCTTCAAGATGCCCCGCCCACGCCTCCCCCCTCCCATTTCGCCGCGTCTACCGCTCTTACGACGATTTTTTTCGCCGCGCCCACAGCTTTTATAATGCGCTTTAAAATCGAAGGAAAGGAAAGAACATGATATTAGATGTTGTTCGAAGGTCTACATAAAGTGGCTTGCAAGTTAATATAAAAGAAGGAAGAAGAAATGGATTTGTATAAGTGATATGCCATTTAGAAATGCGAGAGAAAATGAAATTATACTGTTTCGACTTGTTAGGTGGAAACACTCATTCACCTTTGGGAATGCAAGAGATGTTTCAAAAAATGTCCACTGATCGGTGTTATGCTATCTTCTTCACTTTTTTTTCGCTTTTTAAGGATTTCTTTTTGTTATTTAGCTGGGTAAAACTGGCATGCAACGATTAACGAACTGCGAATAATGCCTCGCAGACATACCCTGTACCTAGAGGTATATCTCGAAAATACAAAGGTCTCTGTTTGCCACTAATAGACCTAACCTGTCATATTGATTTTATGCAGAGAGTAAATAGAAATGAAGCGATAAAAAGCGTGAAAGAAGTTTGAAGAACCATACAATTTCAAATTTCTATTATATAAAACTGTATAAAACGTACAAGCATGTATTGAAATATTTGGCATGTGCTGTATATAAACATTATATCTATGTAAAATTTTGAAAAGGTAAAATGTAGAAAGGAGTTTAAAGAATGTATACAAAGTAATAAGCGCATAAATTTACTGTTATTATAGCTGCTGCAGTTGAAGCTGAACACGAATTCGCTGAATGGCATCGTGACAAACAAATACTTATGCACTGCTAGTTTATATCGAAGACATAGGGCATGAAATGTGTTAAATTATGAGATGTGTGGAAGTATATGCATGTTATTCTTTTCCCTGGAGCATCTTTTTGAGATAATTTTTACTTATGTAAAGTTACATTGGATAGAAGGATCTACTTCTCTTTTATTCCCAATAATATGCGCTTAGTTTACTATATCCGTACATCAGAATTCGCTGCGGCAATTCGTTCTTCACTCCCTCTCCAAAATTCGCACTATCTACCGCTTCGTCGCGGCGCGAACGTCGCGCGCGGCGTTGATCAGAGAGCAATAGGTAGGCGGGGTGTAGGTGATCTCAGGCGGTCGTGGAGAATGTATAGCTGGTGGAGCGGCAGTCGTAATTACGCGGAGGAGCGCGGTGCTGAAGGGAGGACAGGAGCGGTCAGCTGGTTTTCACGGGTACCTCTTGTCCCGCACCCCAGTTCCTCGTATTTTTGCTGTTGGAGTAATCACCGGCTATGATACAGCGAGCGAGAAAGAGTTCATGAACTACTTAGCTGCTTCTGTCACCGTTTTAGGGGATTGTTTTTATTGTTATTTGTAGCGGTAGCAAATTACATACTGATTTCTCCTAGGTCTCAATAATTTTACCCTGATTTCAGCCACTTCCCTTGCTCTCGCTGTAGGCTACGATTCTGCTGGTACCGTTGAGTTCCTTGTGGACTCAAAGAGAAACTTTTATTTCCTGGAAATGAATACCCGTCTACAAGTCGGTTTGCAGCGGCTGTTTTGATGGTAACAGTGATGCATTATTCTGCTTAAGGTAGAGCATCCGATCACAGAATGCATTACTGGAATTGACATCGTGCAACAAATGTTACGAGTAGCGTACGGACATAAACTACCTCTTTCTCAGGATCAAGTCCCACTGAACGGTTGGGCATTCGAAAGCAGAGTCTACGCCGAGGTTCGTAAGAATCTTGAAGTTCTTGTGAAAAATATGGACGTGTTTTCCTCAAAATACCCCTAATTTTTTGCAATTGCTCCTCTCTCTCTATTTTTTTTTTCTTGAAATCCTATTTGGGTCTCCTTCAGGATCCTTACAAAGGTTTCGGCCTGCCTTCTATCGGTCGTTTGCACAGATACGTTGAACCACGCCATATTACGGGCGTTCGATGTGATTCTGGTATCCGGGAGGGTTCCGAGATCTCCATTTATTACGATCCCTTGATTTGCAAGGTTTGAATTGTTGCTTCACTCAGAACTCACAAATCGACACTCTCAGATCGTTCAAGAAATCGTTTCCGCTTATATTTTTGTAGCTTTTTTTAAAGCGAACCCTTTACGTATGCATAGATCTTACGTATTGAATCTTAGCTCGTCACGCATGGCAAGGATCGAATGCAAGCTCTTGACCGTATGATTGAAGCGCTAGACAACTACGTTATCAGGGGGGTAGGTCACGTTTAACGATTTCCTGGGCTTTTCTTCGTCGAGACGCATTGTTTAGGTGACGCACAACATTCCATTGCTTCGGGATATTTGCCAAGAATCTCGCTTCCGTGCTGGAAATATCACGACGAAGTAATTTTTGCCAACAGCTCCTCGAGTGCACTGCACTAAACTAATAATATGGGATCTCTGAGTTTAGATACCTTCCGGAAACGTATCCTGAAGGCTTCCAAGGTGCAACGCTGAATGAAAAGGAGGAAGAGACGTTGATAGGAGTTGCTGCAGCATTAAACGCTCGAAAACTTGCTCGCGCTAGCCATTTCATGAATCATGACCGACATACAACCACAAGAGTCCCTCCTTACAGCAGAAACTTCAAGTACATATTTTCAAAATTTCCCCTAGAAGGCTCTGTGTATTGCTTAAATTCTCCTTTCTTCCAGATTCACCGTGCAATTACCGGGTGTTGAAGGGGAAGAGAAGAAGTCACATAAAGTTAATGTGTACTTCAAGGACGGAAATGATAAACACGCCAGAGTACGTGGTGGATTTGCGTACCTTTTGTGTAGTACTGCTTTCTACTGCTATATTTGATGTTGTATTTAGGTTCTCGTTGATGGGAAGAAAATCAAGGTTGATGGAGACTTGAATCTCGCTCGGCCTGTGATCCAAGTGAACACTGGAGAAAAAATCGCCACACAAATCGTCTCAAAAAGAGCTGGAGAAATTACTATTTTGTACAAAGGATCACCGTTCAAAGTTAAAGTGCTACCCGAACAAGTTGTCGAACTGCTCCAGTATATGAAAGAAAAACCAAAGGTAAATAGTGATTCGATGAACGTTAAGCGCAAAATTGCTATAAAAAGCTTAAATTGTTGCCAATAATTGTTCAATTTCATGTTTTTCTTTTTTTTTTGCAACCTGTCCTATGCGTTTCAGGTCGATTTGTCCTCTGTAGTCCTTGCCCCTATGCCTGGTGCTATCAAGTCGGTGACGGCAAAGGTTGGGGATATGGTCAGCGAAGGACAAGAATTGGTTGTTATGGAGGCTATGAAAATGCAGAACAGTTTACATGCAGGAAAGACTGGCAAAGCAAGTTTTTGTTACAGCTCTTTATGTCATAATGTGATTATTTTCATTGTTCGGATCGAGTGGTGCCACCTCTTTTTTCAGGTGAAGGCCGTCCATGTAAAGGTTGGAGATACCGTTGATGAAGCACAAGTACTTGTCGAACTTGAGTAAATGATACTTCAACTAGTATTTCTGTAATAGTCGTAGAATATTTCCATCTTTGTCAGTGGATTGCAAATTTACATTCGTTAATGTGTACCGGTAGCAACATCTCGGTTTCGTTAATCATTGTTCAAATATAGTCGTCGTTTTTTGAAAAATCGATTAAGATGGGATACTGTGTTTTCTGCTACGTTTTAGTTGCACCTACCGAGTTAGAACGATGTGTTATGAAATAAAAGAAAAAATCCCGCACGTTTTCAATTTTAAGATGGTGTGAGCCATGCCGATATAACTATGAATAAATGAAGTATGTCAGGTTCGCAAAGGTTTTGATTGATTCAGGTGTTGTGGAGGGCATTTAGGGGTCGTAATTGTTTCTCAGGCGAAAATTGCCTTTTTTTCTCGCACCTGTGATCGGTCACTGATAAAAACGCGAGTGGCCTGCTGTGTTATGGAGGAACAATAGCTAGAAGCATAACTTTATAGTTACGAGTTAGTCTCGTATCGTATCATCGCTTAACGAATGCCAGGCCTGCGGTGCTATGACTAAGAGCAACACGGTAACTGTGACGTGATTAGCTGAAAGGGCCTACTTCCATCTGTTGCACCATAATTACTCATCTATAATGAGCGGCTACGGTAATTTGGCTGTAAACGCTAGAAACGGATTGAAACTGAATCTCCTTCCCCTCTGTCTTGGTCTTCAGTGCTGTTTTTGCTTCACTACACTTTGCGAAATGCTTCAAATGAAATTACAGTAGCCGTTTGTTGTTGTTGTTGTTCAGTTTGGGCTGTGATTAGAAGCTAAGGATTTCCAAAACGCAGAGAAAAAATGGTCAGTCCGTCCTTCAAAAACGCAAGGTATTTAGAAAAAAATCAACAAAGTGGGGAAATGTATACACAGATAATTCGAAGCAACACATTTTCACGCAAAAAGTATTAATCTCGTCTCAATAAGTTCAGTACTATATCAAGAGAAAGGAAATCACTAACTGTAGTGAAAGCGAGTTTGATTTTTCTGATAGGTAGGTGGAGAGCGAGGAAAAACTCATTGCTTTTAAAGGCATCACTCCACGAATCTGAGGTGGTACGGATTTCAGGTGGAGTATTCGTATACAGGATGGGAGACTATAGAGAGGGGGGTGATTCCGTCCATTTCTTCCTAATTGCCGTAAGAAAAGGCTTGGAAGATACGGCTTCATTCGTTTTGGCGCACTATTTTCTACAGGGAGTTCGACTGGAGCGCGCAAGCCTTGTGCGGCGCCGCATCTTCCTGGCCGTTTTTTACGGCAATTAGGAAGAGATGGACGGAATCACCACCCTCCCCATAGTCTCCCATCCCGTGAACGAATACTCCACCAG
The DNA here is from genome assembly GCF_031761385.1 of Necator americanus. NCBI lineage: Eukaryota > Metazoa > Nematoda > Chromadorea > Rhabditida > Ancylostomatidae > Necator > Necator americanus. The sequence continues at coordinate 1,059,145 of NC_087372.1, read as the reverse complement.
AAATCCGTACCACCTCAGATTCGTGGGGTGATGCCTTTAAACCACTAGCTTTCTTTTCAGATGAATGAATTATCTTTTAGGCACGAATTTGTGTCCCCAGCATAGGTCTTTAGTAGTGGCAGGATAGTCATCCGATCGAAAGACTCTGAAGAAGGCGATATCGCCGAAATGTTAGCCACGAATAAAGGATAACTACACCATATCTGGCTCAATTAAAGAAAGCAAATCATCTTTTGGTTCAATACTATTTCTTAGTGCTGGAAATTATCCATTTTCGGTTCTGTGCAGATGAAAGCTGTTCCTTTCCGTGATGATCACGGTAATACGGGTTCAAACTGGCAAAACGGCTTATTGTTCCTCAGCTTCCCTCAAAAGGACAGATTTAAATTAAGGCGGCATATCAGTCAACAATTATTTTACCACTTTAAACCCTTGGTTTTTGAGGAACGGCTCCGTTGAAAGCTAGATATGAATTCTTCAACAGTGGCACTTACAAAAGTAGAGCTGTTGCAGATATGATACGCATCACGCTCTCGTTCTGCTGGGGGAAAAAATGGTAGAGAGACGGTGAAAATAAGTAGGTCGATGCCTGTAGATCTCTGGAAGTACGGCATCTGAGTCGTGTCTAGCTCGAAGACTGAGCAGTCATAAATGAAGATCTACGAGGTCAGTTAATCTATTACCTCAAGGTTAACGCGAGTAATAACCGAAAGATAACCACACGGAAGTTGTTAAGCAGTGTACAATAAGGTGATCACTTGAGTCTTGTGACACAGGGAAGACCACGGAGATTTCTGCTTGCTTATACAAAATTGAGGCGTACCCTTGAATGTCGTGAAGGATCTTACAACAAGAGATGACCGAAACAACGCCTGACTCGACATCATTTTTTCATTTTCGTAGGCATGCTTGCGAGATTTTTGAAGACGAATTAGCCGAGGTCCGCCCTTATTTCTCGAAGTAAATAATCAAATCAATCGGGGCCCTAAGGTCTAAGCACTAGTCTTAGACGATCTATGACATGTAAACTAAAGTTACTGAGGGAAGTTGGAACGTCAGGAACATTTTCTCCAGTTTCAGCTACCTCAAGAAACACGAGAACGAGATGTCCATCCACAAGACAGAGCTCAAACTTCTCTTGTTTGTTGTTTGGATAACGACAAAATTCCTGGTACGAAATTAAAAGTGAACTAGTGAATTAAAAGTAGTAGAAAGCCAAAAATACGGAAAGGAACGAATATGAAAGTGACGGAAGGAACCAGCGCCTTTACGTTCTGAAGAAGATGCGAACCCAGCATCCAAAACCACACCGCTAATTGTGCCACCACGGACGTCACACGTTAACTAACGATTACGCCTTCCTGATTATCCACATTTCGTTCCTTTCCTTACTTTTGGCACTCTACTATTTCTGCACTTTCTAACTTTTACTCTCTTGACAGCAATTCTTCGCACATTTTTTTTCAGGCTTATTCTCTGAGGTTTTAATCCTCAGTTTCGGCCTGAGAATGAAGGTAAAAATGATTTCTCGGAATCCAGATGACTACCAGAGGGAGACGAACAAGGATCTTTACAAAAGTGGGCTTTTTTCTTCGAAAGTAACATCTATCTTGTTGTGCAACGAAAAAACTGCGGCGCATCCTCCACTTTTTCCAAGTGTTGGTTCTTTAATTTTTTGTATTTTGTATTGCAAGAGTTGAACTGCAAAGAACTTACCGAGGCTCTCAAGGTTGTCCATACAGTATTTGTATCAATGCGGACGAGACTTCTCTAAATTTCGTGTTAAAGTGGAATATAATGGCTGATTTTGTCCGAAATCCCCTCATGTTTGTGTGCAACTTCAAAATTCCGAAATTTCCTCATGTAATTTCTTGAACAAGACAAGCTGAAATGGCACAGAGCATATATGTCTTTCTTTTGAGCTTTTTTCGATCACTAATATCTGCTCTTTGCAGTACTTGAGCTACAAATATTTCTTTATCTTCAATGAATTCATTAAATTTGGTTTGAGCGCTGCAACAGTTTCTAATTCCATTGCACATGCCTTGTAATTCCAACTTTTAATTTATGTTAGAACACGTTGATAAAGAGGCATCTTTGTTGAAACCGGCCTTTTAGTCGAAATAACCGCTTTATCATTCCGCTTATTTCAGTTGTTCGTAACTGGAACGCTCCTCAGGATCCGTTTCGCGCGCAAACGGAGTATACTAGAGCACTTAATGCTACAAAGTTGGAGCGAGTTTTCGCGAAACCGTTCGTTGCCAGTCTCGATGGCCACGTGGAAGGAGTTCATATCTTAACAAAACATCCCAGTAAGTTTTGGTTTTGCCTCTTCTTTTCGTAATATTCATTGGAATTTCCATATCATGATTTGTAATCACGTTTGCTATATTTATATTTTCTTATCCCTGAAAATGAAGCAGTAGCAATTTGAAATACGAGTATATGCGATTGTCAGTTTTTCTCGGTACTGTTCATGACTGATTTTCATAATTTCTTTTTCACAATCTCTTGTTCTCTCCAGATAGACCATCTATCGTACTTTCTGGGGCACGTGATGGCCAAGTCAAAGTATGGGCACTGGCTCGGCGGCATTGTCTGGCTACTTTTCAGACGCACAATGGTCCAGTCAACGGTAAGAATGAATACAGCTATGAACTAATCATTTCATCCATTGATTTTTGTGAACAAATATTTAGAACAATTCTGATCGAAATCGAAAGCAATGTCTCAAACACGTTGTTTTATGCTTTAATTTCTTAAAATTAATTAATTACCTTCGGGAATTTGTCTGCTACTCCTCAGCTACTTTGCTGTTTCTGCTTTAGAAATTTCTGTTACATCTCAATCTTGCTTTTTCTAGGAATTTCCATCGATGTTGCTGCAGGCAATAATTTTGTTACTGTTGGACAGGATTGTACAATTAATCGATGGAAGCTACCGCATACTTCAAATGCTATAGGCGGAGTTATTTGTGAACAAACTGACTCTATCAGTCTTGACGGTTGGTTCAAAGTTTTAAGTAAAGCTATTTTCATTCCTTTTATCATACTTTTGCACTTCTATTTTGTAGCATAAGATTCTCCTTTTTTGACTTTTTCGAGAAAACGCCTTGAGAGATTCAGTTGCAAATATTCCATTAGATATGTTGGTCACTGTCAGATATGTGTATTCTTCCATTAACTTCGTTTGTATTGTCTCTACATTAAAGGGATCTCGTTACGGATTTTTTCTTTCGATGTTTGCGACGTTTCTCTACTTCACTTTTGTGTTTTTTTTGTCAGCGCCGAAAGTTTCAAGCTTTATGATTCATTTGTTTATCACTTCACTTTATACAGAACCAACCAACCATTTTCAGGGGTACCTCATGCTGTTTCGCATATCGCAAATTCTTCCGAGTTCGTTACATGCGGTGACGGGGTCATCGTTTGGGGTGCGCAGGGGTAGGGGTTTGTTCAGTTAATTTTCTATATTTCAAAAGTTTTTAGTTCTTAAATGTTTGTACGATAAATTCCGAATAAATCCAGGAATAAGAGGATACGCGAATATGACGTAGGGCACGACACTGTACATGCTATTCGTGCAAACCCAATAGAAGAAGCTGTTTTAGTGGGAGCCACTAGTGATCGCTCCATATTTGTGATTGACACTCGGCAAGCGGTGCCTCTAACAAAGGTGCGGTAGGGGTTAATTCAGATGCAAGTAGTTTTTTTTTCCGGATCTTAACCTTAAGTATTCAATGTTCAGGTAACAATGAAACTGCGACCGAATCAGGTTGCTTGGAATCCTATAGAGCCTTACACCTTCGCTGTCGCTAGTGATGACTACAAGTAAGTGAAGTCTCGTTAAAATTGTAAACAACAATAGGGAGCAATAGACAATATGTTTCTTCAATGCCTTTTTAATGAGTTCTATATCCACTTGTACTGGATTGGTTCCATTTTCACTCTCTCTTTGTATTTTTTTTTCGCATGTAGTGTTGTGCCTTAGCAACGCACATGAGAGAGTCTGGTAGAGCACACATTTCCTAAGATCACTATCGATGTTGTACGGCACTTACAAGCAAAACTACTACATCCTAACTTGAGCACATAAAGCCGTGATAGTTTATTTTTACAACTTTCACACGTGTATTACGAGGAACATGGTGTTAGGAGGAGCGGAATAGTTTTTTTTTTTTTTTTTTAAGATCTTGTGTTTCAAACGATGCCAGTGATCTGCTCATGGTCAATCGATTTCGTTTTCAAAAACTCACCCCGCCATTGGGTACTGCAGTTATCTGGACTGTTTCAAAACTTTAACAAATTTAGCCTCTACACATTCGATATGCGTTACCTCGACAATCCAAAGTATCTACATTCTGGACATACTGCTGCAGTTATTGATCTTGATTTTTCCCCCACTGGTCAAGAGATCGTGTCAGGCTCGTTCGATAGATCTGTGCGGATATTTCGCGCCAACGAATCGAGAAGCAGGTTAGATTTCCAACTTCTGCTCCGAGTACGCTGGTGAACATTTGCAATGCGTTTCTTCAAAAATATTATCGTTGTATACGTAATTAGGACAATGAAATGTCAATATTTAATTGCCATATTTAATGTTCAGAGATGTTTATCACACTAAGCGTATGTCAAATGTGCTATCTGTTCTATGGTCAATGGACAACAAATTCGTACTTTCTGGAAGCAATGAGATGAATGTAAGAGTGTGGAAAGCAAAAGCGGCAGAGAAGCTTGGCCCTGTAAGTTTCGCATTACTGTCTTTTTTAAAAGCTACAATCCTGAATGATAGCTGTTAACTTTCTTTGCAACTTCTCGCTCCTAAATTTATTATCATTCAGCTGGCGCCCCGTGAGAAAGCAGCCTTTGCGTACAGCGAGAAACTTCGTGAACAGTTCAAAGAGCACCCGGAGATTCGACGAATTGCACGGCATAGGAATGTGCCAAAGAGCATTTTACAGTGCGTTTTTTTTTCTCTTCTTCAAATGCTTCCTTCTTTCCGAGCATCTTGTTCTGGGTTTTTTCTGTCCCTCAGCAAGCGCATGCATGTTATTGATTGGAAATGCAAAAGTAGCACCTTTCGATATGGTGCGCATAGCTTTTTCATCTTTGGAAATCACCTTCACATAATCAAAGTCATTTGTGAGCACACTCGAACGGTGAAGAAAAAAATTTTAAAACAAGCATCCACACTTTTAGTGCCAGCCGAGAACATGCGGCCATCAGGGCATCCCAATCCCGCAAAGAATTTAATCGTCGAAAAGCAGAGGGTATCAAGGACGAAGATATCGAGTTTGTGCCTCAAGTTAAGAAATCAATGGTCAAAAAGAGCGTACAACCATTATAAAGGTAGATGTAACCACATGTTTGTTAATTTGTTGATTTTTTGTTGTTGAAGTGTCTGAAAATACATGAAAAATCTTTATTTCACAGAACTTATGAGAAGATACATATTTCAAAAGATCCATAAAAGTTAAACTGATGAGTGAGATACTACGCATGTATTTAAAGAGGAAATCACAGATCTTTAAGTACCTACATACTCCGTCACGGCATGAACAAAAACTAATAACTAACCACATGTTATAGTGCTACATATAGCACTTAGTTCCTTAAAACAACAAGAAAAAAACTACTGCCTTGAAAAATTACGCTAGTACTACCTGTCCTAGCTTTTCGCTGCGACTTCTGGTAACTGATCTTTCAGTGATTGTGGTATTGAATTGACGTATTCCTGAATACAACACCAGATCAAAGCTGCAATCTATCAAAAAGATGTACCAAAGAGGAAATGAGATTAGTGGGATTAGTGTTGCAAGTTATGAGGCATAAAATTTTTAACGGTAACACTTTTAACGGAACCGTAAAGTTCTGACGCGTCTCTTCAACCTGTTTAATGAAACAAGAAACACTACACTGCCAGGATTTCCCGTACTGCTGGGCCCGGAGGTAGTACAACCATGGCTGCGATGTGAAGGAGTCGGACCCTCTTCAGAAGAAGACGGTCTAGCTCATGCGGTGCAGCTCAGATGATGAGGATCCCTTCGCGAACCGTTCAAAAGTGAAGGGCGTCCTTTCGCCAACCGTCCAAAAGTGAGGGGGGTCGGAGCACTGGCTCCGACTATCGCATATATAAGTATAACCTAGCGAACTAGAGAACACTGCGAGAAGCTCGGCACAAGATGTTAGCTAATGAACGAACGTTGTGAAGTGCAATAGTGAAGTAATACTCCTTGGCAGGTTAGGTACCTAGTTGCTAACCAGTCCATCCAGTTATTCTACAGGCTTCGGAGAAATCACCGAAGATAATGAATAGGACTAATTTCCATGCAAGACATCATTTCATTCTGAGTTACCCAGTAGAAGATATAAAATACAATGGAGTATAGAGTACATTTGAAAATTCCGCGCTCTTTTTCTCAAACACTTCTTATCAGTAAGAATAGGTGTCCCTACACTTGGCTCAACATCGCCAATTGACATCGAAGTAATTCTACAAACGTGCAGTAGCAAATCCTTAAAGCACACAACTTACCTCATGATTCACCCATGGAGCGGAGGCGAGTACTCCACCTGTGTTGTTTCGTTGAATACTAGCTTCATAACATAAGTGTCTGCCAGAAATGTCAGTAAGTCGACCTCCTGAATAGTAATCTCTTTGTCTGCGTTCAGTTCATGTTAACTTATGATATATCTCTATCCCCTGTAATAAGTATAACCCTATGTAATAAATATAAAAGTTTATTGTTAATTAATTAATTAACCATTGCCGTAAGAATGCGTGCACGTACCCGCAGCGCTTAGAACAGCTTCAGCAGCACAAGTGTCCCACTTTTTACATCCTGAGCTAGCGAAGACGTAGGCAGCGCATCCTTCTAGTATTTTTAGTACCTGCAAGGAAGATATAAGTGACAGCCTAAGTTACATGTTATGAAGGAAGAGCCAACGTAAATATCGCAACTTGCCAAAAAAAAGTAGATGTTGATGAAATGCAGAAAAGCACTCAAAATTTTTATGTGCTTATGACAAACTGTCCCGTACGATCGAATTTGCTAAGTAGAATATTTGAAAGTTACCTTAAAGCCTGCTCCTCCAAACTTTTCCACGCTACTCGCTAAGCCTTTCTCCTTTAACGCGTTGAGTGCGTCCAGAACGTTCTGGTTCAAATGACTCCTCGTAGTTACCACAACTCGTGCACTTTGAACTATAAGTAGGACAAATGGACTCTAATTTAAAGTACCAATTGAAGGAGTGAGTACTTACCTGATGCGGGCACAATACCGTGAACACCACATCCCTGGATTGCCCATATGGTTCTTCCAGCATCTCCATGGTAAGGCTGATGAATTACTCCAGCAACCGGTCGACCACGATGTGCAATACCAATCAGTACTGTGACTTGCTCGAGCAAGGCTTAAACTGCACACATATGAGTTTTCTTAAAATCTTTCTTTTGAATTATACTAAGAAAGATGAGCTAACCTGCGTTTTTGTTTTTCACTGCAACTGCTACCTCCGAGGTGCCATCCAGAGGATCTACCCAGACGACTACCTAAAGTGGAACCAGATTGAAAGGATGTTAAAGATTTAGACGACGCACCTACATCTTCAGCTTTAATTGACTTTAAATCCTGGTTCATTTTATCTTCCAGCTGAAGCACGTCAGAAGAGAAAGTGTTTTCCACACAGTGACACTCTGAAGTGACATCCTGAAACCTTCAATAAACTTCCAGCTGACTTTAATATGATTATTTGAAGGGAAAAAAAGATACAGAAACATATAGGAATAAAGAAAAACACTGCAGTGAGCTTTGTTTAATGTGATTAGAAATGTATTTAAAAAAAGCCTAAAATCACAAAAGAGGCTAATTGCGTGGTGTTAATATGGTTTAACTTTAGGTATTCGTTTGGGAGGATCCCTTGGATGGCACTTCAGAAGTGGTTGTAGTAATGCAGAACTAGAACCCAGGTAAGCTAGGCTAGACTAACACATACAATTCAAGCGAAAAAAAAATACTAAAAAGTCAAACGCATAGGTAGTAACAGTCTCTGGTACGAGACGAGAAGAGGAATACTAAGAAATATAAAGAAAATATTAAAACATGTGAAAGTGGTGCAGTCAGCAACCGTTACACATTAATAAACAAAAGATAAACAGCGACGAAGTATGAAAACGAAGTGTACTTACTTCTTCTCCAATGACATTTATATCCCCAAATCGTTCAGTGAGAGATTTCACTATGAGGAACTGCGCACGGCGATCAGCCTCTGTCTGCAGGTCAGCAGGTTCACCGTCCATGCTTTTATCGACAATTTTCAAATCGCCACCAGCCATGACATTCTGCGAAACGTCACTTTAAATAAGATGCCTATATAAATTTGCAATTAAATAAATTATCCGCACTTTAATCATGCTTCCTGCCGCTTCGGAGACCCGCACTGACGATGCGACAAGTCGAGTTAAAAAGGACGCTCTATTCCACATATCGGCTTCGTGCATTACTAAGGGAGACGGAAGAAAACCTAGAAAACTGAAATGGGAGTAGCGTAGGAGTTCCAGGAACTCAAGATGTACTTGAAAACATAAATTCTTTACTAGACGATGAATTTACAATCGAAGAATGATAGAAAACCAACTAAGCAAGTTAAAGTGAATTAATAAAATTTTCAAGGTTCCATCAGAACCTAAACATTCAAAACAGCGTTCTACTAAATCTTTCCTCCTGCAAAGGTAAGGCATAGGAGGAATACGCATGCTAAAGTGACGTTTGATCCTACAATAAGTTATGAAGAACAAAGATGACAAATAAGAACGCCTTTATTTACTATCAGATTTTTTTAAAATGAAATACATGGCCTAACAATACACTCGCACCTTCATTAGAATCCATTCTTCCCATAACTGCTACGTAAGAGGTTAACTCTTTACAATGAGACCCAGAGGTTATCAGATCAAGAGTGCTTAACTTCATCACACAAAAATGAAAAGAAACTGATTAGCGTACTTAGGAATAGGTTTCAGCTCCTAACATATCTCTATTTACAAACGATTAGCTTAGATTTCAACGACCAGTAATCAATCACAGAGAAAAACGACTACAACAACTAGAAACATTTCACCAACGTAACCACAGTCCCACAAATTCCCACAAATTTGCACCAGCAAGAAATCCGGCTCCACGTCATATTCGTGCGATCCCCGTAATTGCACACGTGGAGACGCTTACCGTGGGCGCAAATAAGGGCGCAGCCAGCAGGATTATTGCACCATTGAGTGGGCCAATCTTCTCATCGTAGCACAGGAGGGGAACCAGGTGTAGAAAACACGTGGTGGGACACACGGGACAGGTGTGCTGTTGTGACGTGAACATAGATCATTGTGCAAAAGTACGTATCTTTGTCAGGCTGACAGCTGCGTGGTGAGAAACATTTTGAAGTGAACTAATCGCTCCCTTGAATAAACTTAACAATTGTACATGGAAGTTCTGTGCTATGGTGCTGCTCTTTTTATTTATAGATCTAAATGTGAGAGATCCAGAGATTGTTTGTTTCGTGTTGCGGCCCAACAGAGGACGATGCATACGAAAAATCTGTTGGAAATCAGCTACCTTTCGGTATTTGATTACAAATTGGGTTAGGATTGATTAGTTTATTTAAGAATTTGTCGAGAGATTCTCCAATGGAATCTACAGCGAATCTCCTCCGCTATTAAATTAATCTCATTCTATATCTATGCGTCATCATGTAAATTCCTTTAAAGGTAATTTACCCCACGAATCTGAGGTGGTACGGATTTCAGGTGGAGTATTCGTATACGGGATAGTAGATTATGGAGAGGGGGTGATTCCGTCCATTTCTTCCTAATTGCCGTAGAAAACGGCCCGGAAGATGCGGCGCGTGCACAGGGCTGGCGCGCTCCAATCGAACTTCTTGTAGGAAATAGCGCGCCGGAATACCCGAAGTTTTTTTTTTTTTTTTTTTTTTTTTTTTTTTTTTTTTTTTTTTTTTTTTTTTTTTTTTTTTTTTTTTATTAAAAAAAAAACCAAACAAACTTTTATAAGAATTATCTATATACTACTTACCGCTCCATTCTTTACAGCAGTACTAATAACATTGAATTTTCACATACTACACAGAACTAAATTACATACAAAAATACTCTATTATTTGCCCCTTAGATAAAGCTAGTTCTAATTATGGCAATATCTGCAAAAAATATTACCTTATTTCTATCCTTAAAGAACTGGGCTTACTTTACGGTTCCTCCAACATTTACTATAAAATAGTACTTGATAACCCTTTAGATATACTTGATAAACACACCAAATATATAAGAGGTCTAGGCCTCACCAATATTAACTACGATTCTACCCTTCAAATTATTTATGCTATCCCAAAATTGCATAAAACACCTGTTAAATTTAGATTTATCACAGGTGCCTCGAATAGCAGTGTCAAACCTTTATCGTTAGAACTAATGGATATTCTCTCCTTCTTCAAAAGAGATTTTCGTAATTATACCAAAGCGGTCTACAACAATAAAAACTGCTTAAACATTTATTGGTCTATTGATAATATTAATACAACTCATGATATAACATAAGAGGACATGGGCTTAAATTATTTTCTGCAGATTTTACCAACACGTTTACTAACATCCCTCATTATCAGGTCGTTATCAGAAACATCATAGAAATTATCAGAATATGTTTCAAAAACGCTTGCGAAAAGCGTTTGTTACAATATATAAACGCAAAATATTCTACTCCGATGTATCTATAGATAAACCTAATTGTAGAAATTATAGCATTTATGACCTTATAATTTTACTCGAATATATTCTAGAGAATAGTTTTTGTAAAGTAGGAAACAGATTATTTAAACAAATCATAGGGGTCCCAGAAGGTAGTAATACCGGCCCAGTTCTAGCGGACCTTACCCTCTCGTATTATGAGTACGTTTGCGCCTCTAATATTTATAAACCCAAGTTTAATTTTCATCCATTTAGATATATGGATGATCTACTAATCATACATAATGCCGAAGAAAAAACCCTTACAAACATTCTAGACCTAACTTACCATAATGTTTTGACGTTGGAAAAAAGAACGAATAGTACAAATTACAAGTGTTATTTTTTAGACCTACATATTTACTGTTCTAACGACCGTTTGTACACTAAACAATACAACAAGACAGACTTATTCAATTTTACTGTCTCCAGATTCTACCATGGCAATTCTTTTATTTTTAATACTCCTAAAATCGCTGTCATATATACTGAGACTCTCCAAATATCTAGGAACTGTAGTTTTTATTCAGATTTTATAGACAGGCTACAGATCATGCTCAAGCTTCTGAGTACTTTAAAATATGACAAGAACATTATTATTCAGACTATGTTTAAATGCTTGATTAATAACAAACATATCATTTATAAGTATCCTGAACTATATAGAATTCGTAGTTTTAAAACCTTTACTAATGCGCTTGTATCTAATCTGTTTTTATGATCTCCTTGACCTAACACTTGTTCACATATTGATTCTTTTTGGCGCCTTATCTGGCTATAAATAGCAGGCTCTATATCAATTCCACTTTCTGTTCACTCTTCCTTACTGAAAAACATCGGGAGTGAATAGCGCTTATTATTCCTACTTATTCTCTACTTCTTATTCCCTATTCTATTCTTTCCGTCTAAGGGTAGAGGCGAAACGGAAGTCTTTACTATATTCTAAGCTATTTCACTAATATTCACCTATATACTAATCTATTTTTCTATTATTCTACTGTATTAGACTACTATTACCAAATAAAACCCCAGTGGTGAGTCCCTTAACCTCTTGGTTGTAGATAAATAAGGTGCCGTGTAACGCTACTTTTTTCTTTTTGGTCATAAAAAACTACGGGATTTGCAGTAGGAGACTCAATCCTTTTAATCAAATTGAAGTTCTTCAGACGGAAAAGTTTCTGACTTCAGTTGTACCAAATGTATCTTATAGGCAACAGAATCCATTGGTCCGAATAACCAGCTAAAAATAAAGCATGGATAATTAGCCGAACAATGACGTTTGTGGTCTTTGGACGAGAATAGGAGAACGCAACGCAAGAAGATATGACGCAGACGGAAGTTAGCACTCCTTAGGAAATAGTGCATCATGAGAAGAGACCGTAACAGCCGAAAGTATCGCTAAACTAGCTTCTACCTACAGTAGCGTATTTAATCCAAAGAAGATTCCGCTTCACACACCACTTATCTATTGTTGTGTGTACTTATCTATTGTTCTGCCCCTTTTTACCTTCATTTAAAACCATATAATCATAACTTCGATTAGTTGTTTATTTTGAGATTTGTTGTTCTTGGACTTTCTTCACAAAACCGATTCGCTGTACATATGATTGATAAACAAATCTCAACGGACAACGGATAAATCTATTTCGAGGAAACTCCACACAAACATTTTGGGACACCGACACCGACTAAAGTCCATCTTCCGCGTGGAAGTATTTATCATTTTGTAGACTGTTTATATCTGTTAAATTAAATTAATTATGTATACTATTAATCGGTTTAGACAAAATATTGAACCTAAGTAAACCAGCGTTGTAAAATCGTGGGGTTTGTTGTCGATAACCCTTTACAAACATATTATACTAAAAATTGAGGAAGTCGGTACTTTCATATGAGGTGACTGTGCCCCTCTAAAATTCTATATCCCTACTCTATGTTTGTTTTTTGCAGCAAAGAACCATATCCTCTTCGGGATTGACCATATGTGACGGAATAATAACTGAAAAAATAAACTGTTGGATAACTTTTCATAAATTACTTTCTTCAAAAACAGCAGATAGCAATAGAGTCGCTAATTCAACAGAAGGTAAAAAACATCTTTATCCGCAACTTTTTTGCCTTTTTTCATAACTCCCCTCAATTTGATCTCTATTATAATATCTGGTCATGAATAGATTCATGAGGACAAGCTCTGTTTCAACCCCAAAAACCGGCCACTTTTGTTGCCTGTCGATTTTTTTTGGCTCAATAAAATTTCCTATTTTTTGCAGCTAAAACTGCAAACTTCGATGCTTTACTTTACTTACTGTGATTTTTGAAAGTTCGTTAATCGATAAGAAATGAGCCTTCCATTCCGTCGACGCATTCATTTCCCCTTCTTATGAATTGAAAATTCATTTTTTTTCTATAATATGCCCCAGCTATGGTCAGCGTTGATGCCGTGACGATGAAAACGTTCACTTGATTTTACGAAGAGCTCAGTTTTTGCAATTCATCAAAAATTTCTTACAACAAGTGGTTATAATTTCTCCGGAGAAGGAGGCCTATTGAATAATCTTGATTTCGAAGAATTCTGTGTCATTGAAATTTCTATCAACGACTCTGTCAGCGTCTATGGAAGGTTATAATCACCTAGGCACAATGACCCACCAGATTCCTTAATCCCACACCGAACTATTGATGGATTACCACACTGATTACCAAATTTGAGAAGAATAGAATAACTACGGAGAAGAATGTTCTTTTTATAGAACGAAATTTTTCGAGATAGTCTGCTTTATTTGTAGAAATTACAAAAAAAAATCTTTCCAAACCCTTAAAACTGAAAATTCTGAAAATGAATTCTTATAATTCTGAAAGTGGGGCTCTGTCTTTCTGAGCTGCTAATCCTTGACGTAATTTTGAATCCAAAATAAGATAAATAATAAAATATTTATTCTTGCAGAGCGCTGTTCTTTAGGGTGCAGTCGGTTTCATCCTTGGGAAGCCTTGAAATTCTTGTAAACTGATAGAATTGTAAGTTCATAGTGTACATACAGTGGGAAAAAATAGCCTAATCCTAATAATTTCTTAATTGCTTGATTACTTCAATTGAATGGAGTTTTAATTCCCTGAGAAGGGCATTTAGTAGCATGCTGGATCCCCTTAGTTCTCGGGAAGAAAACCGAACGCATAAAATAGACACATTAGACAATAACTTGTTTCTAAAGCGATTCGAGATGCTTTATTAGAGACCGCGGAAAACCGGCTCAATATGCTGTCGTTGTTCATGCAATAGGCGTCGTTCGTCGCTCTGGAAATTAGCCTGCTCTAAGTGTGAACCGATCTGATTAGTCATGCGAGAGACAATGCTGAGAGACACGCTTTAAAGATATAATTGTGCATTTTATCGATTAAAACTAGCCATAGGCATAATTTCAGAATTATATGTCTGGAGTAGATCCGGATAAAGATTTACCAATAGCTTGTTGCTTCCTTTTTTTTCCTGTTTGCCTTTTCATTGTAGAGAAAAGAAAGACGTCCACAGAAAACATCTTTGATCAGTGCAGCCAGGTAGCCCCTAAAATCTTGTTGACCAGTCAATACTCATCAATCTTTTTGTCCAGAAGATTCTTTTTCTTTCTTTCTTTTTTAAGCATAAGTTCTAGCCCAATGTAGAGTGTGAAGGATTTCTCACCTTTTGCAGCGGGAGAATCACCTGCCAACCCACCACCCCTCATGCTTTGAAGGGCCAGTCTTATTGTGTAAAATCCAGGCGAAATTCTGGTGAGCTTTGTTATTGTTTTTTTGTTTTATGGCACACCTGCAGGTGTTTTCAATAAATAAATAATAAGTAAATACATAAATGAATACTCTCTCCGTGGATATGATACGCGTGGATAGCCTATACGCTGACTTCCGGAGTAAGGGGAAGCAGTAAAAGTCTTGTGAACCGTCCTGTCTATGTAGTAGTCGCAACCGAACCCCTCACCAACCGCGTTGCATCTTTCTTATTTCATCGACATTGAAACAAAAACATAATGTTGTTTTTTTTTCGAAAGAACTTCACACAAGGACCTTTACAAAAAAAAAAATGCACTCACGCCTGCAAAGCACACTGTATACGATTAATATCTAAAGATCATGCACACGAAGGGAATTTTTGAATGTCAGCCTAACCGTAACTCACCACGCATGGCACCGTACGGCAAAGAACGTTAGACAATATAACAACAGTAAATAATCGACCTATTTATTGCAAAAGACACTATCGTTCAGCTCGCGCTCGCTGAAATACGCCTACAAGGCGAAACCTGGTGCTAAACCGTACTCTTCGGACTTTGGAATGTTTCTAATACTGGTAAAGAGTCAAGGAGAGGAGAAGCACGATGCAGTTGCGTAAGCGGTGCGATGGATCGCCGCGTTCAGGATCGAATGAGCACCCCTGGTGCACTGTTCATTCCTGCAGTTCACAATGGTCCTACCTCGATTCCAACTGCTATCTCAACGCGCCTCTTCGAGCTGGAAGAGCAGAAGCTGTTCTGACCCGACTGCACATCATCCACTGAGGTAGATGCGGAAATATTGGGCCTGAGGAATTCGTACCCGTTAACAGAAACATTAACGGAAAGAATGCGTGACATCTTGAACAGGCATGCATCATTTTTGATGATGGGCAATTCTGGTTATTGCCTTGCTAACTTGCTGCATACCCTATATTTTGGAAAATAACTGAGCATAAGGTTCTGTTGAGAAGTGCAGTGCCACATTCCTGCAACTGCTACTGATCGGTGACTTGATCTGAGGGTCATCGTTCGATTACAAACAGTAGAACGGTGTTATAATTGCGAAGGTTTCAGTGGAGAATTGGCCTCTTGGCTGCCTTGCCGCACTGAGGAGTCAGCGGTGCAATGAAGGGCACGGAGCGAGTAGGCAGGGCAGTTGCTCCAGATCTTGAGAAAAGTAGGATACAACTCTTGAAGATGTCTGCCCTGTACACAGAAGTGTGCGTGCATGGTATGCTCCATGCCTTGTCATCCACCACAGCTGGCACGTTTGAATTATATCACGTAGATCACTCATCAAGGTGTTTTCTAATGAAAATAATAAAGGCAATTTTTGGAGAAATCAATATGTCTACAATATAAAATATCGGAACGAATACATGCTTTTAACAATAAGTCATTAAAATCCTAAGACTCCTGAACATACATATTAATGCTATAATTGGAGAAAGAAAGATCAAAAAGTTGTTACGCTTGATAATGGCCAGGCACGATTCACGATTGTTGGCACGAGTGTTCACAAATTCAACAAAATCTCACGGTAAAAGAGGAAAAAGTCCGAACGATGTCGCCAGCGACTTTCCTCAAATTCCAATTGTTGTAAATCCCTCGGTTCAGGTCGGAGTGGTGCGCAGTGATCTAATCTGCGCATCGCCTTTATGCATAGCTTACAGTACGGACCATCCCAAGCCATTCATCCTATCGGGATCACCGTTCAGCAGTGCTACCTCTTTGGATCTTGGAAAAGTTGATTTAAAAAAGGTTGGGCTATCCAACCTTCTTGTCGAGGTCATACATCCTCCATGATCCGGGATTTAACAACGCAAATATCGCTGAACTGACCAGATTGGTTGTCAGAGCTTACCTTAAACAACCTTCATACTGCTACAACAACATAGACATCAAATTCGATAACAATTCGTATTGAAAATGTTTAAACATGAATGTCCCATGGATGCAGCCGAAGGAAAGAAGCGAGAAGATGTTCATAGATTTCTATGAAAATTTCCAGCGCTTTTGGAACCATTGTTCATTCCGAACAACCGATACTGATACGGAATTGCAATCTTTATTTGTATATCTTCGAGCTATTTTTTTTCACCTTCTATTGAAATTCTTGTATTCAATGTCTTCGTGGATCCACATAGCACTACACTCATTCGAAACAACATTTACAATACGTTACGAATGCGTAAGCAGCGGAACAGCAACGAGATGTGAAGAGGCGGCGCAATTTTTCGCGGCTAAAAGTCTGCGGCGATGTAAGAGTTATTACAAAAGCAGCAAAGTAACCTAGTCGAAAATAAACAATCTCAGAGCAACAAAACATTGCCGAAAGCACATATAGACTAGTACTGTTCAGTAAAAATTGTAAAAATTAAGTAAAATTAGTAAAATCTAAAAAATTTCAATGATAACATCAAGAAATGAAACGCTAACAACAAAGGAGTAACATAAATATAATTCTTTCGAAGGACACTTCATAGTTGCATGATCAATAAAAAAATTCTACAATGCTGGCTGGCAATGAGAAAACAAGGAATGATTAGAATTTTTCCTATTTTTTTTACAATACAGCTTATAGCTCTCTCAAGCACACAATCCGGTGGTGTACAAGGACTCTTTTGCGGAAATTTTCCATGATAAATCTTTTTACTCTGGTTCGAAACGTTATTTCTAAGTAACCACAACAGAAGCACGGAAAATTTCTCACAAATTCAAAAAACACCTGGATCAGAAAGCACAATACTGGACCATTTGCTAAACGAATTAATTTTTCACACCCGAAAAAAATGGTGAGATGAAAGCGTATAAATTGTATTCCATCACTCGTAAACAGTTAATTCGTCGTGCATATTGATCATTCTCATGTTCTTGCTCCAACTGCTCCAACTGCCTTTAATTCGCAACGAATTTTTGTGTTTCCGCCGTGGTACCTACACACTTCATCTTGCCTAAAACCCTATAAACAACGTTGGAAAAAATCCATCCTAGAAAATTTCCGGCGAAAAAATTTCTAAAAAGTTTAAAACTTTTCAAATTCAACCAGAAACAAGCAGAAAGATACTCCGTACAGCACGGTCTATCCTGAAAAAGTCATGGTAGGACCCATATAACATGTGAGATTATAGACAGCAACAACTTATGCGAACACTTCTTCCCGCCAGACACTAACTTCCTGGACAATTAATCGAAATGTAGGTCCACCGCGCCCAGTGATCATGGTTCGTCACAGATTCCTCGGAATCTTTTTATTCTTCTCACATATTCTTTAGCATATCCTTACTTTTGCTTTTTCATTAATTCATTTCTTCAAGATTTCCTTCAAGTTTTACTCCTGTACTTCTTTCTCCTGTACTGATTGCGAACGAACCGAGACCTCATTAAGAAACAGGAAATCTTACCTGTCTTATTTTACCTTGTATTGTAGTTGATGAACTGATTCACTCTTTTTTTCTCTTCTTTTCTGTTTTTCCTGCAGACTTTCAGTTACTTTCTCCGAATCTTTTAAAAGTGTGATCACTGTGTGAACAACTACATATATCTTTGACCGTGAACGAATGCAAATCCCCTTGGTGGCGTTCGAGGAGGCGCCTTTCAGAAGTATTCCTTGAGAACTCCATATTACTTATTTGCAACAACAGTTAAAACTGAGATAGGAGCATTACAAGAGTTAGATATCATGAAGAAATGACTAGTTGCAGCAGACAGTTGAGTTTTCTGAGATCGCTATACTTGATAAAGCTAAAACTCGATCTCAATCCAATACGAAACAGCAGAAGGAAGGCAGGAAGTCCCACCTTACCTTGCCTGTTTCGTATTCCTCAAATTCGCTATGGTTCTGTGCTTCCAAGACATTTTTTCGTTTTTTTTTTTTTTTTTTGAAAAAGGCATTTTTCAAATAACAGACAGCAGACAGCTTTTTCGAGCGATTCATTAATGCCACTACTAAATGTTAATACAGTGTTCATTTTATCAAGCTATTCCGAACTTTTTGCACATTCCGGCATAGCGTTTCCCTCAAATTCTCTTGTTAATTTAATCTGGTCAGCGCAGACATGCTACATTTCACCCATCATTTTCGTTACTAGCTGTAGCCATGTTTGGTTTTAATTTCAAGGTTTATGGAAGAATTACTTGGGATGACATCCTTTGTTCCTGCTGGGAGAAGTAACTCGGTAGATTGTGAAAGAATAAAGAGGAATAGAGCGATCTTGTAAAACTGTGGCAAGTAGCCAAGTAAAAAAAAATGCAGAAGACTACAGCATAAATGAAGCAAGACGACTTATAGGGAAGGCCAGGAAGATGCTGCCATGGCAAAGAGATGAGGACAACCGTTAGCAATTTGCCTCCCCCACCGCCCAGAAGCAGATTGTTCTATAGGCGAATGTTTTGAACGCTGATTCTCCTCTGATCATCTCTCTATCTGTTTTTTGCTGGAGTGCTCTCTTCTTCAATTTTATTGCTCTTTCTGCCTTCTTCTCACACCAATTACTCCTCCTACGTTCTCTAGCACAACTTTTCCTAAGTGTAAAAAAAAAAATAAAATAAAAAGAAGGCGACGACGATGAAACGTTAGCCGGAATAAAGATTAATAACAATCTTGGTTCTGCTTAAAAAGTAGTATACAATGTTAAAAAAAAGCATTTTTCACAGCACTTTTCGCAATTTTGCAGCTCCAAAACGTAACGGGGAAGAATGTAATCGAAAAATCCACTTGTGTCCATTATGAGTTTAACGTGCGAGTTTTAGATGAACTCGTAAGACGAACTTCATGTGGCGGTCGGCATCGGAGGTGGCAAAATTGATTTGTTCTCCTTCGGATTCGATGGAATTTACCAAACCCGCTGCTAAAAGAATAAGCTTCACTTCCTAAGTTCTCACCGTAACTATCAAATTTGATTAACCTAATTAACCTTATTTATGCGCAAAATTCCACCCCAATCTGAAAAAAACGAAAAGATTTTGTTTAAAAAACCGTTTCAAAACTCTTTAAAACTCATTGTAAAAGTAACAGTAAGGAAATACGTGAATTCAGCATGAGACAGCTCCACAAAATAATTGAGTGTAAATAATATTAACTTTTGGTTTTATAATGTATATAAATACTATTATATATTATATATTATCAAAATTGTTTTTTTTTTTAAATAAAACACTGATTTGATCATCGGATGTCCTCCGCAAGTCATTTTATAGGCCAACATGCGTTCCAAAACCTCAACGATTACGAATTCCAGAAAAACGCGTTGGCGCATCCCGAGTGGATTGATCCGTCAGTGACTTTGTCTGACGTTACTTTTATCAAAATTGTTATTATATAAAAGTCTCTCATTTTATGCGTTCAAAAATAACTTGCACTTGCTGTAACTATGCATAAACGATGTCCAGGGGACGTGGACAACGCACTTGTTCGCACTATCTCGTTTAACGAGTGTTTTACGAGTGATGATCCAACGACGGACGGAGAAGAATGAGCTTGTCGGGGCGCTCGTCGCGCTGACCAGCGGCTACCGGTTACTTAGCTAAGCCGTTGAACCAGCTCTATGAAGCAATGTCTTCTTGCCAAATTTCTTTTTACGCAAATTAGATTTTTTTTGAGTTTTACCGAGAGCTTTTCAAGTACTCTCATTTGAGGCATGGGAACAAATTCTCGAGCACTTTAAATGACCCCAAAGAATGAAAGAATCTCAAAACAAAATCCATGCGATGAATTTTGGTGGAATAAATTTAGGTCTTTCGAAGTAAAGAATGTTTTTTTTGTGTAGTGTTAATTTTTATTCCTTGACTCTGAATTATTTCAGTAGTAGGAAAACACCATGCTGAGCCTTGCCAGCCCCTTGAACTGAAACCTTTTGAACTGAAAAGTTCTAATTTATGGAATTCTTTGTGGCGAGAAGATGCATTGATTTTCCATGCTTCTCATTCCAAATTTCAGCTACTGCAACAGGGTAACGACGTACCGCTCTGATCTCTTATTGATCTTGATCTTGATCGATCTCGTAAGCATCCTCCGCTTCCTCTATCGATAGCGCCTGACCGCAGATGCGACCATTTATCACAAGTCATCAGAAATTTATCAATTTTCTCTTAAAGACAGCTTCTCTCACTTTCCAGTGTTCTTCCTATTAATTAATTCTCCCTATTTAACTATCCTCATTTGTTAGATTATTTTTAATCTTTGATATTTAATCCTCATTTGTTCATATTTGGTAGCCACAGTTTTCGTGAAATTCTACTGGAAAGAACACTGCCACATGTTTTCGAAAGGATCTTGTGGATCAACATTTTTCCATTTTTATGTGTTATAGCTGCTGTAGTTTATGCTTTGGGGTTTCAGCAGTATCCACTGAAAAAAAAAAAACAGTGAGCTTCGAATTTGCCTCGCTCACTACAAAAGTAAACAGTAAGTCGAAGTCCCCGGCTGTGCCAACAAAAAAAAACATAAAGAGATCAATTATTTGAAGATGAATTCGTTAATTTAGAAAAATCGTAGTGTCTCTAAGGCGAACATTAAGGAAAGAAATCTACTGATTTGATAACGCTTAGGTTTTATCGTTCTCTTTCCTTTCCTTAAAATTTCATTGTTTTCTTACAATCTGCATTTTTTTCTTAATGGGAATAATAGAACTTTGAGAAGTGTCGGACACAATGAAATCATAATTTTTCAGTAGAAAATCCTAGCTGAATCAGTGGATGTTTAGAGAATTAGATGATTTCGCTGGTTTTGACAGTAAATAACAGTAAATAAATAAATAGATATAGTAGAATTTCATAATTAAACTAAATAAAATAATGAAACTGAATAGTAATTAGTTCAGTAAGCAATCTTCATTCTTGATAAGGTATTAGGATTCAGTGAATTCAAATAGAACTGAATACTGTGCAATCCTACTATAAATTTCACTTTTCAGGTTTTGTTTTCCATTTTTTTTCTTCATGAAAAAGTAAAGCAGCATTTGACTAGCCTATTTTTTTTTTTATTGAAGCGGAGATATGTAGGTTAATAGGGTGAACTCAGACTTCTCAATCCACTCTCAATTTCACTGCCTTTCTTTTGATTTGTGGTGGATACCATTCTTATAAGAGCCGGAGAGATCACTCTTTTCACCCAATGACCCACAGTTCCATCGAAGGACAGCAGCCACTGCCGCTAGTCGCCGCAACCAAATGCGAGGAAAATGATTTTTCATCTTTTCAGTTCACCTTCATCGCTCATTTCCAACTTCCAGTAGATTTTTTTATATTCAACGAATCTGCTGAAGTTTCTTCATAAATTCTGAAAAACCTCAGTTAGAACCTATGCACGTGATGTTTACAATGTGTTTTTGTTGAAGAAAACTGACCTTCTTAAATACTTTGCCACAACATTTTCAGGTAAAAAAAAAACATTTCCAGGTATCTGTATTTAACTTTGTCTATAATGTTTCTTCACCCCGAATAGTCCTCCGAACCATATAAAGGAATTTGAAGGAATTAATTGGTGGAAATTCTTGAAGTTTTGCAATTTTATAAAGGTGTAATTTAACTTTTTTACTGTTTGACGACCACATCGAACAGAAAAGGTGGATCTACTTCTCAAAAATGCACTTGTTCGAATAATCCCATAATCGGCGAAGAGACTTCAGTAAAAAAAAATTCTGTGAAAACGACGACGACGAAAATGAGGTGGTTCTAATTTGCAGAAGCCTGGGAGCCTTTTTTCGAAGCCAACGATGAAATTTACTATACTTAAGGTAATACGAAAGGTTTAGTACGAAAGTGTACGTATTTCTATATATTCTGGATGATCTTGGTTCCTTTAATTTGCTCTTACTTGTTAATTATTTCCCTTGGAAGTCGCGCCTATTTTCTCGTACTCGTTCCTCAACAATTTTGCGAAATTTTACCGGAGTTTTCCGAAATTTATCCGCAATCTGGTTGTGAAGTTTCAATAGAAAACCCAGGGAGCAACTTCTTCTCTGCCTATGCGATGCGATGTGCACAACTCCTTGCTGGCATACCAGACTGAAGTGTTAGTGGTGTCCTCGTAAACCACCTGTTCCAATGAGCCTAGCTGAGCTTTGGGTTGTAGAATAGTCTTTAGTAGTTCAAGTTAGTTAGTAGTTAATAGTTTAAATAATAAATAGTTTAAATAGCAGTCTTTCGGGTTGTAAAACAACTGTATCAAACCTGCACTTCTGATTTGGCCCGCAGAGTTTTTTTTTAACCATCAATGAAAGATGTTAAATGTCGTGAGGTTCGACTTCCAAGAGATCCCTGACACCTTTCATCCAGAAAGGGCAAGAAGGGCGACGAGATCAGATCTCTCAAAACCAAAAATAAGTAGGTTCTTGGTCTCATTCTACAGCTGGGATGAAATGGGAACTGAGAGGTAGATTTAACTGCTAATCTTCGATTTTTCTTATCTATCATCCTCATTTCCGCAAAACACGTGGAGGCTCAGGTGATCGACATTCAGAGAGCTCATTCCAAAGTTATAAAACAATCAATAGTTTTATTGAATTTTTTTCACGAAGTGCTGTTTAGGACAAATGAAAGCATCTCTGTACTAAATAACTCGAAAAAAAAGTCGACCCTTCCACTGCATGAAAAAAATGCCATCAAACCATTCAGTGACCAACAGAGGTATCATGGAGTTCACGTACACTTCTGAGGGGGCCGCATGCATGATCACCAGAATGTCGATTGAGGTCGCACACGCATGGTCTATTCGTCTCGCTTCGACAGCTACCGGAACCATAACGTCTATTTATGGCACGGACAGCAGTCCAGATATTCGGCTACCGCCGCACTATCTCACTTCCTCCAAGCTAAGACAACTCCGGGACGTCTTCCAATGCCGATCCAATCTCCAAACCAGCTGATCTCCTCCTACGCAATTTTGCGTTTGCCTCAATACTTATTCTTACTTTTTTAAATGGGTGAAGTACCAGCTTCTAAGGTTTTATTGTTTCATCGTGCAAAAATTCACTGTGATCCCCGTGATACATTTTCAAGTTCATCGATCGTCACAGAAAAAGTATCATTCAAAAACTGTACGGCATTCGTCAAAGAATTTTTTTTTGTATCGTTTGGACTTGAATGCTGTACCCTTTTCGCCTTTTCGCCTTTTCACAAAATTCAATCTTTAAAACTTAACTACCCTAACTAACTAAAAACTTAACTATCTTAACTATCTTTTGAAGCTTCTTGAACGTTTCCAAAAATGGAAACGAGCCGCTTAGAAAAGAAAATGGGTGAGTCAGTGCGATTCTACAGTCTGCAATAGGCAGAATTAGGAGTTAGAATTAACTGCTCATCTTCAAATGTGATGTATAATTAACGGTAATTAACGGTTCCACTGAATTTCTTACGATATGCAGTTTAGGACAAATGAGTTATGGGAATAGAATATGAAAATTCCGAGGATTCCAATGAAGTGTGAATGGTGATTGATTTCCAGAAAGCTTGGAGAAATTCGAGAGCGTCAGAAACAAAACAAGATATTTCCAAAAATGTTATGTCTTTGAAGCAGATCCCGAGTTCGATACACCCTTTTTCCACTCCTGAAACGTTGCTGAATAATCACAGCAGTTAGATCTGGGGCAAAATTGCCGTGCCCGCAACAATTTTGGTTTCACTTTTTTTTTCTAAAGGTAATTTCGTCATTCCATCAATACGTCATTTACTCTCTGTTCACTGAGTCCTGTTTTGCTAGGATTCGTCAAATATAGCGTGCATTTCCTCTGGATTTGATCCCCGATATGCAGCGGAACCGGCTCCAAAAGCGAATAGAAAGGAAGAACAGCAAAAATCCTCATCTATGACTTTTCAGCAGTTGTTATAGGCACATCATAAAGGCCGTTGAGTGAAAATACACGGAAGGAAGTTTTGTATGCTTCGATGGTTATTCATGGATGTGCATAGAGAAAAAAAAACATTTATTCATGTTTTAATTTTCACGTTCAGAACAAGTTGCAGACTTTTTTTATATTTTTTACTAACTTTACTAACTAGTACACTGTGAGGAAAGATTTGACAAAAGGTATCCTAAATCGCCTTCTCATATTCCTAGTTCTTCTTGTGAACGCTACTTTTTCCTACTACGTATCGTTAGAAAAGATGAATCATAGGACGTTTACGCTGCTGTCGTCATTTCCTGTCGTTAGTCGCAAAAGTGAGGAATATCTGGAGTTAATCATTTCACTTATGATGCGTTTGACTTCAACACGAACCCGTCAGAGGATACGTGAACGCCGGTGAAGCTCGTAGAAATACTTGCAAGAACAGCGAATGTGTCGCGCAGGTGTTTTTATCGTCATAGACAAGTCTACCGACCCTGGACGGATGGACGAAAGACTTTGTGGCTCAGCGCAGTTACGGACCATCGACCGCGCATCGGAGTCTCTTACCACCACCACCGCGTTACACCCCAACGTTGGTCGAAAAAGCTATGAATCAGAGTAGCTGTGAAATCTCATATTAAGACGTGTAATTCTTTAATTATTCTTCCTTAATTCTTCCTTAATTCTTCCTAACCTCAACATTCTTTTCCGTTTTTTCGTTGATAGTTTCTATGTCGCAAACGGAGTCCTGTTCTGGTTTTAATAAGGGAAGACCAACCTTAGTTGAGTTTCTTCTCTTTAATTTCAATTAGTCAGAAAATTGTTTTCGTCTGTTTGCCCATATACCTTTGTGACATACCTCCGCTGTGTAATACAGCTCTTTTTAGGAATCTAACAGTGCCTTTTAAAAGCAGTTTGTGTTTTATTAACTCTGTTATCATATTTTGAGGGATATTTCTATTTTATTTTGTTTAATTTTTGATATTGATACATATTTCATGGCCGCTTTAGTGTTGTCGTTCCGGTAACGAAGAAAAAAAAAATCAACAAAAAAAAATGATAGAAGTATAGCTTGATGAATGGCTTGTCGATATTGCTCTAACGTAACAAATTTAGTTTCATTTTTTTCCCAAGTTAGCTTAAAATTCCTCATCTTAACCGTTTTTTTTTATTTGTTTATATATTTATATCTATATTTATATTTACATTTATTTTATTTTATTTTTTATTTTTTTTAATACTTGCAATCGCACCACTTGATACTTTGAGTTTATCCTAGGCATTGTTCGGCGCAGCGTTAAGCACCTACACGGGTACGGCTACGGGTGCCGGCCCATTTGTTCAATTTATACAGTTTTTTGCAACCACCTTTTTCCCTTTTTACTACGTATATGATTTTTCTATCCGTTAAAGACACTGAAGACACTATTGTCCAGCTTAAAATCCTATTCTGCATCGTTTAGTGTTCAAGGGCTCTGAGATAGCGCTAGCATCACTAAACTGGCACTTTAACGACCTATCCTGTTCCCATATGCTCAACCAGTTCATAATCCTTTTTGCGGGAAAATTTGAGATCTTTGAAGTCTCATTTATTATTTCCAATCGTCTTTTCATCTTCTTATTGCGATTGTTTCCTTATCCGTCAATTTCTGGATGGCAGAGAGAATCGCAAACTTTTCTTCTTCAGTCTTTCACCGTTCATAAATTGTCGGACAACAAATATTTCAGTTCTTCATGTGTTCAACAAAATCGGTTTTCTCTTCCAACTCTAACCTTAACGCTTTTTTTTTGACGACAAAATTCACATTAGAACCTGATGCTCCAGTTCGAATTCGTCCATTTTGTGGTTCCACTTCAAAATTGTCAAAAAATATGTGCTACTGTCCTACAGATTTTCTTATGCAATTTACAGTCCTCTGTACTGCACAAACACGTATGAAGACTGTTGTGTTCGTGTGATTCCTAACTCCCTTAACCACTGCAGATAGTCCTAGAAGTGAATTTGCAATTTGTTTGTGCATGGGCAGAAGGCAACGAGCGATCACCATTCAGTGCTCAGCACGTAACGAGATGAAGATGAGAAGTCGCTGGGATTGAGAAGTACAGTGCTGCAATCCCTCTGGGAATGTACTGCACAAATTTTCTATCGGGTTACGGTATATCGAAATTATTCAGTAAGTACGAATGCCATTTTGTTTTTTGGTTCAACTTCAAAATTGTAAAAAAAAATGTGCTACTGTCCTACAGATTTTCTTATGCAATTTACAGTCCTCTGTACAACATGTGTGAAGACACCAATCAGCAAATTAATTCTATTCTATTGAAAAATTGTAGTTCTATCACCACACATAAGTTCATAAGAACAAAACCCTAAACGATAGAAAGATAGAACGGATAAAGTGCATCTCGTTGATCGATTTCTTCAGGATACATTTACGCGTTTGACTTCAGGATCGTTTGAAATTTATTAACTCATCTGCAGCCTAGATAATACTACTATACTATAATTTACTATATTTCTCTCCCCAAAGTAGTGCTGCACCAATTTCTTGACCCCGCAGCGATCAAAGCTTGGTTAGCTCGCTAGCGGTTTCGAACTGTCAGCTGTGCCGAATCGAATCCGATCCCATCAACAATTGCATAACACCCGTCTAAATGTGAAGAAAAAGACGAAAAGTGATAGCGTTCATTTTTTCCTTCCTTTCACACGATAGTTTTCGAGGATTTGAGGTCCTTCTAGAATTTTATGGATTTCATTTCTAACAAAATACCCTCTCACTTATACCCAGTACCCTTATTTTGTAAATTTCTTCGCGCTTTCTCAGTTTGTGAGAAGCTGCTTAGCGGATCAATGATCAATCAATTCACATCAATGTAACTGCAAGGTTAAC
The DNA here is from genome assembly GCF_031761385.1 of Necator americanus. Lineage (NCBI taxonomy): Eukaryota > Metazoa > Nematoda > Chromadorea > Rhabditida > Ancylostomatidae > Necator > Necator americanus. The sequence goes on along the minus strand of NC_087372.1, from coordinate 1,031,872 downwards.
TTGTTTTCTGGATTATCTATAGGTGAAAAGCGAGACGTTGCTATTTCTAAAAAAAAGAAATTGCAACAGTAAAGAAAATGGGACTTTGCTGTTATAATTTTCTTTCACAAATCATAAATCTAAATTTTAGACAAAATGAGTTCTTTTTATGATTTTTTCCTATAATTTCGTCTTTGTAAGTGCGTGGTAATATTTGTAGATTAAAATATTTGTGGATTACGATTATCCGCTTTTTAGCGTTGTTGTATACGCTTCACTTCTTTTTGGAGGCTTTCTGTCAAGAGATCATATCGTTGAAAAACTCGTGCCGCGAGAGCTTTTCATAGTGGAAATCATGATACAATGGAAATCTCGCTAAGAGATCTTCATAGGCATAGCCATATATAGTGCGATATGGTTGAATGAGGCGCTTTATCTCTCTGTTCCGCCGGCTATCTTCCGAAATCTCAAGATGTGAATACCCAGAACCGTTGGAAGCTGAACATTCCTCAACTGAATTCTTTTATTATTATTATTATTCGTATTTGTTGTCTCGTTGTACTATTTATACTTGTACTTTTGGTTCTGGTTTTGTCTGTTCGCTGAAAAGGTAGTCAAAATGCTTAATTAAGAAAAATTAAGAGATTCTTATAACAATTATTCGACAGAACACCCTATTCGTGTCCTGTCGCAGAATCGCAGCCTTTGTGATCATTACAGTCACGAAGAAACACCTTTGACCATCGAACAGGTAGCAATGTTTTCATATTAATAGGTTACGAGGAAAAAGAGGCGCAATTCGAAGGAAAGGAGTCAGAGAATAATTCCATCAGCGGCTAAATGCAACCAAACATTGGCGCTCACTGTCCGGTCCCATTGGATTTCTGGGCTGGCAACCCTTGCATGTGATTCGGAAATATTTCCTGTAACATAAGTTAGGATGAACAACACTTATTCGCAGAAATTCAGACTGGAGAAGAACAATACTCGTTAATTCTAGTGGTTGCGAAGGAATGTTAGGAGCAGGCGTATGTAATTCAGAGATTTGAAAAAGAAATCCTCTTTGCCACACTTTTATTAAACTTTTTCCCAAACAATTTTCTTAAGAATATATATATATTTAAACAACATATTAAATGAGAAAATATAAAATCAGGAATATTATATGAAATATGATAGGAAAGTAGACAAGTTCCCGTGTGGATCCTCACAACATATCACTGTTTTATTTGAACGGGGTGCGGCGTGGAATCAAAGTGTTTTTTTTTCGGCTACTCTGCTCTGGATTTGGAAAAAGAAGAGCGTGCGCTCCTTTTAATATAACCCATCCCCCGTTCATAATATTTCACTTTTTTTAATTTCACTTTCAATTGATATCCTGAGAAGTTGTGGACAACAGAGCAACGCGTACTCGCGTATGATTATTTTGTTAGGACAGTGACGGGTCGGGTCGGTAACTTTAGTTCAGCGTGAATTCCGCCCCGGATACAATATTAATCGAAATCTGACTCTTTTCCCGGGCTGATACGCTTGTTTTGGATTAAAAATCTCAGAAAATGGGGCTCAAAAAAGCAAAAAAAACCCGCATGGCTCTCAATGTACTCTGCGTACCAAAGAAAGGGTCAGGGGCGTTGAAAAGGTCAGACAAGTGGCTTCAATAATCCATCAACGATAACGGATATATTTTTCCATTTGTGAATTATTAAAACGCTATGTTCTCACCTGTGGTTTTGTCGGTAATTTTTTGAGGCAAAACTAACTAAACTTCATTGTAATTATTGTAAAAATTCTTTTCCGTTTCCCACCGCTACTCTCCCCTCAAGCAGTAAAAATTATCACTGCCGCTGTTCGTTTAGTAGGTTATGACATTGTCAATGTGTTTCAGCAAGATCCTCTCATTAGTTTTTTTTTTTTTTTTCGAGCAACACACCTAAGATCATAATTGAGTTGTTACATCAATTACCACTCATTAATTACATATTGCAGCAAATGGAAAATCCATTAAAATTTTCTCGAACCGGTTTGGTTCAAAATCTTCTCCATAAATTTTTTCAATCTCAATAAAAGAATTAAACTTTAAAGTTTTAAACTATTACATATATTGCATTTCCACGAAAACTTTCCGTCAAATGTCTTCTTCGCCGGCGCTAAATTCCAGTATGTTACAGAACGTTTTCTTAACATTTCTAAATGTAACGCAAGTAACCAAAATAAATATTTAATTACATTACATGAATCGTATTATTGTTGAATGCCTTCGACTCACATTATTTAGAGAGGCATTCAATAACTAGCTAGGATAAAATCATAGCATTTCCCGCTTCTTTTCTAAACCTTTGGATTCGAGGAACTCAATCGCATGACGAGTTTCGTCGCTGATTTCGCTCAAAATCCAAGAATACAGTAATTTTCAATTAAGTTGTGTTCAATTCGCTAACAAAATTATAGAAGAAATTTTTCGAAAACTATCATTTCTTGAGAATTTAAGTAAGCAAATGACATGAAAAATGATGAATGATGAAATAAACGTGTTCAAGATCCTTAAGAATGACCAAGATTGGGTGGAAACGGATGTACACATTATTTATGTTTTGTGTTCGTGTTTATGAATGAACGACACGGACTAGTGTCCTCAAACGGACAGCGTGCGAAGGGATGCGGTTTCTGGAAACAAGTTTCGCTTCACCTCTCAAGTGCGTCATGCCTTAATCGGTCACCGATCATACCTATTAGCGACTCATCGCTTTCTCACATTTTCATTGTTGTTGTCTTTATTGATATTGTTGTTTTTGTCATTTCTACATCTTTAGCCGAAAAGCGTACGCACATTGAACTTTACAGTGTTGTGCAGAATTAGATCTTGACAAACGGGAACTCAGAACCGTTGGAATTTCCTTAGAGTTCAGCTTCTTTTGAAATTCCAAAGGAACAACCATTTATGAGACGTATTGTTGTTTTTTTTGTTCCAGTGCCTCCACAAAGGAGATCAAATCTAAATTATGTATCTCTTTATGTCGTCAGTAAGCTTCACTGCTCATTTTCACTGCAAAGTAGCAAAAATTAAAAATAAATTAAATTATAAAGATAATTTAAAGTCGGTATTAGCGGGACTTTTCCGACTTTGGTCTCGCTTCAGTAGTGAAAATTGTTCTTAACTTACTCTGCAAGTGTCGTAGCAAAAAAATGGAAATGTTCCCTATAGATCCAGAAAGCGGATTGATCGGAGTGTGGCAAGGGACTGCTCATTTCACTCAATGAAACAACTACTTTTTTTCGTACTAGTAATGAAGTAAAATTTGCAGGTATTTTAAATTTGTAATTAAATTGTTATTTAAAAAGGTATTTTAGTGTTAAACGTTCGTGATGAAGCAACTCTTTCACATCTATACTAGTCAAAAAAATCCATTCTTCCCTTCTGTTTTTATTATTTTCTTACTTGTAAGGATGCAAATAGTTGTCTCGTCACGTAAGTTCATCGCTAACGCATAATTACGCATTTTCACCTCATTACTAATACGAGAAAAATGAGTTAACTCGTTTGGTGAACTGATAACTTTTTTACCTCTAGCCCATTTGAATTCGTGATCATGATTCAGGAATGACACGGGAATTGTCGCGTTTTTTGTCGTGACGCTTCGTTAAAAACTTCGTTAAAAAAAACATTATCTACTGCTGGATTTTGGACAGGACTCGAAACCACTAATTTCCAAAAATGCTCCTAATACACATGTTGATATGCTAATGCATTTATGATATTCTGATAGATGTAAGCGAGTCCGGGAGCGACCCAGGAATCCGCATGAGTTCTCGAACATTCCTCTTCGACTAGCAGTGATTCCTATCGGTCGACCTTATCTTTTGGTTTTTTTGCAGGGTAAAAACATCGCAATGTGTCAGATTGGGAGAGGTTTTCTCTGACTTCCTTGTGGTTGCGCTAAAACAAAAATGAAGATGAAGAACTCTAGCAGGAAATCAGTGAAATGCACTTCTCTCATTGTCGTCACGTCATTCTCTGAATGTGATTCATTCGTTCTTGTACTCCTACAAGTTTCTTTTTTTCCTACGCTGGACGGAAGGATGAGGAAAATGGAAGGAGAAGAAGAAGTTTGCCTTTGAACATGTTTCGTGCATAAAGACTTTTGAAATGTCGTTTGAAGAAGTATCCAATGTTAGTTGCTGCTGGGCTCTAGATAGTGTTCAGGAAAAATTATTATATTTCTCAGGGATTATTTCTCAGGGATGGTAGCGAATTAATTCCTGCAACTATAGGGATAAAAGTCCTCACGAGCATGCGCTAACCTCAGTTTGAGCGAGAAGCTTCTCTTTACCCTCCAGTGATGATGTCCACGTTAGATGCCTTCATTAAATCACTTGTACGGGTGTGGAGGGGTTTCTCAACTCATAAACTGAGGCCTCTGGGTGCCCTGGAGGCCCCCGACTCCAGAGTTCCAAAGAGCCTCCTCTGTCGTTCCTCTGGATTTTCCTAAGTCCACACAGCAATAGAGAATTCTTTTTTTAAAAAGTTTTCCTGAGCCCTATCTCCCAACGAAAACGTGGACAAAGGAAGAGCGGGAATACAATTAGTGAAAGCACGGTACTCTCTTCCTCTTTTCGAAAGAAATACTCCTTCATAAAAAAAAGTCTCCCTGTATTGTAATGTTAGAAGAAAATTAACTTCAAAATTACCATATCGTATTTGTAAACGAGAAATTGTTGTTTTTCTCCTTTCTTTCTTTTTTAATTCTAACGCTTACGAGGTGACATAACTTATTCGAAGCGTATTCCGCACATTTAAGCATTGTGATGAATGACACACACACGCCTTTTTACGGCTATTATGCTATGTAACATCATTTTGTATCCGGTTGTCGCCAGTGCACCATTAAGTCTACGACAAGGAGCTAAACTTCTAGCGATCAAAGTGGCTGGACAAGTTCTAGACGTACGTATGGACAAACACATATGACGATGGCCTAGAGAGTCGCGAAAGGCCAAGGATTCTGCCGCTCAGTGGACATCAGACCGACTACAGCGTTATCGCATAAACCGGATCCTGCCATCCACAAGTTTTTCTCCAACATGCCTTAGGCGACAACAAGCCACAAATAGTTCTATGTCAGCTTTCTGTGGTACTTCCGAGCAGAATTTTTTCTCAGTGAGTAGAATGTGTGACTCATTTGTAGATAAATTCGTCAACGCCAGACAACCACCACATGGTGACAGATAATTGAAAACTGTTGCTTTCTCCAAGACGTCTTCTTATTTATTATTTTTTGTTCTTTGTTGTTATTCAATTGACGTGGAATACGTTACAAAAGTTCTAAAGTCTCATCTGTGTTTTTTCCTCACAAACAGTTCTTCAACGAAGATATGCTCTCATTTTCTACCATACAATTCTAAAAGCACAGAAAAATCTCTCATTTTAGCATTTATGTAAAATCCTATCATCCATTAATATTTTTTGGATCAGTTTCGGGATGCTGCACGAAAAACTGACACCGAGAGCATGATCAGAAACGTTCGCAATTAGGTTCACCTTAACCAATGCGCACTTTTATCAGCACATTTCTACTGAAATTCGATATTTTCTGCTATTATTTATTTTCTGTTAATACTTCTGCTTCTCGAGATTTTCTGTTATTATTTTGAATTTTGTGGTGCACGTAGAATTCTGGTCTGAAAAACTGAAAGAAAAAACCGCTACAGACGAGATAAAAACACGAAGGTCGCTTTTTCAGGATAAAAGTAAGTTACTTGACCCTAGGTCTTGAAGAAAGCAACAGTTTTCAATTATCTGTCACCATGTGGTGGTTGTCTGGCGTCCAATGGATCCACACACTTCTTCCATCGACCTTTTCCAAAACTAATCATTCACAATTTCACAACAGCAATTCAGTGCAAATGACGACGACAAAACCAAATAAAAGGGAGGTGAAGAATGGTATTCGACTGGTAATGACCCTTGTTTAACATCAGTGCTGTTCTCCACAATCCTAGGAATTCTTCTTCCTATCTTCACTTGAGCTTTACTTCGTATTTCTTTTTATTTTATATTGATCATATTTCTTTTTGCAGTTTCTTTTTTTTCCAAACGCTAAACCTACAACACTGTACTGCCCTCATTAGCATAATCTATTCCTGTAACAGTACTGTAGTTATATTTTAATATATCTCTTCGCTCTAATCACATGTCTAGCTGCAAATCCACATGTTTTATAATTCATCGAGTTATTCTCCATCGCCACTAGCTCTCATAGCCGGACAATTTATGTTCGCTAGCTGGTTTTCTTCTGTTTAGGAACAGACAAGCAAGATTTATTTTAACTTTATTTTAATGAAAGCTAGCCTTCTTTTTTTGTGGATGGTTTTCCGGATAAGCATGGTCCGCAACCGTTGTTCTGAGTCAACGGTGATGTTTCAACGGCAATATTATCATCGTCTATCCTTCAATTTGACCGCAGCTCAATGGAAACTACGAACCGATCTCCCGGTGACAAGCAATACAAGAAATGTGAATCCGTGACGGTATCAACTTAATTTCGAAAATTCTCGCATTGAAATCTTTCGCTACGCTAACATGGAATACATGAGTTGACATCACATTGCTACTTAGTCCTTTCTTCAAATTTCTCGTATCCTATTATTGGTTGTATCAATTTTTCACAGTGAGCATACGTATACGATTGTTGCGATCTTGTTTTTTGGACGTTTTTATAACCAAATTCCACGCAGATATGTAACTACTTTTCAGATGGTCTTTTGGCCATTATTATTATTTTCTCTATGCACAGCCTCAAACATACCTTGCGGAAAATCATTTTTGCCATGCGCAAACGATAGTCAGAAGCCGGAAACGACACTCATTCGAGAGAGTAGTGAGTTTGCCTACTCGACTCATTATGCGATAGATCACGCATTTTGCACCATTCCATGGATACTATTGCTTCAGAAGCGCAAAAGTTCGACTTTCCTTGAATCTTGGCATAATGACTGAGAGTATTTGATTGATATTGTCAAGCAATAGCCGAGATTATTAACAGTCTTTTATTACGGCCAACGTTTCGGCGTTGTCGCCTTCGTCTGAGCCTAGAAAGTAAGAATTTTGCAATATATCCTCTCAAATGTCTCATCTTGAACAAGTCATCATCCCTTAAGATATTACACCCGGAAACAAAAACCAAAAGAGCCCAAATCGTTGTGGCTACCTCAGCAGCCGCGTTGCCGCGATATTAGCGGATATTCGCGTGGTGGATACAGAGCCAACTCGTTGGTCACGGCTAAGCACTCTTCCTTTCTATTCATTTTTGGACCTTTTGCATTTATCCAAAACGCTTCCAAAGTTCTGCGACCTATAAATTCGTGTTCGTACGATAAGATCGTGGCAGCAATACAGAAAGGAACGTTTTTATGACATCGTCTGCGGTGAACTCCGGGGGGGAGTTGCTGCATTCGATTTTTCATCACACTTAGATGTCCTTTAATCCTAACACAAAGAGGTCGCCCTGTTTTGCCAATGTGTTGGTCCCCACATTCTGAAAGAAGTCCTCTGCTCTTGTTCTTCAAAAAGCGCTGCAATGCAAGCTGTGTTCGAGCTACTTGTAGGACACCGACACACTCTAGACTTGCACGGTTTTCCATAAGGCAAATTATGACGTTCTTGGATGAATGCTTGAAGTGCTTCATTTTTTGTTGGCCCGGACACTATTATTGACAGGTCCGGAAATTGGCCATAGGACAAAGGCTAGCTCCCTCACTAGCCATTGCATTCACGTCCAAAATAGAACAACCCACTTTGGAACGAAAACCTTTCCTGTACTGCCGTTAAATTGATGATTGTTGCATTATATATTGCAAACCCAAAGAAAACTGGCTGTCCTTCCTTAATGTAGAAATACAGTGATCCAATTGTGAATGGAAAACACGATGGTTCCGGAAGCCTGGCAACAGAAACATTTTAGTTTATTGTCTTTCCGCTCACCCTTAGAAAACTAAGAAATGTGTGGTTAAAAACATGTTCAGGACACCCGTAAGGGTGACATCAGATGTCCAGGAGTGGATCGATGCGATCAACCTAGCGCAACGTATCGCGAATTCTAACGGTTACACTGGTAATGTAGCGTGTAGGACAGATCTTGGTGCGCAGCGAGAATATGCTACAGTGGTTGACTCGAATAAGATCAATTTCTGCCTGCTTTTCATAACCGACGACTTGAGTAAAGCTATACGGTCTAGTCTGGTGAAATGTGGTCTCGAGGACCAAGTGAGAATAGTGGAAATACCGACAAATCTCAAAAAGCAATTAGCTCGAAATAGAATTCGGAATAGAATAGTGTTCTACAAGTAGCTCGAACACAGCTTGCATTGCAGCGCTTTTCGAAGAACAAGAGCAGAGGACTTCTTTCAGAATGTGGGACCAACACATTGGCAAAACAGGGCGGCCTCTTTGTGTTCGGATTGAAGGGCACCTAAATGGGGAGGAAACAATTGAATGCAGCAACTCTCCTCGGAGCTCACCGCAGACGATGTCCTGAAAACGTTCATTTCTGTATTGCTGCATCTCATCTTATCGTACGAACACGAATTTATAGGTCGCAGAACTTTGGAAGCGTTTTGGATAAATGCAAAAGGTCCAAAATGAATAGAAAGGAAGAGTGCTTAGCCATGATCAACGAGTTGGCTCTGTATCAAAACCATTGCGGGTTTTGATCTACGGGGTCATATGTGGATCGCATCCTAATTAGTACTAACGGAGCGATTCTACCGCGCGGATATCCGCTAACATCACGGCAACGAGGCTGCTGAGGTAGGCACAACGATTTGAGCTCGTTTGGTTTTTGTTTACGGGTGTAATATCCTAGGGAATGATGACTTGTTCTAGATGAGGCATTTGAGAGAATATATTACAAAGTTCTTACTTTCCGGGTTCTGACGAAGGCGACAACGCCGAAACGTTAGCCGTAAAGACTGTTAACAACCTTGGTTATTGCGTCATTTTTCTGAATTGTTACACTTTTCCAGACGTGGTCATTTCACATCGAATACCAGACGGCTTATTTTGGGTCGCAGCAAATGAGGCGAAAAAAGAGACACACGCGCTGTTCAACTACACCGATCCAGGTTTCTCGTACTCAGGTGACAGCGCAAGTTGACTACCCATCTGCTCTCAGGACAGCATACCAAGTTCACATTTCCCTGTCTAAAGCAAACAGAATCAGTCTCCTAACTGGGATTCTCAACTTCTCATCTACGCAGCTTCGAAATACGGCTCAAAACTTGAGAAAATTACTAGTAACAGCACTTGTAATTTCTTGAAAGTAGTGGTAGTGTTCTCTAGAGTAGAATTTCGGTCACACTGATCCAATAATTCGGCATATTTTAGGACATCCCTTAGCATCGTCGGTGGAACAATGGACAACTATGCATCACATTGACAGGAAAGCAGTTGAACGTAGCAAAGCTGCCTACGCTTCCATAGCAATTACCAAACGACTCACACTGTAAGTTTTGTCGTATGTAGCTGGAGATGCTACGTTGGTTCAGAGTGGAAGTTTTAGAAGAGAACTGTTTGCTGCGATAGAGTGATGAGATCAAAACTGTGTCGAAAAGCTGAAACTTATGAGTTTAGAAAATATTGTGATGAGCTGAGGAATGAAATGCTCAAAATCTATTGATTTGTTGTGCTAGTCTCCTCTACGTAACTCAATAGTAGAAGCTCACAGTGGCATTGTGTCATGAAATAGTAAAAAAACATAGTAATGATACTCCTCCGCACAAATATTAAACGTGGAGATGTAAACGGACGCATTGCGGTTACAATTTCGTGAACCTCAAACGATTCAGAATTGAAGTGAACGTGGGGGCACATCCCAAGCGGACTGATTAACGCCAGAAACTTTATCCTTTTCTCCTTTAATGCTTAACGGGGAGCACAAAGGGTAGTCTGATGGGGCAAGGTCTGTAGGGTGCGAAGTAGGGTGGGAAAGTTTCCCACCCACCTTATTTGCACCCATGTCGCTTCGGTGAGAAATTCATATTTCCTCATTCTTCGCGAAAATGAGAAATGTACTGCAAATTTTCTTCAATAAACTGATAGTTAACTCTTGTTTTCCCGTCGTTCCCACCAACTTTCCCCCTTTTTCCTCAGTAGATTTTCGATGCCTCTAACTTGTTTTTTCTCTGTGTTTTTTTTTTACATTTTTCACATATTTTTTAAGTTTTGTTACTTCTTAAGCTTTTCATGCCTCATTCGATGCCCTCCATGCACATTATAAATTTTACAAGCAGCTTGAGCCCCTTTCACTCCGATTAATGAAGAAAACTGAAGGTTCCAAAAATGGTTTCAAAAAAAAAACATTGGTTTATGCTTTATTTTTGATTTAAAGGTCCAAATAAACGAAAATCGGCACAACTAACAAATCAGAATAGGACTGTCTCGCAAACGTGAAATTACTCCATATTTCAACCTGTATTTTTCACATTGAAAAAAACAGGGCTCACGATTTATTCCTCAATCCAATACATTTAATTCCACAATCGGAAAAAAATGAAAATGCAAGAACATCAGTAAGATCCATGCTCTTACACCGCATAGGCCGAGACTATCAAGTCTTTCTTCTCATCGTCGTCGATGAAGTTGCGGAATTTCCTGGGAATATTATCTCTGACTTTATGTACTGCTCAGTACGTAAGATATGTAGTAATAATAATGAGTAATATAGACCCCTATACGCGTTCGTAAAAGTCTGAATTGAAGTCGAATGCGTTGATATATTGTAGACGAGTTGATCGGTGTATTTCATATCTAATGTATTCATATTTTAGTCATATTTATATTTACATATTTTTATATTTTCATTTACATTTCTATGTATTTCCTATAATATTGATTATCACAAACACACTTCCTTCCATGTCACTTTATCATATAACGGATCGAGGATATTCGCCCATACTATTCTTTAATTCCTGATTTAGATTAGGATTACGAGAACGGGAGCTCCGTTTCGGTTTGGCACCAAACCAAGTATCATCCTCCATTGGTAACTGTCCCATACCAACGCTAGAAGTATGTCCCCCAACTTATTATAGGTGAGCTTACTTATTCTTCCATAACCCTCGAACTAAAATCTCTGATCTCTTCATTAAAGCCATCACCCCACGAATCTGAGGTGGTACGGATTTCAGGTGGTGTGTTCGTATACGGGATCGTACATTATGGAAAGGTGGGTGATCCCGTCCATTTCTTGCTAATTAGCGTAAAAAAATGGCCTGGAAGATGCGGCGCGTGGCGGTGGCGCGCTCCAATCGAACTCGTTGTGGAAAATAGCGCCGGAACGCTCGAAGCCGTATCTTCCGGGCCGTTTTTTTACGACAAGTAGGAAGAAATGGACGGAATCACCCCTATCCTTAATCAACGATCCCGTATACGAACACTCCACCTGAAATCCGTACCACCTCAGACTCGTGGGGTGATGCCATGAAGGCATTTGTGATATATTTATAACATAGTATTTTTTATAGGTCATATTCGGGTCTCTGTAACAATGTGGCTCAACCGGAATGGGGCACAAGTCACACTGCATTTTCACGAATGCTAAAACCAACCTATGCTGACGGTAACATTTTGTCATGTCATATTAGTCTGCAAGGAATAATCGTTAGTCGAAAATAAACAGAAAACAAAAGGATAAGTTTGCCTCAGACTATCCAACTGAAAACAGAAGCTTTCAGGCGTTTCGACTCCACGTGAAGCTGTCAGTGGTGGGACATTGCCGCCCGTTCGTGGATTATCTTTGACGTTATTTAGTCCCATATCCTATGTGAGTTCCATTAGAAATCTAATATTCCCAATTTAAGTCCTTTTCACGCAATTTTGGATTGCTGGAGCAATGGGATACTTTAGCTTGATGACGCTAAACTGATTAAATGTATCCTGTGTTTTCAACTTTCTAGAACAAAATTAAATTGAAATCGAATAAATATACTGTAACGAAATATCATCCAATCTTTAACTACGCACATAGAATAGTGTGTGAATCCCTTCCAGGCTCATCCTACAGTCACTACCTTGTTCGCCCATTGGATGCACTTGATTTCTTCCGACATGATTAATCTAGTAGAGACGCAAGCAATAATTGATGGTGAATCCTAGAAAACTACAACTACGGTCGTTTGCGATTCCACATGCACTTATTCCAGGGAACGTAAGGCCTTTCCCATGCTGTCGACGCGGTTTCTCGCATCCCGAATGCGATGCAATAGATATTCCTAAAGCTGATCCAGCATACAGGTGCGTGTTATTGACATCTGGACTCATCGCTGTTCAGCTTTCTCCCTACTACTTCCGTTGCTCAAACAATTTGATTGGTCGGTTCTCCAGGAATAAGGTGACGTGTATACCTCATGCTCGAACAATGGTTGCACCAAAGCTGGCATGTGCTCTTGGCCCTCGTGAGCAAGCTAACATGGCTTCTTCATATTTGGATGGAAGTGTGATCTATGGGTCTAGTCCGGAAAGAGCAAAACAATTAAGAAGCTTCGCTCAAGGTTGCTCCTTCATCACCGCTGTTGTTGTGAGAGAACCTACACATTTGAACAAATATGTCCCATGGCAGGTCATCTACGTACCCAAGGGAGTGCAGGCGAATTACCTCAAATCGACGTCAACGCAGACTGTCAAGCGGAAGGACGGTATCTCCACCTAGTTTCATCCTTTCCTCAAATTCGTTACCGTCATATTTTTCCTTACAGATGCGCATTCTCTGGATCTGATGACGTCAACATTCTCCCTGGAGTTACTGCTCTTCATGCTGTTCTTATCAAACAGCATAACAGAATTGCTCGCCTACTGAAGGTCAGTTGCGATATTGCAAGGATGTTAAGTTTTTGGCCATTTCCTGTGCATTGACGCTATTGCCGCGACCTATAGATTTTATTGGAATTTTTTTTTGTGAAAGGTGTTTCACGAGAACTCTGAACGTTCATTTAAAAAAAAAACAGAATAAATACAAAATCCTGTCATGAAATGAGATTGTTCAGCAGCAGAATCGCCACTGGGCTGACCCGAAACTTTTTGAGGAGGCACGGCGGATTGTTATCGCTCAAATTCAACATATCACTTACAATGAATTTCTGCCAATAATGTTAGGCAGGGAGAACATGAGGTAAAAGCATACTTTGCGACTTCATGTCAACACCAGAAATCACTCGACGTCTAGAAAATATGGTCTCAATCTGCATGAATCCGGCTTCGACGCCGACTACGACATGTCAATAGAGGGCGCTGTTTTGAACGAATTCGCTGTCACATTCCCATACATAGTATGGACACTACTTCCTCAAGATAAACTTTTCTCTGCGTTTAACAATCCTAATAGAGTTTATGAAAGTCGAAATGTGGACGCAATATTAAGGTGAGAATTGCTGCTTTCTGGTCTATTCTGACAAAGAACATAGCAGTTTACAGACATCTACTCTCCACAAATATCGCAAGACCATCGCTGAGGGTGAACGACGAGGTGAAAAACGAATTCCTCAAGGACCAATTAGACGTTGGTCTTGATCTAATATCAATAGCGCTGAAGCAAGGACGCGATCACGGAATACCGGCATACACCGTAGTTCGGGCACAGTGCGGGCTAGGAAAGGTGATGCACCTTCGACATTTGATAAATTCACTTGTTCCCTTACTGAAAACATTTTGCAGGTGCGATCTTTCCACGAACTGAGAGAATACTTCGTGCAGGACCCAAAAGTTGAATACATCAGTACCATCTACGAGAATGTTGATGATATCGACCTTCTTGTTGGCGTCTTAGCCGAACAGCCACTTAAGGGTTCATTATTTGGCCCTACTATGGCTTGCATTGCGGGAAAACAGTTTCAGAGAGTGAGTCCTTGTTACTACAAATTAGTTACTTCTAGCCAAAAACTATGAAAAGTCCACTACATAAATCTGCAAGCCAATCTCGTCAAAGAAATAACGTCGCGATAATGCATAGAGCATCTAGCTACCATTGGGCGGTGAAGGATATTAAACCTGGCTCGAACCGAGTTGGTGCGTCAAGTCCCTAAACAGAATTATGCTACTCGAGTCTTGCTAATGCTTGGTTTGTGTTCATCTGCTTTGATAAACTCATAGAAGCGCGAAAAAAATCTTTATCCATCTTCATGTACTATGTCACCTTTCTCTGTTTCTTTAATAAGTAAACAAAAAAAATCCTAAGACCACCCTACAACTGCGCCTTAAGTAGCAGAACCACAAGTGCAAAGAAAGAAAAGTGACTGTCAGCTGAAACAGCGGATCTGGATTTCATCTGGATGCGAGGACAAAAGACGGGAAGACAAACATGTACACTTCATACCTCGTTAAACAATCCTCTACATAGGGGTTTTCAGAAGTGGAGAACACAATGGCTGCAGCAAGTTTTTGGGAAGTTCTCAGAAAATAAAAAAAGCCAATGCAGTAGAAACAATAGTGTTACGATTTTGTGCAAATGAAAAACAAAATAAAAAAAACCAAACATCTGAAATTTGTCCTCAGAGGGTCAGATACTATAGAAAGCGAGAAGGATGATAGTTTTTATTAAAATACTAAAACTGACAGAAAACTGACGATATAGTGCATTTAGCTCAAGAAGCTTATTTTTTATAACAATTGAAAAAGGCTAAAAATAGGGGACTAAGGCGAGTCCCCCACTTTTCAAGCTCTTTTTTATTTTCTAGAGTTATTCCTCCATAGTGCAGGTAGAGTTTTGCAACTCTTGAGGGAACAGACAACCAGCTAAAACAGTTATTTCCAAAGTTTTTACAACAGCGCTCTGAATCAGGACTGTCTGATAATTCTTGGTGCGCTACAGCGGCATTTAACGATGGTTAAAGCAGAAACCAGAATATGCCTCCTAAGAAAAGGGATTTTCCTTCCGAAAACTATCTGAACGCCGTATCGGACTTTAGATATCAATTTTATCCATGTCATTTTTTTCAGACACGTCGAGGTGACCGATTTTGGTACGAAAATTACTTCGCTCAGTCGGGTTTCAATGAGAAGCAGCTTATGGAATTACGAAAAACCAGTCTGGCAGAGATTGTTTGCTCGAATACAGAAATGAAGAAAATCCAGACCAACACCTTTATGCGTGAGAACGTATTTGAGTTAGTTAACTATCCAGGTTTTTTTTTTAAAGAAAGAGCATTCTCTGCAAAATATCTACCACTTTTTCAAGAAACATGGCAATCGACTGTCAGTCATCCGTTTTCACATCGCCGTCAATGACCGAGTGGAAGGACTTGGAAGGAAGACCCACTTTCCCGGTATCAACAGAAACATTGGAGAAAGTAAAGTGTAATTTCTTTTTCTCGTTCCCATAAATGCTGTTCAATTCAATGTTGTGTACATTCAGGTCGTTAATCTCGCCATCCATAATCTTAAAGACCAGCAGAAGCGTGAAGTATCCAATTTACGGCGAAGTAAGTTATTTGACATATATGTACCTCATCTGTGCTTCATCCATGGTTTTTTTTTACAGATCAGCATGTATTTGTGAGGGGAGATCCTCTTTTTGCCTATTCAAATATGATGCGCGCTAAAATACAGGCCAAACAGATCTCCCAGGTTTCCGCTATCTTGCTTGAGACGACAAAGTTACTGATCAAAGGGTGAGCTTCGAGAATCTGCATATAGATTCCTGATAACGTTTTGTTTCCTTATTAAATCCAGGAAATATTTTGAAAGCTTCTTGCTGTGTCGACATCGCAAGGAGCATCTGTGCAATTTAGTTAGAACCATATTTTATTTTTTGTCAATATCGTTGTGGGGAGCCCTATATTTGGCAAGGAAATCTTCGTTAAACTTCTCATCAAAAATTTTGCAGTAGAATCAAGTTTCCCGATCGTCTGATTCAACTACAGTTTTCTATGTACTCACTATACTGCTCATGTTCTTCTGCAGAAGGTGTTCCCCGTAAAAGCCCTTCACCGATAAAATTTTTTGCGAATGTGCTCCAAAATTTTGATGCCATCATTTATCATCATTTAATATTTTTTTGTTTCGTCGTTTAATGTTTCAATTAAAAGTCCGTCCCACGTCTCACGCAATGGAAATTCAAATTCAGTGAAACTCTCCCCGAAGACGAGAGATTACCGCCTCTTGAAATCGGAGTCTTGCAACGAGTACTCCCCGATGTGGACGTTTCAACATTTGTGAATAACTTCACAGCTTTCCTTTCCGAAGACGGGCAATCGACGAACGACGAATGTTTGCCGAAAATGCTGCCATGCGACCATACTACCAAGTACGAACATAACACCGTTCAAATTCAAATAAATAAATCATTGTTGAAACACCAGATATCGTACACACTCCGGATGGTGTAACAACCTGAAATTCCCTGGCTATGCCAACGCCTTCGCGCCACTTCGACATTTGTTACCTCCGGTTTACGAAGATGGTTTTGATGCGCCTCGAAGTCGTGCCAAGAGCGGGAGGCCACTACCAAACCCTCGACGGGTACAAAGCAGGATACCTCTTCTCTAGTATATTCCCTGCTATTTATCGTAAATTTCCCTAGGTATCCAATGTCGTCTGCGAAGATCGTGACATCTCGCATGTGAAGTTCACGCACATGGTGATGCAATTCGGACAGTTACTCGATCATGAGCTTACCCATTCTCCAACGGCGCGTGGACCAAATGACGAAATTTTGAATTGCACGAGGTACGATATTACGACGATTTCGCAATTCCAGCATCAATAAAACACAAAACAGTTTGGGAATTGAGAAAGGTCCTTATTCTCAGGTGCGATTCGCCGGAAACCATTTCTGTGCACTGTATGCCAATACGTGTGGAGTCAGATGATCCATTCTTCCCAACTCATTATCAAAATGGCGAACCCCGATGTTTACCATTTGCTAGGTCACTACTTGGGCAACTAAACCTTGGATACAGAAACCAAATAAATCAGGTACAGCAATTGAATGGCGAGAATTAATTCTCCACAGTAACTAAATCAGGCGTAAACAACGCCAGCTAACAACAAGCTAACATATTTTTGGATGCTGATACATGAGCACTGAAATCGTCGTAATGTTTCTCAAGGAAAAAAGCGAGCTCTCCCGAAACAAGTGATAAAAAATGTGTCGATTTTGAATACATATAGTACCTTGTTGTATCCGTTCACAGATCTCCATGATATAATTATAAAATTTATAACCACTCGGTGTTTAATAAGACGAAACGTTGGTTAGATGTCCAATAAAATAGGAACTAGTAGGTCAAGCAGGAAAAAGTAGTCAGAAAGTAGTCACAAATGCTAATTTACAATTACGCGATGCAAAATCTGATCATCTGTAATTCGATGGTGTCTTAGTTCAAGAATGCTGTATTGTTTATTCTTTCAGTTAACATCATACATAGATGGTTCTGTGATCTATGGATCTACTGAATGCGAATCAAAACAGCTCCGACTGACCAGCAGAGGCCTCCTCAATTTCACAGATTTCGGTTCCTTACATTATCATATTATCTTAAACAGTATGAGAAGTGTTTGAAAATAAAAGGAAACAAGTGAATTCGAAAAGTTTAGGTGGCGGTCAAATGATGTTGCCACAAGGACATCAAGAAAAGGACTGTCGGTCATCACCGACGATGCCATGCTTTGTTGCTGGAGACGAAAGGTTAATTTTTGAAAGAGGGGTGACATAATGCTAAACATATTAAAGTTACATTCGCAGGGTGTACCGTTGAAGTCCGTACAAAAGCGTTGTTTGCGAAAAGTTATTTTTATCTAAACATAGCATTAACATACCTCTTCAGAAACTCTCACCAGCCAGGCCTAACAGTTCTGCATACGTTCATGATGCGTGAGCACAACCGTCTTGCTATGGCCCTATCGGCTATGAACCCGCATTGGACAGACGAAGTTGTTTATCAAGTGCGTTAACAACCATTGTCATAATTTTATATTAGGTACTCAGTGAACTAGAAAAAAACTGTGCTTTTACTCATACTTCTTTTCTATTTTTAGGAGGCGCGCAGAATAGTTGTTGCCGAATTACAACACATCGTTTTCGCAGAATTCTTGCCAAAAGTAATAGGATTGGACCTTCTTAACGCTCAAGGACTCGTCCCCAAGAAAAGCGGCTACTTCACGGGTTTTTCATATTTCTTCTATTATTTTCCGAAAAAAATGATAGTTGCCTTCAAAATCTTGGTAAAATTCGACTTACATGAAAAAATTTACTATCTACTTCACAACGACATCTACACCATCTAAACCTTTGCAGCTGCTAAATCTTAACCATTCAGAATATATTATAGAAGCTCGGACTTCTCTGCTGATGCTGATTAACTGCACAGCGTTTTCGTTAACAAGCTATAACGACCTCTTAATATTGTGATAATGCAAAAGTTCGTCCTTTTTGTGACAAAAATAAAAAGAAATTCCGTTTACTAGAAATTACATTTAATCAAAATAGTATATGCCGTTCTGTTCGATGAACTTTCTTGATCTTTTTGGTAGCCCCATTATCCCATGCTCATAGAAGTTCTAAGGTTTCTCGCTAAAGAACTTATTCAGGTCCACGACTTGCGAGGGATTAAAGCTGTTTTGAGGTCATTTAAATAAATGGTTTTAAGTGGATACATGGTCGGAGAGTATGGTAGATGGGCCAAAACATCTTCGTTGAATTCTCAATGTTTTTATCGGGTGGTTAAAGACACATAGGGCCTAGCATTGTCCTGGTGGAACACAACTTATCTTTCGTTGGATTATTGTGGCTGACTTTTGCATTAGTTGAAAAGGCATCTTCGCGCTCGGATTTTTCACCAGATTTTAACATTCACATTGAAAATGAAAAGATTTTGTAATAGAGAAATAGTAGATTTTGTAATAAAAAACATTCAAATAGAGAATCGCAAGCAGAAATTCGGTCTTCCCTCCTTCCATCCCCCCAGACAAGTCTGGTACCAATTTATCAACTCCGGAGAGATGAAAGACTTTGTTGGCACTAGAGCGTTTTCGAACCATCGAACCTGTGGCTACAGCGGACTTTTAGCCGACTGCCACCTCATAAAACGGATAATATGTCGAAAATACTTGAGAAAATTCTTATTTTAAAGGTTACGACGACACATGTGATGCATCAATCTCCCAGCCGTTTGCTACGGCTGCATTTCGATTTGGTCACACCCTCATTAGACGGATGTTCCCTAGGATGAACTATAACTACAAGTTAGTACTGCAGCTGCGATATCCAGTCGTGTACCTTACGTTCACCTTTTTTTACAGAAATATGAGCGAACCAGTTGATCTTGCGAAGCACTTCGGGCACGTGGGTCCATTATACGACCGAGAGGCCGGTGGTCAGCGCTCATCACATAACTCGAGATAAACAAAGCTAACCCATTTCTCAAGGAAAATAATGATTCAGGAATGGACTCTATGCTCATGGGGCTGCTTGGCACACCATCTATGGCTTTCGATCGCCATATCACAAATGCTGTGAGGAACCATCTGTTTATGAGACGTGGTGAGCCAACGAGTGGTATGGATCTGATCGGTGAGTGGATATAACAGTTGTTTGTGTGTTATGTGGTTTCATCAATGCGTTTTGCAGCAATGATCACATAAATCACATAGGATTTATTTTCCACGTGGTAAAATAAGCATAGTAGCGTGGTTACAAACGCGAATGGATGCTTATGGGTGAAGGTGGAAGAAGAAGTGGTCGACTTCAAAAACAGCAGTACTACAGTGCCAATGTACTCTGGCATCACAACGACCATTATTACTCGCAATGGGCTATTACTCACAATTGGTAGGCGGGTATCCGCGACTGGAAGTTACTGTGCGAAGTCCAGTACCACATTCTCAGGGGTGACAGAAGCAAATAGGGATCCGATTCCTGCACTAGTCATAACGCAAATGCATCAAGTTGGTGCAGAGATCTGCTGTCCGCTTGAATGTATGTTTCAATAACGGATCAGACAGCTATCTGAAGGATATCATGAGGCAAGAGTAAGCGTAATGTTGTAACGTAACCTGCTGATAATAGAGACAAGCATTACTACTATTTCGAGGTTCTTTCGGTTGGGTTCTACAATAGATAGGGTTTAGGAGACACTACAAGCATAATCTTCCTTGACTTGTTCGACGAGAGGGGGTTACGACCTAACGCGGGTATCGGCATTTTCGCCGGGGTGTTTCCCTCTTGAATATATCCGAGTCCACCCTGTTCTACCTTCACCTGAAGTTCGCATAGAATCTACCAATCTGTCGCCATTCCACAAGCGGCGAAATTTCACGCCTCAACTGAACTGCCTGTCAACGCCAAGTGTCCTCAGATCTTCCTTCACCACCTCCGTCCAGAACTTTCTTTTACGATCAGGTGGCATTTCCCAATTAGGATCTGGAAGCATCTTCAGGAGAACTGGGACAAGATGATCAGACGGTATCCCCATTACATGACCAAAAAAGCGAAGACGGTGTTCATGACACTTCAGAGGGCCGGGCAAGATGTAGGTTTTTCCACGTGTCATCCGTCAGTAAAGTTCTTCGTTATGGCATACCAAGGGCCAAAAATAGCTTAGCAGTCGCCTAAACAGCTTTCTCTCCAAAATTAAGAACAAGATAGTGATGTTATCCCCGCGTCATCTGCCGGCATACCATGGCATTTGATCAATGAGTTGAATGCAGGATTAGCTTTAGCGCATCTTTGCTAAATATCACTCTCGCAGCTGCCATCGTTTTTCAGCAAACAGCCCAGTTAACAGAACTAATCCACGAGTTTAATAGGTTATCCGTCCACCCTGATTCCCGTAGAAGGTCTCGGGTGACCTACATCTGTTTGTGATTATTAGGGCGGATTCGCAGTTCGTAGGCTCCAGGTAATTTCGATACAAAGTTAGCAACATGTTGTAACTTTGAACTGAACCACAAAAGGAAAATCAGAGGGAACCCCTCATTTCAACACGTCCTTCCTAGTCAACGATTAAAGGTCGCAAACCACGAATTTTCTACGTGGAGATCTCCTCAGAAAAAAATAGGATTAGGGGGGGTGAAAATTACGAGTATTAGCGTGACCATGCTCAATTCCCCTTAGTCATCCTGAGAACGACGCGAATGACGGGTGTTGTCGTACGTTCTTCCCGCAAGGCGGATTGTAACGCACCAACCTTTATGCGCGCCGCGTCTGCCAGCGTGCGGATGACAGTCAAGGATAATCATCACCATTAGCATGATCTTTTCGCGGAAACATTCCAACATCATCAATTACGTGGTATGCTGACTTTAAATCTAAATTAATTATAGATATTCTCTTCTAGTTTCCTAAGGGTTTCGGAGTTCTAAGAGAGGATACAGCTCTCCTTTTCCTTCAGTTATTGTAGTTTTTAGTGCTCAACATACTTCGAGCCCGTGATCATGGTGTGCAACCTTATAACGACCTAAGGGAGTACTGCGGTTTGAGAAGAGCACGGAAATTTGACGACCTAAAGGCATAATTTTCACACTGCATATTCGGTTATCCTTCATTTCACAACTGTTTCCATTTCAGCACGAGATGGAATCTGACGCAATTTTAGCATTGCAATCTTTATACGAGTCTGTTGATGACATCGACTTATTCCCAGGACTTGTCAGTGAACGTCCTCTCAAGGGCGCATTGGTGCGTCCTTTATTCACCGCTCGAGTACAGTTGGATCAAAACGAGATGAAACCTGGCGTAATTGCGTGAGCAGTTGCGCTCGAAACGGTACCCCCGCTAGCTCCAAACTGAAGCGTCCCATTCCGCCTTTTCGTGCGCAATTGCTTAGGTGGACGGCAGGTCATCTTGACCTAACTCTACCCAGACACACACAAAAATATCTACGAAGTCGTATTCCAGCTCGGACCCACCATGTCATGTATCCTCGCCGAACAATTTGGAAGGTTAAAAAAGTGCGATCGGTTCTTTTATGAAAACGATGGTGTTGCTAAGTTCAGTCCAGGTGAAAAGACTTGTTTCCAATTTCCCATCAGATTTTGTGCACTAAATACCATTTAGCACAACTGAATGAAATCCGAAAGATCAGGTTATCATCAATTTTATGTGCAAACAGCAAGTACCTACGAACTATTCAGCCGAATGTCTTCGACGTGCCAGATGATCTTATGTACGTCTAGTCCTCTCATCAGTTTCTTCCTCGCTGTTATTTTCGTTAATAATCTAATAATGTCAATAATTTGTATTTTGTATTAAATTCGTATCGTGCAAATGTAATTGCAGAAACGCGCAAATACCATGCACAGACATTCCGCAAATGGATCTTAGCCACTGGAAAGATCGAAGTATGATTAGAACTAAAATAGCGTCAAAACGACATGAAACACAATTCAGTTGCGTAGGAGGCTGCACGCGAAGCGGCGCGGCAGATATAGCGGTTGGAGTCAACGAGGGACCATCGCGCACCGCAACCAGGAGCGTTGCTAGCATGGACCCCCTCCCTACGCAGCACCGCGTCGCTTCGAGCGCAGCCGGTTATGCAACAGCACGACCCTTCATATCGTTTTAACCCTGTTATTATTACTATGTCTTTTATGACATTCATTCAACTATTGCAATTTCTATACATTTACTTTTGTACTTCTAGTCCCTAATTTTTTAGAACACTGCGAAATGAATGGCCGAACGATAGCAATGGGAGAATCCACTTATATCACACCTTGCGTAACATGTACATGCACCTTTGAAGGAGTAAGTCATTTTTGGGGCAAGCTTTTGCATTCACTTTTTCGATTCGAAAGTGTTGATTGCAGCGGTATATATTTGTAACGAACTAGCAGTAGGTAGTTCATGTCTATACACTATTCAAAACAAAAATTGCGTGCGCGGTAAACCAAATTCTGAAATCACTTCGAACCAGGCAACCAGTTAACTAAGTAAACCATGTTAATAAGGATAAAGGATAAAGTTTCTGGCGTTAATCAGTCCGCTTGTGATGCGCCCCCACGTTCACTTCAATTCAGAATCCTTTGAGGTTTACGAACGTGTAACTGGACTATACAATGACTTGCGGTGGTTAGCCGATGTGTCAATTCAGTGTCTTTATCCTCCCAGACAAGTCTGGTACCAATTTATCGACCCCGGAGGGATGAAAGGCTTGGTGAACACCAGGGCGGATTCGAACCTCCGATCGATCGTGCAGGGAGAGGAACCTCAACACCACACCCGCCCCAACCATGTTAATATCATATGAAAAATGAGTCTTCCTAAGCGATTCCTGATTACGAACAATCATATAAGCATATGAATGAACGCGGATAGCAGTAAATTTGTGGTTGCAGCAGTGAGATATCCAAATGTGGCACATTAGTACTCATTTCAGGCTTGGGAACATAAGTGGGCTTGCAAACCCATTCTAGGCTCTACGTGCTTAACATTCCATGACCATTGACGTGGCCTCATACACCGACATCAAATTACATGATCGACTCGTATCTAAACTTACACCCGGCTGTGGGAGGCTCCGCCCCTTAAACCAATGCTAACGCGCCACGAAATTCAAAATACTACAAGCGAGTAACCACTTCCTCGGAACTAGAATTTGGGTTTTTCGACCCTTACCTTGCAGCTGAGAAAGATCACTTCAGGTGGCTACGTAGCCTACATCTTTCTTCTTCCTCTGTCCAGTTTTTTTCTCGTTGTTCCACTTGTTTATGCATTCTTCTCCTTATTTATTATTATCGCTTATTTATTTTAGATTTTCATTACCTTTCTCATCCTTTACATCCCTGTTTTACTTGATTTGTCTTTTCATTCTATTTGTTTTTTTTTTGTTTTTTATACAGGCGGACTTCTTTCAACATAAGTAAGTTATTGACACAGTAGTGAACACCCGCCTTTAACCTCACTACTGTTTTAGCTTAAATAACAGGAGAAGAAACGAGGTTAGGCCCTTCATTTTTCTGTCTTCCGTATATACTATGTAATAGCACGAGGGCCGAAATTCCTCAATAGCTGTGATTTGATCCTAAGTTTTTTTGTTGAGCACAGATTTGAGGTTGGAAAGTGGTAAAATTCGGTAACACTAGTGGTCATACTTTTGCACAGATAAAAAATGGGAATTAAATCAAATTTTAAGTTTCATTGTTCAGAAAAGTATTCATTGTCGGCAAACCTCCTATAAAAAGCACGTTTCGTTTCGCACATTTACCTTCTATAAAAAGCGTTAGGCCTAACTTTGAATACGAAAAGAGTTTGATTTCCTTGTCTGCCTCCAAAATCGGCTGACTAGTACCAGAAAATTGTTCTTCCAAGGAAAAATTTTTTAAAGCAGATCTAAAGAAACTAAAACAAAGTCGATTGAAAATATTTACGAGTTGAAACTGCAAGTAAAGTCTGAAAACCCTGTCTATTTTTGTCATGGACCGCACTGGCTTTCTTTCGTAGTTTTTTTCAATATTTTGTACCAATGCTGGAGCAGTATAATCCAAGATGTTTTGTAGAAAAAGTATCCTCCCCAACTAGAAAAAGATACTGAAGAAATCTTTACTTTCATTTGAGAAACCTCCACTATTTTTTCTATGCGAACCGATGGTTCCTTTAGCTTCAATGTTCTTGTCATATATTAACGTGATATAAGTCCCAATTATCATGCAGTACGGATTCTCTAAGTGGGTCTCCTCAAAGTAAGCAACACAATTACATGCTGCGAAGTAAAGACAGAGTAAAAAAAAGGAAAGTAAGGTTAAGAAGAAAGAGTGAAAAAGCAGAAACAAAAAAGAATGGATTCAGGAACACTGAGACACACGAAAATGAAACAAACATGAATGAAGTAGACGTGTGATACAGGGGATAAAACATGCTGCATAAATAAAAAAAAAAACAAAGAAGTTGGAACCGAAAGCCTTTCTGAGGAGGCAAAAAGAATAAAACCTAGAAGAAGCACAAAAATACAACTTTAAAAGACAGAGAAACAAGATAGAATAATCATAACAAGCAAAACAATGGATTGACACAGAACAGAAAGAAAAAGACAGAGAAACAATAAAAGTAGGACGGAGAAACAAGAAAAGTAAGAATAGGTGATGCAAGAGATGAAAGGAAATGAAAATACAAATTAAATAAGAAAAGCAATGCAAGAGCAAATGGAAAAATTTGAATAAAATTGGACAGAGGAAGAGTAAAAGATCTTAGCTATGGAGTTCACTGAAGTAATCGTCTCTAGCTGCAATGTAAGGATCAAAAACCCCAAGTTCTATTTTCATCCTTTGGATTAAAGTTTATCGTGATATTCTTTTCTTCTGTTTTGTGGTAATAAATGGTAAAGTACCGTAAAACACTAGTCTTCTAGGCTTTTCCAAGGTTAATCTTCTGAAGCAGCAGAGGAATTAGTTAATCACGGTACCGTTTTGAATTTCGCGGCGCGTTAGCATTGGTCGAAGGGGCGGAGCCTCCCGCAGCCGGATATAAGTTGAGATACGAGTAACATAATCGTCTAAAACCATTACCGTTTCACGAATTCCACCTCCACTCCATTTCTAAATCAGTTCATTAGCTACCTTGCTCTGCACCAGTCCGATATCATTTTTGAACTTCCTCTCTTTGCAGTGATACTCCTCATCTCAATACTATAACGTACACTCAATTATACGTCTAAACTATGCAGTGATCGCACCACCAAATTGATCGAGTTACATAATCCTGAAGCTTGAAATTTGCTAATCTTTGTAATTAAGGTAGCTTGCAATCCAACCAGGGTGGAAAGTTGCGAGAAACTCTCAAACAAATTCTTACTCAGCGATATCTCAAAGGTAATAAGTTTGGTATTTTTGAAAGCTTATGCAATGATTCATTTCTTTTAGGACACTTCTTGTATGATCCAATGCTCAGACCTCATGAAAAATAAATAAATCACTGATATTTTGGAGATTTTTACAACTCATTTATAATAGAGTGCAATTACAAATATGTACATAATAAAGATGTCAGAAAATCGCGTATTACGGTTTTTTTTACAAAGGAGAATGCCTGACCAAATTTACTTACCTCCATTGCATATTTTTTTGTTCAAGTTGATGGACGCACTATAGAGGATTCGTAGAGTTTCTGTGCGGAACTATCGTCGTATCAAGATAAAAGACCTGATAAGATACATGCATTACGACGGATACTGTAGTAAAAAAAAAAACTCAGCATCAACGCACATTTCCTTCATGCTTCATTATTGTTATTTAGCTGACCAAAATGCAAACATTAACAATCATGTAGAAACCATAGGCGAATGCAGGAAAACTTTCTTGAAAAATAGTGGATGAACTGGCTTGGAATAATTCTGCACACCGCAGTCATTGCGTTGCTCAGAGCCACCAACGTGAATATCTGTGAATAAATCTGTATAAGTAACTTCTATAAAGAAGGTAATTGGTGTTTTAAGAGGTTCCGTTCTCAATCGACGTGATGAAAAACATACTGAAGCTTACCATAGCTTAAAAATGAAGCAGACATCGATTTGTTCCAAAAATGATGTATTCGGAATAGAATCCACCATTGTTGAAGTATACAGTCTGCAAGGTGACCGAAGATTCACTTCAAACATGAGCAAAAGGAAACGAAACAACGAGAAACCTGGAACTTGCACAGCACAATCGAGCAAAAACGATCTGAAGCCTGTTGCAGCAGTTATTATCATCACCATAAGCGTTTACGATCAAAGTCAGGGCACACTGGGAGCATTATTCATCTTTGCAACGCTATTTCGGTCTATCGAAGATCCCATGTCGAGTGCAGGCGCTTGCACACATCTTCCGCACATCTATACTCCACACATCTTTTTGACCCAATTCTACATCGCACCCGGTCTAAACTGCATTTCAAGTTTCATTTAACTAACAGCGTTGCGTTAGCGTGTGTTCGTGTTAGCCCGACTATAATACTTCAAGCATTCACTGACTGGCATGATAATTGCTTCCTGCGTGAAGGTGAGGCATTCAGCGCTATATTCCGTTATTAATAACGAGATTATGATGATTACAACAACCTAGTGGAAGAGTTTAGATCAACGTCACGGCGTATTGAATTTATTACGAAATGCTTCCTTGTTGCAGTTCTCAATGGTCTTCATAGGTGCGTGAGCACTACGATCCAGAGTTTGAGACTTCTGCGATCCCGCAATCGTACAAAGGCGCATCTTGATGACGTTGATCCAAACTCCTCTACCAGGTTGTTATAGTCATCATAATCTCGTTATTAATAATGGGATATAGCGATGAATGTCTCACCCTCCCGCAAGAAGCAATTGTCACGTCGGTCAGTGAATGCTTGAAGTGTTAAAGTCGGGCTAACACGATGTGAGGCCCGGTGCAGCTACACAAGCGAATGCGCTCAAAGTGGCGAGCTGGGACCTTATTCATCTCAGCAATCAGACCGCAGCAGATGTCCTCGACAAAAACGACCCAGCTTGAGGTCGCTTTGACCCGATTACACCGCCGAAAACAAGAACGACACCAGGCGAAAATCCGGCAATCACATTTGCAGATGACGTAACAAATATAAATATATTCATTCGACAATAAAAGGAAAATTACGAAGCAACCACAATGATATACCAAAGAAGTGTCAAGAATGCCGTACTTACTGTATTCTAATACAATGTTAATATAAGGAAAATTGTTATTCTTTCTTAATTTTTTAGCATGAGTTGTAAGACATTATTAGACGTAGGAAGGAAATTTACCTAATGAGCTATAAAGTCTTCGGAGTAAGGAATTAAATTCTATAATATCTGCAACGGTAGTAAGCAATCGTAATACAGTCATCTTACAGTGCTCTTTGAGAAAAAGAAAAAGACAGACAAAACATGAACTTTTAAGAGTACATTTCTCGTCGTCAGTGTGAGAACTACAAATAAATGATTGAATATAGATGCAACAACATACAGAACAAATAATTAAAATGAGGCTAAAAATGCAAGCCAGCAGTCCCGGTTTGCCCCTGAGAGCACGTTAGTACTGCTTTTGAAGATGTTTTATAGAGAAGACTGAAAGTAGACATAATGCCCCTCACTAGGTTTATTATCTCTACATGGACAAGTTGGCAATATCGAAGGATGGACGGAAGCTAATTCCACGAATTCCGAACCTAAAAATTTAGAGCCACAAAACATCGAAATGTCGGAATTAATTAGCAGTCAGAAAGGCAAGACGTTGAGTCTTCAACTCCTCAGAACTGACTGACAAAATACCATACATTATTAGGCAACCATTTTTCAAAAGGTGATACATCGGACTGGTTGCTTTGAACATAAACTAAGGGTGTGAAGCACTTTAACAGTTGGAACAAAAGGGCAGACCTGGATTCACCACGTGGCAATGTTAAATCGAGTATAGTTGGGTCAAAACGACATGAAGCACGGACAGTTGCGTAGGCGGGTGCGCTCGAAGCGGCGCGGAGCGGTAGCGGCTGGGATCGTGTAAAGATCGTAGCTACCGCCAGTTCGCCATGGTCCCACCTCGATCCCAACCGCTGTGTCCACCGCACCGCTTCGAGCGCAGCCGCTTACGCAACTGTCGTTTTGATCCGACTATAGCCCTCAGATGAAAATGCTTACGCACTGGTTCTAACAGCTAAACAATTTATTTACAAATACTGCGCGAGCAATGAAAGATTGTATAATTGGACTGCAATTTAGTTCAATAATCACACTTCATCGGATGCTTAATCAAGACAGTCTTTTGCAGATGCTATGAAAAATAACAAAGGTAGGAAATAACTTCGGAAAAGGTTCTGCGTGACTCTTTGCAAACCCGAAAGTCTAGAATGTCTGAACTTCGGAGATCTCGAAAATAAGAAGTTAAACTTCCGCACATCCTTGATATCATCGAACAAAAAAATCGGATGAGAAAATAGCAGCAAATTCCAGTAGAAAACTATGGCTAGACGGAGTTGGAAAAATAACACCCGCTGTAAAATACCCAAACACACACATAAAGATTACTGTGCATGGTAAAACTACTCCACCACAGTTAGAGGAAAAACAGCTTGTTACGCAAATGCTCATTGGCTTCCTTATGAATCGTCTGAGCTACCAGGAACGCTAGTTTGTGGGCATATTGACAAGGAGCTGGGACCCTCACAGTTCCTTGCCAATTGTAGTACAGGTGGCAGAGTTTGAACGCCAACTGAAAATAAGCGTTACAGTGGAAAATCACGAGAACACTATACAGAACAACAAAACGTGCCTTGTGATGTCTGTCTGGTGCCAAATTGGTGTCATCATAAATCACATTGTAGCACACCGGAGTAACAGTACCTTGGTTAACGTATTGCGGTACAAGATAGAAATCATAGCGCTCAGGTCTCGTAACTACAGAGTCGACAACAGTGCCAGGATCCGGATTTGTCAGTCTTGAATCTGGATTCCCTTTGAAAATCCTCATATTTACTTTCTTCGTCACAATGATAAATGCTAGTTTGATCTTGAAGTTTTTCTCCACTCCTTCGGCTCTCTCCACAGCGTCTGCGCAAGCTTTCTGTACCAGTCGTACCTAAATGTACAACATCTGGCTCGAAAACAAATGCATAAGTCCAGCAGTACAGCAAAGTTAGTAATAGCAACGAATAATAAAATTAAATACAGTCGACTCCAACCGAACGGGCACAAAAGGCGAAAAATGACCGTTTTTGTTTTTTTGAAATTTTTTTTGAAGCTATAGCGTCTTGAAATCCAAAATCCTACTGAGAAGAATGCTAATTCTCCACAATTACACAACAAAGTGAAGCATAAATCCAACCGCTACAAAATAAACAAGACGCCAGAAGAACTAACGAGGAAAGACTTTCAAGGACCATGAATATGAATAATGCCAATGGTGGATAATTACAAGAAAAAATCCCACTAAACTATGTAAAGTGTAAGAGGTGCCATAGAAGCAGTACGAACCATTAGACTAAAGAGGCGACAATAGTACACTACGTAATCCCATCGTAATCGGATATATTCGTTCCCTTGAGGGTGAATGAGGCATCAGAAACCCATCCGTTACTCACGAACATCGACTTGACCAGGTTCACCTGGAGATCGATCTTTCTGCATATTTCATCAAATTCCACCAGCATTCGTTCCGCTTGATTGATGTTTGATGTTAACAGAACGATGTTATCAGCGTAACGAAGATGATGTAGATGCCGCCCATCAACTTTGACACCCATTTTATCCCATTTCAATCCTCGTATCGCGTTTTTGAGAGTGGCACTGAATATTTTGTCGATTGCGTCATTATCACAGGATTTTGAAGTTTTAGTCGTGAAGTTGTTAAACAACTCACGACCAAAATCACGAAGTATCTTTATGAATGGAGCTAGGACGCCTTAACTCTCCACGGAATCATTGACTACTTCAGTCTCAAGTGAATCGAAGGCTATCTTCAACTCAATGAAACTGAGTACTCCCGCTATACTTCTATGAGTTTTAAACAATGTGTATGTATCAATCGTACTAAGCACTTTTCGCAACCCTGCTTGCTCGCATGGCCGTCCTTCATCTAATGTTCTTTCTCTCCTGTCTTCGACTACTCTTGTGAAGTGCTTGCAGACGATAGCCAGTAGGGAGATTGAGCGATAGGTCCACGCCACAAACCTACTGTTTCGGACTCTGTCTATGACGGCTGCAGGGGTGAAGAATAACACATTTCCCGCGTCAAATTTTTTTTTTCAATTCAGTTCTTTTTTTCAATTCAATTTCAATTTTTTTCAAAGAAGGAAACTCATAATATTAACACATCGGTCATAATTTTAGCTCTTTTGTTGTTTCTTCTGCACTCGCCCTTATCTTACAGAATAGAATTCCTTGCTGCACACGCAAATAGTATAAATTGCTTCAACAAAGAACGTGAACGTTCACCTTTCCCACATAAGATCAAACCATCTTACCTCTTGGTCCTTCACATAGGGAATTTGACCGTCGCCAACCCCATCCCTGTATAGAAAAATCTTCTCCGGAAGTGTCTTGCCGTTGCACTGGTAGTATTTGTTCAAAGCTTCTGAAAGAAACCATTAAAAGGATACGTCTTTGAACATCGCCTTTAACAAATATCCCTCGGATCACATTACAGATCTAATGATCTAGAAAGCTTGCATCTGTGAGTAATGGTCCCAAAAGCCTGCAGCTACTATGGCAAACCGTTCATTGCTGCAGCTCGCGCTGTTGTGACAAACACAATGGGATCAAAAACTGCCGCAGTGACATC
Organism: Necator americanus; assembly: GCF_031761385.1. Classification (NCBI taxonomy): domain Eukaryota; kingdom Metazoa; phylum Nematoda; class Chromadorea; order Rhabditida; family Ancylostomatidae; genus Necator; species Necator americanus. The sequence goes on along the minus strand of NC_087372.1, from coordinate 1,000,668 downwards.
AGTTCTTTTCAAGGTGTTACTGTATTTGTTCTACGTTCAACTTGCCGCAAAAATCAGTACTCTTTGTTGTCCACTATCTTGCTTATCGAACCACTTCTCCACCTGCATCGTGTTCCTTTAGAGATGAAGTTAACAGGACGTAGAACCAGCTCATAAAGGTCGAAAATCTACTAAGACTTCAAAGTGAACGAGCGTTATCATATTTTGATAACAAATTATGCTTACAGAACAAAGAAAAGCCTATTCTTTGATTGGAGAATAATCACTTTCTTTCAAGTTCCAATCAGATTTCTATCGCTTCAGAGCGGTCGCATTAGGGGGAATTATGCTGCTGGGCGACACGAACAGAACAGTTACTCAATGGAAGTTGGTCCTAGATATGTTTTTTTTTTTACTACTACCTGTGTTTCTTGAGATTCTCTTCACCTAGTAATTCTGAGATACTGAATAAAGAAGACCCCGAAAATTTTCAGTCACTGCTGAACACGGAAGTCGTTTGAAATACTGTATGAAATATTTTAAATACTTTCTAACTCTACACAGTACAACATGGAAATTGGCATTAAAACTCTCCGGAATCTCTCACACCATATTTCTCCCAACTCTGCCCCAAGGTATACTTTCATTGTGATATAAAACTCAATACCTTGGTATTCAAGAAACCTATCCAGGAGGCCGATATTGCTGGAATACGCAATTATGGGTCTCAAACAACACTCCGATATGCCCGAAAAATGTATTGTCCCACGGAGCAGACGTCGAACAACGGTAGTCGTCTAGTAGATATTCATGAGAATACGAATCTCGCCATCACATCCAGGTTTGAAAGGAATCGTCAACGCCATCAGCTTACGTGGCAAAGGACAACCCCTTAACGCCGGGAGAGTAGTGCAAGCAGAAGCTGAGAACTCTTTAACTACAGCTCGACCACGTCTTGACAGGGACTTCATCCTGTCGACTATACGAAAATCTAGGGCAGTGTTGAACTCTCATTCGATCCCGACCACCGCGCAGTTCTTCTCAGCTTGAAGTTAGTGTTCCAGAAAAGAAGCGTAGGAGTTAAAGCTCAACCAAATATTGGCATGGCAGGTGGAAGGACGATGAATGTAAAAAGAAAGTCCGCCCAGCGGGTGTCGACAAATATTGGAGTGCGGACCACAAAGAATCTTGAGGACGTCGAATCTTTCACTACTTGTATTCAAAACACTGCAAAAGAAGACGCTCGCAGTATTAGATCAAAGGAAGATCGTTGACCTTTTCAGAACGTGCAAAAAAGCAACAAAAAATACAGGAGCTTAACCACGCTATACATTTTAATGCCATCCATGAAAATCGGGCACGAATTTATGCAATAGTCTGATACTTCTCTCTTCAAATGTGAAAAATGTATGGTACAACACTAGGGCAAAGCATCCTAAAGCCGCAAGTTATGCTAATGAGAACACATCGGTTTTTGAAGGCTCTGTGCCTCTGCTCCGCAATTTCCTTTTATTTTCTCTGATACACAAAAATTCTTCTGAGTGACAATGCAGCCAGATCCCCTTTTTTCAATATTCACAAGTGATGAAATAGCAAAAGAATGTGTCTGCTCTCATCACACAAAAATTCCTGAGAACCCATCATAGGTGGTAAGAGTTACATCTATCGCAATCGTAGAGGTGCATTCTCAAATAAAAGTTGCACAAAACTCAGTTAGTTTAACGTGATCTGATGATCGCAGCAAGAGACTGGTCCCAATTAAAGACAGTGTATGAAATTTCGATATTTGGATCTCTCGTGAACAATCTAGAGTTCGGAGTGTAGCTTACTAGTGTGAGCGTGTCCACGCTCAATTTCTCCAATCTTTCTGAAAAACGGCGTAGGAAATAAACTTAGTTCCTTCGAGGTACGTTAAAGCGCGCTACCATTGTGCATGCGCCACCTCCACGAGCGAGCAGTCGAAAATCAACTAGGTTTTCTCGGTAGCCTATTCAAGCAGAACCAATTATTCGGATACTGAGGAAGCCGGAGCACACAAGTGTTCTAACGTAACTCGTAGGAACATACCCGTTCCCACGCTGTTTTTCAGGACGAGTAGGGAAATTAAGTAGGGCCGCAGTCACCCTCGTGATTTAGACTGCGAAGTTCATATTTTCCACGACCGGTACAAATATCGAAAGTTTCATGATACGCTGCCTTCAAGGATATACACTACTAGGAACGTCTATTAAATTATTAACTTCAAAAAGTATTTTACGTATGTTTCTTCTGATAAACCAAAAATGTTGCTGCCAATCATGCGCACTTGGATTCTGCGACGCTTTTTCGTCCAAAGAGCGGAGCCTCTCGCCGTTCGTTTCAGTTCAGATGCGAGTTTAAAAAACCCTGCGAACACTGCTTACAAGAAACTGTGCCCGTTTTTCTATACCCAAAACACGGGGAGGATGAGAGCAGTGCGGACGCTGTTTACGAGAGGATGGATCATGCATGTACCATGTAGATCAGAGGTGAAGTGTTGATAGAAGGTAGTCTTGTTGTTACTAACCTCCCATTTTTGTCTTATTTTTGCATTTACGGTGCAATTTTATAAACTTTATAGACGGTGTCGATTGTGAAAGTTGCACTGGTAAACAACTCAGCAACTCACTCAAGATGAAAAAGCCAAGGTTCGTCCCAAGCTCAGCTGGGTTCTCGTGAGGGCGTGTCTGCGAGTAGAACTTGGTGTAGTCTTGGTCCGTTGTAGACACGCAGGCACCAATGGTCTTCCCCCGGAGAGTTGAGTCATGGTACAGGTCGTATCCAACAATCATAGCCCTTTTAATCTAGAGCATGTGTTAAGTAATAAATAATAATAATAATAATAGTAATAATGACAATGATAATAATAATAACAATAATAACAATACTAATAGTAGTAATAATAATACTAATAATAGTAATAATAATAGTAGTAATAATGATAGCAATAATAATAATTAATAATAATAATAGTAATAATAATATAAAAGACTAGAAAAATGCTGAAACCAATTCAAAATTAGCGAAAACCTGCCGGAATTATTACTCTCCACAAAGCTCCGCCCATCTTACAGTTCATTTGCAAAGCGATTTTCAACACAATTGACCCAAAATTCCTGTTACGGCCTCGATCAGCGGCACGACCTCTTAGGGTAGAAAGTTGTACGCATTGCGATGGGACTGTAATAGATAAAGCTATGAATGTAAACCTGGAATGACTTCGACAATTGCAAAAGAAACTCGAGTTCCAAGAAATTCGACGAACATAAGAATATCCCGGTGAACAACGTATAACGGATATTTAAAAAAAACTTTTGGTTATCCTTCAACTTCCCACATACCCTAATAAAGTTAAAGATCGTTTTCTGAAAACAACATCTTCTTGAATTCGGCTTGCGTTTCGTATCAACAGTATGACAGAGCAGAAGTCATACAACCGGCGTGAAACGTGCTCTACCCTGGTAACGCGTTGCGCCGTAGGTAAAGACGTGCGAATCTCCCTTCCAGAGAATGGGAAAAGCTCCTCTGAGCTTTTTCCCTCGTTTTTCTTAAATAGTCTTTCATTCTTCTTCGAAAAATAGTTCAACAGAGACCTTGGCAAGGTCCTTTTTCCATAATTCTCGCGTTTGCTATGCGCCTACTTCGCCTCTAAGAACTTAGTTCCTATGGATCTAAATAACTTCATAATTTCTAGTTAGAAAATTATTTTCTTAGTATTACGACTATGAGAATGAAGGCCATTCAATCCCTAATAATTAAAACTGTAGAAAGGCGCAAGCCGGGGTCAATCTTGCGTTGAGAATTTCTCAACGGTCGTGAGAGGGGTGAGACGGAGCAGGAAGGTGTCGTAAGGCGTGTCAGAAGAGGAGAAATAATTAAGAGAGCAAGGAGAAAAAGGCGAGGGGATTGTCGGCTTCAAATAAACTCACATCAAGGGGTGCAAATGTGGGCATGCTAGAAGTGTTTTATCATTCTCAATATATCAATCATTCTTCAACACTTTCACAATCACCAGTTTTTCAGTTAGCTGTCGGACCTTCGAAGGTTAGCAGTGCCAGACTATTTACCGACAGAACAATACATTCTGCGAGAAAAACAGATAGCGCGAACAGTTTTTTGAAGATGTCGATGAGTAACATTGTTTGTAAATAGTAGGAAATAGTGTGAAAATGGTTCTAAAATGTGTTCTCCGTCGTTTCCGGTCGTTTTTTTCTTCTATTTTGCAAAAATTATGGTTCCTGCGGGATCGAACGCCCAACCGTTTGTAGCTACTGTCTAAGAACTGTGTCGTCGAATTGTCGTGAGAGCTCCCACATCTTTTCAGTTTATATGTGCGCATATGTACTGACTTATTTCTAATCTTTACAGTGAGATATCAATGTCGTCTATATTATATTACATATTTCTAATTTATTTGCAGCACTTTATATTAATATCCATTATAGCACTATTTATTAATATTTGCTATATTGTATTATTTAGTTTATTAATTAAGGGTCCTATTTGTTTCTCTAATTCTATTTATTATAACTAATTTTTCACTGTTAAATGAGCGGCCATACTAAAAAAGAATGAGAAAGAAAGGGTCATTTCCTGGAGGGTCTTCTATGGAGGGGGTCGTTATCAGGAGGGTTTTTTTTTCAACTACACGCTTGACCCTTGCGCAAACTGCAGAACAAGCGACAAAACTAAAGGAGATCTACGCTGCTAAGACAGACAACAAACACATCTGTCTTGAATGCAGCTCTTGGTACCCTTACTAGTAGTTTCTGTGCACAAATAACTCTTCAGCACATCGTAGCGTGTCTTGCTATCATCCGACAGGATAAGCACCATCATATGGATAGACTGCATTCCAACCTATAACAATAAATAACTGGAACATAGATGACACCTCACCGAAACAAGCAAACAAGCAACTACAAACTGACTCGGGTCATTGCTTCTTGTACGGCGGTGTGATATCCTCGTGCGGTCGTGTCTCTACAAAAGTGTCGCACGGGATTCCCATATTTCACTTGCAGTGCGCTGTAGATGTGTTCGATTTCATCTGCAAATTCGCTAAGAGCATTTACATGACAAATAAAAATTCTTGGATTTACAACTTGGAACAAATGATTCAATCGCAGTAAGAATAAGCTCAGTACATCACGGTACAGTAACGTGTGAAAACTGAGGTATACTACTACGGGATGAGTATATCTGTCACGAATTAGACTTGAAAGTGACTAGAAATTGTTAATCTGGAGAACAGTGGCACAATAATAGCAGTTTTGCAATAAACCATTACTAAAGTCATCTTCAAGATCTGCACATTTGTTTCCTCACAATAATGATGAAAGGGATAAAGCTAGAGAATCAGCAGATAGGTGGCTTGCGTCAAAAAATTCGCATGTTTTTCCTCAACCAGATTGTGGAGCAAAACAATCGAGGGCTTATTGTGGCAACATTGTTAAGAGACGGATGAAGAAATTCTCCTTATCTCAAAAATGAAACAAGACTGGAAAGAACAAGAAAGTTCTCATCCTACTTCTGTTCGAATGTGTTGGCAATTCAACGGCCAATGAAGATACTTTATTGTGAGTACAAATCGCTATTCTTTCTTTTGGAAAACAGATTTTTTGTGGTGTTCTCTTCCGAAACAATAAGAAAACAAGCCTAGGTCTAAAATATTTGGGGTTCCATGCCTTTGAAAATAATAAATTACCACTACCTAGAAACATCATCAAGTCATACATCCACTAACAGTGAAACTGTCCTGTTTACGCTGTCACTTGGCGGTAACCCAGCATCATGTATCCTACCATAGATGCGATAGTCGGAGCCGGTGCTCTGACCCCCTTCACTTTTCCACGGTTGGGGAAGGGACGTCCTTCACTTTTGAACGATTGTCGAACATATACTTATACATCACAATATATTAATACAATACATATATATATATATATATATACAAATATATATATAATAATATATTATATCTTATACATATATATATATATATAATCCTAAAAGAAGCATACCAACACGTAAGGGCGCATTAAAATTAAACCCTTCACTTTTGAGCGCTTGGCGAAAGTTTCTCTTTCTCTCGCATCCCACTCGAATGTGATAGACAACCGCCCCAGATGATGATAGGTACAGGCGACTGTAACTGGGTACATCCTCGAACACGGACAAAAACAAGCAATGGAAATTTTGGATCTGAATACAACTACCATAGCTATAACTTCGTCGGTGCCCACCAAGAGCAGTCATCTGGAGACGAAATAATAAGAATAAGAAATAAGAATAAAAATAATAAGAAAAATAGATGACCAAAATGGTGGTTACCTTTTCAAATGCGAAAATTACGACCACTGTCAAAATTTCGAGAACAAACATACTGATGAAATCACTTGAAAGGCGTTCTCCATCATTGCTGTTAGGAGCAATTACAACCCAGTTCGTTAACTCCACTCCACGAAAACTTCCATTGTTTTTTACAAGCTTAGCCCATTCGGCCCGTTGTCCTACATATCCATCTCGATTGTATCCAAAGAGCTGAAGAAGTCAACGTAATACAACGTCCAAGACATCATTTGGTATTTCAAACACACCTTCTCTGGTTCCAATTCTCTAGATTCGAAAGTGACGAGCTTATTGTGCAACGAAATTCCCCAGTTTCTCATTAGCATGCGACACCTCTCATTTGCGAGTATCTTCTCGATTAGTCGCTCTGTCGTGCGACGCCTTTTCTCAGGATCCAAGCGTGTGTGATTGGATAGCTCTCTCATGTGACGGAAGTCCCTCCTCATCGAATCAGTGAGACCCGTGGGATAAACTAGTTCAGGCAAAAGATAAGCCATTTGAGGCGCTTCGCCAGGCTGCCTCGGTTTTCCTTGGCTAATCTAAAGACAAAATACACTTAAATCATATAGGCAGAAAATATTACTGTAAGAAAGGATTTTAAAAAATGAAGCGATTAGCGTTGTTTAATCCGCTTGGAATCTACCAAAGTGTTCAACTTAAATTCAGAATAGTGTTGTGGTTTATGGACGCGTCCGCAGCCTAAACGATGACTTGTGGTGTCAAGTCGATGCATGAAGTTGGGATGGTGACCCAGTTCATGAACAAATCTGCCACCAATTTATCGATCAGAGAGATGAGAGGCTTGATTGGCTAAGCGCGGTTCCGCCCACGCTTATTCTGCGTAACCTCTCATCAAACCGGGTCAAAACGATCTGAAACCTGGTGTACTTGCATGAGCGATTGCATTCGGTGTAGCCATCGCTTTCGAACGAGGTGGTACCAACGTCAGTTCTGCAGTCTGAGTGGAAATCAGGCTTCAGGTCATTTTGACCCCACTATATCACTGAACTACACCGACATCCATAAAATCACGTTGATATTCGAGATTTAGATAACGATTATGAGCGTGACCGAGCTCACTGCCCTAATCTTCCTCAGGCGTAGAAAACTGCGTTTGCTCCTACGAGATAAGCTGGAACACGCCAATTTTGTGTACGAATCGCATTCACAAGCGAGCTGTCGAGAATCAGCTAAGTCTCTTCAGCACCCTATTCATGTAAAAGCAATATACTGCTGAGGGAAACGGAGGGTAAAGAAAGGTGGCGCGTTCTAGCGTAACTCATTGCAGCAAACGCCGACCCCACACCATTCAAAAGGAAGATTAAGGAAATTGAGCGGGCCCACGCCTAGATTCGTAACCTACACCCTGTGTTGAACTCTGTGTTTTCCGTTCGGCTTCCGTCAGATATACTGCTATTAAGTGTCGCACCTTTGAGCGCTGATTACGTTTCAACACAGAAACTGTTGCAGAACTACGTTAAGCACCACATTCTAGGAGAATCAAACAATCATTCACCAAAACCGGCTGTTTGTTCTCAGTTACAGTCAGGTCGTACTGCTTTAGAAAATATCCCTTCAGTGTCGTAGTTGTTCCGTCTGCAAGCGTGAATGTCGATTCTGGCGACATGTCATAATTTATCGAAGTTATGCGGTACATTTTATTGTTATATCTGAAATATAAACAGAGTTTACGTTGCTGAAAATTCTGGTCTTCGCTGGAAACCTACTTTGCAAAAACCGTTTCTCCCACTAAGCATTCTTCTAGTACTGCTTGAAATCGACTCTTGTCGCCTCTGACACGATCACGTTCAAAACACATCTGAATATACACACATGCAGATAATTGTGAATTGAGCTTGTATATCGCGAAGGAAGAAGCTTACAATCTGCCAAACAGATTGAGTTCGAATCATTTTGAAACGATTTTCTATGCAGAGCATAAGGTGGTCTTCATATTGGCGGACAGCCGTTTCAAATCCTGGCCACACTTCCATATTGTAATCACTAAGATAAGCCTTCTCGTCCTCATCAAAATGATTTCTTCCCATACGTTTCAGACCAACCATGTCCAAACAGCTGCAAACGCGATAATAGAGGGCAAGAGGTATTTAAGTTTAGATTCAACTACCAGCGAATGACGATGTTATAACAGTTGATCGTTTGAGCGTCATTTTGAGTGAACCTCACAGATGCGCGAAGCCGCACTGTTACAGATTCTCCGGTGAGTGGATGCAGTGCTTGGTATGATCCCTGGAGAACGAAATTTATGATCCTAAAATTCTTTGTTGTAGAAATCGTTCACTTCGAAATTGCGATCGTTCACTGTGTACAAGATCATCCCGTCGAAAATAAAGGTTGTTCCAATATGCTCTTGGATACGTTCTTGCTTTAGAATCTGATGACGGAAGGATTTCGATTCCACTTGAGGCTCAAATTCCACATGATACTGTGCACAGCAGAGATCCGGTTGTTGACTGAGCGGGACAAAGTTAGCCACGAGTTGAATACGTCTACCAGAAGTGCCTAAATGAGGTGGCTGAGAAGTAGAGAATCCCAAGCTTTAGTGCGGCCTCCTTAAAGTAAAACGATAAAGTTGCTGGCGTTAATCAATCCGCTTGGGATGCGCCCCCGCGTTCACTTCAATTCAGAATCGTTTGAGGTTTACGAACGTGTAACTGGCCTATACAATGACTTGCGGTGGCTAGCCGATGTGTCAAGTCAGTGTTTTTATCCTCCCAGACAAGTCTGGCAAGTGGCGAAGTGACACCGTTCTTAAGTGACAAATGGCGAGAACATTTTTCACTTAAGTACGGTTTCACTTCGCCATTTGGGAAATGTTCTTGAGGTCTACAAACATTCTGAAAGTTCGGTTCAAATAAAGGAAGAATAAATCAATTAAAAAATCACAAATCAATCATGAATGGTTATAACAATAATAGCAATAAAGTTTGGTACGTATTTACGTTTGCAAAATTAGGTTAGTACCTAGTGCACATCATCCGTGGATAGTTAATGAATAGTAATAATAATATAAAATTGGACATTCTTATTATCCTTCATCTAACACCACTTAGAGAACCGATGTGGAACTCTCATCCACATGTGTGGGAATGGCGCGCTCTAGCAACACCATTGCCTGGGCGAGTCAGGCGCGGTGTCTCCTCCGCTGAGCAGAGGTGCATAGCAATAACATAGATCCTGTGGTGAGGGTGGTCCAGTTCATGTGGCGCAGCTCAAGTGATGAGAATAAATCCGCCAATCGATCATGAGTGAATGGGTCGGAGCACCGGCTCCGACTGTCGCATCTATGCCGTTGAGGAAGAATTAAATAATAAAAAAAACTGGTGGAATATTACAACATTAACATTAAAAAATTGGTGGAACATTAGCTTGAAGAGATGAAGCTGGACACACCAGCTTCATCTGTTCAGGCTCAGGTTCCATTTTTTTTTCTGAAAAACATATTAAGACATGCGTTCTAAAGTTGTTCGATAAAGGAGGCTACTCGACTGATATAGACGGAGCGGTAAACGAAGATTGTCGTACATGATGAACGTCTCTTACCGCTCTTGTTGAAGTTGCTATTTGGCCGAGTAAAGAGAGAGGTTGGTATAGTCGCTAGTTTCTCAACGGGATCTCTAGAACTAGTACTGCTTCTGCACATGAAAACTTAATTGAATAGAATTTAAAAAAATAAACTACTTGAAACGCACCGAGTATCACCATCAACGAGTTTCAACGCATTTCCATTAACAATAGACGCATTCTGAAAAAGCTGTGTCCTTTACGAATTATTACTATCAGCTGTAAAATCAGGAAGGATTTCACAACCTAAAAATCTTACAGCATAAAACAACTTACAACAGACTTCCTGAGAATGTCTCTATTCGCGTTTCATGAATCTTCCAAGAAATCACTGATACCTTCTTATCACGTAAAATTCGTTAACAAGATTCCGCGAGAAACGAAAGAGGGTACACTGAAGCCTTCCCTTTCCAAGAAGGCCTCCACAGCTTTCAAAGCAAGTCAACTTGACGCGCCTGATTTGCGGCGCGGCGACGAACTGTGTCCATAGTCGGGACAAAATGGAGCTGAACCTCGGTACACTTGTTGAAGCGGAGCATTGGGTTGACGTGGAGAGGAGAGCAGATCTTCGTTTCCGAGAGAAGCTAGCGACGGTCTCACCTGGATCGCAGCTGCATACGCTACTGCCGAGCCTCATGTCGGTTCGACCCAACTATCACTTTTGTAGTCGCACAAGCTCGCAAAGCAACGCCGGCAACTTGCTCATACGGGAAAGAGTGTACGACTGCCGTCTTCGCGCTGTTTGAGGGCTTCACGTGCGCGACAGTCGAAATTCTATTGCGCTAAGCTTCTCGTAGAAATACACGCAACCTCCTCCTCACTTCTTGTTAAGTGCCAAAACCTATGAGAACCGGAATACCGAGATTTTTAACGGCACCAAGTCTTTTCTGGAATAAATTGTGGGAAGGGGCGCCACTTGCCGATGAACTGCTGTACTAAGTAGGTCACGTTAAATAATGATCAACTCCTCTTTGACCTCCGAGTAGTTTTTGCACCATGCGCGAGTTGAAGGCTACGAGGGTAAGGTTTAGTTTGGGGATGGTGGCACTTAACGCTGCCCTAATTGAACTGTACTCGACCTGCACTTAGATCGCAAAAAAACGTCCATGGAGCGCGAAACGACCGTTCGGGAGGTCATCACATGAAGTGGATAGCTGAGTCAACTGGGGCTTCAGAACTTAAGCATTAGTTTTTCACTGGTCTGACTATCTCTAATGCTTTGACCTCACCAAACCCTCCAAACAGGCCTGCTTGAATTTAACAGCTAAGTCATATCATGTAGTACTTCCAACGAAACCAAAAATAGCCTGAGCTGTGCCTTCTATGCATTTGCAAAGTGACGTGTAGTGAAGTGAAGTGACTACAGATGCGATAGTCGGAGCCGGTGCACCGACCCCCTTCACTTTTAGACGGTTGGCGAAAGGATCCTCATCACTTGATCCATTTGCCAGACCCCTTCACCTGACGATGATCCGGCTCCTCCCTATCGCACCTATGGAAGTGACGTCATCCGAATCGATATTGGCCGCAATTCGGGGAAAAAGTGTATTTGGGAGGGGGACTCAGTGGTGCTCTTATTTCCCGACGCTCTAACTTACTTTCTTCTCGTGGTAACTTTACCTTACATATCACAGATCCTCTAGACAGATGCATAGGTCTTAGGGCCCCAACTGACTTTATTATTCACTTCCAGAAGTAAGGGCCCTATTGTTGCCTGCAACTGCATTTTACCCTCGATTGGATCTCATTCGAAGAGTTCTAGTTTCGATTATGTACGCAGAATTAAATGTCAGTAGTACATGTTCACCTCCAATACAGATGTGCAAAATGATTGTCGATATGTAACACTTTGTTCCAGCAAATTCTCTAAAGGAAAACAAAAAACTGAAACGTAAACACAACGTACGCAGTCTAGAGCCATATTTCCTATCGAGTGCAAAGGTGAGTTCTGCGCCTGTCTGGAAATAAATTGAATACAGAATTCATACTGAGTGATTTCAAAAACCTCATAAAGAAGCTAGAGAGAAATTGCAAGAAATCGGAAAATATCTAGGCAAAAAAAAGTAGAGCACAATAACACATCAATAACAACGAACGAGTCCCTCTTGTTTGAATAGATGAAAAATCCCGCGCGAACACTTCTTCAACTCTCATATCCCGATATGGCCCTCTCACCTAGTGGCACATTACTGCCCCCCGCCCCCCGGTTATCCTCCTTTTGGAAACTGGATTCATCCTTTGGAACACACGAGCAAGATGGGAATATTCGAGGAACGTGAAGTGAGGAAGCGCTGGTTCAAGCAGTGACCACTACGCCTGCAGCGCATTTCACCGTAGCTGGTGATTCACGCCTACGGCTGGAGGAACGCCAATCTTGGCGCGCTTAACGCGTGAAAACGCGGGAGACGAAACGAGGGACATGTTTGATCACGTGGTGGAGGCAGTAAGTCCGGCTGAGGGGTGATCTCTCGAACACAATAGGTTTTGCCGTCATGCTTATGAAAGTGCTTATTATTTGTTTTTAGTGGATATTGTTGGTTTTAAGTAGACATGTCGATATGTATATGAGAACATCTCTGTTATATAAATCAGTAATTCTTATAAAAAAAACACTAGTAGAAAAAGGCAATGTGATCAAAGGCATCACCCCACGAATCTGAGGTGGTACGGATTTCACGTGGAGTATTCGTATACGGAGAGGAGGGTGATTCCTTCCATTTCTTTCTAATTGGCGTAAAAAAACGGCACGGAAGATGCGGCGTGTTCACACGGCTGGCGCGCTCCAATCGAACTCGTCGTAGAAAATAGCGCGCCGGAACGCTCCAAGCCGTATCTTCCGGGCCGTTTTTTGCGGCAATTAGGCAGAAATGGACGGAATCAAACCCCTCCTTAATCTACGATCCCGTGTACGAATACTCCACCTGAAATCCGCACCACCTCAGATTCGTGGTATGCTTTTAATGTAATTGTAAGCCCAAATTCATTCAAACGGTCTCACTACCTTGACTTAGTACGCAAACACAAGGGAAAACATATGGTTCAGGTTGTAGATTGCGGGAACCAGCGGAAATCCTCATCTTTTCCTCATCGTCGCAAAGAAAACGGTGTGGAAGACTGAAAGACTGTGTGTTTTTCCTTGCGGTTTCGGTTGCAACGCACCCACATACAAGCGCCGCATCTACGTACAAGAAGTCGAGGATCGTCTCCTCAGTCTCCTCACCAACCAGTTCAAGTAAAGCCCAATGAATAGGCTGGCGAGAGGACCTGAGCACGTGCAAGGGGACGTATTCAAACGTACGCCGTTCCCGCTCCGTTTTTCATGAGAACTATTGAAAGATGAGTGGAACTATGCTGATATTCCAAAATCAACAACCCGAACTCTATGTTTCTCTGGATTTTCCATTATCGGCCGATTCTGTGATACGCTCCGTTAAGCTTGAAATTTGTGGAATTTTTAGCGTTTCTATGTTCAACAGCACGCGAACGTATTTTTCAGCTGAATTGCTCAGTCTGTCCATAATCACATGAAAATCGAAGAAAACAACAGTATTATCAAGATTTCGTATAGTAAGCTTCCAAAGCCTAGTTTTGAAGGTTCAATGGCCAAGTTTTCGAAGAGCTATTTTAATCAGTTCAAATTTCGACCAAAAATAATCTAGAAGCTGAGGAAGCAGCTGACATATTTCTCCTACTCCTTCGTTGCAGTCGAGCACAAGGAAAGCTTTTGGCCAGCTGTCGAAAATCTTGTCCCTGGACCAACTACTGATTGTGCCAAGAGGGGCACTAAGCTCCATATTACGATACTGTCTGCAATTACGGTTCTTTAACCCATTGATTACAATGTCCGACGATCTTGGAGGGCAGCATCATAAAAATACTTCACGAATAGTTACCATATTGGCATTGTTTTCGCTGATTGCACCAGAGATTTTCTCTTTCAATCAACTTATATCTACTTGTCTTAGTGTCTGGCTGAGCAGGATCACCGACCAGCAGTCGCGAAGCTTTGGCAACCGGGCAATATGCAGACAGATGTCCACGAAGTCTCTCAGTTCATCGACGGTAGTTTCTGTCCAATCTTTTTTCTTCTTCACCATCTTCTGACGTCCATACCTGTTCGTCTAACTGATCATTCAGAAAGAGGCGAAAGTAGTCGATAACCATCTCATAGCCTTGGACATCTACATGGGGACCGTATTCCATGGCGAAAGTAAATCTGTGTTGGATGTCGACATCTTCAGCCCACGTTTCTTCTTTCTTCGTTTCTTCTTCTTTTATCAAAATCATCATCGCTTTCAGCCTGATTCCAGAGGCTGAACCAAGTTTTGAACAGCAACTTCGTCATCGATGAAATGCTTCATCACTTTTAATCAGTAACTCATCGGGACTTCAGCAAAGTCGTCGCTAGAGGCATTCATTATTGGGTGGAAAATTAAATGCTGAATTTGAGCTCTTCTGGCTACTATTTGTAGTTGTCAAACACTGGGGTCTTGAATAACGTCGAACATTGCATAGACACCAATTACTTCCAGGTTTCCATATATTTCTAAAGTGCCAAAAACGTGTCAAAGTCTTCAACTACGTTTTCATTTTAGTGTTACTATTTTTTATTCAAAGATTTACCTTTCTTAAAAAAGTTGAAGGAAAACCGTTTTTTGGCATATTGCCCGACGATGCAGTCAGACAAAGACATGACGTGCAAAAAAGATGCGTGGTGCCTTGGGGCACATACGCAAAAACGGCTTGGCCGTCAATGTGTTAAAAAGCGCACCTCATTTCAATTATTTCTGTGGTTACTTGGAAACGCGTCGCAATGCAACCAAGCTTTATTCGCCTGCGGCGGGTGCATACAAGAGATTCTAGTTTTTCAATGAGCAAAAGAAACGTCTCGCTGTCTAATTTCTATGCGAGTTACGCTTAGTTAAAAGGATAAAAGGATAAAGTAATTGGCGTATCAATCCACTTGGGATGCATCAACGCGTTTTACCGCAAGTCGTAATCGTTGAGGTTTTGGAACGTGTGTTGGTCTAAACAATGACTTGTGGGCTAACTGATGATCAGATTAGTGTTTTTATACTTCCAGACAAATCTGGTACTAATTCATCGGGAAGGGATGAAAGCCCTGGTAGATAGTAGTGCGTATTCGAACCATCGACCGTGTGGTCCCAGCGGATCTCTTACCGAATACCCCACACCCGCTCCTTTACAATTAGTTACCTTTGATAATTATTGTTGGTTGCCACCCATTATCCATGCTCGTAATTACATTGCTGCATGTTTCCTACCAAACAGCAGCGAACATTAATCATACAATTACCAACACATCCACTACCTCTCGTAAATCTTTGGCATGGCATATTAAATTGGTTTTGTTCCTTTTCTTTATCCAGAAAGCGATAGACTCTCGATCATATTTCTACCTCATGTGTTTTTCTTGTGCCTCGTGCTGCTCCAAATAAAGCGAAGCAAAGCTTCAAGTAAATTGAGCTAATTCCTAGAGTGATAGATATATTTAGTCATCTAGTAAATATATATCGATCACTCCACCAAATGGTTCGTGGAAGTGTTCAAAAAAGGGTAGATTCACTCATATTCAAGGTTCACATTGCGGGTTTCCATAGTGTCCTGTAAAAGTTTCCATGAGAAGCATTTTCAATGGATAAGAGAAATAACATAACAAATGTCGTTATTTGCTTGATTTGATATCCGAATGGAATACTTCTATAGAAATTCCGGAGAAGTCCAGCTACAATGATTTGGATAGAGCTAATTTTATAGATAAAGATAAAAGTGCTTCTCGTTGATTAGTTCCCGTGGGATGTACAAGTACGTTCGACATCAATTCAAAATCGTTTGAGGTTTATGAACATGTGTGCAGCCTATACAATGACTTACAAAGCCAGCAGAGGTATCGAGTCAGTATTTTCATCCACTAAAATGTATCTTACCAGTTTATCGACCTCGAAAGAATGGAGGGCTTCAAAATGTGGAGTTTGCGTTTGCACAATCTTTCCAGGGCACACGGTGAAAATGTTGGGACACTTTGAAATCGACTGAAAATGACCGGACCTGTACCAGGTTCTGTCGATGATCCATCCACCAAATCCATGCTTGCGACTCGGCGTAATGTGATTTACTCCACAAGCCATGATCCATCAATAAAAGCGCTTACGTCGCTCACATGCATCGTAACCTTGTCGACTTCTGTTGGTCTACACACTGGGGGAATGTCACCTTATTAATAAATTTTTTAAAGATGGCGATGCAGCAATGCCGTAAATCGAGTTCGACATAACCGGAGGCTCTCTCTTCCTCTTTCTTTCTTTCACTCTATTTCTTTCTATATATATATATATATATATATATATATA
Organism: Necator americanus; assembly: GCF_031761385.1. Taxonomy (NCBI): domain Eukaryota; kingdom Metazoa; phylum Nematoda; class Chromadorea; order Rhabditida; family Ancylostomatidae; genus Necator; species Necator americanus. The sequence continues at coordinate 984,364 of NC_087372.1, read as the reverse complement.
TATATATATATATACACATATGTATCATGTATATATATATATATATATATATATATATATATATATAAGGGCATACGCATCTATGCAGCGGAGAGCAGGCAGACACCGTTGCCCTAGGAGAATCGAATCCTCCCGCACAAGGATGGAAGGCGGAGTTTGCACCGGTACAATATGCTGTCCGCTGCTGCTGCGCTCATTTAAGCGTTATTCTTGTTTATCTGCTTCTCGTTATGGGTACACTCCAAGGGGATTAAAATGATCTTCTCTCTAGAAAATTGCATTCTTTAAACAATATCCCGCTGAAGAATCCAATCCAACTGCTTTTCTTAATAATTAATTTATTTAATTGTTAAGAAAAAGGATAGTTCTATCAGTAATATCCGGAAAACAACGTGGGTGCTAAAATGTTTGTAGAATTTTCTACACTAGCATTCTGTAACTACCCTATGAAAACTAGATTGATGACGCAGAGTAATCACGGGAAAAAATAGTTTGAACTTTTAGTGGAAAACGATCCTCTTCTCCTAGTAGTGTATTTGTTAAAACACAGTAGGTTCAATCTGATTAATGCTTGTAATTTTGGGAAAAGTGTTATCTGCTTCTAAGATTCCCCAACATCTCCCCATTTCTGATGTGAGGGGACTGCGATGCAAGCTGCGGACCAAGGACTGCACCATCAGCTGCTTATAAGTTCTAGGCACTTTGAGCGGTACACATCCTAGTGATGCTAACAGTGCGTACTGGACAATGAGGTGAAACCTGAATATAGGTCCTTACTTTCCTGCATGAAGTATCGAAGAAAAACGACAGGAAAGTATCAAACAATAAATGATCCGCGGTGTTATAAAAAACTGTTTTGAAATAGTAAGAAATTATTGTTTGTTGTTCGACTGTCTTTGAATCTCGGCATGCCTACCGTTTGGATGCTTTCGGTAGGGTGATGAGGCGCTTGAGGGGATAAATCACTAGTGGCTTTGAACTTTCCAGGCTCTGACGAAGGCGATAACGCCGAAACGTTAGCGGTTGTTTAATAAGGGCGATCAATATCTATCTTGGCTACAGCTCTAGGAAATCAATAAAAAATAAGAACTTATTCTATCTCTCTTCAAAATTGCCCTCTACCGAAACGAGGTTCAACCGAAATGCTCAGTTGTGCACTAAGTCGTGGAGCCAAATTCAATATTATTTGGGAAGCGCTGTAATTTCGAACCAAATGGCAACTGTGAGATGGATCCTGTGTGGTCATTGATCGGTGCTTGGAAATCGTTCATGTATTTTCGACCCCAGAGTCGCAGATGGTAGTATGCTGCTTGACTTCTACGGACCAGCCGCCGTTTCTGATGTCCATATCCTTTCGGGCAAAACTGATACCAGTTTAGTGATCTCTGAGGGATGAAAGGTTTGGTTAGTGTGTAAAGGATAAAGGATAAAGTGTACGGGGTTGATCAGTTCCTATGGGGATGCGCCTACGCGTTCGACTTCTACTCAGGCTTCGGTTGAGGTTTAATGAACGCGCGTGCAGGCTTACAATGACTTGTTGGGGCTAACCTATGTGCCTTCAGTGCCTCTATCCTCTCAGACAAGTCTGGTAGCAATTTATCCACCGTAGAGATGAACGGCTTGGGTTGCACTAAAGCGGATTCGAACCTAAGATCGTGCAGACAGCAGGACCTGTTGCCTACTGCGCTACACCGCCCCTCTTGGTTAGTGTAGGGTGTGTCAAACCATACAACTCGGAAGCATAGCACTGGCCTCATACAGACGCTTATCTACGTCTCCGACTAATTTTATTAATCCTCAATTTTACGGATAATTCTTCTTCTACTTACTTCAACAGTATTGCGTTGTACTCTCCGTGAAGATCAAAAGTCAATTAATCCGACTAATCGTCTGGCTAGGATTACCTTCAACCATCTAGTGGAATAACTGTTGTCTTTACGCCGAATATGAGCGCATTTACATCCAAGATATGAGACGATAGCATATCAAGTAGCAAATCTAACAAAAGATAAGGTAGGTACAGACTTCCTTTATCCAGTAAATGACTAGGAAAATTTTTCAGTGGTCAGTGGATTTGTGTTTTCAGTTCCAACATTTATCTTTGACTTTCTTAAAAGAACCTAGTTTCAACTTCTTTTTTCCAAACACAACCATCTCTTCCACTTCACTCTCTCCAATCATTTTTTGTAGGATTACCACACAAATGCGTTTTTTTCATAGCGTTTATTATGGTTTCGCCTCCAATTGTTTTACTTGTTCACTTTTTGAGCTCTCATGACCAGAAAACGTGAGAACTGTCACAGCACTAGTCATAAGGACATTGTTTCATTTAGCAAGTTAGAGAGCGTATTCCTGGATGTATAGCAGCGCGTTGCTTCACATCTAAACTGCTGATGGAATATTTAATGGACAGTATTTCAGAGAACCAAAACAAAACAAATTCTAGGATGTCAGTGATTTTACAAAAATTGAATCTTAGTCCTCATAGTTTTGTTTTAGAGGTGGTACGGTAAGAGAGGCGAGCAGGGTCCTACAAAAATGAGCAAACACAGTGCGTCCGTTTCCCTTGGAGAGCTCACATTTGTAGCAGTGCCCGTCGTTGCGGGCTTATCCTTCATAAAATGGCGCTATGTACCAAAGCTATGTTAACTTTCCTAGAAATATCAGACATCTGCTAAATGGAACAGAGATGTGAGACATATATTTTATAGGTTGAATGATGTTCTTACCTATTCGATTTGTGGTATCTTCCGAATAAAATTGTTGAACAAGTAGAAACAAATCCGACTAGCATCTCTGCAAAGTGATTGGATCGAAAAACAAACCTACTTCAGGCAAAAATCGCACACATTCGTGCGATCCAATAGAAAGATTTTGATTTGTGGTAGGACATCTGGCTTCCAGAGTTAGCGCCTAGTTAAAAGCAGGATACCACGAATCTCGCATGGTGAGGGAATCCGTGGGAAAAGCTAGAGATGGGGCTGTACACTGCGGAATCCTGGGTAGTTCCAGTTGTCTTTCCTTGAACGTTGTAAAAAAAAAAACGGGATAAAAATGGCGTTTTTCCTACGAGATACGTTAGAAAGTGCACGATGCACATGCTCCGGATCCCTGAGCTACCCATTCTACGGTTTTTTTTTGAATAGGCAGTCGAGGAGAACTCACTGGCTTTCGTGCGCTAGCACATTTTTATGACGGTATGTTTTTATGACAACACATTTTTTATGACGGTTAGGGAGGGATGAGAGGAACCACCCCGGATCCCGTAATCTGGAATCCCATCACTAGCTCCCGCGGATTCCCTCACTAAGTCAGATTGGGGGCATACTCCTTTAAGCGAAGTTCCATCCACGCAGGGATTATTGTGGAATCGTAACGGGAGACAGCACAGTGATCCCAAGTTTTTGACTGTACTGAGCCAATTTCACCACTTCTGTTACTAATTAGTTAATTACTAATTATTAATTAATTATTATTACTAATTAATTACTTGTTACTAATGTTGTATATTCGACAAAAGAAAGTACTATTCCAATGACTCACCCCCAAGAAATGAAGTAAACTCAAGTGTTAGATTTGTTCGAAATGAGGTTTTTAATAGAAGAGAAAGCAACTGATTCTCACTCCTGCTTGCAAAATCTTCCTTATTCTTAATTGGACTTTTGCATCAACTCGTTCATTCATCTGCAATCCCCTGATGACGGCGCACTGCGTCCATCGTGCAGCAAAAGCGTTTCTTGAAACAAAAACCAATCTTCTCGCATTGTAACCATAGATACGTGTTTCGAGAGCACGGACGTATACATTTCTTGGCCGATGGAATTGCTCGAAAATAGAGAAAAAAATCTCAGCGTAATTTCTTCGGATGAGAAAAACCACGATTTCTATTAGGTATTCAAATTCCATCAAGCTTTCCTCTTATACATACATATATATCTTATATCTTTTATCTTATAACAACTATATATGACATCAAAAATGGGACTTTCAGGATTATATGTAGCCATTTTTACGGACAAGTAAGCGCTCTTTGTAACGAAGTCGTCAAGAACGAGTTCATCTAAATCTTCGCGAAAAATGCATGCCCGCATCAATAAAATAAAATAATAAAAATAACAATAACTCCGCTCCTTTCTTCTTATTCATAATTTTTTTCGTTTTTTTAAAGTACTTTTTTCTGACATAAAGTTTTTCCCCTTACTTTTTTTCACTTCTTTTGCTCCTCGGCGCCTCTAAGATTTTAGTTTGTGGAAGTACATACATTCCCAAAAACATTTCATCGGGTAGATGTGAATGTGGATTACTAGCTTTTACTTTTATGGCAATCCGAGTGGTATCTTCTTTCGTTAAATCCCACTTCTACAAGAACGTCTCCTCACAATTTTAATTCTTAGGAATTATGTTTTAGCCCAGGGTCAAGCCTTTAGTCGGGACATCATACTCCCACAAACGAGACCTTACTTCCTTCCATCTCCATCTCCATTTACTCTAGTAAATATAGCCGTTCATATTGCAATTAAAAATTAACTATAATAACTTTCTTTGAAATTTAGACGAATTAATTAATAAAGAAATTGAATTGAAGATGATGTAGCACATTGAACAACAAATAGAACAAATGCAAGTAAATAAAAACAAATTTACAGACTTTACTGATAAGCACAGGTCTTGTTTGAGAATGAGTGCAGGACACATTCTACTGCCCAGAACCTATAGTAGGGTCAAAAAGACATGAAGCGCGTGCGCAGTTGCGTACGCGAATTCTCTCGGAACGCTTTGGTGGAGCGTAGCGGCCCTTGCGGGCACCACCCATCGCTGCAGTTTGCAACGGTCCCACCTCAATTCCAGCTGCTGCCTGCACCGCACTGTATCGAGCGCATACGCAAATGCACCGCAACTGCACTCGTGATTCGTTCGTTTTAACATTAGTTTTGACCCCACTATAAGCACGTCTTTGTAAACGTCGTGGACTTCTTGCACATGACTTCCCTCGCCATCTCATGTTTGGACCAAAACTATGGAACTTTACTTTCTACCCCTCGCTTAGTAATATACACAATGGCGCGCACTTCTATGGCAAGTCTATCAATTTTCTTTCTTCAATAGAACTGTTTCGAGATATCGACTGGGCTCGTAGGTGATGGCAAAGGAGCGCAGCAGCAGTGTGCGACGGCCCATCGAAACATCGCTGTCGAATTCGTTCTCGTCATCCGCAGCCTCTTCGCTCTCATCATCGAATTATGGTGTGAAGACCGTAAGAATTTTCAAGAACGGCGATCCCTATCACCAGGGGTTAAAGGTAGGTTAATAACGAAAAAACTCCAGTAATACAGTTCCGCAATTTATAGGTGGTCCTTAATCGCCGATATGTACACGATCTTGATGGTTTGCTTGCGTCATTAAGGTATGAGAAAGGTCCTTTGGAAATTGATCAGCTCCTCTACTGAAGTGTTCCAGTGGCTTTAATATCGGTCGATTAATTATTTTCCAATGATTTCTTGTAAACTCGAAACTGTAGAAATTGTAATGTTATACACGTAATAATTGTAACGGAAAACTCTACTTTGTCTTAATGTTCGTTTAAAGCATTTTTCCACGTACACTGCTAGATTTGTACCTCACATTTGGGTTTAAAAGCAGCATACCTTGAATCTGACGTGGTGAAGGATTCTGTGGAAAAAGGAGAGGTAGTAGATTGCGGAACCGGAAGTGGTTCCGCTCATCTCTTCCTAATAGCCGCAAAGAACGGCGTGGTGGGAACCGCTCTAATTCCGTCAGAAGGCCCCTGTATAAAAACGTTCCGGTCCCTTAAGCGGCCTATTTATAGGTTTCAGTTGAAGAGGCTGATGAAAAAAGATCCCCGATATTACATCGCCCACACTTGGATGCGTCGCGTGAACAAGGGTGGCGCGTAGCAACTGAAATCGTCGTAGAAGATCTTTGATGTCATCTTTTGTCGTCTTCTACGACGAACAGGGAAAAAGGATGTTAACCATTACGGATCTCGCAATCTACAACCTCATCTCTAGTTCTTCCCTCTGATTTTCTCACCACCTCAGATCCGTGGTATGCTGCCTTTAAACCGATCACTTCATGGCCTGCTATGCTGACCGCTCTTTACCATGCACGGAGGGAATATCGAGAGAGGGTTTCTGTGGTTAAACTTGTAGAACAACGCGATGATGAAAGACGAAGAAGGTCATGGAAGACGTATATTGTTGAAAAGGAGGCGCCCAATGTTGAACGTAAGAACATGCATAACCCGACAGACAGTTGATCTCAGATATAACATCATTAAGTGCAAACGAAACGTCTGTAACTGCACTCCCATCAGGAGTGCTGACACCATGATTGGGACTGGGCAATATTCGGTTAAGTGTCGGCGCCGTTGCCCGGCGTATACTACCGGTGTCGTAGATCTGAGTTCTCTTCGCCAACGTTGAGCTCTTCCAAGCGGATCCACCCCTGCCGCAAAGTGACTAGGGCCGTGAAGCAAGACGCTACTGTGAAGAGCTTGTAGATGACAGGCAGTAAGCAAATTGGGTGATAGTTACCGATGTGTCTCTCTTTTTATACAACAGCACCCTTTTGCTGGTTTTCCATTGCTTAGGAACCTTGCATTCCGACAGGTAACGAGTGAAGAGCCTCGCCAGCGTAATGATGAGTACTGGCGGTAGGTACTTCAGATGTTTGGGGTTGATTTTGTCAGGACCGGGTGAAGTACGATTTTTTACCGAAATGATTACATGTCAGACTTGCGAAAGGAGGACCTCTGGAATGACATGTCCACCTTCCCTTAGATGGTGAGGAGGCAGGTGGACGTGGCTGCTGAAAGATGTGAGTAGAAGTCTTGAATGATCTGCTCCATACCCCTTCTCAATGCTGTATTTGTTCCATCTGGGGTCTGGAGAGTAAACCGTTGGGTACCGTTGCACACGAAGTTACTGCGCGATAATACTGCATAATGGCACAACAATTCTATGCCGTTGCACCTGTCGCATCCCATTTTATAGCTATCTGCTATCGGTGCACCAATCCGACGCCGTTGGACCCGTGTCACCTCCTTTTATTGCTCTACGACGCCGGCGCACCAATCCAACGTCGCAACCGATTTTACAGCTATTTGAAGCCGGCGCACGAATCCGGTCGTGGGAACCGCCCCATCCCATTTTTGGAATTTCGTTTCAGAAACACACATACATAAATCATACATACACACATACACATACACAAATACACACATACACACATACACACACATAAACACATGCATACACACACGTGAATAAGCCCGTTATTATATAGCATGATCATGACTATGACTTTATTGTTTTGGCTGACCAAATTCAAAACCCCTTTCAGCGAAAAGCTTGATTTGACATATGGTGCGAAGAGGCTCTACACTGTTGATGGCAAATTAGTAAAGCATTTCCAGGATATTGAAGACAAACAAGTAAACATCGTTTCAAGATATACTCTCAAAATGGAATTCATAGCAAGTTTGTTCAGGACTACGTAGCGGCAACAAACCATTTCATTCCCCAACAGTACGGTAAATGGTCGAGTCCTGCAGGGCATCCGTTTCGTGTCTCATCTTCTATGTACGTTTTCACACAGAAAACTTTGCACTAATTATTATTGATTTTATAATTAGTTACTTGTCACCATCCTTTTTGTGCTACTGCTTTAGAACGCACTTCTCATTCTTATTAGCTGCAAGAACCTTTTTGACGAACGCACATAAATGAACTAAGTATTTAGTTGAAAAATAGTTCGTTTTTTCACTTAAAAATAGACACAAGAGTAAAAAGTATTGACAGCATACTATACATCATTAAATGGAAAGATTCTCGCTCTCCGAGTTGTTGTTCTCTTATTCTGATTATTTTATTTTGCTGAATCTTGCCTTTTTAAATTAATAAAAGGAAACGTCAATTGGACAGAAGCAACTTTCTCGTTTTTGTTTTTTGAACTTTTTCGAGAAGATACGATAGCTGAAGTTGATACTGGCGGTATATGTGGAGAAGAAGCAATGCTTGGAAATGCTTTTCACTACTTATCTTCATGCCTCAAGAATAATGATCTTGGTTGCAAAGACGAATCACGCACGGTCGTCTAAAGTCATGAGTTGAGGGAAAATTAATTTCCTCCCGATTTTTTGCAAGAGGAAAGAGCAACTGCAAATCGACACGATCGATATCAGCAAATCATATGATCAATGGTTTATCTTCATCTTCATCGCTATACCTATTGTCGTTTCCAACGTCTTTCGTTGAATCCTTCGGTATTCCATATTCGTTCATTATTCTTTTCGTTCGTCTGCTGCTTCTCCCTCACGGTTTTCTTTCTGATTTTTTTTGGTTTCCTCTTTTGTTAGCTTACTTGATGCTCTTAATGCAGCACAAATCTCGTTAGCAGCCTCGGCCGTTCTAACACCTCGATTAAATTCAAAAAAACGGAGTGTGGGAAAAGTACCGTTTTTCCGTTTGACATTCAATTTTAATGATTTTAATGAAGAAACAAAAATCGACAAGGCTAGAGAAACCGAAACACAATTATCTTCTCGAGCGAAAAATTCTCCAGCAAATATTGCATGATATTTTTTTTTGTTCTCATTTGAAATTTTGAAATTGAAAAACACGCCACGAATCTTCTCGGGATCCAATAGTGAACAGCTTGTTGGGGCTAAGAAGACACCAACTTTTTGCTCTTCAGATTTCTTTGTTTGACCTCTTTCTCTGGTTTATGTGGCTGAAACTATTTGAATATGTTAGTAACTGTAAGTGGTAGAACAAGCCCTTCCCTTTCCTTGAACGTTCAGCGTTTTGGTGGGCTGTTTGCCTGAAGGGAGGAGGAGAGGAAGGAAGCGGAGCAGCGATTAAAAAAAAAGCGATACGCTTTTGGGTTCAGATACGGTCGGTAGTAAAGGATACAGTGACAGGTAGATACTGGAAATGGTGTAAGGGCAAAAAGTATAGCGACTATGACAAAACTCCAACTTAAATACGTGAACCTATAGTTTAGAAAGCTTAAAACTACAACTAAAAAACAAATTTGAAGCAACGTCGCCTATAGCAAACAGAAAATTTGGATAAGTAACATCCATACGGTACGGTAAAGTCGAGGTGTTCGACTCCATCTATTGACTTGGACCTCATCGGATAGAAGTTCATGTCTAGACTCTGATCTTGAAGTTGAAACTATAGCTCGCAGAACGTTGAAAGTGTTTCGTAGAGCGGACAATTCCCCAAGAATTAACAAAAAGTACGGGTACATCTCCGTGATCAATAAACTGGTCTTGTACCGTACCCTCTGCGGGTCAGATGCAGCTTGGATGCGGTTTGCATCCTGTTTATTATTACCGAAACAATTCTGCTACACTGCGATCCTGTCGCATCGTGACGACTTAGGTAACGTTGACGATTTTTGAATTCTTCAGTCCGATTCTTAGTCTGCTCTTTTGTTGAATAGCAGCTTTAATTGTGATGAGGTGTTTTGAAGGGTGCTCTACATATGTCTTCTGCTTTTCGGCCTCTGAAGAAAGCGACAGCATTAGCCGAAATAATTTCTGCTTAACAGTTTTCTTCCCATGTATACTTCAATGAAAGTTAAAAAAAAAGATCGTTATGCCATATTCAAGAGGAATCGAACTATCGCGTTTCTTAAATTAATAAATAACTAAATTAATAAATAATTGGATTCTGATTAGATAATAATTAATAATAATAATTAGATTAATAAATAAATTTATTTAACAACCTCGTGTACAGCTTATCAAACTCGATACTACTGTCGCGTTTCTGACAAAATCCAGTGTTGTGCGGCAAATAATTCCATGTACGTTTCAATTTTACGATGTGCGTGTTGTTCACATGCCTCGTTTATAACTTTTGGGGAATGGAATTGGTTTCGGATGATTCTTCCGTGCAACTGAGTGAAAATCTAAATGAATGATTTTTTTTATCAACAGTCTCTTCGAGGATACACTACTCTTTTCTTTTTGGCTTGCTTTTTTTTCTGATCTCCTCCAGTTGGATTCCCTATTTTGTATGTGTTGTATTGTTACTTTGTTGTATTCTTTCAACTCTTCTCGTTTTTAGAAGTTAGTGTCTGAAAAAGTTACTAGAAATTTCTAGGGAAGATTTCTAAACTAAAGTTCTGAGTATCTGGAGTTCTTGCCATATTTGTCGTAACTTCTGCACCCCTCACCAATCTATGCATATTTTTGCCATCGCATCCTTTACTTGCTGTCGTGACTGTTTGTTAGAAAATGAATTGGCTTGCCACAATGCTTTCTGTTTCTCTTAGTAAGTTCCATCAATGCCCACGATCAATCATCCATCAATCCGGCAAGCAACCGGAAAATCTCATGTATAGAATAGTCAGAACGACATGAAGCACGGTGCAGTTGCGTAAGCGGCTGCGCTCGGAGCGACGCGGTGAGGATAGCGGTTGGAATCGAGGTGGAACCATCGCGAACTACAGCGAAGAATAATGTCAGCAAGTCCCTCCCCCCCTCCTAGACTCTAACCGCTACGCTCTGCCGCATCGTTTGGAGCGCCGCCGCTTACGCAACAGTACCGTGCTTCTTGTCATTTTGATGCCACCACAGATATCCTACAATTATTGGATACGGTGTAAAATCAACCATTCAGTTAGATTTTCTAATCAGATAAAGCGATCAGTAATAGATTACCTCATTCTAGCTCGCCACAAACCCGTGCATCACGAAGTCAAACACGTACGAGCGAAACTAAGCCAACCACCAAAAAACGAGCACTGAGTGGTGTGGTGAGTGATTGAGTACTTTATATTATCACCAGTCTGAACGTCCGGCTAAAGCCGGACTTCGGACTTCCTGGTGTTCGCTCCGCTCGCCATCACTGATTAATTAAAATTAGTTAATAATAGTAACATTTTATGTGAAATTAGAATTGTGTTTTTCTAACAACGTTTTCTTCTTTTTCTTAAAGGAAATTTAGGCTAATGACCTCATAGTTTTCTTTGTAAACGCGTCAGTTCTGCATTTGGAGAGCGTTCAAACTTCACCTTTAAGCACTCCTTCGATACCGATGTAATATAAACACGAATTGGAATCATTACTCAAGGTGTAGGTTTCCCTCTTGTTTCTCCCAACAGTTATCACAGAATGATGTTTCGCATAAAATGAAGTGAAATAAAACGACAGCATCGTACTGATACATATAGCGTGTTTCCTTTTTCTGAGGAAGGCATAATACCAACCTGAGGCAAACGTTCAAGGAAACACGCACGGAGGAGTCATAGAGGTGAAAAGCTACGCGCGCAGTGGCCACGGGTATGGAACAGTTGCAACGTCCCATTTAACTTTTGCGAAGACTTTTTTTTAACTTTTACGAAGTTACTTCAGGATAATACTTCATTATGGCACAACAATTCTATGCCGTTGGACCCGTCGCACCCCATTTTATAGTTATCTGGCGCCGGTGCACCAGTCCAACGCCACTGGACCCGAGTCTCCTCATTTAACCGACTCTACGACATCGGCGCACCAATTCGACGCCGCGGGACCCGCCGCAGCCTATTTGATAGATATCTGGCGCCAGTACCGACGCCATGGGACCCGTCCCATCCCATTTTATAGCTGTATGACGCCGGCGCACCAATTCGACGCCGTGGGACCCGTCCCATCCCATTTATAGCTATCTGGCGTAGGCGCACCAATTCGACACCGGTGGACCCGTCGCATCCCCCTTTTCGAATTTTGTGACTGACGCACACACGCATGGCCGAATAAGCCCCTTATTATATAGCATGATTTTTAGATGCCCAAGAAGTTAGTTATTGGTTTCTATTACTTACCAACTCCTGCTTGTTGGCCCAGTTATTCTTTATATATGGCTCCATCGGTTGAACAAAGAATGCAGAAGAAAAACCTGAATGACTGAGCAGGGAATGAACTTCGTATCTCACAAGCCTTTCATTTAGGTACCCATTCAAACCGCTACTTCAGGAACGGGACCTAGTCCTACGCCAGTAGCCCAAAGCAAAAAACAGGCAGCAGACGGGAAAAAGAAGAAAAAGAAAGGTGACTACTACTCTATTATACAAATTCTTCATTTATTCTTCTTCATTCCTCATTCAATTCAAGTCATTTATAATCAAAATAATGGAAATTGGGAAGGGTCAAAGGTCTCCGCGAAATTGTTTCGTGGTTAAATTTACAAAATTATCTTAATAAACTACCTATTTTTGCGATTCAAAGTTTTTTAGAAGCTTATTCATTTCCACTTGCGATTTTTTTTTGCATATATTTTTGTCTGTATGTTTTCCCCCAAAATCCCTCAAAACATTATTTACTTCTATGTATTTGAATCAGCTTCTTGATACGCAAATATTGCCCAAGGCGTGCAGAGAAATCGCAGCAGTATGGGCAGTGCAGCTCATTGGACCTCGCTCCACAGTTTCCAACAGTTCGGCTTCACGAAACAGATAATTGTCGCCAATGATTATATGACCCCTCTAGACGTGTTTAATTGAGTTCAGTACAAGGAGGACCACTATCAGCAAGGAGCTAGTATGTAGCCGATGGACGATACAGCGCCATCATTATGTATGGTTCACAAAGAATATCAGCAAAAAAAGATGAAAACACTGTTCAGTCACAAATGAAGAATTTAAAGGCATCGCCCCACGAATCTGAGGTGGTGCAAATTTCAGGTGGAGTATTCTTAAAAGGGGTAGTAAATTACGGAGAGGAAGGTGATTCCGTCTTCCTAATTGTCTTCCTATTTCTTCCTAATTGCCTTAAAAAACGGTCCGGAGGATGCGGGGCCGCAAAAGGCTGGCGCGCTCCAGTCAAACGTGGAAAATAGTGCGCCAGAATGCCCGAAGCCGTATCTTCCGGGTAGTTTTTTATGGCAATTAGGAAGAAATGGACGGAATCACCCCCTCCCCATAATCTACTATCCCGTATACGAATATTTCAGCTGAAATCCGTACCACCTCAGATTCGTGGAATGATGCCTTTAAGCCAGAACAAGAAAACCGATAAAATCTCATTTAATTATGTTTTTGCTTTCCAGGCTCTGAAGAAGGCGATGAAGCCGAAACGTTAGCCAGAATAAACATCAATAACAATCTTGGTTCTGCCCAAACAAAGTAGCGCACAAAATTTTATTATTTTTTAAAAAACTTCTCAATCTTACAGTTCCCTTGTAATCTGCATTACAGTGGTCAAGAAGAAGAAGAAGAACAGCGGAGAGCAACCTACTCCTCAAGCAGATGCAACGGAAAAAAATAAGCAAGAGCAGAAATCCGAGGCGTTGAACTTAGAGCTCAAAGAAGAGGCGAAGCCACAGAATAGCGCAGAAGCGGAAAGCATGGAGGAGCCAGAAGGGCCGAAGTATGAAAGTCGACAAACTACGGCAAAATCGCCTTCACATGAAAATGTCAACAATGACGACGACAAATCTGAGAGCGAAGCAAATGAGTAGGCATTTGATCTATTTTTGAAATATTCGTACGAAGCATAGCCGCTGCTGCGGGTTACTGACTAACAGTGTATGGGTCAGAAAACGTCGCATTTGTACTAAGGAGTTATGAAAAACGACTCCAGGAAGAAGTATTATACTCACAACTGTCATAACTCTCAAAATATCCAAACATATCTAAATAAACTTCTTTTTAAGAAATCATACAAAAACTTCATCTGCGTCTGAACATTCGGAGAATGAAGGTGAGGAGGGGAATTCAGAAGGCACCGAATCCGACGTGGAGAAATCACCATCGCCAGGTGCGTGGATTTAGATAGATGCGTACATGGCACATGAAATACCTGTAGGTTTCTCTTGCAAACCGGTGCTTCCGCTTTCTGCGGAACTGCACACTTCTTCAAATGTTCCGCGATCGATTCGTGAATTATCACCTTCTTAAGTATCATTCTTAAGTTGAAAGATTCGATTAGAGCAACGTTGAGTGCCCTCTGCCCAACCAGCTAAATTGGCACCCAAATCATTACAATAATTAACACATCGGAAGAAATTAACGTATAGATTTTTTCAGAACGAAAGGAAATTCCAAAGCCGAATGGTAACGAATCCCAATCAATTGGACGACCGAAGAAAACGGATAGTGTCAGAGGATCGGAGTCAGAGAAGGAAAGTAATGAGAATAAGGAAGATCCAAACTCAGAGACGGGTAGCACTAAAGCTACAGAGCTGCCACAGAAAGATAAGGCTACGGAAGAGTCAGAGACAGGTTTAGAGATGGAGAGTATTCATTCGGAGTGCAGTGAAGAGAAAAATAAGGATCCGATAAGGTCCAAATCAGAGAATGGAGCCACTGATGATGAGGTGTCAAAGATAGAGGAATGTAATAAGAATAGTAGTGAGTAGTGCAACTGTAAGGTTGTGGTTGCGCATGACATCCACTCATCCACAAGATCACAGTTGTACTACTCACTACTATTCCTAATACACAGTAGCACATGTGAACGTTCTCGAGAAAATCACATTTCTTTTGTGGTAGTGAGAATTCTCTTCCAAAGCGTAGGACGACAATTTATGCACGACGTATTTATTCCTAGGATTATTTTGTAGTTGTTTGTGTCCTGTGGTGATACAAACAGTAGTGGAAGACTAGCAAATGATGGATTTTCACATGTACGCAAATCCAATAAATGTCTATGCCACAAGGTTTACTTAGATGCATATCTACTCCCCTCTGTGCATGAGCATGAATTGTTTTCTCTTCTTTTTCTCTTTTATTGTTCTGTGGATTTACATAATTGGAATTCCAGGTAAAGAAAAAAGTTGTACAATCAACAACAAATTGGGGAGACTTGTCATCTTTTACAAAAAACATCGAGTCGTTGCTGAAAAAATAAGATCGATGCTGATCAGAAACCGCGGGAGCTGAGAGGTTCGGTGATCATTGGATCATTGATCTTTTGCATGTGCTGTATCAATTTCCAGCTATGTAGTCCTATTTGTTGCGATGTTGTATGGTGAATATGACTGTCAGTTAAATGACTAAATGAATCCGACTTCTTGAATAGTCAGAGTCGTTGAATCCCATCTATTCGATCATTCGAATATTCGGACTAAAATGTCAGCAAACTACCATATGTTAACTGCACAGAATTACTTGTGTAATAGCGTGAATTCTATTGACTGCATGTTGACTTTCTTGCCTTTGATTGTAAATGTTAGATGGGAGTCTCGTCCGATACTTTATCTTTCCTCTTTTCTTTCTTTCTCTTTCCTTTACTTCTTGCATTTCTACTTGCAGCATTTATCTTTATCTTTTTTATTTTCATTCTTTATCTTCTTTGTTTATCTTTCCTTCTTTTGAATTTGGAATTTGTCCAACATGGAAATAAATTGCGCCTTCAACTTCAGCACTTAATCCACACAGGATCAATACAGAAAGTGAAGTAGGATTGAACTAAAATGAAACAAAAAAAGTAGTAGGACCCACTCATTTCCATTTCAGCTTGATTCTGATAAAATCAGCTTATCTCAAAACACAGAAAACTGCCAATTGTAAAGGGTTTATGTTATATTCTGACATATGTACATCGTTTCAATGGCTAGCAATGTTTCACGCTGTTTTCCACCAATTCTCATTTTTTTGAATAAAAAGTTCTATTCAATGTAACTAAAGATAGAAAGTCTTCCCGAACGGCTGCTTAAAAATGAAGGCCCTCAAATGATGTGATTTTTTGGAGTGACTATCTCGAAGAGACTGGAGCGTAAGACATATGTGGTACCGGACGTCGCAAATCATTTGGACAGAAAAAGGATTCCGTGTACAACTTCCATAGAAGACAGTAATTCGAAAGAGACAGTCAGGACCTCGAAGCACTCCTTTAAACATATTCTAAAGGAAATAGATTCCAGCACATTTATTCCTTACTTCATACGAAAGTCTGGATATTCTCACTTGTCTTTCAAGACTACCTCAAAACAGTATTTGTTTCGTACGCAACCTTGACCTCCTCGTCACAAGATGCTTTTTTGTACTAGCATTAACAGTTAGCTTCGAATCAAAATCATTTTTTCTCTGTAACAACGTATACAACATGGATGATAACGGATGACAAATGAACGAATAGCCTATTTTGTTTCACCCGTAAGAGAAAATTGCTACATTCAAATTGTGTGCGCACACGGTTTTTGAGGAATATCTGGAAAAAAAGACAAAAATGTCCGAGAATAGAATGAGTCCAGGCTATAGTCAGACTTTGAAACTGACGTTTAAGTGTGGCATAGTAGAAAAGGAACAACTTAGGGAATAAGATGGATTCAGAAAAATCAAGAGATAGCAGTAATAAATACCAGAAACTATAGTTAGAGACGAAAAACTAGTCATATTCTTAGAGATAAAAGTTTTTGGCTGCTCCAAACGATAGTGTACTGCCACCTCGCCCGTATCGCTTTTGGATATCGATCAAAATCAAACCATCCTAGAGATCATATAAATACGTACGTAAATTCATGAAGTGCTTGCTAATCAGTTTTTGTAAGGTTTTCTTCCCCTAGATGAAGCATCATATTCGTTTCGAAGAAAAAAAAACTACATGCTGATAAAGGGTCCTTGAAAACTAAATTCTCCGCAGTTCTATTCCTTATGCCAAAGAGTTTAGTCTATCCTTGGAAAGATCAGTGGTCAATACAATATCGGAAATATTTGCTTGTGTATTAGCACGAACCACACATTTGATTTTGAATTCTTGTTCTCATAGATCCAGGTTTTTTGATGCTGAGATATGTGAAATAGTACATAACTCTTTCGTTTCACCTTCCCAAATAAACTGATTACATCGGATTAGTTATTGTTGTCACCGAATAACACATTTTGTTGACGGGAACGTATTTATGAGATGCTAATATAAAACTGACCACAAAGAAGCGTTCGGCGAATTTGTAAAGTGAGCTGTTTATAACCATGATTTCGTATTCGTAGAGTAGCCGCTTTCCATTCATCTCTCTCGGAAACCAGCAGTTATCCACACATTACAAATTTGAATAGTTTGAAGTATGTTTTGTACTATATACTGGAAAGTCTTGCAAGTACTTCTAATTTGATGATTTTTGTTTGTATATAAATATTTGTTTGTATATATTTTTGTTGGAAAGAGCTCCGGCTGTTACTGCATGATCGATCGTTCGAACCTCCCTCCTCCCTCTAAACCCAACCAAGATTTTCATTCATCCGGTGTTGATAAAACGGCCCCAAACTTGTCTATGAGGATAAAAACCCTGATTTGATACAACTGCGCAACACTCGTATTCGTAACCAACAAACCAGCATCGTCAATTCCACTTACGGGTCAACTTCCGTCCAGTTCTATACGATACAAAATTGGAATTGCTGATCATTGCCTGAAGCAATTTTCCATATCATCCACGACTCGTTCCTCATCACCGCTCACTACAGAACTGTTGAAAATGTTGCTGTGTCCCGTCGTTCAAATTTTGTCTCGCAAATTTTGCAAGTCACTGTATAGACAAGCACTCTTAAAACCCCCATTGCGTTCAAACGGATCCGAAGTGGATAGATAGCCAGGGACTTCATCCCTTTTGTGCTTCCAAGCTCTGCCAAGGCAATGTAGCAAATCAGCCTTAATACAGTACCGCGACTGCAATTTCAGAAATGCTCTGAATACGTGAGAGTTATATAACTGTGGTAAAATGGCGGAAAATATACAGATATTGCAAAAAGGTGTTGTTGTCCAGCACGCCGCCAAATTTGAACCCAAATAGGATCGAATGCTTAGAGGGAGCATGGAATCTTTGCCAACAACTCTCTGTTTCGTTATACTGAACTGCCGGTATGAACTCGGATCTCTCGGCGTGGATAGACAGTCCACGCGGGACGCCAATTGTAGGAGACTCTAGATCAGTGAGGAATGGATGAATATTGCGAGAGCTCTTGCTGCAAATCGCGCTGGAATCGGCGCTAGATGGTAATACCTCCAATCGAGTCAAAATCATAGTCAAAGTCAAAATGCTAATTCTTGGGAGACACCAGCGTCTTTCCTTCACCACTACCAATGTTAGTCGGCTAGTCGTTCCCTGTTGTACTTCATCATTTCCGTTATGGATAGCTCTCTCCATTGCATGTGATCGTGTCAACTTTTGCAGTATCAGAATACAATGACAGCTTAGGTGGAAAGGAAAATAGTAAACCAATTCCAAGTGCACTGTAGCTTGAAATAATGGGCATAAAGTTGATACAGAACTCAACTGAACATAAGTACCGTAAGACGTACTGTACCGGTAACATATCGCGTCCTCGTTGAAGGTGTGCGCATGCCTCCTCTCCTCAGAAAACAGCAAGCTTCTCGAAGTTCCTTTTCTCTCGTTTCTCGTAGTTTTTATAATTTTTCACTGCAGTAACGATTCAAGCAGTTGACGACTGTTAGACAGCCGATGACATCCCTTGAGAACTTTTTTTCACGAACAGACGAATCCCGTTTTTCTTGCAACATGACATATTAATGGGATTTTAAATCCAAATAACATCTACCTCTTCTTACCACGCTGGTCATTCCCCGCGTGGGAATTTGCAGATGTATTCCTCGTTTCATGTCTGCTGCACTATACCCAACAAACGGACAGGTATAGAATACTGGTACTCTTTCTAAACTCTCGCGTTTGACACTTTTGTAAAGTTTCTGTTCCTCTTAATCTCACGTATGCCCGTACGACATACAGCGGCGATACGAGGATAAGACTTCATACACATTTAAACCTACAACAGTTATGTGAACTCGCCCACCACAACGCTGTAACGTTTTTCATGTCTTGTCCAATGCTTTTTGGAACATACCTCCTGTGATATACTATTGTGATCAAATTGAAAGCTGACTTTCCAGTTTACACCTCGCGCACCTATCGATTGAGAAAAATATTTTTTATAGGTTGAGAGTACTGTCATTGACGTCTGTGTCAAATTTCACGCCATTATCTCCATCGGTTTAAAGGGACGGGTGTAACGCAGTCGCTAAGAGGTCTGCTGTGGCTGCATGGTCGACGGTTCGGAACCGCTCTAATCTCAACCAACTTTTCCATCCTTTCGGAGTCGATAAGTTGGTATCAGACTTGTCTGGGAGGGAAAAAATGCCGACTTAATCATCGGCTGGTCCCATAATTCATTATATAGACTAAACCGTTCCACGTTCACGTTCCAAAACAACAACGATTACGGATTGCAGTAAAACGCGCATCCCTGAGGGAATGATGCCCCAGAGACTTTATGCTTTCATTTTGTTTGCGAATGAAATTTGCCAAAAAAAATGTTTACAAGTTGTACAAGCAATTCCAAGAAGGCAGAAAAAGGAATGAAAAAGTGAGGTTACCAATCGGCTAAAAGCAACAACCGATGAACAACATGTCAAGGAAATTAGAGGCTTTGTGCCCAAGAGTCATGGTTGACATTAGAGGCCTCGCCGATATTGTTGACATATCGTCTGGATGAGTTCAAACAGTTTTGAAAGACTATTTGAACCTCAGACGCTCATCTCGTTCAGTTCCAAAATACTCGATTTCTTTGAAAAAGAACGAGAAGCAGTTTCGAGTCCATAGAACTCCAGGGATTCAAAGTGAATGCCTGTGTGAAAACCATTTCGAAAATTGAGTTTAACAACTGCTTCGAGAATCGGAAAAAACTTTAGCATACGTGTATTTTGTCAAAGAAGGATAACTTTGAAAAGGACGGGATAGATTTTTTAAAACAAATAAAGATTGCAGAATTCACAAACAAAGTCAAAGTTCAATTTGATCACAGTTGTATACGAAAATATTTCAGAAACCTCAGGCAATTATTTCAGATCAACTGGTTCATTCCTAAGGATGCTTTTGTTGCTGATAGCCATGCCGACAATGGGACTTTGTGCACAGGTAGTACTTTCTTGCCACTGAAACTGCCGCTGCTTAAAAAAACTATTTTTCAGCGTCGGCGCTTTGAAAATTGCATTTTATAATGTGCAAAATCTAAGAGGAATTAGGTTGGCGGGGCTGGTACCAGAAATGGGGAAGTGTATGCGAGATTGGTTGCTACCTGCACATGAGGCCCTGCTTTAACGCATTGAGGATGTATGAGTTATATAACCTGCACTGGTATAGGGCGAAAAATTCCCATTATGTGCATTCCAGAAAGCTGCCGTCGTCCAACACATCGCCAAAGCCCATAATTTGAAAGGTCTACTGCCTGAAGGGAGCAAGGTATCATCGGCAACAACAAACAACACAAACACGCATCAGAGATCGCCCGGTTATCAGTATTAGACGCCACACTCTCTACTGTGGTGATGCTGATGAAAGGAAAGTAATTGGCTGCGCGATAGCTGAGAGGAACGATTACAAGAACCTGGTGGAGGAACTTGGCTCGACGCCGTCTAGATGCGCGAAGTGTGTAAAGGAAGCTGCAGGGGAAACGCTCCTGGTTTTAACGCCGTGGAAGGTGTTTGCCTTTGCATCGTTGGAAAGAAAGCCCAGGTGTAATTTTGTATGTGCCGCGCTCAGAGTAATGATTCCAGAAAAAGCGTCTGAGGAGGAAGTTCCGTCACCATCTGAAAAAAGACCGCGAAAACAAATGGAAATGAGCAAAGGAGTTTGAAAAGGCGTGGGAAGACAAGAACCCGCGGAAAGCCTACAATTTAGTAAAATAGTACATGATGAAAAGATGCTCCCCAGTCCCCAACACTGCCAATGAAGTGCTTGTCTGAGAAACAACCCTTCCAGTTTGGAGAGATTATATCAAGGCCTTGCTGAACCGACAACCGTCGTCAGTTCCTGAACCCGAGCACGTTCATAAACCGACATATGCGGTTAAGGAACAGCCACCGACCGAAGTTCTGTTCTGTATCCAAACGAAGAAAATGGAAAATCCGATGGAGATGACGGAATTAGCGCAGAAATGTGAAATATTTTTCTCCGTCTGAGATTCAAAGAGATTCAGTTTGAGATGACAAAGGTCATCTATTCAATATGGATAGAGGAAAGGATACCTGACTCGCGGAAACACGCCATCATATATTCTCTCCACAAAAAGTTATCCGTCGGACCCTAGGAATTCTCGAAGAATCTCGCTGCTGCGTGCTATGTACAAGGTGTTGAAGCGGATTATCCTGGTTTGACTCATTAAACATCGCGAAGAAACAACGCGCGACGGACAAGCTGGCTTTCGTCCTGGCCGATCTACGATTAACCAGGTGTTCGTCGTCAAGAGAGTGATCGAGATCTGGCAGCGGTATCCGAAGCCAATGCAATTAGCGTTTCTGGACTTTGAAGGCGCTTTCGACTCTCCTCATCGGAGCCGTCTTCTCAACGTACTCCGCCCCGATGGAGTACCAGGAAAGTTCGTTCGCTTGCTTGGTGACATGAATCAACGAAAAACTGCGCAACGAACTTTCAGCTGGATACTGGAACACCAGTTTGAGGAAGTATGGTTGAAGACAAGGGGCAGTGACAGGACCCTTCTTTTTCAATTTCGCCATCGACAACATTATGCGAAGAAGAGTGGATGTGGTGTACCGGCGAACGACACTTGGAAGATATCCAGCAAATCGACTATTCAACAAGTTCCGAGGACTTCGTCGAGTTCGAGCTGGAAGAGGCTGCTTGGCCGAAAACGGAAGATATGGGCTGAGGTGGTGAAAGAGGATCTGAGGACTCTCGGCGTAAATAGGCAGTTCAGGCGATACGTAAGGTTTCACAAAACATGGAATAGCGACGAAAGGATTAATTGTGTGCAAGCTCTTGATCGAAAAGGTTGGCCAGAGCTATGCTCAAGAACGCCCACCTCGGCGAAGATGAGGATAATCGAGTCAGGAGATGACATCAGCGACGCAGGTAGTGGTTGGCTTCCAGCACGAATTTCGTGCCAGCTGCAACTGTAAGTGATTCAGCACGATTGAATGCGCAGAACGCAGCACCAAGACTAATGGTCCTTTTATTGAACTGTAGGAAGGTATAGTACGGTGCTCCACTCAATATTTCACTTTCAGTTACTGCACTAAGAAATAGTGACCCTTATTTGGGCAGCTAGCGTAGTCGGTAGAGGTCTGTTGTAGCCACACGGTCGATGGTTCGAAACCGCACCAGTGCTAACCAAGCCTTTCATCCCTCCGGAGTCGATAAATTTGGTACCTGACTTGTCCGGGAGGAGAAAATACTGGCTTGATTGTCAGCTGGCCCCCGCAAGTCATTGTATACGCCAACACGCGTTCCAAAACCTCAACAATTACGAATTGCAGTCAAACGAGTATCGCATACCAAGTGAATTGATACGCCAGTGACTTTATCTTTTATCTTTGTACGTCTGTTCACAACAGCGCATTGTAAGAGTTGCAGTTGCTGAGAAATGAGCAAAGAGCGCAGTATGGGCGGGGCGTCAGCCAGACAGCGCAAAACGGATCGATAAGACTGTAACGATAACGACGCTGTAAGGAGTTGCGTAGCGCAATTATCGTTCTTCATTGGCCTTATCTCTCCTCATCTGTTCCGTCACAGAAATACTTCTAAATAGGCCGGATAATTCTGTTATAATGTAGAGGATAAATGGAAAGGCGTTACTGTAACTTTCCAATTTTCAACAAAACTTGAAGCAAATAGAAGATTTTGAACTACAAACTGAACATTTTACTAACCATTTTTTGAGACTGACCTTAGAGATTACATATTTTAGCACCTCTTTGACGCGGACGCTCCAGCGAGGGTACTCGATGCTTTTCCTGTCGAACCGCCACCGACTGAGCTGTACGATCCTACACCGTCTTCGTCCAATTGCAAAATGAACCCCACAGTAGATGGTTTTATTAAGACAGTAGGAACGGCATTATATCACCCCTATTTAGGAAACAACCACTTTGGAAGCGGTTACAAAGTCATGCGAGAACGCCAAAGACGCAATTGCTTCTTTCTTCAAAAAATCGGCTGAAAATGTGGGCTTCCTTCGTAGCATTCACGTTAACGGTTTCCAACCCTACGTTTAAGGCAGGAACTACCATGCACTTCATTTACCGCAAGTTCCGCGAACTTATTGGATGGAATGGGAACGAGCACTGCCAGAGAGATAATCAATCTCCTACGCCCAATTCTGAGAACCTCAGCTTTGAAATGGACAACACCTTGGTTATGCTGGAGAAAACAAAAGATGATGACAACGTAAAGAAGTCTGCAGATAATCAGAACGAAAATGGTCGTGATGTTATAATTGAAAGTACCGATCCAAGGGGACAGAAATACCCGAATCGTCCAATAAGATTTCTGGAAAAAGTAGAGCAGCTGAATGCGGAACTCCAAAATGATTTGACCGTGATGGAGGACACCATTAAATAACCTTCAGTTTCTGTCTGTTTCTGTGCATATGAAATTTCGTTTTGCAATGTAGTTCTCCACGAGAATCGCTGACGGATCAGCATTTTATTCCAAGTTTTAGTTTTTAGTTTTATTCTATGCTCATTTTAACCTTTACCTGATGCTAGCCTTTCCTCTAGATTTTTGGAACTCTTTAAGTTTAGAGTTACAGTTAATATTATTAGGTTTCGATTTCAATTTGATACCAGCTTCTGTTCAAGAGCACAGTGTTCAGCAACAATACAGGAATTATAGCATACAAAGTATTTGTATTGTTCAGTTCTCATATCACTGCTTGCATTAAAGATGGTACAGCATTCCATGCAGTTTGACAGCCGTGATCTTCGGTCACTAATTGAGTTTCAGTTACATAGACCATGAGATAAATAATGAATTGGTCTAACGTTTACCAGGTTTAAAGTAAAACTTTGATGCTCAGTCATGATACTAATTTTGACTCGCTGACAAGTTTTAAATTTCTCAGCTATCAGCACCACGTGTTACACAAAACCCGAAATCGAAAAGCCTACACAGGTTCGGAACAAGCAGCAGGTAAGAAAGAGAGGGCAAAAAAATAATATATGCAAAAAAATGCAAAATATATGTATAGAGCGAAATAATGTATTAATATATGATATTAATGCATTATTTTTTCGTAATGAATTATGGAAGCCACTAATGTTTGTTGGCAGGGATGCTTTCTCGTTTTTTCATCCAGTAAAGGTAAAGTTTTACCTTCTAGGTTTTAGCACCACACAAGCTTAAGTGAGTCAGGTCCGCGGCTCGGAGTCTAATCCTTGCGAGAAAACTCAGAAACTTCCTCTGCAAACATCACTCCGCATAGGTCTTATCAGTTACGGTCTGGCGACCTATCCACGTTCGATCGCTTTCAGCTCCTCTACGTTCCACTTTACATTGCTAATCCTTTCTTTGAATCTGTCTTAGTCAAAGTGATTTTTTTCGTTAAGGTTGACTCGGTATAAAATAGAAGAAGGAATTCAGTCTCCACTAATATACTGCATCTTCTGTGATTATTTAGATGAATCAACTTTTCAAGCGCATATTTGATGTAGGATACCTTTAGCATATGTAGCCTGTGAAGATAATTTCTGTAAAACTGGGTCCGGAATGGAGATGTGACAAAATTGTTCTTTATCTACTTCACTTTCGAAAGAAAGGAATCTCGTTCTCGCAAAGAATGAAGGTTAAAGGATAAAGTTTCTGGTGTCAATGAATCCGCTTGGGATGCGCCACCACGTTTACTTCAATTTAGAGTCGTTTGAGGTTTACGAAGAGTGGAAGAAGAGTGGAACTGGCCTATACAATGACTTACGAGCGATAGTCTTTCTCCCTTTATCCTCCCAGACAAGTCTGGTCCCAATTTATTGACACCGGAGGGATGAAGGGCTTTGTGAGCACTAGGGCGGATTTGAACCTCTGATCGATCGTGCAGGCAGCGGAATCTCTAACCTCTGCACATATCATATGAATTCCTAATTCATATTTCTCTTTGAAAAAATATCACAAACAACGCTGGTATCTTTTCTGTTCACTTTTCTTTTTCTGCCAAAATAGTCTTTTTCTACGCCGTTAGTCACAGAGTAATCATTTACTCTGTGACTAACGGCGCACGCACTACGCGTGCAGAGACCTGTACAAAAATAAAAGCGGTGAGAGCAGATATTGGCGGTGTAAACTACGAATATAAGCGTGGTCCCCCTAATGGTTCTGAAAAACGGTGTCGGGCACGGTGTGAACCCTCGTACACACTCCGCATCAACGAGCGAGCGGTCGAGAATCAATGAGATCCTTCTGGCAGCCTATTGAAGTAAAACCAACAAATAGGCCGCTGAGGAAACCGGTGTGTGTACGAGGGTGGTTCGAGGGAATTGAAGCGCTTCCCGATGCGTTATTCACGAAGAATAGGAAGGAATTGGATGTGGACACATTCACTCGTAATCTATATACGAAACCTTATATTTTTCATTAGAGATCCCAATATCGCCATTTCCGTAACAGGCTACTTTTAAGTAGAACTCCACGATGAGCCGTTACATATTTCTCGTTCATTCATCACATCAACTGGAAAAATCGAAAAGTTTCCAAGCGAGAAGTTGTGTGTATGCTATTCTCTTAAATGGAGGTTTGGAATTTTATAAGGCTTCTCGTTCCCGATTTCTTTTGTGAATTACCTAATACACGCGGTTCTGATATGTGATTTTGACCCACGAGCATCTGTGTTTCTTTTTTGATCTTCGTTACAACGACTGTATAAACACATTGTGAAACTATCACCAGATCCATGTTCCCGTTCTCTTTTAAAACTGTTTTTCACTGTTGAGTACTTTTCCGCAAAAACTCTCTATGAAATATTTTGGTGCTGAGATCGCAGGAGGGAGAGTTTTGATTTTTCGAGCAAATCTAGATGCTCGTTTACGAGAATACAGAGTGGTCGCCCAGTTTGTCACGTATGGTTGTCACCACATGACTTGAAGTGATTAAAAAAACATTCCTGATGCAATGCAATATGGACCTCTCTGCCATACGGACACACCAATCACCTACGAGTTGTGCAGTGCCGTTCATACGCACGATTATTTATTATCTGTAGTTAGCGTGAGGTTTGGTTGTGACCCACAACCTTCAGGCCATTCCGTAGAACCCTTTGGCATAAACAGGTCAATAGCGCTCTGCATATATCATCTGAGATGAGATAGACAGGAAGAATTCGTTTGTGGGCCGTCCTTTCCGAGGATGCTACAGCATTCGTTTTTGTTATGAGTGATTCATGTCAATGTTTCGCTCCAAAGTTCTTGCATTACGACTTTCAAGTTTCCCCATTGTAAGTAGCGAATCACGCTTTCAGCAAACTCTACGTAGGTCGGTGCAGCCCTCTCCAGTGTCAATTTTGTCGCCACTTGTTGGATGAATCAGGATGTGAGGAGTGTCTGATCATAAAAAGAACCTAACGACCGCCAAAACAACTGATGTATCAGCTTTGGATCCTCACAAAAGGAGCATTGATAAGAAATTGAAATATTGGTTATTATTATACATGTTCCAGACTTGCTGACAATCTTGGCGATCTTCATTTTAAAAAAAAAGTTTTATTAGCTTCTATCATCTGTTTCCGCCTACTTACTTCGGTCAACAGTTTGCCCGATTGTTGACTTGCCCAGCCTTTTATTTTTGGAGTTTTCTTTATGTCTAATTGCCCATTAGCATCTGATTTCGACCACGACAATCCTCACAATGAATGTTCGCCATTCTGTACAGTTCCTTTTCCGTACAACCATCTCCAGACATGTCCAAAAAAGTCCACTTCAAGTATCAGGAAAAAACTGTTGAGGAACCGCGGTACGACGAGGACTTCTGTTGCCGTGTGACATATAAGGTTGAGTACATGGATTTTTATTTCCCCTATGAAAATTAAGTACTATGGGCTTCTGCAATTGCGGAAACAGATCTGCTAACAGTAGTTATTTTCATATAGTGTACTCAAAAGTTCAGTACAACTACGTAAGTGGTTGCGCTCGAAGCGGTGCGGCGGAGATGGCGGCTGGAATCGACGTGGAACCAACGCGAACTGCAACGATGGATGGTGCTAGTAATGGTCTCCTCTCTATCCTATCCGTTGCGCTCCTCCTCACCGCTTACGCAACTGCCCAGAGTTTCGTGTTTTTGTGATCCGGCTATAGTGATCAGAATGACAAATTCTTGATCCGTTACAATCCTTCTTTTTCAGGGCGCTTCAGGAGTCGTAATTGTGCTGGAGAGTCTTTATCTACTTTACTACATTCTTATATTAGTATTTGCTTCAGTGAATCATCGACAAGCATGTGGGTAGTGAAAAAATTGCAAACTCTCGATTTATGGACGCGTATACGACCACGTTGTTATGGCTTCCGATGTATAAGTCACTTTCTATCCTACTGAAAATTTCTTTACCAATTTATTCAGAATGACAGTTCTCGTTGATCTTAGGTGTAGAACTACCGATAACAAGGTTAGAGCAGAATCTTTTGCCTCTTAACCCCAACATCTGCTCATTTCTGATTACGCTACATACTTATGTTCAAGTCTGTATTATTTTGAGGAAGACGCGCAGGTTGTAGTTGTAGATAATTATTCGGAGATGGAAGCTTCCTGTATGTCCAGAATAGTCAATCTGGTGTTCCTAAACTATTTGATTTCTGTACTTGTAAGATGTACTTCTTGTTTTCGCCGTGACACTTGCAAACTATGAATGTACGTTTTGATCATAACCTACTGCTTGAAAAAAACGAACATGCGAAATTCTTGCCACTGCCTTTAAGCGCAGAATAACATTTCGCTTTGGTCTCCGTCTTCGCTTTGGAGAAAACAAACATTTCCAGTTAGTTCCTTAATGTCTGGAAGACTGAGATGTGAGAGTGTTTATCCACACAAGAATTTTGCGATGATATCCATACAGTAATCTCACAAGATATAGATACAGTTTTTCAATATATATTCCTTGTAGAAGGAAGAGATTTATTTTACGTCAGGAATACCCTATGTTTCTGTGATGAAAAAGTAAACATTGGGCTGCTCTGAATTTCTTATAAAATTCGCTTCAGCTTGAATAACTATTAATTGTTCTGCTGCCACCACCGCACGCAACATAGCTCATCATACTCGATTTCCGGCTTACTGAATTCTTCTTCCGCCAGAAACTTTTGCCCAAAAGCAGTCTTTCCGAGTGAAAAGTTCTATTGGTGTTAAAGAAAAATTAGACACTATTGTAAGAATCATGTCTTGCAACTGGCATCACTTCAATCAGAGGAAGAGCCTCACATGATTTCCTGGTGAACTAGAGACATAGACATCAACGTCTGTTACAGTTGTATGCTTACTAATATTTTGTATATTTCTCTGAAGTATGGAACGCATAAAAATCAAAAATTTTAGTAGCAATCCAAAAAGCTGAACCTATTTTTCAACACTACTAGCCTCTACTAGCAAATAGATCATGGCAGAATCGTCCACAGAACTCTAAACGGTGCTGATATGGTGACAGAAAGTGTTTATTTAAATGACTGAATCCTCAATTTGAAAGTAGTATATCACGAAAGTGGCGATGTTAGAGCCTCTGTGGAAAAATATGGAGGTTGGGGTGTAGATTACGAGTATGAGTGTGGTCCCGCCAAATTCCTCTAAATCGCCTTGAAAAACGGCCTGGGAAACGGCGTTTGCTTCTAAGAGATACGTGAAATCGCTCCACTTTTGTGCAGGAGCTGGGTCCACGAACGAGAATACGAAGATCAAAAAGGTCTTTACTAGCTTGTTCAAGTAAAATGAATAAATACGTTACCGAGTACCTGAGCTACGTACCTCGTAGAAACAAGCGCCGTTTCCACGCCGTTTTTCAGGACAATTAAGCGGAATTAAACGCGACCCTGCATGTACTCGTAATCTACACCACAAACTCTATATTTTCCACAAGTTTCCCAGCTGCGTCAGTTTCTTTTGTTCGCCTTCCACACAATATTGTTTTATTTATTTCAGGGAGTATTGTCGTAATCAGCGTGAATTTGTTCTTATTATTTCTACAAATAGTAGTTGCTGCACTGGGTGTTTGGAAGGAACAGCACAGACTACTACAAACACATGTAATCTTTCTTGTGAGTCTGTGTTTTTTAAACCATATCCAACTAAACTTTCTGAATGCGAAGAACTTATTTTAGAGCCTTACACTAGCTTGGGACCTGATCATGACAACGGGATTCTTCATCCTGGCTGTATACCCCAGTGCCAAAGAGAATAAGTTGATCAACTACAAAGGCGCCGAGTTCAATGGTGTGAGCGTTTGCCTTTATGTGGATGGAGGCAGCAGAGATTTATTGATATTGATCCATCCATTGCAGCTCGGATATTTGGGATCGTGATGGGTTGCGCAATGATTCTATTCTTCGTACTGCGAATCTTGACTACATGGATTATATGGAAGTATTGGTGTTTACTGCGAGCGAAAGAGCGACAAGGCGGACAGAAGAAGTACAGCGCAGTGCTAACTGACCTTTAGTTTTCACTAAGGATGTTTTAGCCTCCAAAAAACTATTTTAAAAAACTTTGTTACAGCCTAAACTAAACAAGCTACTTATGGTGCTCAAATGATACAAGACATGTGGTCGGGTTAAAACGACGTGAATTTTGCGCTCCATAGCATAAACAGCGCCCGAAATGAGGCACAGTAAAACTTGAAGCGTGGCCGCTTACGCAATTGCGTCGGGCTTCACACCGTTTTGACCCCACTTAGCTGCTAACCGAACCGTACGTGTTATAATCAAACTATGTATTGCTTTAGTTAAGAATTTTACGTCCAACAACTTCCACTACAATGGTAATAGTAGCTAGAACATTGGAATGACTTCACGTTACTACATGCGGTGTTAATTGTGTGAGCGGTTGCACCCCAAATGACCATATAGGAACCTCTGTCAGCTTCCTGGACCTCAGCTGCAGATGCAAAGGATGTGGAACCGCTAAAATATGGTTAGATCATGTGTAGCTCACCAACAGTATTTACCAGCAGGCAAGAAGTTTGAGCGTTTTACTACGAATTGACGGTTTCCCACTATAAATGAATACTCTCTATAAATGAGGATTGTGATTTGATCACTTTATCCGTAATTGTGGAGCCGCGTAACGGATCGGAGACACCATCTACGGTGATGGAGAACCGGCGAAGATGAGGATTATCACGTCAGGAGATGAAATCGGCAACGCAGGTAGTGGTTGGCTTTCAGCACGAATTTTGTGCCAGCTGCAATTGTAAGTGATTCAGCAGCACGATTGAATGCGCAGAACGAAGCAGCAAGACAAATGGTCCTTTTATTGAACTGTAGGGAGGTATAGTACGGTGCTCCACTCAATATTTGACCCTTATATTGTGACCCTTATTTGGGCGAGTCGGTTACAAGCCTTTCATCCCTCCGGGGTCGATAAATTTCGTACCAGACTTGTCTGAGAAGATAAAAACATGACACGACAGATACAACAGTTAGCTTGTGCGAGTCATTGTATAGGCTAGACATGCGTTCGTAAATCCCAAACGATTTTGAATTGAAGTGAACGTTTTGGCGTATCCCAAGCGGAAAGATTAACGTAGACGTACACTCTATCCTTTTCTTTGTCTGTTCAACTACAGCTGTTCAACTGCAACTACTTCCTTGTCGAACAGATAACAAGGTCACGACTACTGCAAAATACGCGCCCTAAATTTTTATCAGCTGATTATGGGCCTTTGCAAAACTGCGTGAATCCACTGATCTGAATGACAAGGAACGTAGCAAATGCAGTGAAAACTTGACGTTTATTTGAGTCTTATGAATCAACTTAGCAAGCAGACAATATAGTACAACATGGACGAAAGTAACCGATCATATACAGAGTCAAATTGAAATACAGCATATGGTATTTACAAGAGTGTGTCTACCTGACACATAACTGTGGTTGGGTTAAAACGACGTGGGGCCTAGTACAGTTGAGTAAACCGCTGCAATCCAAGCGCCACGGTGAGGTGAGGAGCTTTATTTTAGATTTAGATGGCGCCATCAGCTCCACTCATTTCTGCGGTCCGAGTGGAGTTGATTATGATTCTCGACCGCAAACAGCTCCGCTGCGAACGCAACCGCTTACTCTACTGCACCTGACCCCAAGTCGTTCTGATTCGACTATAATTCACCAGGACAACAACACGAGAGGTAAAAATAGGCATCAAAAACAAAAAGAAAACAATTTAGAAAGTTCTCATTCGTGAAGTACATGATAGACGATAAGTTGCACTGAGATTAAAAGCGACGACTGCTAGCACTGAACCAGTGCAAACTGCTGAGGGTGCTGTGGCGGTTCTCCAGCGATCGCGCGACTCTTGGTACATTTTGGTTCCCAACTGTTCGCGCAAGAGCGCGACCTACATCACTGCGTTGGTCGGTCATTTCGACTGGCATGCTTAAAAAGTTTTGAGAAGTGACAGTGCATTATATTTTATGTGCATATCGATGGATATGTATTACTTCTACAGCAGTAGGATATCTAGCATTCAAAATCAGTTAGATTGGACCATCATGCAGTCGAAGTTACAGCTACTGATATTGAGTTTTGACTTATCGATCTATGTCCGGCATGCCATCTGCATATGATCCATTGTGGGAAGCAAAAAAAAATCAGAAAAGCTTTGGTACAAAAGCACTAGTAAAAGCGATGTTTGAAAGTAACCGAAAACAGTTTAATGCGCACTGTGAGCTTCAATACACTGTCGGATCAAAACGACTTGTGATGCAATTGCGTAAGCGGTGGCATTCTAGGCGTAGCTCGGTTCCTTAGACTAACTAGAGCTAGCAAGACCCCCACTCCCAAAAAACAGATTACGCAAATACACCAGAAGATTCGATCCTTTACCATTTTGACTCAATCGTTTTGACTTAGATACTTAGATGGCCCATCTTCACTGGACGTGCGGACTCCAGAATCCTTTCCACTTTTCTCAAGTTCTCAAGTTTCGTAATCGATATCGACGAGGTCCCATCTAGCTGTGCCGAATAGGTTTTCAACGAATCGCAGGCGGGAGGGTACAAGGGTGGCGCGCTGCAATAGAGGACGTCGTAAGAAACAGCGTTCCGGCGTCGTTTGTTTGCACTGATACAGGGAGAGATGAACAAAATCACTCTCTTTCCCACAATCTACGCCCCTTATAGGCGTTACCCGGCTGAAACTTGTACCACTCCAAATTCGTGGGTGATGCCTTTGAGTCAGAGCTGTGAAGACCGGCTAGGTGTTGTCTGCGCCGACTTGACTTCAGATGACCACTCACAAGTGCTCTGTAGGTAGTAAGTTCCAAGACGTGGCAGCGGTGTCGCTTTGCATATTCACAGAACCCCCGAAAAGCACGTACGATGAAGTTTCCACGACTTGGGAGCATTCAAACTGTACTCCTAATTTCTCCTCCGTCCTCGCAGTAGACGTTCTTCATGAACTGTATATTCTTCCCGTTTATTGGCAACTCTAATTTATTTCGTGCTTCGTTCAATTCCATGAGCATTGTCTATGCTTCATTGGTACTTCTCGAAAAGAGAACGATGTCGTCCACAAAACGAAGGTTCGAAAGGAATCTTTCGTCAACACTTGTGCCCCTTACTTTCTGAGCAAATGATTTTATTAACCACTGTAATGCAGCCGTGAGCAACTTCTTGGGATAGCGTATCGCCCTGTTGTACCCGCTTTCCAATGGGTATGGTGAGGGGACGGCAATCTGCCAATATGAAATCAGGTCCGGAGATTTTCCCAAGATTCACATTTTCTGTCTTGATCGCAGCTCGTACTTCCAAAAGGGGAATCCGCGGTGTGACTTCATCAGTAAAAATGACCGGGGTTGACGAATGGAAAAGGTTCAAATAGAACCTCTCCGTAATGGTTTCCAACTCACGTCGAGAAGAGGTGCGGATCCCGTATGAAAAAGGCGAGCGGCAGGCCACATCTCAGGGAGACAATTCCCGTTTTCATTCCGTCCCCAAATCCAAGTCTTCCGAACCTGTATTGCTCTTTTATGACATTTTCTCAGTTTTGCGTTGAAGTCCGCGACAACGAATTTGTATAAAGGACTTCTCGTTGCGGATCACTCCCTTCAGGGCCTAATAAAACGCGTCCAATCCGGATTCATCAGTTGCTGATGTTGGTGAGTAGCAGTCGATGTTGCTGAGTTTTTTGGCGCAGAGAGCAGAGGCGAAGAATGAATAGACTAGGTGACAAGATTTTATGAGTATCGATGGGATGGACGGCTGCACAGCAAAACCAACACCGCTTATATTTGCGACGGAACCTTCTCTCCGCAATTGACGAGTGTAGCGTCATTCATTCGTAGTGCATCGCTTCTTCTCCTTTGTCTCTTGCAGAACAATCACGTAGAATTTGACACGTTCAGCAGCCACGAGAAAAGGCATGTAGGTTAGCGTGTGAAGTCTTCACTGCTGAAAACAATTCGTAACTGCTTTCTTGCAGTAGATTTTACCACTCCTACCCTGCACCCCTAAAAAAATTTTACAACTTCTGAACAAATATTAGATTACGCTACTTGATACTTGTGGACACTGTTCTCGCGTCGTAGGAACAAATTCTCAGACAGCTTCCATGGCGAGTCCTGGATGTGTCGCCTTGGCCCAAAATCGAAAACACCCTGAGCAACCTGAGATTTGATCGCCTCTCATCAGAGGAAATACTGTCCGACGTCTGAGACTGTGAACCCCAGTAACTAAAGGGCTAATGTAGTGCATATGCTGGAGCGAAAGGCAAATTTTCCTCCAGACTAAGCAACCCTGGCATAACGAGCTTACCTTTCGCCACAGGTCATCGCCAACCTATATGGATCAGAGAGCCACTTTGTGACATTTTACTAATGGTGAATGGTGAATCTTAGCTGTGGTTTACTCTTGATTTAGCTTTCAACTCCGAGAAGTCGGAGGTATCGAACTCTTTCTCAGCTTAGAATACTCTGCACGTGGACATAGCTCCGCTGTGCATTTCGGTTCGACACCTAGAGTCACCTCCACGCCACTCTCGCTCACATAACATCAAAGTGTTTTGTTGCAAACTTGTGCAACTTTGTCACTGAACAGCTCTATGGACTGGTATACCTATGTTGTGGAGGCACCGTTGAAAGTGAGCGATTATTGAAATAAGAAGCACAGTTTTGCACACGTTAACCGTCAATTCTCGTCAACCTCGATCTCACCCAAATAACATCAGAGTGTTTTGCTGCATAACCTCCCGTGCTGCTTTTTCATTGAACCGCTGTATCGATTGTACCATGAATGGAAATTATTATAGATGCAGAATCGTTGAGTCCTTTAAGTCCTTCAATATATCGTCATGTGTAGTCGGGTCAAACAGACTTAAAGCTTGGCACAGTTGGCTATTGCAAGTAACTAGGATTGCAGATGAGTAGAGCTAGCAATGGTCTGCCTCGATTCCAACTGCTACCTCTACCGCCGCGCAGCCACTCAGTAACTGCGCCATGCTACAGGACGTTTTTATCAGACTGTATTCTTCTACCAGTAATTTCTCCCATCTAGAACATGCTGTATCGGCAAAACCTGTGCACATCTTTTGTTCAATTTATGAACTCTGACCAATATGCCTTATTTCATCTATGGAGTCTGAGATAATAGAAGTCCTGCGGTCATGCGTTGATTACGTAACCGCCCTACATTCTAGTAAATCTTTCATTATGAGAAAAATTGCATACACAGCGAATGAAACAACGAATAGCGAATAAAATGTAGTAAAATGAAAAAGAAAAGGACTACTCGCATTCTCCTCCGACGAAAAATTTAATCCATTAACGAAGCGGCTACTAGATGAACACTAAACTGTCCAAGAATTCTTATCTATTAGAATGATTGAGCAGTTACGTACAATGAAGAGGTGCCCATAGACGGATAATTCTCGGTCTCGCGCTCGCACGGTTGAACGCCCCGCACCAAGTATAACAATGCAAATGACTCACGTAGCTATATTGAAAAACCACAAAACAACTAACGGTAAAGCAAGAGCGGAGAATTTCTCGCTGGACTGCGTACAAATGTAAGATTCTTCTTGCAACAATGTCAACTTACCTAACATTCATGTCCACTAGTCGTCCACATGATGGTTGACACGACGAGTATGGGCGACGGTAGTTAGCAAGTTGCTGATCGTAATTGTTATGCGATGTGTGCTCCTAGAAAGAGATCTGAACTTGAGTCGGATAGAACTCCCACAAATCCATGTATTTTACGGAGAAAATAATACCCTGAGGGAAATGTTCTCGCGTGCCAACATCTGCTGGGCAAGGATAGCAGGATTAGTGACTTTATGGATAAATTGGCACCTGAAAAATGGTGAAACACAGATCTGCATCTACAGGAGAAATAAAATAGGAGTTGGCAAACACAACTATTAGTTACCTCGCTCCGTACTTACAATATCCGGTGCTTGAAAACTTGTCGCAAAGCACTGTCTTATATTTTGGATGATTACGACCGCGTGGCTGCAAATTCCCAAGCAACTTTTGTATGACAAAATTCCACTAAGTATATAGTTGTACTAGCTAATTCATTTCAGCTATAGGAGTGTAGTACCTGAGAAGGCAGACGCAGTTCGTCTACACCGTGAGCAAATCGGCACTCTTTGCCGTAGCTACAAGTCTGAGTACGTCGCCACGATTCACAAAGAGCAGTCTTATAGGCGTCCTCCTAGAATAAGATAACAATTAAAGATAAGATTATCTCACTCAGAAATCCAGAGCCGACAGCGTCAATGAAAGCACGGGATGTCACGCATCGATTGCACTTCTGTTATGTCACTAGCACCGGTACCCTTTCCGCGACTCCGCACTGCGCTGTATTGCTGGCATGACGGTTACGGTATGCGCAGCTGTTTCATCGTCGTTTGGAAAGGCTATCTATTCGAATTAAAATGCTTTCAATGTATTTCCTTTGCAGTTGCCTTAAACGACTCTGTATTTGCCTACTGTACATTGTTCTCTCACGGTCCAAGAGTGGGCAAGAAGTCAAAATTCTTTGCCCAATTTCGAAGTGAAGAACGTCGTTTATAAGAAAGAACTTAGCGGTATATTTTAAATTGGTTTAAATCAGTCATAAAAAAATTTTCTGCACATCGAAGTATATATTTATTTAGAAGAGAAGGATTACATAAACTTTGCCGCTAACAAAGTGAGTCCCAACTACCAATGTAGGTGTTCGGGAGCTAGCCGAATCGATTGAATATAATGAGTAAATGTGTATTGGAAGGAATTTGCTATCTTCCAAAAACTCGAACAGAAGGGAATAAACGAGCAGTCACTTGAGCAGCTTCAAATTCCATTAACGGTGTAAACATGATTAGCAGCAAAGGAGGACTAATAGTGCAATCATGACGGTTTAGTGAGCCATTTCAAGTATATGAAACCTCAAGCAGGAGAAGACAAAAGTTGCCTTGCACGATTCCATGTCTTATGAAAAGGTTCAAATCACAGACGGCCAGCAAGCATGTACTGATGGATTTGGAAAAGAAATCTTGTTCCAAAAGAAGAAAAGGAATTTTAGTTCGAAGAGATAATCAGGTTGACTTATTATTGCATGACATTCGTAAATAAATAAGGTATTTTCAAAAATGAACGTTAGAGGTGAATGTTTGTGATTGTTTGTGATCATCTAAATAGTATGGGAATACAACACGACAACAACATGAAGCAACTCCTGCTTAAAGGCATCACCCCACGAATTTGGGGTGGTGCGGTTTCAGGTGGATTATGCCTATACAGGGTCGTAGATTATGGGTAGGAGGGTGATCCCGTCCATTTCTTCCTAATTGCCGTAAAAAAACGGCACGGAAGATGCGGCCTCGAGCTTTCCGGCAATTCACTTTCTCCGTGTAATGGAGCGCTAATCCTCACTGTTAAAATGTCTAAGCAGTCGAAAAAAAATTTCTCAGCCATATTCGCTCATTGCTTGGGTAAACTTGTTAAGCGCACTTGGACCTTGACTAAACTTCTTCACAATTTCACGGCTATTCATACTACTTTCTTCGGGAGCTATGATTTGACCTTTTCTGTTTTCACTGTTACCCTCATTCCAATCAATTTTCTTGGAGAACAAAAAGAATAAAAGAATAGATGGAAACTGCATATGAAAACAAGAAAACATGAGCACCTGTTGTCGATCGACATTTCACTTTTCGAATAGCTTGCATTTGGAGAACTCTCGCTATCAAAATTTTGTTCTAAATTCTCTCTAGGGGGTTTTCTGCAACAATCAAGTTCCGAAAACTGGGGATATTTTTAGTGATTAAACAAAAAAGAAACATCGGTGATGGCCATAGCTTTTGAAGCCTTTTGTCTGAAATGCAAAATAGTGATTATAAGTGTGGATAAACAAATCCTTAAAGGCATCACCCCACGAATCTGAGGTGGTAATGATTTCAGGTGGAGTATTCGTATACGGGATGGGAGACTATGGAGAGGGGGGTGATTCCATCCATTTCTTCCTAATTGCCGTAAAAAAACGGCCCGGAAGATGCGGCGCCGTACAAGGCTGGCGCGCTGCAGTCGAACTCCCTGTAAGAAATAGTGCGCCAAAACGCCTGAAGCCGTATCTTTCGCGCCGTTTTTTACGGCAACTAGGAAGAAATGGACGGAATCACCCTCGCCTCCATAGTCTCCCATCCCGCATACGAATACTCCTCCTGAAATCCGTACCATCTCAGATTCGTGGAGTGATGCCTTTAAAAGCAGCGTGTCGCGAGATCGACAGGGTTGAGCACTCCGCGAGTAGATAGGGATAGGGGTGCAGTTCACGACCATTTGCGTGATCAGGTTCAACAAAGAGAAACAGCATCGGTTGCACAGGTTCCTCAGTGTGAATGAATGAAATTAATTTTCTTCGCACCAACACATTATGTATGGCAGGGTCAAAACGACATGAAGCACACTTACGAAAATGCGTACGCGGCTTCTCTCGAGGCGCTTCGGTGGAGTGTAGCGGCTAGGAGCGTGGTGAAACCCTTGCTGGCACCAACCTTTGCTGCAGTTTGCGACAGTCCCACCTTAGCTCCAACTGCTGCTTCCTCCGCGTCGTTTCGAGCGCGTACGCAAATGCACCGCAAATACACTCGTGATTCATGTCGTTTCGACCCGACTCTAAATTGCAAACTTCAGGAGTGTTTCAAAGGTCATCGTAGATGCCTGGTGACCTTAAAATGTTACTTGAAACTTGGCAACGGTTATTTTGGCTAGCCGCTGTAACCTTTGCCTGAGAATGTTATTGTAGCCTTGCTGAGAGTCCAGCACTGGGCAGGATGAGAAACGCAGTCTAGCTCTTCAACGCTGCAGCAACCCGCTTGGTGTGTTGATTTTCCGCAAATACAAGGAATCACGAGCATTCATTCAAAAACAAAGCTAGTCGTTGATGTAGGTGGTAGAGCTGTCCTTGTATCGAACAGCTAAAACAGTAGTTAGTCACCATAGCCCCCTTTCTCATCGAACACGCGCAGCGGCCACCCGAAAGCATGAGCATAAACATGAGCGGCGGCACATTCGACAGCATGAGTATAGTAAGATCAAAGCACCACGAAGCAAGGTGCAGTTGCATGAGCGACTGCGCTCGAATCGGTAAGGTTGAGCTTAGCGGTTAGGATCGAGCGGGGGCCATTGCTAATACCATTCCTAGCCGCAGTTCATGATTTCACCTCGATTCCAACCACTTTCTCAGCGGCGCCGGTATGCGGGACCATCGCAAACTGCAGCAAAGAGTGGTGCTAACAAGGTTCCTCCCTCAGTCCTTACCGGTACGTTGCAGCGCACTGCTTCGACCACTAACGCTTACGCAACTGCGCCGTGATTCATGTCTTTTCGACCCTGCTATACATCTAACAATACAAATACAATAATACAAAAAACAGCAGCGAAAAATAGCTCAGCTAGCTACGTGAACGAAAAGAACGGTCTCCAAAGATAATGAGTTATCTTTTAACCTTCCGCTTCTGTCGCAACAGCTCCTCCCTCTCATCGTCAGCAAGCGTGCACGGATCCTGAGCAGCTAGCGCAGATTTCGCGCAATTGCTGAGTTGTTCGCGTAGATACGCATCTTGTGCAGTCAAATTGCGAAGAAGGTTCTGGAACACGAGTAATCGATCCATAATACTGGCAGGAATTTTCAATGTGCTTACTACATCAAATCCCATCAGATCCGGCGGGCAAGTAGTATTGTGTTGTTCATCGACTTCATACATCGAATAGTCATTCAAATTGGTCTTCATGAAACTGGCAGCAGTTTTATCGATCTCATCGCTGTGATCAAGATGTGTTTGAATGTCAGGTAGACGGTCGGACATCACTCTGCAAACCTCATCTATCCAGAAACCCTTCCAGATCTTACGAAGATGAGGAAAACGCAAAAAGGGCAGAACTATATTAAAAGTGGTCACTCTAGCAATGCTAAAAAGAGACAAGTAAAGAAAAAAGGAAAGTAACAACTTGTGAACTAACAGCTTATAAAGAGCGGATGTAGTGTAGCGGTTAGAGGTTCCGCTGCCTGCAACAAATTATGGACTAAATTCCGGTAAAAAGTCATTAGAAGCATCACTAATCATGGCCGCCCTCAAAAGTGTAGCGTACCGAGGGAAATTACGTGAGTTTCGCGCCGAAACGGTACCATCCACGATACGCAGCTGGATTTGATCTATCTAAGATAACCCTGCAAGTTGTCAAACAAGCCAACGTTCCAATCCTATTCACCTGACGTTGTGCTGCTATTGTTCTCAAGAGGTAATTTATTTACTTACTGATTGTGTAAGAGATATCTTACGTTTTCTAAACTAGTTTCCCTCATAAGATCACTGTGCGATTAATTGAATCAATAGCGGACAGCACACTGGGGTAAAATGTAGTTGAGAGCGGGAGGGGATGAGGGGATGGTAGGAGGGGGCTACTCAGTGACGCCCTTATTTCCCGACTCTCTAACTTACTTTTTTTCTTACTAACTTTAGTTTACATGTCATATATCCTCCAAGACTAATGCTTAGGCCTTAGGGCTCCGATTGATTTGATTATTTACTTCGAGAAATAAGGGCGCCACTGAGTGGCCTCCCAACTACAGTTTACCCGCACACTGCTTTGGTATTTCTTTTTTCTATTCAATTTTTCATAAGAGAACCCGTTCGTTCTCCTTTCTGGTATTTTTTAAAATAGTCCTCCAAACTTACTAATTCTTAAGCCTTGTGATGATTTAATGCTTCGCTGTCATTCATTTAAACGAAGTATAGTAGTGTCAAACCATATGAAGCACGGTGCAGTGGAGTAAGCGGTTGCGGTTTGGGTCGAGTGAGGACCCTTGCTACCACCGTTCATCGTGACAGTTCACGGTGGTCCCACCTCGATTCTAACTGATGTCTTCACCGCGCCGCTTTGAGCGCAACTGCAACTCAAAGCTGCTCTAAATGGAATGTGTTTTGAGCGCAAAATGTCTATATAGCAGAAAAAGTGTGCTTAAATGACAAATGGTACTTCAATTTGAGGAGACAATAGTTCATCAATTGACAGTTTATTACTGGCAGTAACCAGCTAAGTAAGCCGGAACTCTAAAACCCAAGCATTAGTCTTTGGGGACTCTACGCTTGCTAGAAGTGAGTGACTAAATCATAATACTGTATATATATATATATATATATATATAATACATTTAACGAAAAAGAAAACTGAAAAGTATTCGCATGCAACAACGGTTGCAACAATTACATATCGGTCTTTGTTTACAAGGTCGTGGGCCTAAGCATCCTTTGCGTTAAGTGGTGTAGGCTTTGTGAACACAGTTCGATTATCTCTCAGGAAATAGAACACCCAGCAGGATGTCTTCTACCTTCTTTCTCTTAAGAGTTTTAAGCTACATATCGCGGTTTCTCAAAGACTAAAGCTTAGCTTTTAGGGCCACGACTGACTTAGATATTCACTTCCAGTGATGATCTGCCGATCGGTGAAGCATCACCTTCTCAAATAGAATACACAAAAAGACATTTGACAGTAGACAGCATACCACGAATCTGGGGTGGAGTAACCATATACAGGGTCGTAGGTTATGGAGACCGAGGTGGTTCCGCTCATCTCTCCTTGAGTCACTCACTGCAAGCAGTCAGCCCCTGAATGCTGTTTTGTACGATGCCTTCTATTGCAGCGCGTCACCCTTGCACGCGTAGCGTCCCTTCCTGCCTATCGGAGCAGTCCGAAGTTATTTTCGACGAATCGCAGGGCGGAGGCGGCGCAAGGGGTGGAGCGTTGCAATAGATGGCGTCGTACAAAACCTGGAGGCGGCTGCTTGCAGTAATGCAGGGAGGAAGCGGACTACCCCCGACTCCATAATCTACGACCCCGTATACGGATACTATACCTGAAATCCGCACCACTTCAGATTCGTAGTATGCTGCTTTTGAAACGGTCTTTACGCTCTAAGAACATTTTTTTGGTACCGCAAAGCACCAAGCCAATTGGAGGAACGTTTAGTGCCCTCCCTTCGCACCTCCACTTGTACGTGTTCAGCCTCCGCTCATTTCGAAACGCTGACTAGTCCTCCTCTGTCTGCTCTTATCTTTATCCGAATAA
Source organism: Necator americanus (assembly GCF_031761385.1). Classification (NCBI taxonomy): domain Eukaryota; kingdom Metazoa; phylum Nematoda; class Chromadorea; order Rhabditida; family Ancylostomatidae; genus Necator; species Necator americanus. The sequence goes on along the minus strand of NC_087372.1, from coordinate 942,874 downwards.
TAGTATTACTATCCACAATAAGGATATGACCTTACACTTTCCTCTACCAGACCCGGGCTGTTTGAAACTCGTATAGTACGGTCAAAACAACATAAAGCACGTAGTGTGAATGAAGGAAATCAATATCTTCTTCTTCTTCGCACCAATACATTATGTATAGTAGGGTCAAAACGACATGAAGCACGTACGCAATTGCGTACGTGGCTTCTCTGGAGGCGCTTCGGTGGAGCGCAGCGGCTAGGAGCGTGGTGAAACCCTTGCTGGCACCACCCTTTGCTGCAGTTTGCGACCGTTCCACTTTGGTTCCAACTGCTGCTTCCACCGCGCCGTTTCGAGCGCGTACGCAAATGCACCGTAACTACACTCGTGATTCATGCCTTTTTGAGACGACTATATCTAAACTTACACCCGGCCTTCGGGAGGCCCCTCCCCTTGGACCAATGCTAACGCGCCGCGAAATTCAGAATGATATAGTAACTAGTTCCTCAGAATATATCTGTATCAGAAGATGTACCTTAGAGAAAGCTAGAAGGTGAGTGCTATACGGTGCGTCACGTAGTCTTACTTTTAAAAAAAAAAACGAGGAGAATATCACAGTAAACCTTAATCCAAGAAAAAAAGGAAGTAGAATCTCCGAATTTCGAAATGAGTAGAAGATGAAACAAAACTTTGGGCTTTCTGAACTTTGTCTTGCAGCTGACAACGATTACCGCAGGTAACTGCATAGTTAACATCTTATCCTCTTCCTCTGTTCGTTTTTCTATTTGCTCTTGCATTGCTTTCCTTATTTGTTATTATCAGTTATTTAATTTCATTCCATTTCTCGTCTTCTACATGCCTGTTTTGATTCCTTTTTTATTCTGTTTGTTTTCTACATCTTCTTTCAGAATTCTTTCAGCATAATTAGGTTCATTGCCGTTTTCACTTTATTCCCACAGTATCAAGTATTGGCACAGTAGCTGGACACCCACTTCAAACCTCGTTACTGTTTCAGCTTTAGTAACAGAAGAAGAAACGACGTTATGTTCTTCACTTTTCTGTCATTTTTCCCACTATCTATTAGCAACACCAGAGCCGAAGCGCCTCAATAGCTTTGATTTGATTCTAAGTTTTTTTTTTTTGTGCAGAGGTTTTTTTTTTGGGAAGTGGTAAAGTTCGGAAACACAAATGAGTAGTCATACTTCCTATGATAAGGGCTAGGTTTAACTCTGAATATGAAGAGAGTTTGATTTCCCTTTCTGTCTGCAAAATTGGTTGAATAGTAGCAGAGAAATTCCAAAGAGAAGATCTTGGAACCGAGCCCAAACACACCAAAAACAAAGTCATTTGAAAACATTTACGAGTTTTCAATTTGCCCTTGCACTGGCCTCCTTATTTAATGCGTATTTTTATTTTCTTTCATTTTCTCTCTTCTATTTGCCTTGTTTATCCTTTCTCTTTTTGAGAAATGGAATGAAATTAAATAACTGATAATAACAAATAGGGAAAACAGTGCAAGAGCAAATAGAAAAACGAGAAGAATAGTGGACAGAGGAAGAGGATAACATGTTAACTATACAGTTACCTGAGGTAATCGTTGTCAAGTGCAAGACAAAACTCAGAAAGCCCAAAGCCTGGTTTCATCTTTTGCTTAGTTCGAAATTCGGATATTATACTCCTTTTCTTTCTTGGATTACGGTTTGTTCTGGTACTGTCTTCGTTTGTATGATGGCGGGACTTCGTGAAGCACTGTGAAGTACTCTCCTAGCTTTTTCTCTAATCTTCCTATACAACGGTGTAAGTAGTTACTAGCTGTATATATACCATTTTGAATTTCGCGGCGCGTTAAGCTGCTCGCAGAATTCACAGCCACGTGGCGGCTGTGAATTCCGCGGGCAGCCTTGGTATTGGTCCAAGGGGCGGACCCTCCCGCAGCCGGGTGTAAGTTTAGATACGAATCTGTTTGAAGATGTAAATCTGATTTGGAGATCTGCAATGTATGCGGTACTTGTGTTTTGTCTGGCCATAACGGCACGAAGACCGGTGTCGGGTGGAGAGAGCAGTTGGAACCGACTTAACTTCATCTCTATCCCTTAGGTTGCACTTTGCTCATTTGAGCCATTCTTGACAGCATTACACTGGATAAATCCAACAGATTCCAGTTTTCTTGCCCGTTTTTCTTCTGACCATTGCTATTCGTTGTTAAGAGCAGGTATCTGCCCCCATAACATCAACAAAAATATATCTTTTAACGTCATTGCTTCTGTGATTTTTGTGATTTTATTATGTTGGGGTGGGAAAGAAGCACATTAGTTGCAAAACAAACCAGAAAACTAACTGGAAAGAATTTTCCTTAGATTATGTCAACATAATCATGCTCAGTCATACAAAAAAAAAATTAGGAAGAACAACCACGAAGAAAAAAAACAAGCAAAAAAGAGGTCCGAGAATTCTATCGGTGCCATCTTCATGTCTGTCAATCTTCCAGGTCGCGCCTTCACCGAGGACATTGGCCCTCACGACAACGCAGATTGAACATTGTTCTGCCTTCATTGTTTGTTCCTTTGCGAGAGTATTTAAATTATCGTGTGTATTTCATCTTTTTTTATCCCAGAAGAGAACCTAAAAGTGATCCCATAACCTGAAATTTTCGCATAAACGTTGTTGGTTACGTACGGGGAGGGACACTCGCCAGGAAATGCGGAAAATGGATGAAAAATGGAAGACGGAAGCGAGTAGGGGTCCCACCGCGCTACTTGGAGTGCATCCTCTTAAGCGGTTACATCAAGCACCAGGTCGTTTTGAACCGACCGCAGTAACTTGTTGTAAAGGAGACTCTTCAGTAGCAGAAGATTTCCATCGCACCAACACTGCTATAGCACTTTCAGTTTTTCCCTCTGTAGTTTCTTCTGCAAGTTAAAATCCTGTTAGTTTTAGCTGTACAATGCCTTTTGCCTTCGTAATTCATAGTATGATAAATAAAGAACCACCTTCACATCATATATCGGTTCTTTTACAAATATCTGAGAGCAAAAACAAGATTCTAGAGTCATGGTGGTTCATTTTGTATTCAGCTAAGTCTCTGTAAAGTTAGTTATCTTTGATGGCAGCTCGAACGATTCATGATAATGTCAATGACCTTGTTAAAAGGACTATTCTCAAGATAGAGAAGGTAATCTCCTTTTTTTTCTTAAAGTCGCATCATTTCTACATTCTGATCTGAATTAGAGAAGAAGAGTTTTATCTGTCTCCTCAAAGTTTTCTGCTTACACGCACTTATAGATTCTAAGAAGACTTCCGCAGAAGGGCGACAGAGTTGATGTGATTACTGCTAGCGCTCGTGATCGCTACAATCAAGCTGATTCAGTAAGAGAAAATGTATGTGTTAGACAATTTTTCCAGTAGAACTTCCACCATTGCTTTTGGTTACCGCTGTGGTCTGCAGTTCTTGGCTACCAATATTGCCTATAACGATTTAATTGATTCCATAGGTGCTGAAGTCGATAAATTTGTTGCAGACTGGGAAGATAAGTACACTGCCCTGATCCATCGGCTGGCCTATGCAACTCGTTGTATAGCCTGCATATGCGTTCCTAACTTCTGAGATGATGTCGAGGGCGTTGCGGTATCTCATAAGGAGTGCTCGAGTCATTTCAGCCGCTTGCGAGAGCAGCTGTTGTTAACATTGCTTTTTTGGGGTAAATGTTAGTTTGAGGAACCAATGGATGCTTGTAAAACAGTTTACAGTCAAATTACAGAATGTATTTTATCAAAAAAAAAATATTTGAAAAGGTGTCTATGGAAGAGTGTTGGATTGCTCAGGGCTGAATCAGTTGCACGGAATTGAAATCGAAAATAGCTAAAGAGTCGACGAAAACTACGTAAATTGTGTGAGTCTCCGTATAGCGTGGAGACTAACACATCTGACTAACACGAAAAAAACTATATAGAAGATATAGATATAGATTTGTATACAGTGTTAATGCACGTAAAATACTGCGATAGTTTGTAAAACTTTCGATTTGTTTGTTTTACATAAATAAAACACTATTATTTTTGATTTCTGGGATTTCGTGTGCAAACGTTCGATGTATCTCTGTACGTAAGCGATCGATACTTCGTACAGAAGCAATACCAGAGATAGCGTGCTCCTGCGAGGCTTGTTTCGCACCTCACTAGACGATGAGGACCAAAGATGAAAGATGTGATGGGCGGGGCATAAGGCAAACGCAGCGCGATGCTCTGCTGACGCTACAAACTGCTGAGCAGCGCAATTAAAGATCGCCGTTTCCAGTCGTTACCCCTAAGGATAGGTTGTCGCGGAGGCTGCGGGTACCTAACGATACGCACCCAACCTTACTGGCAGTAATGCATAACGTAATGTAATAGTTATGGAAACTTGCACTCGCCTTCCCACAGCGCACCTGGACTAAAGTTAAAGGACAAAGAATGAAGTGTTTGGCGTTCACCCTTTGGAATGCGCCAATGTGCTCGATTACAGTTCAAAATCGTTCCATGTTTATGAACGTGTATGTGGCTTATACATTCGGGCCAAAAAGACTGATTAATGGTGCAATTATGTAAGTAGTAAGTTGCGCTCAAAAGCTGCGGAGTTGGGCAAGAATCCCATTGCCTCACTTCCAGCGCAGCCTTTTCTTCAACTGCCCCAACTTGTCAGATCGTTTTGGCCTTGCTGTACAGTGTCTTGGTGTAGCCAACCACTGTAATCACTGTCTTCATTCTCGTTGGCAAGTCTAACATCAATTTATCGATATCGAAACGAAAGTGTGGGAACCTCCCAAAACTGCACCAGACGGAAGCTCATCTTGCGAATTTTGTTCACTTGAATATTACAGAGAAACGCATCTGTGCTGCTTATTGACCAAGAATCAAGCAATTCTCCTTCGTAAGTTCGAACTAGCTTCAACTTAAGGCATTTCCGATGCTAAGGTAATTGGGAGGGGCTATTCAATCGCTCATTAGTTCAAACTTCGGTGCGCCGATAAACGTCCATAGCGCATAGAGATCGTTCTTGAAGGCATCACCCGACGAATTTGAGGTGGTACGGATTTCAGGTGGAGTATTCGTATACGGGATCATAGATTATGGAGAGGTGGATGATTCCGTCCATTTTTTGCTAATTGGCGTAAAAAACGGTTCGGAGTATGCCGCGTGTGCAAACGGCATACTCCACCTGAAATCCGTACCACCTCAGATTTGTGGGGTGATGCCTTTAATCGTTAAACACTTTTTTGTCTTTCCCATTTGAGAAGCGTTTGAGAACGCGATAGTTCATCACTGGAAGTGAATAGCTAAGTCACTCAGGGTCCTAAAACCTAAGCATTAGTTTTAGAGATAAGGATGTATGTAGGCTAAAGCCATGAGATGTAGGTTAAAGCTACCAATAGAAAAAGGGAAGATAGAGCCGCGAAGTATCCCATTTCTTGAGAGATTTCGCGATTCAACAGCTATCATAAAGACTACACCACTTAACCCAAATGCTCTCGTTAGGGCCACAATCTTGTGAGTACAGATCAATGCGTGCATTTCTTACAAAAGTTGTTGCATGCGAAGATCTTTCATTTTTCTTTTTAGATATGACTTAGCTACTCGTGGCCAGTCTCTTTTGATGGTTTGGTGTAGTCAAAGTAGTTAGCAGTTCAGCTCTATCTTCATTTCTTGTCTTAGTGGCTTTAGCATACACGTCATAGATCCGCTAAGACTAAGGTTTAGCTTTTAAAGACGCCGCTTACTTAGCTATTCACTTCCACTGATGAACTACTGATTGATAAACTGTTGCTTCCTTAAATGCTCATCTGCTTTTCAAATGCGAAAGGCATATGACAATTAAGAACGATCTTTGTGCGCTATGGGCTTTTTTTTTGCGCGTAGAACTACAAACTAAAGAGTGCGGCTGAATGAGCCCACTCGTATCCAAACTTACAAGGGGCTGCGGAATTCAAAATGCTACATCAAGTAAGTACTTCCTCTGTTGGTTCAGAGGAATAAACTTAGAGAAAGGTGGAGAAATACGAGGAGAATATCACAACAAACCGTAATCCAGGAAAGAAAGGAAGTGTGATCTCCAAATTTCAAACTGTGTAAGAGATGAAATTAGAACTTTGGCTTCTTGATCCTTATCCTGCAGCTGAGAAAGATTAGTTCAGGTAACTGCATAGCTTGTATCTTTTTTCTTCCTCTGTCTGTCCAGTTTTCTTCTCGTTGTTCCATTTTTTCTTGCATTGATCTGCTTCTTTACTATTATCGCCTATTTAATTCGAATTTCCATCCTACTCCTCGTCTTTTACACCCCTGTTTCGCTTGGTTTGTTTTCTTTTCTATTCTACTCTATTTGCTTTTTTACAGGCGGACTTCTTTCAACATAATTAAGTTCACTGCCGTCTTCATTTGATCCCCACAGTATTAAGTATTGACACAGTACCTGGACACCCGCTTTTCACCTCGCCGCTGTTTTAGCTTTAGTAGCACGAGAAGAGACGACGTTATGTTCTTCACGTTTCTGTCAATTTTTCCCACTACGTAATAGCATCACCAGTGCCGAAGTGCCTCAGTAGCTTTGATATGATTCTAAGTTTTTTTGAGAGGAAGTTTGAGGTTAAGGAGTGGTAAAATTCGGAAACACAAATGAGTAGTCATACTTTCGCATGAACGTAAACGTAGGAAGTGAACGTGCGGAATTTTTTCGACAAATTTTGCACGTTTACTTCCTACAAAAAGTGCAAGGCCTAATTTTAACGTGGAGAGAAGAAGAGAGTCTGATTTCCCTTTCTGACTCCAAAATTAGTTGAAAATTAGCAGAAAACTGATCTTCCAAAGAAGAAATTTTTAAAGCGAGTCCAAAGTCCCCTCTGGCTATCTTTCGTATTTTTTTCACTATCTCGTATCAACGTTAGACTGTGTAATATAGGATTTTTGTAGAAAAGTACTTTCTTCAATTAGAAGGAGGTACTGGAAAAGAGTCTTTACTTTCATTTGAGAAACCTCCACTATTTTTTATGCGAATTATATTCCTTTAGCTTCTATGTTTTTTTCATATATTAACGTGATTTAAGTGCCGATTATCATGCATTACGCATTCTCTAACTAAGAGCAAAGCAAACAATACAACTACATGCTGGGAAGTAAAGACAGAGTGAAAAAAGGGGACTAAGTAGAGAAGGAGAAAAAAAAGCAGAAACAGAAACAAGAGTGGATATAGGAACAGTGAAACAAACGAAAATGAGTGAAGTAAGCTTGTGGTACATTGTAGAAGGTAAACTTATGTTATAGAACATGTTGCAGGAATAAAAAAAAACAAAAATGTTGGAACCAGTAGCCTTTCTGAGGCGAAAAAAGTATGACGTAGACATAAAGTTAAGAAAAGGCACAAAAGAACGACTTTGGAAGACAGAGAAACAAGACAAAATAATCGTAACAAGCAAGACAAAGGAAAAAGACAAAACAATACGAGAGAGAAACAATAAAAGTAGAACGGAGAAACAAGACAAGTAGGACAGCAGTGATACAAAAAATGAAAGGAGTTGAAAATACAAATCAAATAGGAAGAGCAATACAAAAGCAAATGGAAAGACGAGAAGAAAACTAGACAGAGAAAAAGGAAAAAATGTTAGCTATGCAATTACCTGAAGTGATCGTCGTTAGCTGCATGATAAGGATCAAAGACCCTAAATTCCAGTTTCATCCCTTACTTAGTTTCAAATTCGGAGATCATTCTTTTCTTCCTTGAATTAGGGTTTATTGTAATATTCTCCTCGCTTGTTTTGTGGTGATCGTACGTGATGCACCGTATAGCACTCGCCTTCTACCTTTCTCTAAGTTTAATCTTCTGCAGAGGAATTAGTTACCTACTACACCATTTTGAATTTCTCGGCGCGTTGGCATTGATCCAAGAACCAGAGATTCCCGCGGCCGGGTATAAGTTTAGATACGAGTGAATTGGCATTCGCTCCCACCTTAGCACCTCAACTGCCGGATTACTTTGTTGCTTTCATGTCCTCCCTTTGGATTTCATGTAGTAATCAATGCGCATCAGATATATGACCACATCGACCTCTTCCGCGCGAGTACAGAATCAGGCGTACACGTTCTCTTTGGTAAGGCTTTCAGGACATCCAACTACTCGCAAACAGTGCGACTAAATGACAAACCTCGCCATATGCACAAAGCTACGGGCCACATATTGTCCGACTCGGTAGGTGCAAGCTCCACAAGTAAAAACAAACACACTTGTCATTAGTTCTGTTACTCATGAACTTTGCTTGAATTCGTTGCAAGTAGAACGGCTCCATTAAGGTACGCGTTACACCTTTGAATAATATGGAAGGTATGGTCATCAACATGTTATTGTGCCTTAAGAAAGAACGCTCCTATAGTACACAACTGATCGACATTTGCATTGAATGCCCTGACTTTAGGGCGCATCGGATTTGTGTAGATGGTCGTTGGTATAATATCGAGTAACTGCAAATCACCCTCGAAACAAACCAAACGTTCTTAGATAATATTTGGTTTTGAAATATGTCACTCAGTTATTTCCTGGTATAACAATAATAAACCTTGGTTTAGTTGTTTTCGATTAACACATTGTAAATTCCACATGAAGAGATCAGAAATGTGGCCTGCAGAATGCTTCTTCTGTACGTATTTTCGTTTCAGACGAACGCTCACTTATAGTAGGGACAAATGACATCAAACACGGTGCAATTGCGTAAGCGGCTGCTCTCGAAGCAAGCAATCCCTCGTATCTAACGTGGAGCGTTAGAAACGAGGGAGGGGCTCCGCTACCCCCATTCTTCGCTGCAGTATTTGATGGTTCTACCTCGATACCAACCGCTTTCTCAACCGCGCCGGGCGAGCGCAGCCGCTCACACAACTGCACCGTACTTCATGTAGTTTTTACATTACTAGGCATTCGTTAACACTAGTGTTTCCATCTTTTTAAAAATAGGATCTCTGGACTCGTCTCTTCCAAGTTCAAATACTTAAAAAAAAGGCTGAAAAGAGAATTATATGAATTTGTAAACGTTCATTGTTTGAGACCAAACCAGACGTTTTGGTAGGAAGATCGTAAAAAATTAAGGGAAAATGTAGTGGGAGGGGCTCTTAACCGCTCTCTTATTTCTGGACGCTCTATCTTCCTTTTTTCCCTCGGTAGCGTTAAGCTACATGTCATAGATCCCCGAAGACTAATGTTTAGGTTTTTGGGCGCCGAATAACCAGTGTCTTGACACATCGGCTAGCCACCGCAAGCCATTGTATAGGCCAGTTACACGTTCGTAAACCTCAAACGATTCTGAATTGAAGTGAACGTGGGGGCGCATTCCAAGCGGATTGACTAAGGTCAGACACTTTATAATAGCGAAAAGTTAAGCGAAATAGTACCCAAAAATCTAACAAAAAGATGAGAAAGAAGCGGCAAATTGTGGTGTGTAGGAGAATAAGCTCTGTTTTACTTCAAGAATGCAGCGTCATAATGGCCTTGGAAGCAGACCGAACAAATCCTAAGGAGGAAGCGGAGCGACGAGAACATCACAGAAAGGCTGAGGTCTGGCTTTAGGCGGACGTTCTTTTGTGTTTCGATAATCGTTCAAGGTAGTGAAAACAGAACCCATCTGCATGGAAAATAGTCTTACGTGTTGTTCCATCGGATGTGGTGCGGGTAGTAGCATGCATTTATCACTCAGTGTACCAGCTAATGAGTATTGCTATCCGTATAGATCGCCAGCGACGATACCGATGATTTGATCTACGCGCGGAATATCAGGGTGTCATAGGTCACAGAGCGGTGCAATAGTTTACAAGTTATTCATTGAAGTTAGTTACAAGTTTTTTTGAGGGCCTAAGGCTAGAAGTCCTAGCCCTAGGCCCTCAAAAAAAAAAAGTGTGATCATGAAAAGCAATTAATGACATACCCAGATAGCCTCCCCGCTTTTTTGTGGACATGAACTGTCCGATAGAGTGCGACGAATACTACGAACCCTGAGAAACATTTGAAACTTGTGTATGATTCAATGACAGTTTATTGCCTTCATAAGTGGCACCAAACGCCACGTCATGGAGGCGGCGTAGAGCGTTGGATTGGCGCTGGGTCAACAGTTGCGATCTCTTGTCATTTCTGTTGCGTTCTCCTTATTTAGGAAGCAGTCGCTCGACATTCAGATCTGTTCACTTTTCATTTTGACAGGATTGCCTTCTATCACCAACTCAGTTTCAACTGTATTTATCTTGTATATGTTTGTTTAGCTGTGCTGGTACGTGGCAGTCCATTGGGTTTTCGTTAGTGTGGGCTAAGCTATGCTCTCTGAGCTTGTCATAGCTTCTACACTGTTCGTCAACGCTTGTGCTGTACTCAACTTCAAACTGTTAGTATTTTCTTTTCTGCTGATCCATTTTTCTATAACTCGATATCTTAATGAGTGTTGTAATTGACTTGCTTGCATCAAAACTGTATTGGAAAGACGCAGAAAATCAAAAAAAAAAAAAAGCACGGCAGCTTTGAAGATGTATAGACGCTTCTTTTCTTTTCGTTTACCCTGCTATTAATTAAACTGGTGCTTTCATTGAGCTTAATTCGAAGAGAAGTTAATTCCTTATAAGCATTGGTAGCAATTTCTCAAACTTTTTAGGATTATTTTCTGCTAGATTCTTGCATTTATCCTGAGTTCCTTTTTCGGTATAAGGAAGTGTAACATGTTTCACTTTTTTGTTGATGATTTTAATAGGGCATCGCCTTAGAGATTGCAACTGCGTGATTTTATGTGTTCAGAAATAGAAGGAACCAAGACTTCAACCATTTCGTCGTTGAAAGTGAGGTGAAGACGGTCGGTGATAAAATACGAGAATTTTTGTTATCACTGCAGTACTTCCGTGTATTCATTGCCTTCTGGAACGTATTCATTATCTTTCTTATGCTTGTGTAAGTTCTTTCATCATTCTTAATACCCCACGGAAATAATTCTGTTTCTCCTTAGTTGGAATAGATAGCATCATTTCACTTCATTGTTTGCTAGCATAATATGTCCTTACTCTTGTGAATTAGAAAGTAAGTTATCGGTATCCTGTACTTACTTCTTTAGGTTCTTCTCCCATTAGTTATGACGGCAATGTCAGATATTTCAAACCATTTCTCCAATGGCATGGATTTCCTTACTTCCGCAGATCTGATTCTAAAGGTTGCAACATTACTGTTTCACTAGTTTTTCTCATTTTGACACTCGTTTGAATATTTTTTGCAGACAGCGACGAATAATTCAATATTATTGTTTAGCAAGCTTTATAGACTTTTGGTTTGGTGTAGTACTGAATTGCTCTTCCAGAAAACTCTCACTACAGTTCCGGCAGGCCGTCCTCGTAGCAGTGCTGATAAAGCTCGTCAAGAGAATTTGGGAAGGGTAAGTGTTCTTTGCCATCGTTCATGATCTCTAATGTTCATCATTTCCTTTACTGCAGAGTTGTTGTGAATAATTTATTCTTTGCCTTTTTCCGACTATATCACTCGTAGATTGATCTTTATTTTTCACGAGTGTTCGCTCATATTTGAGAGAGTCTACTCGCGCTCCCGTTGCGGCGAAGTACCAGTAATTGAGGCGGAGGTCGAGCTGTCCGTTGTCGTGTTCGATGTTGAAATTTGGAAGTAAAGCAGACGGGACATAGCTTAACGGGCATTTTATTCATGATATGCCCACTGGGGAATTTGTGATTGTGATTATGAGTCCCTCCACAAAGATTTACCGCCTCAGCGTGGCGTGGAGGTGACTCTGGGGGTCGAATCCCACATCTTTTCCACCGCTCTCTCACCATACCCATTAGAAAGGAGGTACGACAAGGCGATGCTATATCGCCGTAGCTGTTCACGGCTGCATTGCAATAGATAATGAAATCACCTTTTTTTGGGAAGAAAGGGACATACATGTTGATGGAAGATTTCTCTCGAACCTTCGTTTTGAGGACGACATCGTTCTCTTTTCGATCAGTACCAATGAAGCAGAAACGATGCTCAACGAATTGAACGAAGCAGGGAAGAGAATAGGACTGCGAATAAACAGAACGAAGACACAGTTCGTGAAGAACGCCTACTGCGGGGACGGAGGAGTACAACTTGAAGGCTCCCAAATCGTGGACACATCGTACGTGTTACGCTGCAGAAACCTGGGCAGACACCGCTGCCACGTCTAGGAAGCTACTTACTGCCCACAGAGCCCTTGAGAGATTTCTTCTGAAGTTTAACCGGTGCACACAACACCTAGCCAGTCTTCGCAGCTCTGAATCAAGAGGAATGTCCCGTCTACGCGACCCAGCGGAATATATATATATATATATATATATATATCGAAAGCAAAACATAGATGGGCCGGTCACATCATGAGAAGAATCGACGATAGATGGACTAAAAGAACGTTAGAGTGGATCCTAAAAGATGCTAAACGCCCTCGAAGGAGACCGCCAACGAGATGGGGTGACGTGTTCGTTACACGGATGGACCAGCTGAGTGCTCAGCTGGATACGGCTCAAGGACCTCGTCAACGTCACTCACGAAACTTGAGAACATCTTGGATGACAACGGCGAGGGAACGAAACGAGTGGAAGAGATGCTGGGGCCCGCACGTCCTGTGAAGATGGGCCGTCTTAAAAAAAAATTATGAGTCAAGGAAGGGCATAGGAGCCTTTCAAGTAAGGAAGGTGCACCCGATGCATACCTTGATCGCATTTTTTTTAAAATGATCTACTGCAAGTTATGTCTTTCCGTCCGCCACTGAATGCTTGCTTCTTAGAGGCACAACCGATACTGTTAAGTTCTGTTATTTCGTAGTTTCTTCTTTTACAATCGAAAAAATTCTGAAATGGTCTAACGGTGTCGAACGTATGTTGACACTGCGCGAATAATAGCAATAATAGCAATCCAGCTTGGAACATTTCATTTGCAGAGCGCCAGTGAATAGTCGCGAAAGGCCATGAAATAGCACTCGTAATTTGCGTCTTTTATTTTTGAAAGCTCGCGCTCGCGACCACTTTCTTACCTCTTATCGTGGATCTTGGAGAGGCGCTGCAAAAGTGCGAATATGGCTTCACCGGATTATCGCATTTTCTTGATGGTCTTGTTCGGGTGCGCGTTTACTCCACCATTATTCTCTAACGTAGCTCTAATAATTGAGTTAATTTCATGTTTTTGAATAACTCTGACTGCTTACGAACATGTTCAGGAAGCGGACGAAGACGATCATCACATCGACAGTATTTTGCAACAATTACGCGTTGAACTAGACGTAAAGCGAAGGGAAGAAGAAAGGCTGCAGAAAGAAATAGCTGGAGTATTAGTCGAATGTGCTTCAGGTAAAATGGTCCTTCAGTTAAAAAAACAAAATTTAATAAATTTTAAATAAACGAATTGTTGGTAATTTAAAAGTGTGAAAATAGGCGAAAATTTTCGATTTTCCGGTTTCTGCACGAGTAGATTAGTAGTGGGGGTGTAGTTTACATGTTCAGTCACGCCGAATTCTCACAGGTCTAGAAAAACGCTAGCAACCTAGCCCTGATTGTTTTGTCTCCTCAACAATGTAGAAGGAGTGCAGACCGCAACACGATTATGCGAGTTGTTTTTGTGGATGAAAATTCGTTTTGTGAGGAGAACTAAGTGGGATCCCCATGCTCGTGAACTGCACCAGTACCCCTATCTGTTTATGCAGAGATTCCAACATCGAAAATTTCGTGGTACGCTGCTGTTAAAAAGGGTCTTGTCTTTCCTCCACTTTACACTCGGATCCTTCTTATTTGAATCACACACTGGAAAAGAGTAGCCGTCTTTAAGTAAACTTAGCTCTTTTTCTTCTGTAGGAAATTCCGGAGGCGAGCAGAGTCGTGCTTTTGGAATGGCTGTGTCTCGGCTGAACAATGCAATGTTGGTTGTGGAGGCGGATGCCAAGCAGCTTGCTGCAAGCTTAAGAACTATTTCTCGGCTAGCAGATAATATTAGTGGTAAGGTAAGCGCGCAACTGCTAAATTAGTGGATTTAATGCTTTTGTGAGTTGTTTTGAATTAGAAAATAGAATTGAGTGAAATGAGTAGATAAACTATCTCGCTTTTTTTTTTATTTTGCCTAGTTGTTAGGCCTTATTCGATTTGTTAGAAAAGTATACCTTCTTTCCAACTTGGATAGTTATGGTTACAGTTGCACTGTAGAAATATTTCTAATTATTTCAGGTTTCGGCCCTTGATGTAGCCAAAACACGTGTAGTTGAATGCCTTCAGCTAGCGGGTGATATGCACGATTTAGGTTTGGTGTTAGAAATCTTTTTGACAAAGTGTTTAATAGTGACTATGCCGTTCAAAGATTAAATGTTCTGTCCGCTCTAGGAGTTTGCAGTGAAGGAGTAGATCAGTGCATTAACAACGAGGAGTATGAACAGGCAGCTCAACTTATCCACCGCTTTCTCACTCTTGATCGGGCTGTTTTTCAGTTGAGCAGTTCAGTTGATAGAGGTTGTGCTATTTATAACTATTGCCGCATTTGTGCTGTATTTTTCTGTGAACTAAAGTTGTTTTCACCAGATGCTGGACAGTCGATTTCGCACAGTTACGAAGTACTAACGAATGCTTCTTCACGACTTAAAGAAATCCTTGTACGAAAGCTCGAAACTGCCGTGGGTGGTGAAGACGTAGCAACTATGCAAAGGTACTAACAACCTGGATACTAATGATATCAATCTGTACCAATCTTCCTGTTCTTATTTCAGGTGTCTTTTTCTTTCCAAAAATATCAGTTATAAATCAATATATCCATGGCTGGCAATAATGATCGTTAAAGGCGCTTTCCAGCCTGAAATCCGTTTCTCCCCACGAATCTGGGGTAGTACGCGTTTCAGGTAGTGCCTTGCGCCCTCCCGCACCCCGCCTGCGATTCGTCATAAACCCATTCGGACGAATCGCAGGAGGGGTGCTAAGGTTGCGCATTGCAACAGAAGACGTCGTAAGAAGCAAATCCGGGGTCGTCCGTTTACACTGATACAGAGAGATGAACGGAATCATCCTCAAACCACCATCAAACTCGTACCACCCATGATGCCTTTAATTGTGCTGCGTTCGCCTTAAGCCACGCCCATCGCGTAGCCTTCAACCCATCGTTAATCAACTCAACGTAGTCCATCATTTGTCTAAGGTACGAAGCACGCTTCGCAGGGAAACGCTATTTCTGCTACTGCTTCTTAGCGGAGTATCTGTCGTCCACGTAAGGAGATACACGAAGTGCCAGTAGCAGAGAAAATTATTTTGGCAGCGACGGCGAGGATCCTTACAGGATCAAAACCGCTACGCTCCACCGCACCGCTTCGAGCCGCCGTTCACGCAACTGTCCATGCTTCATGTCGTTTCGAGCCAACTCTACGTCTTTGTTCTTTTCTTTCTTTCTTTGTTCCCTCCTAAAAGCGAACCATCACGTAATTGGGATACAGACTCAATGGTGGGCTGACTCCATGATCAGAGCTAGCCTAAGATGTGTTGACTCTGGGCTACCGACAGCTTAGTCTAGGCACTTATTCAGCTACACATAATAGGCTGTGGGTACGTAAGGACCGACCCCTTTCTGACACCGACGCACCAATTCGACGTGGTGGCAGCAATCTGACGTTTTATTGGACCTGTCTCGCTGCTTTTTGAAATTTTTTCAGAAACACACACATGCACGTGACAGAATAAGCCCGTTATTATTCGACATGATATTGCAGTATTTACATGTAAGTATCGCTTTTTGAGGTTCGTGAAATTGTTTCCGTTGATAAATGAGCATGACTGCGGCCTTGTAATATTTGGCAAGTACCTGAGTCAGCAGATAGCGAGGATTGGAGAGGAGAACTTAAAGGCAAGTGTGTCGTATAATTTTGTCGGACTTGAGTTATCATTTGTCTTGCAGGTTATGATTGCGGGCGGATTGGATGAAAAACGAGTGGATGTACTTTATGCTGATACCTTATTTTTATTCTTCGAAGGTGAGATGTATTGCTTTTGGTAAAACGTTGGATGTTTTCCCATATCCTTTCTGAACGTACTCCCAGTAGATATTTCATCAAAGAAATAAAGTACGTTTTCAGTAGTAGTGGCGGCTAGAGTGATGTGAATGTTTTCGTCGATTTAAAAGTTGTGTTCTCCTTAGTCATTCTAATTTTCACACTTATTGTGAAACACCCATTGGAATTGTTATTTTGGTCGCATTTTCCATGTTTTTGCTTTCATGCTTCTTAGTAAGGTTGGTTTGACGATTTTGAAAGTAGATAATTTCGGTTTTTTAATTCAGGAATCGCTGCTTTGCTTGAAACAAATCAGCCACTCATCGAAAGTGCATATGGACCGGATAAGCTGCTAGATTTCGTAAATATGCTTCAGGTACGTTCTACGCTATATTCTTCTTCAGTATCCATCACTTTCACCTTAATACGTGTAGATCGATATCGACAAAGTTGTTGGCAAGGTCATCGATGAGTTTGAGAAAAAACGACAACTTGAGAAAAAGATGAAAGCTGCTCAAAAGATTTTGCTGGAGAATAAAAGTTCTGATAAAAGTGGAGGTGAGATAATAGCTGGCAAATATTATTACTCCTTCACTTTTCTTCCACTCTCTATTTTTTGATGTGCAACTGCTATTTTCTGTGCTCGTACTATACAGTCTACATCGCTTGACATTGATTCTAGAGAGGCTAGATGCACTGCAACTGGACACTTTACTTTCTGAAATTTGTTTGATGAATACCCACACTGAAATGTATTGGAGATTTGTGAGGAGACGTATCAAAGGAGCGTCCAAGGAGAAGACCCAAGAGGAGGTCATTATGGCTGAATCCAATTTTCCTAAACTGTTTTGATGAAGTCAGTATTCTTCTAGTTTGTTATAACAAATGGAGATGACTTCGGTGACGTTGACGAAGAGAGGAAGAAACGTCTTTACGAGGAAAAAATGAGACGCAAGGAAGAAAGAGAGAAGAAGCTCTATCAGTTGTTGAACAGGAGCTTGGTTGGGTCCAAAATGCAGGTAAGTGCTCTTCTGCCGATGTATCACATCAGTTCCTGCGTAAAGATCTTCATTGTGATATACCACAGGCAAAAGGTAGCCAAGTAGCCGTCTAAGCAGCTTTAAAGAATCAGCAAGGCTGATTCTTTAAAATTAATTTTTAGATTTAAATGATGCTGCTTTAGGAGCTGCTCGGTAACTACATACTTCTAGAGCAGTACTATATGGAGGAATCTGTGAGAAAGGCTATAGATCTGGATGTGAGAGAGGACGGTTTGACTAGGTCAGTTGTTTTGCATTTATGCGACGCGTTAGGAAAACACAATGCATGCTTTCATAATCTTTTCTTTTTTCTTTCTTTTTGATAATATAGTTCTTCATGTTCAGTTTGGGGCACCCCAAAAGAGTTGGTCAAACACTTTATTATAGCACCACACAATTAGTTTGATCTTGAGTTTGTAATTGATCGAAATCTAGAATGAACTTCACAATGATCACTTTGAAATGTTTTTGTATCAAAAATTTCACGAAAATCTTATTTTCTCCTCTTATGCAGATACTGATGTAAATGTCTTCTTATCTTAGGAAAAATAGTTTTAGTTCGGTTGTGGACGATGTGTTATTCCTTGTCCGTAAATGCGTCAGGCGAGCAACGAGTAGCAGCTCTGTGGACTGTGTTTGTGCAGCACTGAATAATGGTGTAGCTTTACTAGAAACTACTTTCTATCATTATCTTCTTACAGCAGTCCAAGTATGTGTTCCAGAAGGTGATTCTTGACGTGAGCTTTAATTATTCCAAGCTCAGCTATGTTAAGGCTGGCTACCCATCCACAACCTTTGCTGCAGAGGCGCTACAGACAGCGCAAAGCGCATACAGTGTCATTCAACATGGTTTGAAATCTTCGTTTTTTTCTTTTTCTGCGAACCTCAATGGAGTTTTAAATTTTTCTTTCATCTAAAATTACTCCAACTTTTGTAAATTCAAGGTAAATCTTCTGAACCAAGACCGGATATCCAGAGAGAAATATTTTTAACCGCTAGTAATAATGCTAGAAGTACTGCCGATCTCTTGCTAGAATTGCGTGAAGGACTAGAGCATGAATGGAGCAAAACTCAGGTGATTCGTTTCCTGAACGTAACCAACTTCTACATTTTCGATCATGTTCTGTAGGAAACTGTTCTACATCAATCACAAATCAGTTAAAATTCGTACTCAATAATTAGATCAACACCAACAACAGCTGAATTTGTTTAGCGAAGCGCTGTAGAAGCGGGTAAACTGGATAACGCTGTCAGCCAGTTGTCGGATGTATCTAGGAAAATGCATCATTTGGCGTCCCTTGCTATGGAATCGTTGTGCAGAATTGTTTTTCGGCCGAAGGTTAAGGCGAGGTGAGTGAAACAACACAACGGGATAGTCAAGCTGTATGATTTCCAATGAGTAGGATGTTTCACCCCATACAGTTAGGATGGATCGTTTTTTATGTGTACAATTCACTCGAACGTGTTGAATAACGTGGCGTTTTTAGCTGTGATGGGTACGTGGATATTGCTCACATATTGACTGATTCACAGCTGGCTGAATTTGAAGCAGTTGATCCGTTTATTGAACAGTTCAATGCTAATCTAGACAAACAAATAGCCATCTTTGAGACTTTACTTCATAAGGAGAACTTTCACGTAAGAAAACACTTACAATGAAATCAGTTACGAAGGTAGCCTTGTTTTTTTCAGTCATTGTTATTGGCCGTATGCAGTGAGGTAGAACGTCAAATGGAATGCGTCATTATGAAGTGCTCGTTCAACAGGCTAGGAGGTCTGCAACTGGATCGCGAATTCCGCCAGCTGAGCGCATACCTCAGTGGTGTTGCTGGCTGGGTTGCGAGGGAAAGATGTGCTCGATTGGGACAGGTGGATACATGAGTTTCCTAGTAACAGTTCTGTGTTGTGGTGACTGTCCTTCTTAAATACTGCGCAAATGTGTAATGTTTTGCGTTTTCTAAATCATCTGGTGGTGATAAGGAAATTTAATCCTACTTTGTGGTAAATCTTTAGTGATAGGGACGTTGCTTGGAGTTTTACTTTCTCATGAACACTCAATTATTTAGATTGTGGCACTTTTGAACGTGGAAAATGTGGAAGAAGCGGTTGAACTACGGGAAGCTACGAAAACTTCCTCAATCACTCGAATATTATCCGCATCTGACGCAATGAAGGTGCTCGAACTTAGGATTGATCTGCCTGCAGCTCTCGTTCAAAAACTCCAGTTGTAATCTGCATTTGTTAGTAATATTGTGTTAACATTTTTGACATGTAAAGCATATCCTGTTAAGTCTAACTCGTGTTTTTTCTGTCATAACTATGTGTTTGGGAACCTGGAACGATCTAATGTAAATAATAGAACTATTATATAATATGGGATAATGGAAATGATTAATGTTTGACGTCTATTTAATGAAACCCAGTGATTTTGAAGGTGTATTTGAATTTATTGCCCTGCGGCCAAATTGTCGACAGCACAAATTCGTTGCATTCTTCATGACTTTCTCTAATTTATTTTAGTTTATGACCTATGCAGTATCGTCGGCATGGTGGGAATCGGTGAAGGGGCATCCTCATGGTGTTAAGACAATGTCCACAAGATTCTGACCAACTGTTCTTCGCACAATGTCGTGGATGGCGAAATCGAACATTAAGGGTCTTGTCAGTGCTTTTTGTCTTGCTCCAGCTACCCTTTCAAACGATGTTTCACGTCCAGCTGATGTTCGCACTGCAGCAGTTGCTCGTTGTTTCATCAAGTAGACGAAAGAACCTTCCACAGGCGCGTTGCAATGAGGACGTCGTAAGAAACAGTGTTCTGGGGTCGTTCGCTTACATTGATACAGGGAGAGATGAACAGAAATACCTTCTTCACCACAATCTACGACCCATGGGCATAACCCACCTGAAACCCGTACCACCCCAGATTCGTGAGGTGATGCCTTTAACTTCAGTGATTTTTTAAACTCAATAGAATAAAGTGAGAAACTCATTTATACTATCGAAAGACCACTGTATGCAGGATTTGAATGATATGCTATACATTAAAAGGTACAATTGAAAAGTCGCAAACATGTTCCTGCACGTAACAAAACAATTGAAAGAAGGAAAAAACTGGCAACAAACAGACGTAATAAAACGGTGCTATAAGCACCTACGAGAACAGTTGCACAAGCTGAGCAACTCAACGTAATAAAGGTGAGCATTGGGTGCTCATAGCAGTAAATTGAAGCTGGCTGGATCGTCAGAATGATATTTGTCACGACAAATGCCACGTACTGCAACTTGGTGCGGCGGACAAGACGATTCACATTTTCTCACTATGTGTTCGCCCACGATTCGTAATACTTGCACTTGGCCACCCGGACAGGGTCCTTAAATAATCGAAGAGTTAGTTATTCCCAGCAATTTTCATGAAATATGTTTTCCACGTACCGTTTCCATATTCTTTCCTGTTGTTGACAACCCTGTTCTTTGAGTCAGGTCTTTTGACTGCATTCTCTCCGGTTGAGCAACATTGTAATCGTTTCGTTATAGTGCTGCGCACGCATCTGTATCCACCTGGACAAGAAGTTGGACCTGTGTTACTGCACTGCACAGGTGTACCAGTTGACGGGAACAACAGTGCAACTCCGGAAGGACATCCGTGACTAGTTGAATACGCGGAACAGCAGTAGTAGTTCTTATTTAGTCTGGAGAAGGTGCATTTGTAGCCGGAAGGACACGGACTGGTCGTGCACTGTTTCGGAACCCCATTCACGAGATAGGCTGATCCTTTCTCGCACACTTCAGGCTTAGATGTTGTGGCGGAAGAAGTTTCCGACTCGGACTCGTCAGTATCGATGTCAGGACCAGGTGCTCCTGTCTCGGTAATTTTCGAAAATCTAGTCTTGTTGCTACCTCCACAACAAATGTTTTGCTGTGCGGTTTCGGAAAACTGGCAGCTGTATCCCTGAGGACAAGTGTTTTTAGCTGGTTGACAGAAGCGAACGTTAGTAGTAAGCTTATCTATGTAAGGCATCTGTCCGGCAATAGGACAAGTAGTGACTTTACGAGAGCCCATCTTTTTCACACATACGCCGTCAACCTTCTCTTCACTATCCGGGCATTCGCAGTGTCCTCCGTCACAGGTAGAACCTCCTTGGCATTGTTCGTCAGCTTCACAGGGTTCACCAATTTCGACCTTGCGTAGGCAAACGCCTTTGACATCCACCTCGTTTTCTCCGCAGCCCGCTTGGCACGCTCCATTAACGAAGCTCTGACCATCAGGGCAGCTGCACCGACTGTTCTTGCAGATAGAGCTTGTCGGGCATTGGACTTGGTTTGTGCACGCTTCGCCGAACGCTACTCGATTGAGGCAGGCGCCGTCAACAGCAACTTGATTTCCGGTGCAGGCTGAAAAGAAACTCCTATAGACGAACATATTAATGGTAGATTGATATTTCAGTCCTAAATGCTTGTTTAGGCTTTTGCATTTTGAGTGATGACGTATTAAATTCAATATTGACTTATAACGAGAAGTTCTGGTCTACATCAACTTGCGGGACAAGAGGTATTTCATGATTTGGACGCTTGAATCTTGACAATATTGCTAGGAGCAAGATAGTAAATGAAGGGAGTACTAAATTTGTTATAAACCCCTAGGAGGAGAAGTACATAACAAAAAAACTGGACGTGAATTGCAAGTAAAAGTAAGGTTTCCTTCCTCATAGTCACATCAGCCTTAATGTAGTAAAACTTGATCGAGTTTTTATGATGATTTGGCTCTTGTTAGAAGTCGTTTGGTCTCTCAGAAATCAAAAGTCTTTGGAGTTCGGTCGATCGAAATTCCCGGGTGGTATAAATTTGTTGTTAGTTTTGTAAGCGTTATTTATGAAACATAGAGAAGAAAAAGAAAAAGAGAAAAAGCATACACCTACTCAGTTCGCTTGTGGTACAGCACAACTGTAATCCACTGATACTTCTTTGGCACGAGTAGCCCTTAGGACAAGTGCTTTGTCCTATAGCGCAACTCTGCGGTTCTCCGGTAATACCAATGAAGGCAACCGAGTCATTCGGACATCCGCCAGACATTCCACAACATTGAAACTGATTGTTGGCAGTGGAGAATTGACAAAAGTAGCCAGTAGGACAGTTTTGGGACGCAGCGGTGCAAATTCGCGGAGCATTAGTGGCGACGTCCCGATATGCAACTTGATTATTTGGACACCCGAGTGCGGCAATAGACTTAGGAGTGGTGATGGGAGTGGCTCCGCAGCACTGGTAGCGTTGGTTGGAGAGCGACCACTGGCACGAGTAGCCGTTAGGACACGGAGCGTTCGGTGGGTTGAATGGATCGCAAGCAGCAATTTGGTTGTCTTTCATGAACACGTACTCGTTGGGAGGGCAACCGTCTGAAATTTGATGATGATAATCAGAATTTTCTTGAGTCAAGAAAATAACTGCCACTATTAACCTCACCTGAAACTGAAGCGATTTCTCCCTTACAACAGTGACCCGTTGTGAACTCAGATTGTGTGCTCTGGCAGCTGTATCCTGTTGGACAAGTGATGAATGCGCCGACGGTGCATGATCTCGGCATTTGGCTGTTCTCCTCAAGGTAAAACTCAGCCTTGTTGGGACATATATGACTAGCCGAGCAACAATATCCTTGGAATGCTCCAGGAACGTCGGACTGACATGAATACCCAGTAGGACATTGGTTGCTGCTACTGCTAATGGTGCACCTGGAAAAATCTCGGCTCACGTAGCGGTTTAAAATCTATTGGACTAGTCTATGTTTTACCTAATAGGTGACTTTGATGATGGCTCCCTATACAGAGCTTTTCCAGCTGGACACAGGTCTCCAGTGATAGAAGCGCAACAATAGTAGCGGTTTTTGAGAGCATTGAATCGACACAAGTAGTTGCTGGGGCAGGATCCTTCAACGTTGATGAGACATTCGCGAACGCTCATGTCTACAGCGTTCACGTAAGCTTTCTCGCCTTCGGGACATACCTCTGCAATAACGGGTTGGCCAATTTTTACGAATTGACAGAAGCTGGCTACAGTTTTGACTTACCCATATGAGTAGCGCCACAACACACACTTGTTCCGGATAATTGATCATACGTACAGGCAAAGTTAGATGGACAACTGTTACTCAAAGCAGCATTGCATTCGTACGGCATATTCGTGTTCGGATTGACGTAAGCGACATCTCCTGGTGTGCAGGCAGCGGACAAACAGAAATTGTTGCATTGCTCAATGGTTCCGAAGTTGTTCAGATTTCCGCTGCACCCATTGTATGTGAACTGGGTACACTCTTTAGTAACAATGTTGAAATAGTAGCGAGCTGCGGCGGAGGAGGAGCACGCACTGCCCTGTTGAGGAGGGAGTGAACAGATGTAAGACCGAGTAGGACAACAGCGATTGACCACGCTGCTTCCGGAGTTCACTGATGTACATTCGTGCGTAGTCGGGCACACTTGTGCGGCGGAGCAGACCATCAACTGACCGAACTCGTTCCTTTCAGGGGTACCCCCAGATGGGCAGCCACCAACACTGCAGTAACTCTCACAGTCATCTCTGGTGGCAAAATTGTTTGAGTTCCCGTCACAGCCATTATATTGAAAACTTTCGCATTCTTGTGTTTGGCTATTGTAGAAGTAGCGATAGGAAGAACCACTCCCGCAAGTCACTCCTTTGTGAGGTGAGAGGGTGCAGGTGTAGGCTGAAACGGTAGAATTTACGCAAACAGCTCTTTAAAATACAACACTGAACTTAGTTTATGTACTAGTGAAATATTTCGTGAAGGAATGCAGGTAGATCATGCAGAATGGTCTGTCCAGCCATACTTTGGTTGCTAGGAAACGAGCTGGACCCTTGCTTACCCTTAGTTGGACAACATCCCCATACGTATCCGTCGAAGTAGCACTCATAGTTCACAGGGCATGAATTTCCAGCTCCAGAGTTAGAACACACATAATAGTTGCCTTGGTAGTCTTTATATGCATCTCCCTGAGGACATTGAGGTTCAGCTGAAAGTATTAATTCACTGATTGCCTTCTATTCCATCTATTCACTCTTGAATGCTGTGATCACAACAATTGTAATCAATAAACTCACGAATTATGTTCTCGCAAGTATTCTGACACTCGAGCAATGTTTCAAAGTTGTTGTCGTTGCCCTGACATCCGGTGTAGTCGAAAATCTCGCAGGCGCGCGTCACAGCGTTGTACCAATAGCGGCGCACGCTTTGCTTACAATCACCCAATCGTAGCGGTTGCGAACAAATCGCTTCTGCAAATATCCAGATGTTAGCGTTTACGTTGAGAGGACACGAGGGAGACACGGAAACAGTGAGTCAGTGTGCGTGAGTACAGCAAGTGGACATGCGCTCAAAACAATGTTTAATTTTGCGACTTAAACGAGGTTGAGTTCCTTTCGGAGTTTAATGTGATTTTATCTGAGGAAGATGAAGCGTCTTATGACATACAATCCAAAAACTGAAAAGTAGGAAGATTGCGATTAGATTAGTTTATATAGAGTTTATGTGAATTATTTTTCTAGAACGGAATTTCTAGAACGCGTTTGAGCAATCGCCAAAATTACGTTGCAGAATAATTGAAGCAAGCTAACAACATGTAAAAACAGTAAATCATTGACAGCAGCATTTTAACTTTCCCTATCTAAAACTTAGATACAGGCTACATTCTTTGTAATATAACTAAACAGTAACAAAACAAAAAGAAAAGATCTGTTGCCTTTTTTTGGATGAAGGTCTCCGGTGGGCATTTTTGAGTAAATACTAATACGATAATTTTATAGGTAGGACACAAATGACTAAACGATCTCAGGATTCAGTTGATATGTTTCGTAGACCTGTTTCATTTCTTTATTTGCTGATGATGCCGGACCTTGAATAGAGAATTCCTCGTTTTCAACATTTTGCCTGGATTTCTTACTATTTTATGAAACAATTCCTAATCTAGAAATTCTATCTTCGGCCATTTAAATTTTATGTTTGGTGGTCAGCCGGAAGAATATACGGAATTGGTTATCTTCAGCGGTTGGTGGTACATTTTGTTTAGTATCAACCTCGCCTTACACTAAGGGCACTAGTCAAGGGCAGATTACATTCTCGCACAGAAATGAGAAGCGCAACAAGAATACTTGCTATGTTCTAGATTCTCAAGAAAACAACACTCGTAATCAGCAGAAGATTTCGATTTTGGAAGTAAATGCACTACTTTCAAGTTTTTGCCTATAACTAAATAACTGAAACTTTGGTATGGAACAGGATGTGGAAAAGATTCTCGTCAAATATAACCTACAGGTTTTCTATAACCCTACAGGTTATAACGAAACTTTTATGGTTAAAACATCAGAAAGTTCGATTCGCGCTTGTGAAAGATCTTTCAGACTTTTCGCAATGGAGGAGTACAAAGAAATTAGGAAAGAAAACGCAGCAAACACTCACGAGGACGTGGACAGCAGACGTTATGGTCGCTCTGACATTCATGGGTACTCGGGCAATCACCGTTTGTGCTGCAACGCTGGTTAGCAGCGCCAATTTTCAGTGGAGTACCATATTTGCACTGTAGCTTAGCACAGAATAATTCGCAATCAGCGGCAGATTTGAAGTTATTGAAGTTTCCTAAAGCTCCGTTGTAGGTGAAAGCGATACATCGGCCTTGTTCAGCATCGTAGTAATATCTGAAATATAACCACGGATTCTTCAAATTTATTCAGGGACTCTTTGGGAAGAAAAACCTGCTGGATGTAGAGAACGACAGACTGAAGCTCCTCTTCATGGTTACTCCTGGATCGAAGTTAGTGTTGCGAACAATGTCAGCTGGTCTACCACCTGTATTGCTACAAATGGACGAGACTGTGGGGCAGCACATTTGCATCGAACCAATCGTCGTGCACTCGTAATTAGAGGTGCACGAGGAAGCTGTTTGGCAGTTGTTGATGGGCTCGTCCTCGTTTTGGGAGCCACCGGTTACGTACTGAGGTGATCCGCGTTTGCAAGCTGGAATTTAATATTTATTAACAAAATATTTTCGGGATTTGATTTGTAGTCTGCATGAATTCCTCTTATCTTAATCTACTCTCTTCGAGTTGATCACTAAAAGCGTAAACTCCTGTGGTGTAGTTCAGTCATGTGGCTTCAAATGCAAACACCCATGATACTATTGATATCTTCTAGTGATCTACGATCACTGCACGATGGATTTCTTCCACCTTGTTCATCAGTGTCCTTACTCTCGCACGTTTATCTCTCTTTTGCCGTTCTTTTCTTCTTTTCTCCTTTTTCCATCTACTTCCTCTTTCAGCCTATGTGTTCTACTTTTTCCTTCAACGCTGTTTCCTTGAAAAGTGAAAAATTACATTTTGTCGCTGGGGATTATAGCCAGCAAAACTTGCCGCCCGTATGTTTCCTGATTTCTTTTCTCAGAGGCTACAGCGCGTCCAAAGCAGCGAGTAATATTTAGCTTTGACTTAGCTATTATTGCCAATCAGTAAAGTATTTTCTATACCATCATGTTATTAATCGTAATTGACGAAAATTGAAAAGAAATTCCATAACAAATACATTATTTCTGAACTGCTGAGGGGTGCTCTTCGTATTGTGGAAGCCTTTGGCAATGTCATGTCATCTCTTGAAGGAGAAATTGTGGTGGAACACTATTCTTGGCCCTACTGCATCGCTAGTGTGCAAGTTTCTACGACGATATAATTTCAAGCTTCAAGTACTCTCTCACCTCCTTTCGTACTTAAAACCTTCGGTCGACTCCAGTCTCACCCACTGCTCATGATCCTGACCTTTGCCTTCGAGTCTCAAAATAGATCTTCGTGCATCGGAGTGGGCGACTTTTGTGATGCGAGGTGGTCTTTTTTCTTCGCATACTACATATGGCGGGGTATTTGAACGCGTGATACGAACGTAGTCGCCGGGTGCGTAGCCGCGGATGATTGTGTTTGCGCACTTGACCTGTGGTCAAAGCCAGACGAAGAGAAATTCTTTTACGAGCAACAAACTAAGGACGACCGCATTTTTACATTACTCAGAAGTGCGTTTCCATAAGAAAGCTGATCAAATACTCACTATCTCGACAGTAGGATTCGCAATGTTCGCGAGTCTTGAAGTTGTTAGGTGATTGCATCTCCGTCTCATCCCACGGGTCCCACATGAACTGTTCACAGGTGCCAGTGACTGCGTTGTACCACCAGCGTGGCCGCACACCCGCGGGTGCTGCCGCACCCGTGTCGGCTTCTCGTTTTGGCTGGATGCAGGTAAATGCTGAAATGGGAACACTTCAATTGCCAGAAAATCCGTTGGTGAAGCGAATTGTAGAAAAGATTCCCAAAAAGCTACTTTCTGGATTGGTAGAAATTTAGAAGCAAAATGCCACGATGAAATTATGCTGTCATTTCTCAGGATGAAATTATGCTATTTTGCCAGATTTCTCCTGAAATTTTCAACTAATATCTGTGAAATTATGTGAGCTGCGGAGAAACCTATAACTTGTTCATCTAATTGTTTCAGGTTTTTTTTTAAATAGGAGCACCGCTAGATAGATATTAGACAAAAAGGTAGGTTATTTGAAGTGAAATAAAGAATAAACTCACAGAAAATTAATAGATCACATATGCAAATCTCCGTCAAGACTTTCTAAATTCAGTGGAAATATTTCAATGATTTCCGATCAAAGACTCTCATAATAAATAATGGTCTCAAAACAGTTTTCCTGCGCAAGAGTAGGCTGTAACTAATCAAACGCAGAGTTACGCTACATTAGTTACGTTCCCACATGTTTGTCACAAGGTGTTGGTCAATTTCCATCTTTTTCTTAATATATTGTGGTTTCTTGAACCGAAATAAATTAATGCAGCCATTCCTTAACAAAAAAAAGTGTTTTTTTTTTCATTTGTATATGACCATTATGTTCTACTACATTTATTATGTTTTTTTTTAAAGTTTTAGTCGTTTCCTAGGCAGGAAAGGATTAAAATGCACAGAATGATTGCCTTACTAAGCAATTTTTGCGTTTCTTTTCAATAAAATTCAAAAAATTCAATAATGACAGTGTATAAGCTCAATGTCGAACGAAGAAACCAATGAGTTACAGGTAAACGAAAGCAAATTCTAGAAATTTTCTAGCAAAATCTAGTAGAGCTAAGCCAGATGACTAGGAGAAACATAGTGGCTGGCAAAGAAATTCTTGTGCTGTCTTTTTTCTTCACACAATAAAACGAGAATTTGAGAACTCATTATGTGGGATACGTTAGCGACAAATTATTAATGTTAGTGCCCTTTATCATAATTAGACTATTATTTTTAGATTATTTAAAAAAAACGTATTTGTTGTAATGACGGAACTATGTTAAGAAGGAAGGGATCTCTTGGTATCTGGGATCGAAAACGAGGACCCTAAAGCGAAAACGCTTAATAATAGCGCATAATCTGTTTGAGTATTTTGTTGGATAGCTGCGGTTGCATTTCTTCTATACAGAGAAATTCTTTTAAATGGCACAAGAATCCATTCCAAATGATGTTCTCGAAGATTTTCATTTAGTAGGAAAAAACATATCTTAAACACTAGCGTTCTATTTAAATCCCTTAAATTTGCTCATATCATATTCTTCTGTAGTACTTCATAAATAAACGACCACAAGAATCAGAAGAAAGACAAACAGAAGCAAAACATAGAAATCAGTGATTAATAATGATGATCACGATATAATTCAGTTTTTAGCAGTCTTATCTACGAGGCTCACATCCTAATAACTGTAGAAGTGAGGCTGTTTTGCATGGAACTTGAATAAACAGAGCTGACGCCCCGATATTAGGGCGAATGCTGACAAGATTACCCGTAGTAGTAAGGGTCATTACCCCTTTTTTTGAAATATGCAGAGCTTTTCTACCTCGCTCTATTAGTCTACCACTTGTTCATTTCTAGTGAACAGCAAAAACTGTTAAATTCTCTTCACTATCCTCAAATCCTTCAATGTGTTGTTTTTTTAGTCTTACCCCTCCCCCCTCCGCCTCCCCTTCCTTCCTTCCCCAGCTTCGGGTCCCAAGGAAGTGCAACTCTCATAGAAAGGTGGAACACTGTGGTGGACAGTCATGGTGAAAACATCGACGGATGGTCACAAGTGCGTGATTAAGAAACTATAAAAATGTAAGGCGTATGAATGTGTTGGAAAATAATTAGCTAACCTAATAACAGTGGATCGCGATACAAACGTAGTGTACCAGCAAGCGGCTGCTGTGGAATTCATGTGTTCTGTGTTTCGTAGCACATTACAAGCAGACATTTCATTTCATTTCACTTCCACCTTTAGATAACCTGTGTCGAATTCTTGTGAATAAATTTTTAGGCTGTTGGGAATTTAATGGGTTCAAAAGTTTTGCTAGTTGTGAAGGTATATGCAAACTCAAATTCTGTAGTGATACTCATAGGTTGGATTTTTTTTCTGTCCGAAAGTGTCTTATTTGCCAGTCTAAAATCTTAGCAAGTCAAGAGGAGCAGTTGCCAAGTAGGATTGTAAACAACTGTAAAATATATGAGAAAGTTCGCAAAAAGCTAGCTTGATGAAATTCAAAATTACGAAGTGTTACAAACCTCTGTTTGGGCAGCAAATTCCATCAGCAGCCGGGCTGATGTCATAAACGCCCTCCATCGCAGTTTTTACGTTAGCCATGGATGCGACTGAAGTGACGCAGTCATAGATGTCTGTGATGTAGATGCCGTCCCCACTCTGTGGGTCCTGTGAGTATACGCAAGCTCCACCACCATTGGCGACAAAGTTTGTGTAATCTGTTGAAGAAGAAGAGCAGAATTGAAGAGGATTCACATGTTCACCCAGTTCCACATCGGTATCGTCTGGGTCGGTCATAGCTGGATTCCTCAGCTGTGAAACTGGCATCGTCAATAAGTCATCATCATATTCCGGTAACGGACATTTAGGGACGGGATCGCCGTCCTCGCCGGAATGGAGGATGCATACGACACCGTCGCGAGTTTTTGCCTGTACATATGGGATACCATTGACGTCTTCTGGACATTCGCATCGAGACTTTTCGCAGCGACTCTCTGGCCAAACAGCGCTGCACTGCTCGGCATACTGACAGCCACTTTCCCCAGGGTTTTTCTTGAGATAGCAGTAGCCTTGGATTGCAACGAAGTTGCTCAGACAGGTACACGATCCGGCCGAGCAAAACATGCCCTGAAACAGAAATATTCCTAATTCATACAGAGGGAACTTTTGAATAAGTGGTAAGTTTTAACTTCATCAGAAAACAATTAGTATTATGTCAGTGCCGATCTTTGCGGATGCTAATTGAAAACAAAACATTTTTTCGATATTTTGGGCCGGCTTTTCACAGAAAATCTTTTGTTGTGATCATATTGAGGTGGTTTCTTTCTTTTCTTGAAACACCTTCCAATATTAGTTTTAGACGGACTCGGAACGTGTTATATAAAAAAATATTGTCCAGCGCAAACGTGCGTCGTGACATAAATATTTGTATTACCTTAGAAGGATTGGAAGAAATGCTAGAAATCATTCTACTAAAACTTACTGTCAGACAATCGGTATTG
Source organism: Necator americanus (assembly GCF_031761385.1). Lineage (NCBI taxonomy): Eukaryota > Metazoa > Nematoda > Chromadorea > Rhabditida > Ancylostomatidae > Necator > Necator americanus. Next base: position 912,250 of record NC_087372.1, on the reverse strand, counting down.
AATGAGCAGAAGTCGCCCACTCGGCCAGAGCCGGCGATTCCTTGACGTTTGTAGCGAATATGACCGCTGCGGCACTTCCCGTCAATGAAGAATTCCCCGTGAGTGCACAGTTTGCGTTCAAGTTTGTTTTTCAAAGTGTTGCAAACGAGAAAAGCATTCTCATACACATCTGCTTTGCTGCAAACATAACATTATACGCGAAATCTCGAATTGGTCACACGATGAGAAAAAAGGAAAAATAACAGAGAAAAATAGGGAAAAGAACAAAGCTGGAAGTGGTACTTTGTTTTTGGATCACAATAAAGTGATTCTGTCGTTGATTCATCCGTGCATTTGTCGCCTTCCTGTGCAAGTGTGCACCCGCCGCAGTCATCTCCTATTTGGCATCGCTGCTTGCTGGTGACTTCTCCTGAAAGGAGACCTAAGCGATGTTTTTTTTTTCACTGCGCAAATAAATTGTCGCTCGGAGAACGGTGCTCTCATCTGCTTCTGTGAATATGTTAAAGATCAGAAACTCCTTAGTTTGAATATAGGTGGAATTATTACTTACTTTACTTTTACCTTTTATTTAATATTACTTACTTTTACTTTTTATTTACTATTACTTACCTTACTTTTATCAGAAAAGATCTGATTCACCGCACTTCACTTATTCTAGAAGTACTTGGAGTAGATAAATAGCTCTACTTCAGTTCCCTCGCTGATTCTTGTACATGTGCGGTAGTAGTCATATCCTTTTTTTAATACTTTACATGTGCGGTAGTAGTCATATCCTTTTTTTAATACTTTACATGTGCTACTAATCATAAATAATTTTTTTATGGAAGTTGATGAGTAACGTTTGCACCGCGGATAGTTTCTGAATGGCTTCTTTTTTCGTTTTTCTGAAAATTTTAGTAGAGTGCCAGTCAGTGACGATTTAACCGTGGGATTGCGCCCCAGATATATCTTTTGTACGCCATACACCCCGAACCTGCAAAATTCTTTAATCGAAAGTTCTGATTTAACAAGCAAAATCTTGAAGCACTAACTCGTAACATCACTTTTTTGAAGTAAGACGTGGATGTTTAGAGAAAGATTCAACAGTACTAAGTACCTGCAAGCAGAATAGTTAGGAGGATGAGTCGGTGCATTCGCTTGAGCACTATGAGTGGTTCACTGTTTGAATATCAGTGAGCGACGAAGATGGGTGGTGGCTACAAAGGTGGAGGTGGGCGCTTAAAGCGCTCGCTCGCGACTCGGGAGTGAGGAGGGAGCTCGACTGGAGGGAGGAGATTGACGACCGTATTTGTTCTCGTCCGACAAAGCTCTCCACTGGCACGCCCTTTGCTGGTGGACGTTCGGGTTACTTTTCTAGTGAATTCGAGAGTGCAAAAGAAAGCGTAGCATACAATAGAAAATCGTTTTGCTATGGAAGAATAAATGTTCCAGGGTTACTGTATTTGGTTTTTCTGGTTTCCGTCTCGAGTTGAACAAACTCATCATTTCAGCAGTAATACTAAAATGCGCCTTTAAGTAGTAAAATAAATGACCTCATTTCATGTGCTTTGAGCAAGTAATGAATTGAATAATGAGTAGGTCTACATTTTATCCAAATAGCGATGTTTAGGAAGCTCTTAATTTGTTTAGAAAATTTGGTTGTGTAGAAGAAGTTTACTCCATATATAGAATAATATTTAATATATAAACATTTAATTTTTGTTCGTGAAGAAAATGTGTTCTTCATTGAATATTTAGTGTTAGCAATTTGCGCAAAAGTATGCGAACGTGAGGCACACTTGAAATATCAGACATTCGACTTTCGAGGACTGCGCTCAACGTGTAAGAAACGGGAATATTTGCAATTGTAAGACTTTTAACGTTGAAAAGAGACTGGAGTGCTTTGCTTTTCCATTACGGTATCTTTCTGGAGGCAAGATGTACGTTTAGCAGTTGGTTTGGTGAATTAGTCTCAGCAAGCTTTCGAAGATGGTTTTAATGAATAATTGGAACATTTTTCTTTTTCTTCTTCTTCTTTTGAATGGTTACTTCGATTTCTGTAATATTGTAGCATTGGGCTGATCTGTGTCCCACAAATCATCGATATAATTGTAAGTCATGAGCGCAAAGACATTAGTTGGACTAAAAATAGTCAACGGCAGATTAATCTTCGCACAAGCTGTCACGACTTCAGGAATCTTATTAAACACTGGTAATGATTAAAATTTTTTAAATTTTCTTTTTCGTGAAGTTGAGACATAAGGCTCTAAAAAGGTTTGTCTATGAACGATGGATCTTAGATTTCGAGGGACAAACACACGAAGAAATAAATGACAAGTAAACACAACACCTTCTCTTGGGGAATATGATTTTGGTTCTTGCTAAGTCAGGTTATCCAGACCCCATTAAAGGATGAAATTCAAGGAAAATCACCCAAGACTGGCTCCTGTTACGCAATTATATGTTACGAAATCAGTAGAGCATATTAAATTTTGATATAAGAAATTATACATTTCCTTTATCTTTAGTGGTTTTTAACCGAAGGAAATCATCAACACTCATAATCTGAATTATCAGCACACCATATCATTCATATGCGAAATCTGCAAATTCGTCAGAAATAGTTATAGTGAAGAGTTTCAGTTCTGTGCATTGACTTTCCGTGGTGCTTCTAGCTATGTCCATGATATTTGTTCTCCACTGACTAGTACTGACTATACTCTACCACTGTACTCTAGTAAATTTTCTTCAGCCTTTTCACGTTTACAACAACACATGTCTGTATATCTGTCACTTACTATCCATCGGTATAGCGATCCCATTACGATGTGCACATCCTCTTGGTGTGACGCTTTTTGCTTGCAGTTTTGAACTCGTGAGCTGTACGCGAGCAGTCATTGAAGTCCCCCCTTCTTGTTTGTGATCATGAAGGCGAGCACAAGCACGTCACGCGCGTTGTTAGGCGACGAGATATGTGTTCACGATTAAACTCCTCTTTATTCTAGACAATGCAATTCTACCGCATGTAAGTTTATTGGCCGAGTATCAAAACAGCTTTGCGCGAATTTTTGTATATCACGTGAAAAGAGGTGATGAACTATTTGAAAATGTTGGTCTAGATGATGTTATGCCACTTTCCATCGATCATTATCCGTTTTGGTATGAAGTGTGGACATTCAATTTGCATGTTGACTGTTCGCGATCCGCCTGATTTCATTTTGATGGCTACCACAAGATCAATAGCCACACCTTCCATTTGTCGAAGAGGTGAGATTTGCACCTGAACAAAATTTGGTTTATTATTGGTTAACACTAACACTGCCTTTGTATTGTGAAGTGACATTCGTCTTGATGGCATGTATAGGACGGCGAAAAGAGCGGCATCGACGAGCCAGGAGAAGACATGGTCTGTAAATCTGGCTCATAAAGCGGCTACATCCAGTGGGTGCCCAACTGGAGACTGTGTTAGTCGACAAGCCCGACATCCTTCTCGAAGATCCAACGTAGTGGATGGCCCAGAAAAGATCCCGTTTTGTTTATCTTACATATCTGACTATATAAGCAGAGCGGTACGGAGTTGTCTACGAAAAGCGGGTCTAGCGAATAACGGTGAGGATTGTGGAAATACCTCCAGCGAACCTCAAGGGACAACTGGTACTTAATCGTGCGTATGACCAACTCTGCACACCGACAATTATATAGGGGAAACGGGACGCCCACTGCGTATTAAGGTCAAAGAACATCGAGATAGACTCGCAAAATCTAAGCTCTACACTATACTCGAAGCACACCGTGGAATAAATCATCAAAACTCCGAAATATAGGTAGAAGTTATTATACTATCGTTCATGTCTGAGATCATAGCACAAAGAACACTAGAGGCATTTTGGATCACCGCCAAAAGTCCAAAAATGAACAAGAAAGAAATGAACAAAATAAGGAGAAATGAACAAGATGAGTGCATTGGGATTACAAACAAACTATACCCACAACAAGACCTATGCGGGTTTTGATCTACGGCGTGACGCGAGCTCCCTATAAAAAACCCTTGTGACTCACGGTGTGGTACGTGGTGGTCTGTTGCGTAACCAGATCTAGGTAAGCACTAGCTGATGTGTTGCTGTTTGAGTTTACCTACCGTTTGAATGCTTTCTGTAGGGTGATGAGCGTTTGAGAAAATAAATCACTGATGGTTTTGATTTTTCCAGGCTCTGACGAAGGCGGTAACGCCGAAACGTTAGCTGTTGTCTAATAAAGGAAGATCAATATCAATCTTGGCCACAGCTAAAGAAAATCGTTAAAAAGTAGTCTTGATGGGGTTACGCTCTGGAATAGTGGCCGCGATCGCCACCTCTAGGGTCGATTCACCTCTTTGATCAATAGCCATCGAAGGCGATGTAGAACTGCCAGCTTTTGCCGTCATCGCCAATGATGCTGATTTGTAGTGGCAGCTTAAAAAGAGATCCACTGTACTAACCGAACCAGGGACAATCTGAGCCTTATTTGGTGGAGTTGACTTGATTACGTCTTCAAATCTCGACGGGCTAGCTGCACTGCAAATGTTGTTGGTGATTAGATCTAACGATGTTTATTTGTAACGTTTGCCCAAACGTACGTTCCCTTCACATATGTTCTGATTCCTGGAGGTGCTGGTGTTGTGCAAGCAAGAGGCGAAGTTTTGGAACATGACTGAGTGGTACCCTGATATTACATGCATTATGCATTATTCGTGTTTATAAACTCACCAGTCTGAACGGCTGACTAAAGCCTGATTTCAGATGTCTATTCAAAATTAATTTTCATCGATCAGTGAATCATTTTCATTGATTTCATTAATTTTCTGTGGAATTAGATTCCTGTTTTTCTAACAACTTTTTCTTGCTCTTTTTTATTATAAATAAAAGCGAATTATTTTATTAGTTTTCTTACTAAACGAGTCAGTTCTTCTTTCAGACAACATTCAATCTTTAGCTTCAAACACTCCTTCGAGACCAATGTAATATACAATTTAAAAGCCTTACTCGAAGTATGGATTTAATCCCCCCCAACAGTTAGCACAGAACGATGTGTTAACATGAAATGAGCTCAACGACATTATCATATCATAGTGACGTATATAAGTTTCACATCAGATCAAGTAAACTGTTGTCTCATACTAAAAAATTGATTAGAAAAACTGTGGTCAAACTCCGAAAAACATCTCGGATAATTGCTCCCTCGGGATTCAGTGTTCAACATGCGGTGATTTGATGCACACCGAATCCATCAGCAACATATGCCCCCGTGACGGCACTGAACTGGATGAAGTGATGCAAACGATGTAGAATGAAGGGAAACGTGCAATTATTTAATACTTTGCTTGCGTTCATTGAAACGTAAATATGTATATAGTGTATAAGCTTGGTACGTGTGAGCTTCAAAGTGGGCGGATAAAATGCAGTTGGGGGAGAGGGGGGTCGACACTCACTGGCGCTCTTATCTACCGACGCTCTGACTTACTTTCTTTTCTTAGTAACTTTATTTTACCTGTCATAGATCCTCTACGACTAATGCTCAGGGCTTAGGGCCCCGATTGATTTACTTCGAGAAAAGAGGGCGCCACTGAGTCCTCCTCCCCCAACTACACTTCACCCAATCAAAGCAATAACAGAAAACAAAATTCACCTATTAGACATTGGAAGATAGAAAAAACGCGGAAAATCAAACGACATGTCGTTAGTGTTTGCGCAATGTGTGTAGTCTGCACAAAACAACATATATGACACCAAAAGTCCGGAAATACTTTGTGGCTTTCCCCGGGGGTTCGGATTCTTTACGCTTGTACTTTTTTCTCCTCTTTTCCTTAGCAATTAGCACAGCTTGATGTGCTAGCATGAAACGACATGGACGTTATCACCGTACTGATAATGATAAGGTTCCAAGCCAGATCATTTAAACCGGTAGCTACTATTTGAGTAGCCGGTTTCATTCGTGATGCCAACCCCTGTAGAAAGGATGTTGTGAACCTGATGAAGCGAACGTGCGGTGGGAATAGACATGCGGTTGAGTACGGAATAAAACGCAGCACAGCAGCTTTCATGGCCGTAAAGTGGTCACAGCGTTTCATTTAATTCTTGACAAATTTTCGGAATGGTGCGGTTCTACTGCACCGCCGCGCCGTGGAACGGGTCCCACCCCATTATAACGGTTTTAGACGGATTCTACGACGCGGCGGTGCAGTAGTACCGCATCATTCCAAGAATCTATGACGGCTATTGGCGTCGGCGTCCCAATTCGACGCCGCGGGACTCCTCTCACCGCGTTTTACCTCTTTGTAGCCTCGGCGTGTGAATTGAGTGCCGTGGAACCCATCTTAGTTCATTTTATCGTTTTGTGGCGCCAGCACACCTATCTAACGCTGTTAGACACTTCTCATCGCATTCTAGAATTTCGCCACACACATACCCACACGTGACTGAGCAGTCCTGTTATTTTACAGCATGATGATCGTGATCATGGTATTTCTTGAGAAATCCCGGTTACAAGTCATTTCCATACCTTCTTTATGGAAGACGAGACCTCACTCTTCTGGGTATCCACCTCGTCAGACTTCTGGCTGGGCGTACGTAAAACTTTATCTGCCACAACGTCATAAGTAGTTTTGTTGGGTTTATTGTCACAATAGAGTCGTCGCGTTGTGGAAAAGTCATGTGACGATGATGTTATAACTTCGACCCGGTCGCCATCTCGTGGAAGGTTCAGAAGCACCCGAAATAGGATTAGTGAGTTTGCAGAATTCGCATTATCGTATTCACAAGAGGTCTTACCCTTTCGGCGTCATTAATAGTGTTAATTAGCAACTGGTTGATGCTGTGCTGAACCACTTTCGCTGAGAATGACATTGAAAGCAGTAACTTTCCCGCTTCGCACCTGAGCAAAGGAAAAGTGAGAGATATTCGAGAGGGTTCATCGAAAAAACAAGAAGATAAACATGCGACGGGTATCGGTTTTCAACAGCACGCAAACCGCTTATTCCACGAGTAGCCGTGGACAATGCCGGTTGCAATAGGTTTTTACATATGGTAACCGCTACTGTTCCAAAATGATTTATAATCATATCATAGATGAGACCGACGTTGTCAGTGCCCGACATGACTAATGAGACTGAAAGGAAACATACTCCTTCTTTGCTTTAGCACAAAAAGAAAATGGGGAAAGAAGCTGCTTCATGGTACATGGTTCCGGGTAGTACGTTCGTCCATTTATCAGGAGTTTTTACGTAATACATTAATCACATAATTTGACAGTGTTATTTCTTAGTTTGTCTGCTATCCTATGTAGTGATCTGTAGAATATGTAGTTATCTGCCGAGGATCAATTCAATGGAAGACATCCTCCGATTCTATCAATCAAATCGGTGAAACGGTTACAATGATCCTTTTTTTGAATGTTTTTTTTTTGAAATCAAGGAAGAGATGCAACTAAGCGGCGAAATCGTGGGAGTTTGAGAGAGGAAGTAGGTATAATTCTTCTGTTTTCGAATATGATGGATACAAAAAGTGTCTGGCTTTTGATTACATCTCATAATATCCCTTGATAAGTTGGACTGAAAGTCGATGCCCAGTTGTTTCTATATTAGTTCCAATATCTTAGTTTCAGTGACGTTTTTACTACACCAGGCATCCTCTAGGCGGAACGAATTTTGTCCAGGTTTGTCGAGACGCGGTGACATGACATCCGAAACATGCATGAGGAAACTAGCGGCTTTGAGTGCATACTTGAGTCTGGAGGTAATCAACACAATTGGGATGCACCACCGTGTTCACTTCAATACAGAATTATTTGGGGTTTACGAATGTGCATCATCGTTAGCACTTGGGCGGATTCGAACCTCCGTTCGATCGCTCAAATACCCGAACCTCGTACCGTCCGCGCTACGCTACACAAGGGTACCTTGGATTTAGTGAAGATGACCAGGAAAATCTCGCGATCTGCGATCTTCCCTTGAATATTCTTACTTTTTCACTGCTTTCATCTTCGCTTACCAAAATAGGTGCTGGATCGAAATGCTGGTGAAAAAGCTGGAGAGAAATGTTGGCAAAAAAAAAGGAGATTTCGAGTTCCTCTCTCTGTCAACGTTGATTGGAAATAGGGAACCCTACCGCAGATGAGAAATAAAGAAAGAAATAGAGAAATTAAGATTAATTGGGTATGGCCGGTATGTGCTTTGTCGGCAATCTTTAGAAAAGTTGAAAATGGCCGTAGATTTTCTGTGAGCGAGAAAACGAACAAGAAGAGAAGTCATAACTCGGTGATCCGACCATTTCGTGAAGTCCTTCAAAGAAAAAATCCTCCAAGAGGGTAGTTTCTCCATGTGATTGGTGTAAATGGTAGAGTTATCGGCGTGCGCTCGGCAGATGGATCAGATGGTACTGAGCCCTCTAAAAAGCTAAGATTTCACGCACACACGAAGTGCGGCTGTGTTGTTAGGGATTTTCCCTGACCTTTCTCGATTTTGCAGCGACTCATCGAGTTCCGAGAATTAGAGCGTGGAAATAAGTGATATTTTCAGGAAGTCGAGCGCATGGTGTGCTTTCAGAGTGTGAGTACGCATTAAACGCATCATCCCACGAATCTGAGGTGGTGCGGATTTCAGGTGGAGTATTCGTATACGGGATGGGAGACTATGGAGACGGGGTTATTTCTTCCTAATTTCCGTAAAAAGAGGCCCGGAAGATGCGGCGCCGCACAAGGCTGGCGTGCTCCAGTCGAACTCCCTGTAGAAAATAGTGCGCCAGAACGCTTGAAGCCGTACCTTCCAGACCGTTTTTTACGGCAACTAGGAAGAAATGGACGGAATCACCCCCCCCCCCTCTCCATAGTCTTCTATCCCGTATACGAATACTCCACCTGAAATCCGTACCACCTCAGATTCGTGGAGTGATGTCTTTAAAGTCACCTCAGCCGTTCGCGGTCTCTGCTACAACGTAGTTTTGTGAACTAACCCATGCTTGTTTTGATCCGGATAGAAAACAAGTGTATTTGCCAATGTACTGGAAGGTAATAGTTGTAAGAAACAATTCATCTTCGCCGCAAACTGCTCATCGAAAAGTGTGAAGATGTTCTGTCGTCTTTTCTTCTTTTCTAGGAAAGTAAAAGTTAATTCGATTATTTCCATTACGTGCATGCCCTTTACTTCTACTCAGCTCAAAAATTTGAGAGATTGAGTGGAGAATTTTTTTTTCAAACTTTTGAAGGAAAGAGAAAGAAGAATGAATTTTGTGGTAGCATTAATCAATGCTTCCGGCCTTTTGAATGCGACCATCTGACCACTTTTACCCGCCGTGGAATCCGCCCACAGTAGCCCTATCACCACAAGTTTGAAACAACTTCTTTTAAGTTACAAAATTCTTTAAAATGATTTATTTCAGAATTTAATGAATTCGTTTAAATCGGATTGAACAAGGGTTATCGTCTAGATCAAGAGTAACACCTCTTTTGTCAACATGTTTTGTTCACAACATTTTCATGTTGCTGGCCTCCTCGGCAAGGATTTGCTCCTAAAAGTTTCCTTTCTTTTCACAAGTGTTCGTTCATAAAAGAGCTTGTAGTGAGAATGATATTGCACGTACCATCTGGTCTAACTCTTCTTCGTGTTGCCCTTTCGGAGCTCGAGGAAGCCTATGTGGCTGGGGAATAGAATTTGTTGATTTTTCGTAGCTTGGCCTGAACATCATATTATTTTTTTGGTGCTACATCTTTCCTTTTGACTTCAGAACTTATTCATTCAACCTACTTGCTTGCTTGCTTTTTGTTCCCCTTCTCCTCCTTCTTAAAAATATATTAACATATACCGCACTTTTAGATAATTGCTGTGGTCACCTTTGGAAAATCCTTAGGCTCTCGTTTCGGCTGTCCCGTTTCTCGTTTTGGAGGCTCAGAGCATTGCTTTGCATTAAGGTCTTCGGAGAACTAATAAACTAGCAATCGATCAATATCGATGGATCACTTTCGCATGAATGTGGTACAGCTGCAAACCTGCGTTTTCGCTTCAACCAAGCCTCCTGATTGTGTCTGCTTCTTTGATTCACCAGCAGACTAAACTAAATAAAGCCTAGACGCTAATCTTCGTTATGAACAAAAGTTTGAGTTTTACTTCTTTCTGTCTAATCGTTGTCGGTTTTGGAGTTTTTCCTTCACTTGCTTCGCTCTTTTTCTGGATTTGAGGTGTTGAGTTACAGTTGAACATTTGACAGATACAGACATCCACACCACAAACACAAACAGAATTTAACACCAATACCAATTTTCGATCCAACGTATTTCGTTTTCATTTCAAAGGGATTCGAATGAAAAGAGTGTAAAAAGAGAGATGACACTACTATTTCATCCTTCTTTTCGCACCTTTATTCACTTATTTGTCACCGTAGTACTAGCTACGGAAAGGAAGTTGCACACTGTTGAGAGGTCACAGCTTTACGCCGTCGTTAATAACACACCACCTACGACTAAAGAAGTTTTCATCACCTGGAGGTAGGTACATTAGTGCGAGGATAAAAACAATGAGTTATTACATTGGGTCTCTATCGCTGTAAAATCCGTATACGTGTTCACGAACCTTACGATTCTGTGTAGAAATCCAGCAGGCCGGAGTGTCCCAGAAGAAGTGATCAGCAGATTTTACTCTTTTTTTTCTTATAGGCTTGCTCAGATGCAATAAATGAACACAAAAAAATTTCTGAGTTCTTAGGTATCTTGTTTTTTATAGCATTTGAAAGTGGCTGACAGAATCTGCTCGGTTGTCTTAGCGTTATGGTCCTTGCAACTCCTCTCATATCTATGACCAACAAGCTTGAGTGCTGCTATATTGAAGTTTTCAAACAATGCTTTTTTTGTAGCCATAAAAATTAGCTTCATTTTCGCATAAACTAGTTCCTATCATTTTAGTCGTGGCGCTGAAAGGAATTTCTAACGTTTTTTCCCCAGCCGAAGACAGTTTTTCAGAAGTTAACCAGATAATCGATATTTTGTATGAGAGGTTTATCATATTCTTCATCAACATTTGTATGCCGACTGATGTGTTAAACTTGTTTTCAAAGGCTCAAAAAGCTTTAATGCGGAAGCGAGTAGAATTGTGCGAATGCTGACGTCTTTGTAGATCCAGTAAAAGAAAAATGGATACCCTAGGTAGATGCCAGGGTTTTCAAACTTTAATGCTGGATCGCCAACAAAATCGATTATTGAGTTTGCCTATCGTTTGGATGCTTTCTTTAGGGTTATGAGGCGCTTGAGGGGATAAATCACTAATGGGTTTGAATTTTCCAGACTCTGACGAAGGCGGTAACGTCGAAACGTTAGCCGTTGTTTAATAAAGACGATCAATACCAATCTTGGCTACAGCTCAAGGAAATCACTTAAAAACTACTTTTCAACATCCCGAGATTCAAGGACAGTCGAACATGGGCAAAATCGATTGCATACAGCGATCGATACATTAAGCATTGAATATAATTTCGCTAGTTAGAAGTAAATGCGCAGATACATAACTCATCTAGTCAGCGACGCTGCTGAAATGCTCCGAGTTAAATCCAGCTTACAGTCATACCTTTTTTTTTGAACAGAAGGAACAAAGGGCAAACGCTTGAGGATGAGCCAGTAGGAGTGCACATAACAGTAGGTGCATTGCAAACATTGGATAGTTAAAACACTGGAAGAAGAAAATTAAGGAGGTTTTCTTCAACGACACAGCTGCACTCGCCATACCATGAAAACTGCTTCAAATGGTTCTTCAGAACCTGTTAGTGCGATGGTAGACTAGAAATGGAATTCGCTTCCGGCATGATCGGTATCGTGTCTGTTATCTGGATGCGATACACGCGTATTCAATAACAAACAAACAGATTTCTAGTGTCGGGGCATCATGATAATCGAGAATGCTTTCCTTCCTATTTTTCCTGAAATACAAGTATGATCTGAATGCAGTGGTTAGCAAAAATAAAGCACACATGTTCGCCATAGAAATGTGATCATTTCCGCACTATCACCCGCACACGAGAACTTAAATTTTTAAATTTCGTGCCTTAGTTTCACTAGAGCGTTATTGATAAGAAAGAGCTTTCAAAAGTAATTTGCTACTGAAAATAGGTGGGTCCGCACATATTCACATAACTTATGAAAACTCATAACTTAACTTATTCACATAACTTATTAGTCAAGCCCTCGAATAGCAGGGACTTCATATCGTATGTGTTGCATCCATAGAAAACGACCTGAGGAAAGAATGCATTAAAAAGACGAAAGCAACATGGATAGTTTGCGCTTTTTTTAAGGAAAGGTATGTGAGTAGACTACATATGGACCAACTGACCAGGATACTCGTTCTCGTCACTGCATAGGTGTGAGATACTGCTTCTATCTCCAAGAAGTTACCCAAGACCGAAACAGCGCTTGATAAATGTCTTCTGATGTTTAGTAGAGTCACACAATATTTAGCTAATATTCTCAACCCCGACCTAAGGAAATTGTTCTGTCTAGGCGACCCAACGAAATGGTGTGTTCGTTGCAAAGAAGAACCAGCCAAGAATTCAGTTGGACTTTGCCGAGACTTCCTTTACAAAACCCACGAAGTTCTTGGATGTCAACTGAGAGGGAAATGAGCGAATGCAAACGATCTTGGGGCCCGCAAATTAGTTAAGGTGGATCATTTGAACAACCGTCTATTGTACAGATTTTTTTTTAAATTGATCAGAAAAGGTTAATTCGCAGTTTTTTCTGTGTATCCGTAACATTATCTCCAGTTGCTAATTGCAATAGAAGTCGCTTGGAAGTAGTGCTTCTGAGATACACGATTCTACTCATTCATTAACTCCCACCAACAACTTTATTTGTTTTCGTGTTTTGCTTACTGTAGATCTCAAAATACTAGTTCTCCTCATTATGGTTTTAGCAGATCCTTTATATAAAATTGTAAACATTAGTATTGAACCCCATATCTCTTCAGGCTTCCTCTACATCTTTCTGGAAAGAAAGCTGATCGCTTATTTTTGCTCTCTTTTGAAGTTTATCTATGAACGAAGAAGTGAGCGACTTGTTTCGGAATGAAGCATCGGATTAGAAAGAAAAAGTGTGGAATCCGTTTGCCTCAGGCGAGTTAGAAAAACTCTCGAAGGAGATGTCCCTCCGAGTGCCAACTGATAGTATTTATTTTTGCAAATATATTAAGAAATCATTAAAGTTCGGATGAGAGTAAACCATTCGTTACTTCTACTTGGTTCATTTTCTTTTCGATTTCGCTGGGGGTAATGTCACAACCGTCATTTCGTTGATGAACTGTTCCTGAAAATTTGTGATATCATGTCTTTTCTAAATATTGTATGCGAATTATTATCCTGTAATTTGAGACGTTTTATATTTTAACATATGTTGTATCGTGTGCATGTGTATATATTATATTTAGAGAGTTTATTTAGTAAGTACTAATATGAAAGAGCAAGGGTGCTTACAAATTAGTTGTTGCTTATGAATGTCTATAAACATCCGAAATTATTTAGAAAAAATTCACTAATTATTAAAAAGTGGTCCAAACACTTTTTAACATTTCATAAATCTTCATCTTATACTCTGTCACTAACTTTGTCATCTGGAACTTCGATCTTAACTCTTTTATGGAAGTGTGCCGAGTTTTTGAGACTTGCCGCGGGAGTGCAGTACTTCTGTTCTGCTTTCTCGTTTTTTCAGCCTTCAAAGGGACCCGCCCGCCCACATGTGGATCCACGGGAAACGTTCGTGGAGGAGAATGCTGGGAATAATCAGGGTCAAGGGTGTGTCATTTTTTCACATAAGCATTTCTGTTGAAAAATAGTATTACTAGCGTGAGGTGCCACCTTCGTCCGCCTCTCTTTCGCTCTGTCTCACTCTCTCTCTCTCTCTCTCTCTCTCTCCCCTCTTTCTCTCTCTTCTAGCACAATCATCTGGAGAGAGTGTAGCGCAGTCGGTAAGAGGTTTTGCTGCACGATCGATCGATGGTTCGGAACCGCGCTGAAGCCAATGAAAAAAAACCTTTTGCGCAGATAAATTGGTACCAGACTCCAATTTAACTAGAACAATGACAAGCTCACCCGCTGCTTCCCTTTATGAGAGAGCTAGAAACTAATTGATGATCTATTTTATAAACGTTTCGAGAGGCATTCTACATCCCAAATCATCACCTAATCTGACCGAACTGAACGTAAGAAGAAGCTTTGTTGTAGGCAGTCGCTCGGACTGGGCAGTAAAGTAAGCAATAAGGTTACCATCTCTTCGAGTTCTTCATCATGATTCCCTTTTGGCGCTCGAGGCAATTTCTTTTGTGGGCTAGGTAATCTGCAACAAACTGTTGCTACCAATTAAGTTGCATAATCAGCAAGTACGTTGTAATCTTACAGTCTTGACCATTCGTCTTGTTTCTTGGAGTTCTGAAAACAGACTGTTAAGGAAAGGCTCATGCAGTAGGATTCGAGAGTTACATTTGTTTCGTTTATTTTCTTTTTTGTAATTTATTGCCCATTGCCTTACATCACTTTCTTTCAAACTTTCAAAATGTTTTTCAAACTGCATGAAACAATTAAAAAACATTTTGCAAAACAAGTTTGCGTACAATTTCTTGTTTAATTATGAAAAGTCCCTTACGGCGGTACATTCTTTAGCACTTTCGAATTTTCTCTTATATTTTGTACGGGTTTGCTACTTTTTTGTGAACATATAGATGTTGAAATTGAAATTTACTCACAAAAACGTGGTCCGAATTCTTTGTTCGTGGTGTATTAATTGGCGTAACATCCTCCATTGCTTCCATGGTTTTAGATGCTGTCTTTGCAAGCGGCAAAAAATCATTGAAATTATCATGCAAATTCTGAAAAATTCGTTCTGAAAAATTTATTTCATTTTTGTACCATATGCCACATTTTTTCAATTGAGATAAGAGTTAGGATCATGATCATGCTATGTAATAACCTTACTCCGTGTGTGTGTGTGTGTGTGTGTGTGTGTGTGTGTGTGTGTGTGTGTGTGTGTGTGTGTGTAAAGCACCGGGGCACCTCAAGCCCCATTTTATAATTATGTTTCGTCAGAAAGCAAGGCGCGTCCATGTGGAGCCGATCGTGAATATGAACCCGGGCATATCCACAACATGAGTGGGGACCTACCGTTCCGCAGAAAAAACCCAAATGCAAACGCGGTGATGTGGCGACATAACATGCAAACCAACACCCCGCGCCCAGAGTTGCATTGTGTGTGTGGCCTGTGTAGGCAGTGTGTGTGTGTGTGTGTGTGTGTGTGTGTGTGTGTAAATAAATTTTTATGTGAAAGTATACTTCCAAATTTGCAAACTTTCATGCTACATAATAACGGGCTTATTCTGTCAAGTGTGTGTGTGTCTGTGTATGTGTGTTTCAGTCAAGAAATTCCGAAAAGAGAAGGAGGCAGATGCCTGAACGCGGTAAAATTGGATGAGACGGGTCCTACGGCATCGATTTCGTGCCCCAGTGCCAGAAACATTTTTTTGTGAAGAGGAATTATGTGGAGACCTTTTTTTTGTGGAGAGGAATTATGGTGGCGTGTATGTACGAATAAGGTATCATTTCGTCAATCTGCATTGAAAAGATAATCATCGTCATCTCACGAATCCTAGGAGAAGGAAAAGATTTTAGCACTTCTGCGCTACAGACACAGAGCGGCACATGCACAATTATGAGTGGGATTTGTCTCCAGTACTAATGTGCAGATGCAAAGGTAAACTTCTTCCGCGCTTCAGAACCGTAGGCGTTTTTCTTGGAGGGTCCAGTGTTCTTTTCGCGGAATCTACATTTCAAAGCTTCTCTCTGGGACCTACTCCAACATGAATACACACACGGCGAAATTTCACTCCCTCTTCGTCCTTCTGGTCTGCCATATCGATTTTTGGATGAGGATACGATTCTTACCAGCTTCAAGACACGGTTCCACGTTTTTCTTCTCGTTTCTCCTGTGGAACCGTATCTTGAAGCTGGTAAGAAGTGGACAGAGTCGAATGCGACGTTCCAACTAGCGCTAGACTTTCGCATATTCGATTGAGGCATGTTCCTCGTCAAAACGTAATCGAGCTAAAGTTTGCCAGTTCTTATCTTTTGCTTCCGCTGCTCTTTAAAAGGATCAACCTTGTCACGTAAACTGATAGCGTTGATGATTTCTCGAGAACGTGGAAGCGATGATGTGGCCTGTCTTTTCACATAAGTCGACGCATTGAGTTCGTAGAAATCGTCCCTATTATTGTCCTCTGCGGCTGTCCTACCAGGCAGCCCCTGTGTTCTTTTCTTCAGCGTCCCCGAAGGAGATAGGGTAGTGTCAGTTACTAACGACGGGCCTCATCGGCTTGGGATGCACAACCGCGTTCACTTTAATTCAGAATCGTCTGAGGTTTACGAACGCGTAACTAGACTGGATACCGTACAATGACTTTGCAATGACAGTGTTTCCATCCTCCCAGACAAATCCGGTACCAATTCATTGACCTCGAAAGGGTGGAAGGCTTGCTTGGCACTAGAGCGGAATCGAATCGCTCAGATCCATCATGCTGCAGCCACTTAGAAACCTCTTACTGACTACACTACACCACTCCTCAGCTTTAAACTTAAAAAAACCCTAAGAACCAAAAACGGAAGGGAATCTATTGCGTGGTTATCTCGATAAAATGTCGTACTGCTTATTAAATCCGGTTATATTGCTCACGGGAAAAGAGTGTGTAAAGGAGAAGCCATATGGATTCCGTAGGATCTTGATCCAAACCTCAAGCACTTCGTCACACTATTTAAGAGTGGCTATTCTAACAGGATTCTCATACATTTGCAGTTAGTATATTTCTTTGTTGATTGTTGACGCTCACAGTGAAGCAAACCATTGTGTTTTTGAGAAAGTTTGTAGTGTGTAGTTTTAAAACGTGAAATTTAAAACTGTATAGAACAGAATGGAAATCATGAAAAATGCTCACTGTATTTGGTTTTGTTTCGCTCTCTTTCGGTTGTTCCTGGGTAATTTCTAAGGTCTTCGCTTTTATTCGCTTAGATTTTTTCTCCTCCGCAGATGAGTCTTTCGAATTTGGCTCTTCACCCTTCTGTGTCGTATTACTCGGTATTGGAGTGACACTCATTGGTGCATTTTTCAGCCAGCTTGGTGTATTCCTTCTTGCAGACGTTGCTGATGTAGCCTGTTTTTAAGTTGACCTTGATTTTGCACCCGTTGCATGTTATTCTCTGCATTCATTCGTATACTACTCCAGGGTAACTTTGCAGTCAGTATCGGAAGGATAGATGAGACCGAGGCTACGTCAAAACTTGTTATCAAAGCTTTCTACTTTGCCATTCGCCGGTCGCAGCTGCCAACTGAAATTTGGATAGCGCAAGTGACCAATGTAAGTGAAAATGACAGCAAAATAACTGGTCATTCTCTCCTAATGAATAAAGCGAACGACTGCTCGGCATCCATTTCGAACGAAAGCGTTTACATTACTATGGTCTCTGTACGATACTGAACAGGAAAAGTTCCGTGGGAGTCATGGATGTTCAAATAGAATGAAGTACTGACCTGCGTAACATCGACTTCTAGAGCTACACTCAATGGTAACGACAGTTTCTTCCTATGTAGCAAAAGGAACTGCTCAAGAATAAGCTTCTTTATAGACTCATATTCAAGACTTTTCAAGGCCAATCAAATTACATGCAAGGTGTCAGCCTCTTAGATAAATATTTTTAGCATGGATGATGTTGCATTGCCTAGGAAAAACTCGCGCTTGCCACTTAGGAAATGGTAAAAATAGCAGATCAAAGCTACCTAGTTCACTTATGGCCATCATCTATACTTTTGCTTTTTTACATTTTTTACATTTTTTCAGCAACGGCAATATGAAGAGAATACGCCGTTGAAATCATGAAAATATTGCACAATTCCGTCGCCTTTGATCAATGATTCCGATAGACAGATCCGATAGACGGGCCCCGCTTCGTTAAATGATGGAAGTAGCTTTTTTTGGCTTTTTGTTTGGTCTTTGTGTACCTTTTTTCTTACTTTCACACCGGATTTCGATTCTAGATTGATTAGTGGAATTTTTGGAATGGTTCAACTATGCTCTAGAAAGTTCTCGAGGTTTTTCTCAAAAGTAAATAAGGACGCAATAGCGCCTGAAAAAGTTCTCGTCACGATGAACTGTCTGCAAACCTTTATTCCCTAGGGACGTTGGCTCGAGGCAAACTCGAGGGATGCATCCGAAAAGATTGACAAGCCATCCGGAGAGGGCATCGTGGTTTATCGCAACGGGATTGGTTCTAGTGCTTCAACAGCGACGAGTATGAGCCCTTGTCTAACCGGACTTCATTCTTCGATGAGGGTGCATTGCACACGAAGTCCTGCTGGTACTACCGCACAGGACTTGGAGAAGGCACTCGAATACTACCGCAGCACCATTGAGCGTCCCCTGCAGCTCAGCCTCAGAAAAACGCCCAAAACGCCCCGAAGCTGCACTACTGCATGTCAAAGCGAGGATTCCCACAGCCAAGGTGACGCGACAATTTCTGGAGGGTCTATGTTGGACGACCGCATCCTACTTTCCCTACAGCTCGCCCAACTATCACTTGTTCCAAGGCCCAAAGCAGCATCTGCGCGAGGAAACATTCAAAGACTTCAATGACCTCAAAAACCTACACAACGACTTTTTATCGCCTCTTCTTCTGGAAAGGATTGAGAAAGATTGAGACTCTGTTTATTAAGTTGCAGAAAAGGAAAACGTTGTCGATGATGGTAGTTACACAGTTGATTGTGGATGTGTACTTATAAAACTAAATGTTTTTCAAAGCGGAAAAAACATGGAGCGCAGCTCAATCGTGCACGTTGGTAGCTGCGAAAGTCTGCAAACAATTGAATTATATTTGCAAAGAAAGCGGCTTTGAAGTACCTCCAACTGACCGGCTCTTTGCTTTTCTCGCTTGGTAAGGCATTGATAAGAAAGCGTCTTCCGATTCCTAGACCTTTTGTATGTAAGCGCAAGGGAAGAGAATTCTAGAAGTTCTAGGTAAGGCATCTTAAACGGTAAAAGACTGCGATGTGTGTGTGTATTTGTGGATACATGTACGCCGCACTGGAAGCGACAACCGAACATCTAATGATTCGAGCAGAAACATCGCGTAAGAAGTCAATTTGTTCGAGATGAGAAGAAATTCTTCACCATACTCTATGACACTGGAAAAGGACTGCTTCTCGGATCAGTAAAGAAGCTTCTGGAGTCGGCGGACTCATCAATCCGACCACGAGGAGGAAAATTAATTCTTTTGAACAGCAGCTGATCTCAATTGTTGAGAAGGTGTGAATAAAGAAACGATTTTGACAGTTCTGTTAGGCTTAATATCAAGCTACGAAGCATTGAAAGTTGCAGCTTTTTTTTTCAAGGATTTGAAGATGATTTGCAGATGAAATCATTTTTAGGCATCATCTTCAGGAATTATTCCAGAAGAACACCTAAAGAGCTCTCTACATTGGGATCTACGCTCTACAATGGAGTTCGAAGAGGGAGATATATTCCATTTTTATCATGACCATTGAGACATCTGAAGGCTATTAGGTGAAGACCTGCACAACAATTCGAAGCGTGCCAGTCACATCCCTCTCTTTTTGAAATTTCGTGACTGACACACACACGTGTGACAGAATAAGCCCGTTCTCAAGAGCAGGCATAGGATTATTTTTTTTTAGCTTGGTTTCACCCACACCCTGCATACCATCTAGGAAAATTCCCCATTGTCTTGCGATATATGCATGTAATGGGATACCTATAACGAGGAAAATTCGTTGCAGACCCATTTTTTCCATTTTATCGTAAATGAGTGTTTGTGTTTCCGTAGCTGTTTTAATCGGACGAGATGGAGAGGACTTCCAAAGTAAAAATCTAAAGGTGTCTATTAAAAGCAGTATATCACGATTTTGAAGTGATGTGGAACCCAGCGTGGTTCGGCTCAAAATCCCTTAATTGTCTTGCCTAAAACGGTGTCCTCTACGCCTTGTTCACTCATGAAAACGACATCATTGCTTAAAGACAGCATAACATGATTTGTGATACGTTGCCTTTAAAGGCATCACCCCAGGAATCTGAGATGGTACCAATTTCCGGATTTCCGGTGGAGTATTCGTAGACGGAGTCGTAGATTATTCAGAGAAGGGTGATTCAGTTCATTTATTCCTAATTACCGCAGAAAACGCACTATTTTCTCCAACACACTATTTTCTACAACGAGTTCAATTGGAGCACGCCAGCCCTGTGCACGCGCCGTATCTTCCGGGCCGTTTTTACGGCAATTAGGAAGAAATGGACTCTATTATCTACTATCCCGTATACGAATACTCCACCTGAAATCCGTACCACCTAAGATTCGTGGAGTGATGCCTTTAAGCCGTGATGTCCTTGTCCTTTCATTACGAATAATCATTTCTTTAGAGCAAACTCTACATATCTATTTTTGTCGGGGTTTTCTTCATCAGCAAACAACAAACAACAAAAACAAGGTATTTCTAAACACATTTCGCCGTTGGCAGTATTTATAAACGTTTTCCTTTTGGAAATTTGATGCTCTGGGGCCAACACGTGACTAGGATCTCCGTACTGCTAAGAAACTGCTAGAATTTAGATACTTGGCTCGACATCTTGCATGCACCTATTCCTGCACTCTAGAACAGGACATGGTGGCTGTGATTCCTTCACTAACGCTTGACGTTTGCCATAGTTTCACTACAGATTGGTAGCTTTTTTGCAGCGGTTCCTGTCATATATTCATGTGAGGCATCACTCTACGAATCTGAGGTGGTACGGATTTCAGGTGGAGTATCCGTATACGGGATGGGAGATTATGGAGAGGGGGGTGATTCCGTTCATTTCTTCCTAATTGCCGTAAAAGACGGCCCGGAAGATACGGCTTCAGGCGTTCTGGCGCACTATTTCCTACAGGGAGTTCGACTGGAGCGCGCCAGGCTTGTGCGGCGCTGCATCTTCCGGTCCGTTTTTTGCGGCAATTAGGAAGAAATGGCCTCCTCTACATAGCCTCCCATCCCGTATACGAATAGTCCACCTGAAATCTGCACCACCTCAGATTCGTGGGTTGATGCCTTTAAGGAGCAGATCTCGCATTTTCTGCGATGTCGTTTATGAAACATGAATGCAATGAAAATGCGGAACCGATTTCACAGCATTTGTTAATACATATGTAACTGTGGTGTGTGATTGAATCGCAGTCGGTATGTCCTGGTATTTTCTCCACTACTTGCTTACTATTAAATTATTCAAGTAGATAAGCATAACGGTGAGGTAGAGGCTTGTCACATGTATCATAACGATGTCTAGAGTTGTCATTAACTGAAAACATCCATTAAAATATGTTTAATTAAGCATTTCTAGCTTCTTACAGTGAACTTGGGTAATTAAAGAGTTCTTTTTTCATCGTTTCTAGTAAGTCGAAATATTAATGAACTATTTCAAGTTTGAATTGATTTGGAAAAGTTGCCTGTCTAGAGATGTGAGGTTGTTAAACCGAGCATAGGTTGTGCAGAGTAAGAATTAACCACCTCAGGCAAGCACTGCTGTTTTGAAAACGAAAAAATGAGTTATCATTTTAACAGTTATACCATTATAACTTTTATTTTGTTGGTTGCGGTTATTGTGAGTAAGATCATTATATTAAATTGTTTTCATTGATTTGGTTGGGCAATGGCTGATATTGGTGTTGATTTTTATTAATTATTATATTAATTTATTTATTACTAATTTATTTATTATTATTATTAATTTACTTGTTATTAATATTTACTAACGTTTCGGTGGCATCAGAGCTCGAAATAGGTGAAGTCAAAGAACAACACATCGGCCAGTGCTTATACGTCTGGCGGTTGTGAAAAAAAGGTTCTAGTGATCAGCGCACTATGATCTCCGACTCGAGGGATTGTATAGTAATTTCTACCTCTATTTCGGAGTCTTGACGATGATATTCTAGATGATATTATACGGTGTGCTCCGCGTAAGATAGAGCGTTTAGATTTTGCAATACCATCTGGATGCTCCTTTTCCCGAATACATAGTGGGTGTCTCGTTTCCCCTATGTAATCGTTACCACGTGACATGCGAGTTCTTTGTTCGAACTTATTGAACCTAAAACTTACTTAGTTACCTTATTTTTTAGACTCCCACCCGCATGGTTGACCCCCAGGGGATGTGATGGCGATGTATCAGGAGTGGTGTGTCATATAATGTGCATGTCGAGTTATTATATAGGGCAAACAAGACGACCACTATGTATTCGGATAAAGGAGCACCTAGATGGTGTCGCAAAGTCTAGACGCTCTATTCTACTCGGAGCACACTGTAGAATACGTCATCAAAACTCTGATATAAAGGTAGAAACAATTTTGTTCTTTTCTTTTCTTTCTTTCTTTCTTCTTTTTTTCTTTCTTTTTTCTTCTTTTCTTTTAAGTCCAATATCATACTACGCAGAACATTAGAAGCTTTCTGGACAACCATCAAATTTCTAGACCCCAAAATGAGGTATGCGCTAGCCGACGTGTAGTTCATTGAGTGAGTTTGAGAGGATAAGGCACTGGTGGCTTTGATTTTCCCGGATCTGCCGAGGGTAATAACTTCGAAACATCACCCGTTGATAAGGATCAACACAAGCTTCAGCTACAGCTTAAGCAAATTAATAATAGACTAAAAGGCCTTTAACATGCTAAATTCAAGGACAGTGAAACATGGGCACTGAATTTTTTCGTTTGACTTCTCTCTCGCAATAATTAAATTAAATTAAATACGACTAGATAGTGAATGCTTGCGTACAATTTAAAGGCAACGTATAAGGAACGATGTTGAGGTCTTCGTGGGCGAATATAAAGGTCGTGCTGTAAACTACGAGTAGGAGCGCGTTTTCTCTCAATTTTTCCTAATCATCCTGAAAACAGCGTGGGACCCTTCCTAGCTCCTACGAGTTGCGTTAGGTTGTGCACGCTTTGATTCCTTCAGCTGTCTATTCATTGTTTCAGCTTGAAAATGTTGCCGGGGAGTTTTGTAATACTTTAATAGTTTTAATAGTTTTGTAATACTTAAAAACACTGAATTTTTTTACGACCGTGTGGCAGCTGCATAGTAATCCTTGTTACTCGGACGTGAAGAGTTACCACTCCAAGACATTACGGGAAGAGCAACTACTTCTCGTCACACTACTTCGTACTCTTAGTTCTTAGTGGCTTACGGTTGCTAAAGATTCTTCTTGTCTATCAGATATTGAAATTAATGTGCACATTCTTCTTTTTTCTACTATAATGTTAAGAAGGAAAATGTTTCGCATATGCTTTCTGTTTTTTTAGTTTTTGTGTTTTTTTAGTGCTTTAAGCTGGTAGGTTTGCTTGCATTACAGAAGTTCGATTCCTGACTGAAAACGTGTTGTTACAGACCGTGATCACAGCCATTACCTCTTTGTCCTTTCGCACTTGGTACCCCTATGCACCGATTGTCCTCTTTGTTTTTCATATTTCCCATTGTTCTGCTCATAAAAAACCTCAGTCGTGATCCGTTTTATAGTGAGTTGATGACTTTCTTGCTTGATCACCCACATTTTTTTCTTTACCGAGTTGTTGTGTTAGTTTTAGACTTTTATGGATTTGCTGAAGAAATACCTAGAATCCAACAAACGTCTGCACCTCTCAAAGGAGGAACTATCAAAGGTTACCAGAGGCTCTTCACAGATGCCTCACAGCGGCCTTACAGAGCCTCTACAACAGCAGCAGAGAAGGCCACTTTGTCGAATACTGCCATTCCCCTGGGATCGCCAGAAGTCGCTGTAGATAGAGGAAATGCAGAACTTATTAAAGTCTCCGAGCAACTACTCTCAAGTCACTTTATGATCACAAATGTAAGTTCTACGGAAATAGGTTTATCCACCTTTCTCTTTTTGGATTTTTTTTTTTGAAATCCTTTCCTACTTAATTTGGAAAACAAATGCAGTTCATAATTGTAACATTTCAAGGGAACAGTCCCACCCAAATCGCAGTTCTTAGCAGCTGGCTTCAATCCTGTAAGTTTGAAGGAGAGAAAACGTAAGTTTCTCTTCTCTCTTATTTCCTTTTATGGTATGATACTTTTTTATGATTGTCTCGAACAAAAGTGAAGTAAAGAGCACTGTAAGAGATCCGGGACGGGACAGTGGTATTGTGATTAGCCCATTCTTCCTTGCTAACTTAATTATTCAGTCGTCTGGTCATTACTGCATGGCCCCAGCATTTTTTTCCGCTCGTTTCGTTCCTTTCCCTCGCCATTGTCATCCAAGACGTTCTCAGATTTTGAGAGTGACGTTGACGAGGTCCTCGAGCCGTATCTAACTGAGCTCTCAGGTCCATCCGTGCGGCGAACACACTACCCCATCTCGTTAACAACCCCTCCGAGGGCATTTACCATCTTTCTCATTTTCTCTGATCCACTCTAACGTATATATATATATATATATATATATATATATATATATACATGATATATACATAAACCACTCCGAACGTCCGGCCAAAGTCCGACTTCCGACTTTCTGTGGTGTTCGTTTCGCTCGTCCTCACTGATCAATGCAAATTAGTAGTAGAGGTGTTTTCTGTGGAATTAAATTTGCGTTTTTCTAACAATTTTCTTTTCTCTTTTTTAGGTTAAGGTGAAAGATTTCATAGTTTTCTTTCTAAACGTGTCAATTCAGTATTTGGATAATATAGAAACTTCTGTTTCAAACTCCCTCTCGATATCACTATAATAATGCAGGCACAATAAGCATAATAAGCATCTCAATCAGACATCGGCAGAAGTCAGAATGTGCATGGAATTTTTCGGCTCATTCACAGTGCCTCGCGAAATGATTGCAGTTGGACGCGCCATTGGTGTTCCACTCTGCCAATCTTGTTTTGTACTACCACGTGGTACTTGCATTTGAGTTTTCGCTTTTCTTGTCAGCTTTGATGCAGGTCAGTAAGGATGGAAAATGGGGAAGCTCATTGGTAAGAATGGGGAAAAGATGAAATATTTGAAATTAAATACATATTTAGTATATTTATTTCAGGATTAGGTGAGAAAATCTACATTGTCTGTATTCTTCTGTTGGTTGTCATTGTAATGACAGGAAGTTTGACATTGATATTCATCGTACGAGTGACATTGTTGGCGCGGAAAATGTTCAGTGGGTTTTTTTTTTGTATTTGTTATACTTGTAATAGCTCCAGCTTGTACGTCCGCCTAATAACGAGCGTTCAGACTTTTTGTGATCCTCGCTTTAAATTATGAACAAAAGTTTTAAGTATGCGACGCTATTCGTCAATTTCTGTGCTTGCACTGATGAAACATTTTCCCGTATTCTCACAAAAAAAAGTACCAGCATTGTAAATTTCAAGAAAAGTATTTCCATTATTATTCGAACTTAACTGTATGTCTACATATATTTCATTGATACCAGTACAATTTGGAGGCATTACTGGAAGGCAGACAGATGAATGCATTCGGATATAACAATCACACCACAAGGGCCTTTTATTTGACATTTCCTACACATCTTATCCATTTCCTTTGACTTCATTGCACTTCCACTAGACTAATAACTTTATTTCCCTGTGCGATCCATAATTCTAACGTCGTTGAATCCGTTCTTTTGTTTTTGACGTCGTTGCCTCACTGTTTTCTGTCTTACTTTTCTTCTATACGCCCATCTCACTATTTTCTCGTGCAGTACAGTATTGACATTGCTGTATGCGTCTCATTACTTTCTTGGGGCTGGCAAATCAAACTAACGCCATGGGAGCCGTCTCACCGCATCTCCAGTGATACTGGTGCCGTCACGGCAGTCTGATGTCGTATTGAACCCTTCACACTGCACAATTAGCTTCGTGATCCACAAAAACACAGAAACAGACAAATAACTATTATCTAATGATTATAAATTTGACAATGGTTAGATGATTATAGCGGATTTCCCACTGCAAAGACGGAACTCAGATTGTTCAGCTGCATAGCCAGAATGCGCGCGTTTCACTGCACATAAATGTTGTTGCTTGAGTGTTTGAAAGTTTCCTGGAGTTTTCCTTTTCCTTTGAGATTCAAGGTGGCAAAAACGACCGGCAATGGAACTAGTACACATCATTACTAGTAGGCTAGCGCCACTGATAAGCATTTCGTTCATATTCAAAAAACTTGAATCAAACATTTCAGAGTCTCGCGAAATTGCATGTCGCTACCAACTGACTGCTGACAATTTAAGAACAGTGGATGAGGTTATTGACCAATTTAAGGTGAATTATCTCCTTACTAAGCTTTTCGTCCACCCCCAAATAAGCAGTAAAATCTGTATGGAACGGTTGTTGGTGCTGCGAATATTAGTTTCTTGTGCTTTATACCTTTTGATATGAAATATTCTTCATGTTGATTACCATGACCATTGCTTCAGTAGCAGTCACGAGCGGCGAAATAAGAGATCGTAAATCGCATAAAATCATTTTAACGAAGTACAGCTTTTGCAGACTAGCTTCCGAATGACTGTAAGTAAACAAGCCGAAACACTGAATATCTCCGGCATTCATAAGTAGACAAAACTGTCGTTTGATATAAATATTTTCTACCACTTTTTTTTTGTCAGTTGTCATCCAATTAGAAATTTCAATGTAAATCGTGTTGTAACATAACGACGCGATTTCTTCTCGGTGAAAGCGTGTATTTAACTTTTTCTGCAGTATGCGGGAAACCACAGATTTCCTGTTGATTTTTATTGTCTGCCATGATAGCCGTCTCAGTGTAGTCGCTAAGTTGGTGATTGAAAAAGTAGGCATGGAGTTTATCAGTTTAGTTTTTGGTAGGGTTGGTAGTTTGAATTGTAAATTGAATCGCTCATTTCAGCCTCTGAAGAAGGCGATTCTGCTGAAACGTTAGCCAATAAAATTATTTAACACCCTCGTGCACAGCTTATTAAAGCCAATGCGAAATTAGATTTCTGTTTTTTTTATGGCGACGCTTTCTTATTTTTTTAAATCAAAAATCTAGGCATAGACGAAAGATTTCATAGCTTTCTTCCTTAACGCGTCACTTCAAGATTTGGAGAACATTCAAACTTGATTTTACATCCTGTATTTCTATAAGGGCGGGTGTAGTGTAGCGGTTAGAGGTTCCGCTTCCTGCACGATTGATCGGAGGTTCGAATCCGCCCTGGTGTCCACCAAGCCTTTCATCCCTCCGGGATCGATAAATTGGTGCCACACTTGTCTGGGAGCATAAACACACTAACTTGACGCATCGGCTAGCCACGGCAAGTCATCGTATAGGCCAGTTACACGTTCGTAAACCTCAAACGATTCTGAATTGAAGTGAACGTGGGGGCGCATCTCAAGCGGATTGATTAACGCCAAAAACTTTATAATTTATTTCGTCCTTATTTCTATATTTCTTTGAAAAAGCTCCAACATTTGGAAACATTCAAGGTATGAGTTTCCACTATTTCCCAACAGTTGGCGGCACAAAATGATGTGTTAACTAGAAATGACGTGAATATTATCATCGTACTGATGAAGATAACGTTCTAAGTAGATCACGTAAACTGTTACCTACTACTGAGGTAGTTGTTTACATGCGTGTTCCCACTTTCTGAAGAAAAGATGTTACCAACCTCCGGCAAACGCGCTGGGAAATAGGCATGTGGAGAAATCATACAGGAGAAACACAATACGCACAGTGGCCACGGCTATGAATCGGTTAACAACGTCTCTAGTTTACTCTTTGCCAAATAAACATGAAATAACTGCGCGATGCTTCTGCACTATGGCGAACCGATTCGACGCTGTAGGTCCCATCTCATCTCATTTTACAGCTTTTTGACGGTGGCGCACCAACCCGACGCTGCTGCGCCCGTCTCGCTCTCTTTTTGTAGTTTCATAACACACACAGACAAAGCCATTATTATACAGCACGGTCATAATGATTCAAAGACGTAGTTTGCAAATATCACGAAGACAAAAGAAATAAACAATAAAAGAACTAAAAAAAAAACAAAACAACTGTTTACATCCCTGCGAGCAATGAAATTCAAATTCAAATCAAAGTTGACGTGCGAAAAGTCATTGTGACTTTATTCAATAAGACCATATTTGTATATTTCTTACTCTTTATGTGTAACGTATTTGCTATTATTTTGTTGCTAAGACGGGTGTAAAGAGTTGATTTGTTGAGTAAACTGGTCAGTCTGGTAGTTCTGGTCCATTTATTTTCTTAATTTGAAGAATTTTCGTTCTATGACTCGTAAACGACGTTCCTTAGCATGCCGAACACAATATCGAAAAATTTGGCTAATGCTGCCTTTAAGAATGATTTGTAAAGTAATTCTTGAGAGAAGCTTTTACTCGAAAACTCCAAACAACATTGTGACGTGACATAAAAGACTGGCTCGGGTTTCCATCTACTTTTCAATGGCGCTGATGTCATCTTCGGCCAAGAATTTCTCCTAAAAAAGAAAGAGTTTCTTTGTTTCTTTTCAATCATATTCCCGGTCTTTGGGTCTTGCCATTTGCTCCAATTCTTCTTCATGATGTCCTTTAGGCGCACGTGGAAGGCGTATCGACATTTGCGCGGATTTAAGTGTTTTATCTCTGAAAATGAGCTACACTTTTTCCTTTCTCATATTCTTTTCATTTAGAAAATTTCCGACTCTTTTTGAACCTTGCCGGACCTTGTATCTTTCTTTTCCTTCTCCTTTGGCCTCTCTTTTTTCCTCTTCTCCTTTTGTTTTTCTTTATGCTGAAGATATGCACGTATATGTAAATATGCAAAACCTACATACCTGCGACAATATGAATATATATGTGAAAATAAAGTAATTGTTGACAGAGTACTCTAAGTGAAGCAATACTTTATGACTAAAACCCACACTACTGGGTTCAGGAGGTGCTGTTTTAGCTAACGGCAACAGAGCAGGACTTGCAGCTTCTTTAACCTCCTTAATGTTTTTTTATTCAAGTCTAAGCTGGCAATACGAGACAAATGCATTAATTACAACCATCTGCTCTTCCTGCGTTTGGGCTTCTTCGTACTTGTCGAATGGCTGCTTACTTTCTTCCTTCTTTTCGGGAATGGGTTTCGCCTCAATCAAGGTCATGAACGTCAATGAAGACGGGATACAGAGAAGCTCCACTCAAGCAGTGCATTCTTGAGTGGGTCTATCTCTGCATCTCTTCGACGATGCGTACCCACATTTTCGATACCGATTTATCTTGATAGGTGCTGACTATGGCTATCTCAACTTTAGCGATTTCCACAATTACCTTACTAACAAGTAAACTATGAAGAAAGGAATTCACAACTGTCGATTTAGGTCATCACAGTCAACGGAAAAATGTGCAAACAGCATAAACTAAAGCAGTTACTTCTTTTCCAGACACTTGTTGGAAAGTAGCTTGACGTTGTTCTTCTTCAAGAGAAGGTGGGGCCACTTTGAAGTTAATCGCTATCATCTAGAGTTTGAAATTAATTCACTATTTTATTTTTAATTCGAATAGATTCCTACAACAGTATAATGATTTATTTCTACCAGAAGCGTATTCAGGTACATTGCAAGCACGATCATGTAGCCACAACCACAACTGCGCAGTGTTAGAGCCACGTCGATGAAGGGTGGATCATCAGCCTAAAATTTTCGTGTAAAGATAATTCATATAAGAAAAAGGAAATTACGCAAACTTACATAAAGCTCTTTCGTTGAAGCCATTTCGACTTTATAGTCACTCTTCTGGGTGAATTGGTCTTTCAAATGGGGAAGTGTTTCAAAGTGAACATCACCTTGAGTCGTAATCACCGTAACTCACGGTTTTCGACACGTTAGCTTTATTACTGCTAGCTTTCTACTCATAGACATGAAATTGTCTATGTTCTTTAAGTCTCTGATAGAAACAGAAAAAAACCTAGTACCAGAAATAACTACAGCGTTATAGTCGGGCAAAACGACATGGATCACGAGTGTAGTTGCGGTGCATTTGCGTATGCGCTCGAAATGGCGCAGTCGAGGCAGCAGGTAGAACCGGTGTGGGACCGTCGCAAACTGCAGCGATGGGTGGAGCCAGGAAAGGTTTCGCACCAGGAAGGACGGTGTTGTCGTCTATGCTACCGAAAAGTAAAAAGGACTATAGTGACGATAGGTACTTGCAACGCACGTACTATTGCGTCAGGAGCGCCCTGATCTGGTTATGCAAGCTAAGAAGACTATCTACAGCGTTATCGAACACCAAGACGAGACGACGCCACCCACTCAACGCTGTATATAAAACAGGAGAAGAACTGTTTACAGCAACATGCGATAATAGAGGAGTTGGTGAAGTTGAAGTCCTCGTCAACATGAGTATGACAAAGAAAATAGACTCTTTCGAACAACTTACGACCCGAATCGGACGTCTGCGGATGAGAAGATGTGGTGCAACACCAGCTTTGAATATCTTCATCGGTGAAGTATACGTGACAAAATTGGCTACATCACTCAATAAAATCAATCAAAGGTTTTTCCTGATGGATGTCACTTTTGTGCCAAAGATTTGTACGGAATAGTACCACCGCCTCCTCCAAGGAAGATTTTTCTTCACACGGAGAGAAGAGAAAGCTGTGAAGTTCAAAGAGCGAGGTCTCAGAACGATCATTTAATGAGATCTAATCGGCATCTGGCCGGTTTCTGGCAAGGCTCCGCAATCGGCAATGTCGATAAGGAATACGATCTGCTCGTTGAACACCTTTCACGATTGCATAAGGAAGACTGGGAGTTTTGGAGCAACCAAGAGACGCCTCCAGAAACTCTTGACCTGGTACGCCTGCGTGCAGCAGCACGAGCCGCAGGTAACCGAGAAATCATGACACTGCTTGCAATGCATGTGGATGTGGAAACATGTGGATGTGTTGACGTTCAGTTGAATTTGCAAAAGACGATGTTTGTGAGAAATGGATAGGAAGCTGCACTCTCTTTTCTTGCGTAAAGGATATCATAAGGATGCGACTTTGATTAGGCATGCGACTTCGATTCATAATCGTTTGAGGTTCTACGAATGCGGATACGGCCTACGTAGTGACTTGCAGACAACTTTGGTACTGATTCATCGACCGTGCAGTTACAGAGGGAACTCTTTATCTTGTTGTGCTACATCCAGTATGTAATTCAATATGTTCTATTTATTTTAATCTGAACATTTTATTCTCTTATTATATGGGAACGAATGTCTTCCAAAACTGTGCGCTCAAAGCCGAATCATCAGCTTTCTGTTTGTGTTGTTTTAAAATATTTTCATCTGAATATTTGCAGAGAGTCATTGCGTCAACGTTCTGAATTGTTTATTCATTTCTGTATCACTTGATCATTGCTAATACTGGTAGCACGCTACATATCTACCATTTAAGTGGAGAGATTAATGTTACATAATGAATACCAAGGAGAACCAAACTACAGACAATGCGATCAAAAATGCACACTTTCTGTTGTCCCCCAGTCGGCTGCAAACTAAATACACCATACTAGACCATATTGAAAAAACTCAATGTTACAGTAATCAGTTAGGCAATGTATAGTCGAGTCAGAACGACATGAGGCAGAGTGTTGCTACGCGAACGGTCACGCTGGAGCAACGCGGTTTCTAACCGTTCGCAGCATCCTGTGAGCAGTCTGGTTTTTGCCAAAGTGACGTGAACTGTCGTCATCCAGATCAACATTGGCCGCAATTTTTTGTTTATTTTCTTTTCTGCTTTCCTTTCTGGGTTTTTTTTTTCGTCCTTTAAGTTTCTTTTTTGTTATGTTTTAGTTTCTTGTTAAAGGCATCACACCACGAATCTGAGGTGGTGCAGATTTCAGGTGGAGTATTCGTATACGGGATAGAAGACTACGGAGAGGGGGGTGATTCCGTCCATTTCTTCCTAATTGCCGTAAAAAACGGCCCGGAAGATGCGGCGCCGCACAAGACTGGCGCGCTCCAATCGAACCTCTTGTACAAAATGGTGCGCCAAAACGAATGAAGCCGTGTCTTCCGGGCCGTTTTTTACGGCAATTAGGAAGAAATGGACGGAATCACCCCCCTCTCCGTAGTCTCCCATCCCGTATACGAATACTCCACCTGAAATCTGCACCACCTCAGATTCGTGGGGTGAAGCCTTTAATGTCTTTTTTGTTTGTAAGGGAGAGAGGGTAAACGAAGAGACAAAAAGGAACATTCACATAGAAATAAGTACAATGTTAAATCAACTTTCAAAGGCAAAACATGAACAACAACAATACGATAACTTAAGAACAGTACAGATACAACAACATAGATCTACGTAACAAAAGCAAAATAACAAATACAAAAAAAAAGACTTAAAAGACGAAAAAACCAGAAAGGAAAGCAAAAAGAATGAAAACAAACAAGATTTGCGGCTAATCTATCGATCCGGATCACGCAATTTCAAGCGACTTAGGCAAATTGCCAAATAGGTCGCTCGCACGACACTGCGAGCGGTTTCCAATCACGTTGCTCCACTACACTCGTGGTTCATGTGGTTTTGGCCCGACAATACTCAAGGTTTGGGAGCGATATTGCCGCTAGTAGCTGCGTGTATGTTGGTCTAATGTTCATCGTGCTTTATTAAGGTGTAGAAGAACTTTTCAGCCTTTTCAAACCATCCAACATGTCGTTTGCTGAGTATCCTTAGATCCTTTATAGCTCGCTCAACAGCCCGCTCAGCTTTGCTTTCACCAATTTCCTGAATAGTTAGAGATTGATTTTGAGCACACTTTGGAAGACTACTGGTTTTCATACCATTGCAACTTCTTTCTTCATTTCAGCTAGACTTTCCTCCCTGGTGGATCCTTTCTCAAGTTCTTTATCTAGAGTCACGCGTATCTTAAAGCACAAATAAAAGAGGATCTTATTACGACGAGGCAGATATGCTGCCTTTAACGTATGAATATGTTTTTTCCTCCTCGCCGCCGATATAAAACACATCCGAAGTGGATAATTTCAGACACGTTCAGAAATGCAGTTGGCCTCAAACTTTGTGTCGGCGGACGCAATGTTTTTCATGGAGAGGCCACCGTCAGAGCTATTAAGAGGTTTTTCCTTGTAATCTTGTTTTTCGTCTAATTCTTGTTTTTTTTCATGAACAAGCTTGTGGGTTAGTGTTGGACTTCTATTTTATTTTTTCGTACAAAGGTGCATGATTAGCGTTCTTCGTGGTCGGAATTTGGAGTTTCACAGCGAATGCATTTTGCGAAAAACGCCAACCGTACGCAATTATAAAAAAAATAAAGATGGAGCGAAATTCCAATCTGAGTTAAATTTTCAGAATTGCCAAAGCAGCAAAACGAGCCATAAAACTAAAGAGAATGGATCTCGTCAAAACCATATGCGTACGCGACATTTTTGGAAAAAAGGATGAAAAGCTACCAAACACAAGAAAGATGAGTTCCGATAAGCTTGCGCCGTGGCTGTGGAGGCGGGCTAGCGTCCGCCTTTACGAAGCGCGTAGTGCGTCATGTCGCACGACACGTTCCGAGCCAACTTTATAGACTGTTCAAAAGAAAAGGAAAATTGAGGAAACTTTATTCTGAATAGGCCCTACTCCGTGAAGAAAAAGTGAATTTTACATGTAAAGCATATTTGCCAGACCAACGTCACACTCACTTTTCTTATCTGTTCCTTTGTGAGATAGTAACCTAAGACCTTGCTCACCCGCTCCTTTAGATATGCAGTCCTTCTGAAATAATTGCAGAATAATATAATCAAGTAAATATGGTCAGAAAACTAATACTTCTCGTGCATGTAGTTGTTAATGAATGCGTCTTTGATTTCACTTGTTTTGTTCTCCAAATAAGCGTCGTATAAATTCTGTACCTTCCACTGGTCATCACCATAATAGACAATGTCTTTGGCTAGCTGTGAAAAAGTGTAGAATTTCTCAGAGTTTTATTTTGAACGGCCTACTTTTACTCACGTTGTGTAGTTCGTCCTCATCAGCACCAGTACCCTTCATGGCAGTGGTCAATTCCATCGAAATTTCTATATATCTCGCAGTGATGTCTTCAGGCTCAGCATGAGTTAGTATGTTTCCCCAAAGAAGGAAAACTGCTAATATTAGTGCCATTTCGGGAGATAATCCGGAAACTTTAGAATTTTCAAATCTAAGAGGTAGCATCTTTTACACAGAAACCAACAATTCTCCAAGATTTCCATGAATTTCACAAAAAGATGTTAACTCAAGAAGATGAGTATCCAGTCGTACACAAATTGACCTAGATAATAAGAAGCATTTTCGAAATCAACATCCAAATACAGATGTTCAGGAAAAGACAGAAGGGACGGAGAGACTCCCGTTGTTGGTATTTGGACATTTCTAAACCTGATAGATAGTGCTTCCTCATTGTAATCAGTTCATTTTATTGAGTGGGCGGATTTGATGGTGAGACGCTCGCGTTGACGTGGTGCGGAAATTACAGTGAAAGCTTAGAATTCGCGTTGTAGATTACGGAAACCAACGTGGTTCCGATCGTCCTCCCCCAATCCAGGATGACATCGTTCTTATGACGATTTCAGTTGCACTCTTTCGCACGCGCCGCATCCACGTGCGAGCAGTCGAAGATCCATGATGTCTTCTCACAAGTCTATTCAAGTGAAAACAATGAAAAGGCTGCTGCAGGAGCTGATCGTGTACATAGAGGCGCGTTCTAACATAGCTCTCAGGAACTGAAGCTGTTCCCACACCTTTTCTTATTACGATTAGGGAAAGATGAACGGAACAACGCTGGTTCCAGTTGATCTACAACCCGAACTCCAGACATTCGCTGTGATTATCGCACAAAGTCAATACCGTAATACTCTGTTTTTAAACAACAGTACGGATTTCTAATATTTTCAACGTCCATTTTTATCAGTGAAAATAAAAATTTGTTCAGTTGTGTGACGGCAAGAAAAAGGAAACAAATGTGGGAAATAATAACCACTTGTGTTCGATGTTGTGTCTGTCTTGTTGGCTTGTTCGATGTTGTGTTAATAACTGGTTAGGATGTTTTAAAGAGAAGTACCGAGAAAACTTTTGTTCGCCGGTTATGCTTGCTTATACAGATGTTGTCAGTTTCCAGTAAAAATGAGAATGAGTGCAAATGAGCAGAGAAATCTAAACGATCTATATCCGCTAAATGGCGATGGACTGCTGAAGATGAAACATATATGTAAAATCAAAGAAAGTCAGGCAAAATAAGTGGTATGAAGAAATTTGAGGATTGCAGAACGAAGAATGAATAAAAAGCTTCGGTAAAAAGCTTCAGCACGCGTGAAAACTGATTGACACAGTTGCCAGTCGTTCCATATTTGACCAGCTGAGCATCTGTTGAGATCTCCGAAACACAGCTAACTCCATACAGCTGTACACATGTCATTGAAAATACAAAATCAGATAGTTAATGCATCCAATGGTTGTTGCATTGTGGGGCGGCTACTACATATACAATTCTGAACCTCCGAATAAACCCGCACTTCAGACTTCTTCTGGTGGTTACTTTCAATGATTAATGAGAATTTAAAGTAGTGACATCTTTTAAAAGAAATTATATTTGGATTTTAGCAAAAGCGCTTCCGTGGTTCTTCTTTTCGGGAATCCAAGAATAGATGAGAGACTTCACAGTTTTCCTTCTAAATGCAAAATCATAAATCAGTTCTACACTTGGAGAATATTCCAATTTGATTTTACAAGTATATTGCAAGCGTACAAGCTATATAAATCGCACTATTATATGGTGAAACTTTCCCAAACATTGCAAAAAGGTGCTGTTATGCAGCACAATGACAGAGCCCATACTCTCGTAGGTCAAATGCCTAGAGAGCGGATGGAATTTTTGCTACAAACATCCGTTTCGTAACGCTGTACTCACTGTGGAGTGAACTCCAAAAACAACCCTGTCCAGACTGCTACGATATCTGCATGCGCCGTTCGCAGCATTGCAAGAAACGGACATTACAGGACGTCCTGTCATCACCATCGAAAACTACACAATATACTGCGGGCGATGGTGATGAAAAGAAAGTAGGAGGTTGCGCGGTTCCTGCGAGGAACGATTACAATAACATAGTGAGAGTTTGGCTCAACGTCGTCAAGAAGCGCCTTCGTACGACTGCAAGATAAAAGAGGACATAAAGTCTGGATTTCACGCACCTACGGAGACCGCTGAAGACTATCACAAAGAAGCTTTTCGTGATGAATTAAACACGTTGATATCGAAGATGAAGAGCCAGCAGCAGTTCTCGTTGGAATTGATCCGAAAGCAGAGATGGGTCTCGAACAACAATCTGATGTGCTTGGAAAATGGTGTTATCCCGCGAAGAAAACGTCAGACAGCGGAAATCGTCGTGTAGTACATTCTTGTAAGAAGACGAATCTCATAATAGCATCCACGTTCGAAAGGAATCGTCGACGCCATCAGTTTATGTGGCGAAGGACAACCCCATTTACGCCAGAAGAGCAGCGCAAGCGGAAGACGAAAACTCTTAAACTACAACTCGACTACGTCTTGACAAGGAACATCCGCTTGTCGGTTATCTAGAACTAGAACTATGCGGGACGTCGCATTCGATTCCGACCACCTCAAAGTTCTCCTCAGCTTCAAGCTTGGGTTCCAGAAAAGAAGTCAAACGATGAGATCAACCTCAAACGAAGATCGACGTGGCGGGCCTGAAGGACGAGGAGTGTAGAAATAAAATTCGCCAAAGGGTGCCAATAAATATTGGAGTACGGACCAAGAAGAAGCCTGGAGACACCAACACTCTCGCCAGTTGTATTCAGGAAATTGTAAAAAAAAAAAACGCTCCCGGTTTTGATGCCGAGGAAGACGTTTGGTTTTGCATTTGCGGAGACTAGATCCATGTACAATTTCGAGAGGAGACGATCTGTAGGTCTCCTCAATATATGACCAAAGAAGCGAAAACGATTTTCTGTAGCCACTTTCGATGGCGGTGGAAGATGTTGATATCTTCCGCGTGAATCTTTCATTGTGGCATACCCTAGGCCAAAGGTAGCCAAGTAGTCATCTAAGCAGCTTTCTTTCTTTGCAGTCAAGCCTGTCCATCACCGTAGTTGGTGCTGCCCACGTCTCCGATCCGTACATCACGATGGGGCGAATTGCGGATGAGTAGGCACGCAGCTTGACTTCATTGGGGATGGGAGTCGACCACAGACATTTCGTTAAGGAGTTAAATGCAGAAATGGCCTTAGCGCACCTTTCCTGAATGTCTTTCTCGTAGCTGTCGTTGCCGTTCAGCATACAGCCCAAGTAACAGAACTCATCGACGAGTTCGATCGCTTGTCCATCCACTCTAATTCCCGTTCATGGTCTCGAAGGGATCCACATCTGTTCACATTTATTAGGGCGTAGATGTAGTCCATGGACTGCAGCCAGCTTCGACACAAGCTTGACAACATGTTGAAGTTTCGCACCACTTTCCGCGAATATAACAACATCGTCGACATACTCGAGACCAGTCATGGGGCACCCTGACGTTGGTAAGATGATGGCGGCAGAATACTGATCGACTGCTCTTCGCATGATGTCATAGATAGCGAAGTTGGACAGGACTTCCATGCCCATTGTCTTACTCCAGTCACCACCTCAAACGGCGTTGTACATCGGGCTGGTGTTTGAACAGCAGCATTTAGTTGTTCATTGATTCATGTCATCAAGCAAGCTTCATTGGCGCGGAGCGGATTGAGAAGACGGCTTTGATGAGGAGAGTCGAAAGCAGCTTAAAAGACCAAAAAGTACCGGATACCGGTGCCAGATTTTGATCACTCTCTTAACGATGGACACCTGGTCAATCGTAGATAGACCAGGACGAAAGCCAGCTTGCTCGTCGCGCCTTGTTTCTTCGCGATGCTTAAATAGTCGGTTTAGGACAATCTGCTCCAAAACCATGAAATCTAAACAAGGTTTGAATAATGTCTTCAAATTGTGACGGTATCGAAATAACATAGGTGTGAACTCAAGTTTGAATATTCTCCAAATGCAGTACCGCTGTATTTAAGTCCTACGAACACTTCCATCAATGCTTAAATTATTAGAAAAAAGAACTAAGAAGGGGTTGTTGAGAAATACAAATTTGACTTCATAGAAAATGCCACTACTTTTAATTTTTATTGATCAGTGTAGGCGAGCGAGGCAAACACCACAAAGTCTGGAATCCAGCTTTAGCCAGACGGTAAGACTGGTATATATTAATCTAGGACAGATTTATCACAGAGAAATACCAACTAATTATAGAATAAGGGAGGAGAGCAAATGTCTCGAAGAAACGCACAAACATAGAGTAGAAATCTAGAACGATTTGTATGGATTCAGAATGCCATTCGGGTCGAACAACGATTTAATACGACGCACGATCTCCCTCTCTGCTAGCGACTTGCCAAGTCCGGAATATGGCAATTTAAGTTGACCGATACCATGTTCAGCTGAGATGGAACCACCATGTACGCTGACCCACTCGTAGATAAATGGATAGAGCCTAAAAATCGGCAGGACATAAGAAGTGGCCATGAGAATTCGCCACCATGAATTTCATGGTTGACCTTTAAAGAACAATAGATATCAGGACTAGTAAATTCTGAGCTCTCAATTTTTGTGATGATAACTATTCGAGTCGGACTGTGCTCAAGTATTCTAATCCACATTTTCTTAGGTGCAGTACGATTCATAGTATAGTAGTTGATAAAAGAATGTTAGCTACACTTGAGCCCAACCTACGTCTTTAGTAGTAAACCTCAACAAGAAAGTTACCTGCAAAGGCATCCGAATAAGTACTAGAAATCTAATTACTTAATTCTATTGTATTCTAGTTATTTCGTTTTCTGTGTAGGACGCAGATATACAGAGCAAATCTGGGATAGCCGCCCGCAATCGATACTTTACCAGTCCGAACGTCCGGTTAACACCAGACTTCTGATCCCTTGTTGTGCTTTTCTTCACTGATCAATCAAAATTTGAATAGTGGCAGTTCCTGTTCATTTCTGCTAGTCAAGCAATGTCTCCATACTCAACTCGATCCCAGATAGCACAAATAGAAGATGATGGAAAGAATAAAATTTTATAAGAATCAATCATTAAATAACAATTAACCTCTTATACTTACGAAGCAAACTATAAAATGTATTGAACTCTTGTCAATGGAAAATCGCCTGTGACTTATACTCACTACGTTTATTATCATTATTTCGAAATTTTGAGCAGAACTTCCGCGAAATGCAAAACACGTAGAGGTGAAACTATTACCTTAGATGGTGATTTCGATTCTTGTAGAGGTAAGCAGATAACATTGCAGTCCATGTTCTCTAAACTCTCTAAACTTTACTTCCTAATACCTTAGCACTTCTAGATGAATATTCCAATACGTCTTCTTTATTCTCACGGAATTCCACTTTCCAGCATTTGTAACGTTGCCAACTTTAGGTTTCTTACGCTCCTAGAACTAATTTTCATCATGCCATTGCATTAGAAATATCCCCCACGATTTCATTGGGAGAGGCGGTGCCTAGTGATCACACCGGATCTGGGATATACCTGCTCTGTCCTCCCGATGTCCTCTTCTGAAGGAACAGATTCGAGTGCACATAAATGGTCGTACATCCCTAAAGACCTTACCTCGGACCCGTCCAAAGAAAAAAGCACTGAACCAGAATCTGTTTCACTGTCTCTGGGCCGTGAAAAGATTTTGACTGTTAAAGATTTGGCTTAAAGGCATCACTCCAGGAATTTGGGGTGGTGCGGGTTTCAGGTGGGTTATGCTTACACGGAGTCGTAGATTATGAAGAGAAGAGTGATTCCTTCTATTTCTTCCTAATTGCCGTAAAAAAAACGGCCCTGAAGATACGACTTCGAGCGTTCCGGCGCGCTATTTTCCACAGGGAGTTCGATCGGAACGCGCCAGCCTTGTGCATGCGCCGCATCTTCCGGGCCGTTTTTTACGGCAGTAAGGAAAAAATGGACGGAATCACACTCCTCTCCATAATATACGACCCCGTATAGGAATTCTCCGCCTGAAATCCGCACCACCCCAGATTCGTGGGTTGATGCTTTTAAGGTGTTTTCGTGACAACCACGCACAAATCGCGCCTACATACCACATACATAGCATGATTTTTCCTGCGTTTTCAAATGAAGTGTAGGCTTCTTTGCTATCTGCTGTTTCCGTCACCAAGCCGTATAACTATTTCGCAGTTGTATATTTTATATATTAAAAACAAACCTATCATACAGCTCTTTGCTGAATTCCTCGGCAGTAATGTTCAAATGACTGTTTCCATCTCCCATGTGGCCGTAGGTGACAATATGCTTAGTCATATCAGAACAGCGCAATCTTACTTGCTGAAAAGGTGCAAAATTATGATGCACGGTATCTCGAACATCCCATAGCAACCGAACGAATGCTTTCTGCTGCTGTATTGTCGTTGTTATCAGCTTGAGAAAGCACAACGTTGGAGGATTTAAAGATAATGCCTACAAAGTCAGCTTCGACTTTCGATGTTTAACAATGATCACGTTGAGTTGCTGACTCTCCTAGCAAAATAATAACTGGTTACCTCAGTTAATTGGTAAAAATGTTTGAGTGGCAGTGAGACATCGTTTTTAAACACAAATCCATCACTAGCTACCGCCATCGGGGCGCTCTCGCGCAATCGCCACATAGCTGATGATTCACTGGCTGACAGGGCCTGTAATGACGTTATATGAAAGATAGAAGAGTAAAAATCTCTAGTTATGACGATAGATAGCTGAATTTTGTGGTCATCCTACGCAAAGACTAGTTATAGTGGTTGTGAGTAAAGCGATAGGATAACGACGCATAGTAGAAATACTATAGCATAAAGGTCTCTGGGGACTCCGTCAGCCTCAACTTTCGCAGGTAACGGGACAAGACACGACTTTTGTACCTATCTTATATTTTAGCTATAAATGTTTTCGAGTGCAACACAGCTTCGAACAGGGAGGGAGAGAAAGAACATGTGTTCTGTCACCCTTATGAAAATTTTCTACTCTGGCTATATGTCATTGGTGACATCTACCTGGACACCATCACTAATGAGCCCATCATCAATGCAGTGGGCCAGAAAACGTTCCATCTTTTCCTTGTCATGCGCCTCATTGGAACCTTAAATGAATTAAACCTTTTTTTCGCTGAACTAAGAACTTAGTCAACAAATTGGTAAACAAACAAGGATAAAAAGATATGTGTAATGGAAATAAATGGAAGCAATGAAGAACAGTTATTGGGATCTACTCCAAGAGAGAATCTCGAGAATTGTAACTTGATCGACCTGTGACAGGTTACACCATGAGAAGAAGCGCAGTACCAACAGAATAAAGAAACCAAGGAACGCAAACGTTAGGGATGCTGAAGAAAATTGAGAGAAGTACGAAAGGTATACCCGAAGTTTCTACGAGTAACGTGAAACGAGGATTTGTTTTCAAAACGGGCTTCAGTCCCAATGACTCGTCAAGCACGGTCATTATCTCTCGATCCATAAACTCAAAAGACGACAATATCTCTGAGAGATGGCATCTTGCCATACGCAACACATCGCAGCAGGATTCGAATGTTTCCACCCCTAAAACATAGAAGACAAAGACTTTATGACAATTTATTATAAGAATTCCTTCAGGATCAAAAATTGCCTATCATTGCGCTCTGCACCGAGGTTGGCTTTGGTACGGCGCTCATTGCAATCCGTGTAATCACTCCAAGCCGCCCTTCACTCCCCAAGAATAGATGAGGAGTATGCAGTGAAGTATTATCCTTTTTATGGGTTGAACCCACCGT
Source organism: Necator americanus (assembly GCF_031761385.1). Lineage (NCBI taxonomy): Eukaryota > Metazoa > Nematoda > Chromadorea > Rhabditida > Ancylostomatidae > Necator > Necator americanus. Next base: position 870,400 of record NC_087372.1, on the reverse strand, counting down.
TAGGATTGTCCCTCTGTCATCTGGCAAGACCTTAAATATTGTCAGTTCATGTTGGGAGTACAGGATCTCAATTTGGTTATACCTACCACAGTAAGTCCGAGTAGATGAGCGTGAAGATTGCCGTACCGTAAAAGTCGTATGCCGCCAGCGCATGTAGCGACATTTCCACCGATCATACAGGAACCTTTAGCACCAAGATCTAGCGGCATCATGAAGCTGAATAAGTTTTCGATTAAGATCAACATATCAGAGTTACTTTATTTACCGATTAGTTAACGGAAAAGCATTTCACTTACCCATATGAAGCTAACTTGTTGTCCAACTCCTCGAGAATAAATCCAGCATCACAACTTAATACACCTGAACAACTTAAAATAGGATTTTCAATCCACTCCCGCTTGTTTTCTATCGTCAGTAGTCCTGTTAGGCGGTCATTTATCTGTTTTGCAACAACACTAAGAACCTTGGCGTTCTAGAACCATAGAAAAGCATTGCCGCTTCACTATTGAAGCTACCACTCTCATGTAACGTGATTCTATCGAATTTATCACAAACAGATGTTCAAAGTCAAGTTTGTCGATTATTTTTGGCTCCAGTGGAAAGTCCAGTGGAAAACGACTGCCATGAAAAGTCTCTTGTTCGTCAGATGTCAGCTTTTAGCGACAGCATATTATATCTCAAAACTATCTTGTGGCACTTTCTTCTCGACTCCTTTCATGTAGACTATTTCATATGAAAGTAGTCGACTAGAGTAGTACCATACGAGTATATTCGCACCATATTCGGAAACTGGGAATTGGTCATAAACAGTAATGGTCGAAAGATAGAGTGCCTTCTTCTTCCCCTTCTCTCTTTATCCTGCCCTCCTAGGAGATAACAAGAAATTTCCTAGAAAACTTTCTGTTCGTCCAGGAAATTATTTACAGATTGTTTCAGTTTTTCCTATTCTTTTATCTCGTTGTATACTCGGGTCGAAACGACATGAAGCAGGAATAGTTGCGCAAGCGGCTGCGTTCGAAGCGGTGCGGTGGAGACAGCAGTTGGAATCGAGGTGGTACTATGGCGAACTGCAGAGATGGGTGGTGGTAACGAGGATCCTTACACGATCCCAACCGCTACGCTCCACTGCGCCGCTTCTAGCGCAGCCGCTTTCGCAGCTGTCCGTGGTTCATGTCGTTTTGACCCAACAATGCTTGCCAGGAATTCATTATGTGAAGTTACCGCATCATTATCTTCTCATGTAGCATTTCCGTCCAATGCAATAGCAGGTTTACGTAGTGGTATTAAAGTTTTTTTTAGTTTTATTAGTTTTATTTCGCTCCTGCGGCGCCTCCTGAGATCCTCGTTTGTAGGGACTGAGTTTCTGCAAATTAGAATCTTTTTCCGTGAAACTATGTACGACTTTTTAGTATGATTTTGCTACGAACGTGACTACGGAAGACGCCAATCATCCACGGTTATTCGAGAAGACGGAGCAAAAGTTCAATACCCATAAACTGAAGTCTTAGAGTCGACCTAGCAGCAAAAAACGAAGATAAAAATTATGAAGAAAGGATTCCCCTGAAATTGCTAGTTCCCACCTATGCGTTACAATACGAAAAAAACTACGAAGAAACAAAAACTTTCAAAACAAGAAAGTCTCTCAGGAACTTGCTAGTGTTCGGTGGAGACGGACCCGTCCCGGCTTCACTGAAGAAGGAACGCATCTCTCCGATACAGTACGCCATTTATATGACCGCCTTCGAGTTTACGTCAGGCTCAATTTCGTAGTCCGTCAGTTTTGGAAAATGGTATCTTAAGACACTGCCGAATCGCTACTTTAATTACGCAAACCTTTTGAAACACGATGACCGTACGTTTCTGTCCTTGTCCTTTACACTTTTCATGCTCTCTCCACAGCATTCCATTCTACACCGTATCCGCTTAGTTATTATATTGTTTCATTATTTTGAGTTGAAACATCAGGCCTTAACTATTACCAGTCTTCTCATCGAATTCAAAATGATTATTGATCCGTTTCACAGAAAGGACAATTTCGTCATATAATGGAACTGATCCACCAACGAGGCCAGTGTTCCCGGCCTAAATAAAACATACGTTGGCTGAGTGCGAAAATCTTGTTTGTTCAATGTCCTTACCTGCGGCACAACCGCTATTTTTCTCCTCGAACAATGTGCGAGTATAGCTGAGACTTCTTCGGAGCTAGCAGGCAGCAGGACACAAGCAGGATCACCTTTGAAGGCTTTGGTCCAGTCCATTTTGTAGCCGTCGATTTCCGTCGTTCTCACATGATCCCGACCACAAATTGATTCAAACTTTCGGATGTCTGCATCCTGAACTGTGGCAAACCGGGTGTCCATTGCCATTGTGGCCAGTCCCATAGCGCCAAATCGAAGTGATTTTAGCAACATCTGTAGTGTTCTAGGAGTAGTAGAATCAGCAAGCCTGAGCCACTGGGTGAAAAGAAACAAAATCGGTAACTCGCTGCAACCATTTTATATACTGCTTATCAAAAGCTTTTTTGATGAAGAAAACAAACGCTTAAACGAAACATGATCGTGACGCGAAAAATGTACAGTGTTTGACAATATCTGCGAAACAAAATCTAGCTTTGAATGGCGCTCAACAACGAGTAACGCGAGAACAAGGCCCTGTTTGAAAATTGGTTTTCGTTATCTAACAAGAATTTGTAGAGCTACATCACATTCAGGAGGGAAGCAGAGGCGGCAGAATTTTTTTCTTTTCACGAAAAAAGAGACGAAGGATTGAGGAACCAAGAAGGAACGCATTACACACACATCGTGCTTTGGAGAAATCATGTTACTGATATAAAAAATGTCTAATTTGTGCAAAAAAAAATCAAGATGATTCTTAATCGGTCTCCCCTTCATTTTTCTCACGTTTATCTTTCTTACGCGTCTTCTTTCGCGCAACAAACAGCAAAAAAAAAAGGTATTTTTCGATTCTACTAAAGCGAAAACATGTGGTCGGCGTAAAACCTGTTGACGCGACACGCTGAATTATTTCTACAAAGCATCTTTAACAGAACAGGTTCCGAGCGTGTGTAAGTAAGCAAGCAAGCACACTGAATATCTCTGACATTCAGCAGACAGGACCGTCGGTTAAAGGCATCACTCCACGAATCTCAGGTAGTACGGATTTCAGGAGGTGAATATTCGTATACAGTATGGTAGATTTTGGAGAGTGGGGTGATTCCGTCCATTTCTTCCTAATTGTCGTAAAAAACGGCCCGGAAGATACGGCTTCGGGCGTTCTGGCGCACTATTTTCTACAAGGAGTTCGACTGGAGCGTGCCAGCCTTGTGCACGCGCGGCATCTTCCGTGCAATCGTCAACCTAATAAAGGAGACTCTCCTCTCCACAATCTACTATCCCTTATAAGAATACTCCACCTGAAATCCGCACCACCTCAGATTCGTGGGGTGATGCCTTTAACATGAATTATTGTTTTATTGTTTATTGTTAGTTTTATTGTTAGTTCATGCATGTCTGAATTTTGAATTGCATGTAATGTCACGCAATTCAAAATTAGTTGCTTGAGTATAGTCAGCGTAAACCATGTTGTAAACAGGACGACGCGGTGTGTCCTCGATGAAGGAGGTCCACTTTCTCTAGAATATGCTAAAACCCAACTTCTCTCCTTTTTGCTTCGATTGTTATTCATTATTTTTCGGATAATAATGTATGAATAGGACTAGATAGTCTCAATAAAACTCATTCTCATTAGTTCAATTTTTCTTTGCTTCTCCCGGATCTTCATTTTTCATAGTCGCAATGGAAAGAAAACGTTTCTGTTTTTGCTAGTTCGGTAAGTTCTGCTGAATGTAGTGCATCTTCTCAGGCTTTGGTTTGTGAGAATTGGATTCCTGCCTCATTTTTTTTCTGTAACTTTACATGTTAAGTTCCCGACCTGGACGGATGATCCCAGTTACAATAAATGCTAATCATGAACATTTACACAAAGAAAAAGAGACAGATCTAATCCCTACAGGCAATGTTGTTAGAGGGGTTCTAGGCAAAACAAAACTAGTGGAAAAAGACTTTGGTGAGAAAATGCGGTCCTATTCAACAATGTTACACGAAAAATAATCAAAAACCATGAAAAGCAGAACCAAAAGAGTCACGAGAGCTTTCCGCATACTGTAGAGAGAGAGCTTAGTGCACGCGATCTCCGAGGACACGTCCTACCACCGTTTACACGACTGTTTACACCGACTGTGCAGTATCGGTGTTGGTTTCTCCGGTTACTGTAATCAGCAGCTTTCATCTTCGAATATACTGATCCTGCTCTGACTAGAATCTAAACTTACACCCGGCTCCGAGAGGCTCTTGCCCTTGGACCGATGCCAACGCGCCGACAAATTCAAAAGGATATAGTGTGCAACTAATTCCTCTCCTATATCAGAAGATTAACCTTAGAAAAAGCTAGAAGATGAGTCCTTTACGGTGCTTCACGTGCTCTTACTATAAAACAAACGAGGAGAATATTACAATAAACCGCAAATCAAAAAAGAAAGGAACTATGATTTCCGGATTTCGAACTAAGTAAGGGATTGAACTAGAATTTAGGGTTTTTGATCCTTATCATGCAGCTAGCGACGATCACATCACGTAACTGCACAGCTAACATCTTTTACTCTTCCTCTGTCCAGTTTTCTTCTCCTTACTCCATTTGCTCTTGCATTACTTTCCTTATTTAATTTGTATTTTTATTTCCTTCTATCTTTTGCCTCATATCCATCCCTCTTGTTTTGTTTCTCCGCTCTACTTTTATCGCTTCACTGTCTTATTGTTTTGTCTTATTCCCTTGTCTTGCTTTTATGATTATTTCGTCTTGTTTCTCACTCCTTTAAAGTTGTATTTTTGTCATTTTTCTTGGTTTTATGTCTACTTTATTCTCTGTGTCTCCTAGGAAAGGTTTTTGCTTCCGACTTCTTTTTTATTCATACGGCACGTTTTATACCACAAGTTTACCTTTCATCTTGTACCACACGTTTACTTCATTAATTTGTTTTCATCTTCGTGTGTCTCGCTGTTCTTACATCCTTTCTTGTTTTTATTTCTTTTCGTTCCTGCTTTTCACTCTTTCTTCCTAACATTACACTCCTTTTTCATTCTGCCTTTACTTCTCAGCATGTAATTGTGTTGCTTTCATTGTTCCTAGTTAGTTAGGAAATGCGTACTGCAAAATAATCAGCACTTAAATCACGTTAGTATATGACAAGAACATCGAAGCTAAACGGAACACAATTCGCATTGAAAAAAATAGTGGAGGTTTCTCAAATGAAAGTCTTTCTATCATCATCTCTTTCTAATTGGAGAAAGTACTTTTTCTACAAAACGTCGTAGATTATACAGCTCCTACATCGTTACGAGATAATGGGAAAAGTACGAAAGAAAGCCAGTGTGATCCATAACAAAACTAAATAGCGTTTTCAGAATTTACTTGGAGTTTAAACTCGTAAATATAATATTTTCAGTCGACTTTGTTTTTGGTGCCTTTGGACTCGCTTTGAAGATTTTTTCATTGAAAAAGCAGTTTTCTGCTGCTATTCAAACAATTTTGGAGACAGAAAGTGAAATCAAACTCCATTCACATCCAAAAATTAGGCCTACAGCTTTTCATAGGAAGTAAACGTGCGAATTTGCCGACGATGAATACTCTTCTGAACACCTCCTCATCCAATCCTAATGTTTGATTTAATCCCAGTTTTTCTTCGTGACTGCTCATTTGTGTTTCCAAATTTTACCAGTTCTCTACCTCAAATCTCTGCTTTAAAAAAAGCTTAGAATCAAATCAAAGCTATTGAGGCTTTCGGCGCTGCTAATGCTATTACGTAGTGGGAAAAATTGACAGAAACGAGGAGAACATAACGTCGTTTCTTTCCCTGTTACTAAAGCTAAAACGGCAGCGAGGTTAAATACGGGTGTCCAGATACTGTGTCAATACTGTGAGAATCAAACGAAAACGGCAGTAGACTTAATTACGTTGAAAGAATTCCGCCTGTAAAAAAACAAATAGAGTGAAAAGAAAACAAACCAAGCGAAACATTGGTGTAAAAGACGAGGAATAGAATGGAAATTCGAATTAAATAAACAATAATAATAAAGAAGCAGATCAATGCAAGAACAAATGAAACAACGAGAAGAAAACTGGACACACAGAAGAAGAGAAAAAGATACAAGCTATGCAGTTACCTGAAGTAATCTTTCTCAGCTGCAGGATAAGGATCAAGAAGCCTAAATTCTAATTTCATCTCTTACTCAGTTTGAAATTTGGAGATCATACTTCCTTTCTTTGCTGGATTAAGGTTTATTGTGATATTATCCTCGTTTGTTTTAAGGTAAGAGTACGCGCAACACCGTAAATCACTCACTTTTTACCCTCCTCCAAGCGTATTCCTCTGAAACAACGGAGCAAGTCGTTACTGGGTGCACCATTTTGAATTTTGCGGCGCGCTCGCAAAGGTGCAAGGGGCGGAGCCTTCCGCAGCCAGGTGTAAGTCCAGGTACGAATCGTGCACTGTGCACTATCGATCGTTCCTTGTGTTAACTCACAGCTCTTACAGAACGCACCGCTTCGAGCGCAACCACTTACACAATTTCACCGTGTTTCATGTCGTTTTGACCCGACTATAGGTACGCTTTCGATGATGATGGAAATGTACTGTTCATCGCTCACAGTTGTGAAAAAATCAGCTGCTTTAAAAACAGTAGAAATCGAATTTGTACTAGAAACAACCACAAACGTATAGAATTAACGTATCGTATAGAACCGTATGAGCTTGCATCATTCGCATACTATTTTTCCTAAGGGGAATTATCCGAACTTCTGTTAAAGTCTAATGATGGATTTTCTTCAAAAGAATTTCTTTGATAAAAATATTTCCTTTGAATTCCTGAACACAAAATGCAAAATTTGAGGGTGACCGAGCCAACTTCGTCACCTTTCATATTTAGTACGTCTAGAAAGCAATCATAGAATCTGAAGAGTTAGTAATTCGATATCTCAAGTAGCCAAAGAGCTGCGCATGAATAGAAACAAACTAAGTCGATTTACATGATTTGTACATATCAGCACTGGTCCTATTTTGTAGTCTGGCGAACTCATACAAAGGTAACCCTCTGGAGTATATTCCTCTTCCAGTAGTATATCAAATCTAGGAATGATTTTACGTTCATTTCAACTGCAACGTAAAATAAAAATTGCGCGGCAAACAACTATAAACTTTAGAGCATCAAGAAGCCAGGATAAACAAATAACAACGATATGTTTTGTACAGTCAAACAATCAAACTTAAGAAACGGTGAACAAAAAGGTAGAAAAACAGGAAAAAGATCTTGTAAGAGGATTACCATACGAGAGATCTAAACGAGTTCCCCACACATCTCAGAAAAAATTGGTGAACTATACCGAATTGGATGATTGGTGTATAGGAACTAACAACCGCAGTCGTCAAATGAATTAATCACAGTGAAAGCTATGTACACTATTCGTAGTCTTCTAGCACACCTTCCAAGTGTTGGTTTTGGACTTTGTGGTTCTGACGCCGTTTCGGAGCCTTTCTTTTCAATGGTCCTACGCCAATTTTCTTTGGAGCGAGATCCTGAGAGAATGGATTAGTGCACACTTTGTATGACGAACATGCAATTCTACCTTCATTGCATCAATACCGTGCTTCTGAAGGTATTCTTCAATCTTTTTTTCATCCAAATGATCGACAGACACTTTGCGGTAGATTTGTTTAAATTCTAAATCAGGAACTACTTAAATGCAAGACTTACAAATTGCCCACACCACATTATAACCGTTCCTATGTCGAATTAAACAAAATGATATATAGTAGGGTCAAAACGACACGAAGCACGAGTGTAGTGCGGTGCATTTGTGTACGCGCTTAAAACGGCACGGTGGAGACGGAAGTTGGAACCGAGTTGGGACCGTCGCAAGCTGCAGCGATGAGTGGTTCCCAGCAAGGATTTTACCACTCCTACTAGTCGCTACGCTCCACAGAAACGCCTTGAATGAAGCCGCGTACGCAATTGCACCGTGCTTCATGTCGTTTTGACATTACTATGCAACCGGGTCTGTAGTTATGTAAGAGGCTGCGCTCGAAGGGCGGAGTAGTGGTTGGAATCGAGGTGGAATCCCGAACTGCAACGATGAGGTTCTAGCAAGGGTCCCTGCTTGATCCTAACCGCTGTGCTCCACCGTACCGCTTCGCTCGCAACCGCTCCCGCAACTGCACCGGATTCATTTCATTGTGACCCTACTACACCTTCTGTCGCAATTTTTGCGCAGTCACTACACAGCATTTCCACGCAATAATGCGCGTTTTTGTTACAATTTGCATCAGCAATTCACAACTCATATAAAAAACTATTAGGTTTAGGACTATCCAATTTATAACTTTATACTATTAAATCGTCGTAGTGTGTGACGTAGTGGATAGTACGCTGCGACACTAGTAGTTGGCCTTTTGCCATTTTTCAGTTTTCATCACTGTAATAAGGTAATGCCCGTGATCCTAGTATCGGCGAACAATACTTCTCACAGCGAATCAAAGACTGCATAATAGTGGTAGTAGTACGGGTACGGTTATTTGACTCCACGCTTTAGAGCGATCCATAAACACATTCCCTATGAGATACACTACAAAATCATACGAAATGCGGTGAAAGCAAATACTACGAAGATGTGCAAATAGCGGTCATAAGTTGCAAGCTTAAGTTCAGAAAGTATATTATTTTCATTCCTGTTGCACACAATCATTTAAGTTATTCCTGGATACCAGCGGTGTAAAACTGTCGTGCATCTTCTCTAAATATCCATATACATCGCTATAGCTAGTCAAAGTCGAAAGTCACAGTTCAGAAAGAAAAAATTGCAACAGCTCAAACTATGAATGTTGTATTGCGTATTGTAAACTTCTGACTGCGCAGTAAAATACGACAAAATTTCGCTTAGACATCCTGCCATTGTGGAAACCTCGTTTGTTCATTACATAAGGTTGGGAAGATATTGTCGAAAGAACTGCATCCAAACCACTTTAGTCAATATAGAAGAGCGACAATCACATTTATTTTCTGCGGGACACCATATCTGCAGAGGTCCCTATGACACTTCTTCAAACTTTCTCGAACAGAATCATTCACAAATTGTTCCAACTGTTAGCACATTCGCAAATTCTTGAATCTTCTGTCGAAATAGGTATTTTTCAAGAAGCTAGGGCAAGATAATCTCAGGCACAACTATCAGTATTAGAGAAGAAGCCATGGAATAATACGAATGCCACTTTCCGCCCTGACTCAGTCACCTTGAAGGAAAATGATTGCGCAGAAATTTGAGCTTCATCCAAAATGAGTAGAATATCCCCTGATGTAGCTAAATATTTTGACTCAGAAAGAGTTCCAAAACATAGACTTAATCATTACCGTCCTCGATATGAATATCTAGCTCCTGATCATTGTAGAAAAACACCTTGTCTTTGCGTTTGTTGACCTGCGTTGGGACGACGATGATCTGATCAGCAAGGGCCTAAAGTCGCAAATAAACACATCACTCTTCATAAAATGCTCTTTTCAAAGTGATGCCACAAAGTAGAAAAACACGAAAAGAACAGTGGAACGAACTGAAAGCGCAGTGGGAAGGTTCAACACTACTCAGACATTATGGCTCATCATGATTTTTTTCCACGTTGTGAAACGATAAATATGGTGTTGTAACACAAGGAACGGTGAGAAAACGAGGCACCGTTGAACTAACTCGCTAAGAGAAATGTACAGGGATTCTATCAAAAAAAAGATCCGAATTTGCCTCTGGTGAATCTTGTACTAAACTGTACTGAAAATTACGACATGCACAGGAATTCCAGCACCAGAAACGAGAAACAGAATATATCACTAACTTCCACCTCGACTGAATAATTCTTTTTACAAGGACGGATCACAGGGTGTGTCTACGGGTACTTCACTCTTGTAGAAATAGGTGAGGTGAAAACTACAAATAATCCTTATCCTTAAAGTATGTTCGATGTGTGCAGCAACAAAGTGAGCAAAGGTATCTCCAAAAATATATTCAAGAACAAAAAAAAATACAAAAAATACAAATATAACAAAAAAATAGATTTGTAGACCTAAATCCTCACCTCCAGCAGCTTTTCTCCATTGGGAATACAATCATTCAGCTCAGATAGTAGAATGCCTCCTTTAACGTCCTGATGGTGCTTTTTAGCAACTGCTACCTAGAGAAAGATATTCACGGAAGGTATAGTCGGATCAAAAGGACCTGAAGCCAGCGCAGTTGCGTAAGCGGTTGCGCTCGAAGCGCGGTGCCCGGTGGAGATAGCGGTAAGAATCGAGTTGGGACCATCTCGGATTACATCCAGGAACATTGTTAGAGCAAGAGTTCCCTAGATTCTAACCGCCACGCTCCTCCACACTTCGAGAGCAACAGCTTACGCAACTGCACCGTGCTCATGTCGTCTTGACCCTACTACAATGGAAGTCAATCCATAGGGATCGGAATAAGCTCTTAGAATGTGAAAGGGTTTCATTGAATAACTAACCAGAGACGTTTTCCCCTTGATTTTGTAAGGTGGTTTGTAACAGAACTTCGACTCCTCATCACACGTTAATCTCGGATTTTTCGGAAGTGCCTAGATTTCATGAATCATTAATGAGGAATTGAGAATTACAGACATAATCATTTAGCGACAATTGTAAACAACGCATTTTAAATAACTGAAAAAAATCTTTGTCTATGCGCACGTTTGAAGGGTGAGTGTGGGCACGGAAGAGAGTAGAGGCGAAACAAATGCAAGGTATTCTGGTAGGCGATATAATGCAAAAGATTTCTTTCTAACATTTTCAGCTTCATTTCCATGTTTTGGTGAAAATCCACCGTGAATGGTGAAAATATGGTAAAATAGCTTACAACTGTTGAAAGGTGGTGATTCTCTTATAAATACCTTCACTTTTCCTAACCGTATATTTCAATACATTCAGAAAGAGGTATTCAGGCAGAAGAAATAAAGGGAAGTGGTGAATTTCTCATCATCTCAAAGTCACAAATAACGAGAATGTTGCGTTGATTTCAACCAAACATGAGGTTTGAATTATTCAACTTAGAAGTAAAAGTAGAAGCAATTTACTCGCAAGAAAAAGAAAATTTCTTCTCTCACCTCTTTTAACCACGCTTCCGATCGTTTTGGTAAATCGTATACTTGCAACTCATCCAAAATTTCTTGCAGAGACAAAGGCCACTGTTGCTGGCTCAAATGTCGTTTCTAGAAAGAGAAATCTACATGAACAATGCAGATTACATGCCAGCATAGATGCGATAGGAAGGAGGGAGTCTAGCTCGTGGGGTGCAGCTCAAGTTATGAGGATTCCTTCCCCAACCGTCGAAAAGTGAAATGAGTCTTTCGCCAACCATCCAAAAGTGGAGGGTGTCGGAGCAGCGGCTCCGACTATCGCATCTATGCATACCATTTAAAGGTATCACAATTTTGGCGTAGTGCGGAACACCCAGCGAAAGCGTAAAGTTCGATTAGTAGACTCCGGAACTCAGCGTGATTTCGCTCCGTTTTCCCTCGTAAGAAGGCGTAGAAGATGCCGTTTTTACGACGATTTCAGTTGCAACCACCATTGTGCACACCCCGCATCCAAGTGTGAGCGGTCGAAGATCTATGATGTCTTCTCGGGAGTTTATACAGGTGAGACAAATCAATAGGCTGCTGAGGGGACCGGAACGTGTACATAGAAGCGCTTTCTAACGTACCTCGCAGGAACTAAAGCGGCTCAGACACCTTTTTTAACGACCATTAGGGAAAGATGAGAGGAACCATGAGTTCCACGGTTCGGCACCACGTCAAAATCGCGATATGCTGGTTTTAAGCACCTTCATATAGTCAACTATCTTGGCCATGGTACCGAAATTTGCTGCGTTACTGTGCGATATTGCTGATCTGAAGTCGAGTTCAGCAACTGAAACATATCTAATGCTCACCTAATTAAATACACAAATCAGCGTCAGATAATATCCAAAACTTTGACAAGCATCGAAAAGCTTACCAGGTTTTGGAGTAGGTTGCACAGGTTTCTTTTTCTTTTTCGCCGCTTCAGCATTGTAGGTTGTATGGCTAGCTGATGGTGATGGCTATAAAGATATACTAAAGTATTCATGAAAAAAATGGCGTTTTGTGTGTGGAGCGTAAAAAGCACTCAAAAAATCTAGGGAAAGCCTAATAATTCTCAGAATATCACCAGCTGTATCTGTGGACGTTGCTGTACAGAAACAGTTCGTGCGGCATGCTTTTGGAATGCTGCACGTTGACGCAAGAGGTCTGGATCCATCCTGAAAAATTTATAAGATAATCACGGCGTCCTTTGCTAAAGTCTACAATTTTCAGGGCTTTGATCTCCTCAGTAAATGGAAGTAACTGCGGCGTAGTTTACAAGTATCACAGCGAAAACGCCCAGATCTCCCCTCTCCACACAATTCCAGAAAAAAAAAGTTTTAGTCATCAGTACTCAGATTGAGCATTCCACCCGACCACCCAGCACATCCTTTAGAATAACCTATAACTCATTTTGAAGTGTTTTCGAGTGCAACAATACTTCTAGAGTATCAGATCAGTATTGAGTCTACATAACATTTGCTCAGATTTCAGTCATGTCCTTGGCGATATTAGGTCGTCGTGAGGCCTATCCACTTTGGGAGCTACTAATCGCGCTTCTTCCTGGGTTTGTGAGAGGTTGAAGTTGTGCGCGCGTTTCCATCATGAACTTCACCTTCATCTTGAACTTCTCCTTACCTACTGGTTGATAAATGCTACCCTTGAAAACTTCTGCGAGCGCCATCTTTCCTAAAGCAGCGATGGGCGTCAAAACTACCGAAGATAACAAGTGCACATTTTGAAGGGAGGGGGCTCAGGGGGTATCCAGGCAAATTGGGTGCAGCCATCATGTGTATAGTCGGGTCAAAACGACATGAATCACGAGTGTAGTTGCGGTGCATCCATGAAAACGATTCATGAAAACAGGCAACAAAAAAGAAGCCACAAAAAAGAAGAAGAAGAAACTAATCTGAGGTGGTACGGATTTCAGGGAGAGTATTCGTATAAGACATAGTATATCATGCAGATGGAGATGATTCCGTCCATTTTTCCCAGTTGCCGTAAAAAACGGCACGGAAGATGCGGCGCGTGCATAAGGCTGGCGCGCTCCAATCGAACTCCTTGTGGGAAATAGCGCGCCGGAACGCTCGAAATCATATCTTCCGGGCCGTTTTTTACGACAATTAGGAAGAAATAGACGGAATCACCCTTCTATTCATAATCTACGATTCCGTATACGAATACTCCACCTGAAACCCGCACCACCTCACATTCGTGGGGTGATGTCTTTAAGTAGATTTAGATGAGTCCTGTGGGAAGTACATGGGCGGGGCATCTCCGCATACGCAGGGGAACGGTTTGCTGGCGCTGTCGACCGCAGCGCAGCGCAATTATCGGGGCACGCAACTCCCGAGAATATATTCTTACAGCCGCTCCGGGTACCTCCTGATGCGCACCCTTGAAAGGATCCTGTGAGAGAACAATGTCAGCCCCAGGTAATCCAAAAATGAGTCAGACGACAATAGCCAGGATGACAAAAAGCAAATGTCCATTGTCTTAAAAATCTATCAGTTCTAGTTATCGCCTTTATTTTGGAACTTCGGCTATTAAGTCAGCAGCAAGAGAAATGGAAGAGATAGATGAGAAGAGAATGGGGCAACTCGACGCGACACAATAAAACAGTACTAGTACTGCAATGAGGCGCGTACACGGCCCGCACCCAGAGCGCATAAATGTCCCTGGAGCACCAAAGGCGCAAAAGCGTCCATAGAGCACAGAAACCGTCCTCGTCGTTAGATCGATTCATTTGCATAGTGACTCCTGCTAACTTGCTGACGCTTTGCGATTTCCCTCTAATTGCTATGTTGTATCGAAGTCCAACGAGGAATTTGAAGAATGGCTCACTGATCGTGGATTGCAGTGGAAAAAGCGACCTTGCCCTCAACTGTGGAAGTCCCCTTAAAGTCGCTAAGCAAGCGAATGTGAACATCTTTTGCAAAAGCTACCCAAACGACGCTCACTCGGGTCACCAACTTGCGAATACGAATCGAAAACATGTGGATGAAAGTTGTTGGACGCATGCTTAGCGATAGTGGACTGATATGGAATCCATGTTCGATTTTTTTTTCCTGGAAGTAATACATGATATGACTTAGCTATTTACTCTTGACAAACTCGTTTGGAAGGTCTGGTAAAGTTAAAGTAGCAGTAGTAGTAGCTCCAACTGTCTCCATTTCTTATTAGTAGCTTTAACCTACATGTGGTGGATCCTCTAAGACTGATGCTTAGGTCTTAGAGCTTCGAGATTCTGTAACAGTTCCAAACAGAACTGGTAGAAATACACGAGATCTGTTTCTTGTATATATGAAAAGTAACAAGCGACAGAGTGCACTGTCCATAGTACAGTTCTGAGGGGCAGTTGGAGTGGGAGATACTCATCCACGCTCTTATCTCTGAGTGTTCTATCCTCCTTTTCTCTGTTAATAACTTTAGCTTACATGTCATACCTTCTCTAAGGCTAATGCTTAGGTATTAGGGCCCCGACTCATTTAGTTATTTACTTCCAGAAGACTACACCTGCACTAACACACATTCAACACGAAACAAATGAACAGACATACATAATCAGCATATATTTTAGAGAACAAGGGAAAGGATTGACGACCTCAACAAACCCTACAACGCGTCAATCTGCATCACTGGCGCAGCATCAGCTGGCTGACGTGAACCCAGGTCTGCACTGGTTCCGGATCGCCAGCTGTGCTCCGCTGCGGCCACGCCTTCCCGTGCTGGCCTCAGCAGCGCTGCCCTCTGCAGGCGCTGGGCCAGTTGTGTTGTTCGATGGAGCTGTGTTGTGCCCATTTGAGTGTGATGGATTTTTAACGGACATATTTGACTCGTTCTCTGCGCCCCTTATTTTCGTTTCTTTCAAATAGTGGAACAACCTGAATTCCAATGAAGATAGTGTTCTCCCGTAAGGTATCTCATTGATATGTTTTAACCTTTTTTTTAGATCTATTCCTGCTAGATATCACAACCTTAAAGGCTTTATTGTCCACTTCAATAGCATCCAGGAATAGTCGTGTTCTTTGTTCCTGTCTAAAACATTTTTTCTAAACACTTGGGCAGAGAATAAACTGCCTTGCTACATTCGTTTACAAAAGAGAGCGCTTAAACGACAGAGCCACTCAAGTAGAAATCTGATCATATATGATGTAACCGGTCTTTGCATGACAAAGAATAAGCGGTCTTTTTTTTTAAATACACAGATATTGAGTTAGGAGGATCTGACTGATAGATAACCGCTGTTGTTTACGAAGTGTGTAGCTGTTTACATAACGTGAACTTATCTTAGAATGAACTTATCATTTATCTCTTGTGTTTTGTGCTCTTGATAACGTTTGTGGTGCTTGTATAAGTCGTCCTACTACTTTTTTTTTCAATTTTTCTTTGCAGATCATGCTGTGTAATGACGCGCTTAGCCCATATGCGTGTGTTACCACTTAATCACTGTTAATTGTATGATAACACATATGAAAAATTTGATAGGATAAGTTGCTTTTAGTTATATGTTAGGGAGAGCATCTGAAACCATGAGGGCACATTCACCTCCAATTTTACGAAGTAGTAAAAATTATTAGTCTTTCGATTACAAAATAAGTGGGAAGAAGTAGATGTGCTTAGTCATTAGATCATACAGATAGGTTGGAAGTTTCTTTTTAGAGCACTCACAAATCGCAAACCTGTCGCAAAGTTCACTGCATCGCACTTTGTCTTCCCGCAGAGAAATGCTTCGATGCTACGGCGGAATCATGGTTTGTAACCAAATTGTGACGGTATCAAACGAATATAGGTGTAAAATGTAAAGTTTGAATTCTTTCCACACGTAGCGCTGATATGTTAAGAGGAGAACCATGAAATTACAAGATGTCCGGGGGAAAATGTAGTTTGCGGATGGAAATGCCGATATATATACCATGAGGCCAGCCGCGCCGCGCCTGGTTTGGGCGGGCAGTTGTGTTGCTGGAGCGGGGCACTCAGTGGCGCCCTTATTTCTCGTTATTTATTTTCTTATTTCTCGACGCTCTAACTTACCTTCTTCTCTTAGTAACTTTAGTCTGCATGTAATAGATCTTCCAATACTAACGCTAACTCTGAGAGCCCCGATTGATTTAATTATTTATTTTGATTTAATTTGATAAGGGTGAATAAGGGTGCCACTGATCCCCCTCAAACTGCATTTTACCCGATGTCTAATGTGCGGTGTTAGGTAGACGTTCAGAGAAGCACTACATAATGAGCATTTTTAGTCTTTTGATGCATATCTTATTCCATGCCATTTTTCTGGTTACTGCGTGATATGTACGGTTTATCGTACATCTTAAGTCAAGAGTCTTGTGGTGGTTATAGTAGGGTCAAGCCTGAAACCTCGTACAGCTGCATAAGCGGCTCATAAAGGCACAATGGAGAACGCATTTCCGATTGAGTTGGGGCCCTCGCTTGATTATTCACCTCTGCAGTCCAAGTGAAACCACCGATGATCCCCTCTTGCAGTCGCGTCAGGCTTCAGGTATTTGACCCGATTATGGTTATTCTGCTGTCGTGTTGATGCAATACAGCCATGCTTGTTAACATTTACATTTCCATTGTGAAAATACTGTAAATAAAAAATAATCCATAATGAAAAAATGAGCATAAAAAATACTCCAGAATAAAATACTCCATAAAGAAGTTTCCAAAACTCTTTTCTTTAAAAGCAGCATATCACGAAATTAATGTAGTGTGGAAACCTGATGTGAAAACATAGAACTAGGTGTGTAGATTACGATTATGAGCATGCTCATGCTCGTATCTCCTGGTCGTCCTGAAAGCGGTGTGGAAGTGGTTTTTTTCCTGCGAGGTACGTTAGATCGTGTTCCTCTGTACACTGTGTGGTAAGATCGTAATTCTTATATCTGACTTACTGCTAGTTTCCAGTTTGGGGCATTCAGTTCAGTTAGTACAATGTACTCTTCTTGTTTTCATGTCAATCAGCCACGAAACACTTATTTTGCGATGAGTTTTGACTCTACTGTGATTTTTGAGAATTGCAGAAGTAACTTGAGGCCTTCTTCGAATTTTGGATAAGAAGATTGTAATCTTGTGAGGAATTTGCAAGTTCCTGTGTTTTAGAGCATTAATCGTGCTACTCTTGCCGATATCGAACTTTAAAATGTGCTGAATAGTCGCCCACCCCCCAAATAATCACCCCACGAATCTGGAGTGGTACGGATTTCCAGTGGAGTATTTGTATACGGGTTCGTAGATTATGGGGAGGAGGGTGATTCCGTTCATTTCTTTCTAATTGCCGTAGAAAACGGGCCGGAAGATACGACTTCGAGCGTTCCGGCGCACTATTTTCTACAAGGATTTCGATTGGAGCGCGCCAGCCCTGTGCGGCGCCGCATCTTCCAGGCCGTTTTTTTACAGCAATTAGGAAGAAATGGACGGAATCACACCCCTCTCCATAATCTACTATCCCGTATACGAATGCTCCACCTGAAATCCGCTCCACTTCAGATTTGTGATGTGATGCCTTTAAATATTTTGGTTCAAACGGGCCGCACCCTGCCGAAAAAAAAAACCCAGTGGACCTAACCTAAGGAAGCGCCGTCGTTTTTGTTTGCATATGCACGAACTTTGGGAAGTCTTTATTGTATCGGGAAGGAAATTAATTTAAATGTGTCCAGTAGGGTAAAAACGACCTGAATTCTGGTACATACACGATGCTTTATGTCATTTTGTCCCCATTATATACTACAGTTGTCGGAACGAGTTGCAGATATGGCACTGTCGAAAACGTAAGTGTTAGGCTGAATCCTTTCAGAAAAGCGAGATCCAGTTAAAAATGTGGAACAAGAACATTGATAGCTAAAAACGAAGTCATTTGTAATCGCCAAGCACTCACCTTCGTTGCTCCTGGATGAATTCCCGGTAGGGCTTCAGAATGCTTTTAATGCCTTCTTAGCAGACATTTTCCTTTCACGAGCCAGCAGCACCGTCCGCTTTACCTCGGAATCGTTTCCATCGCTACTTCTCCCACTTGCATAGGTGCGATAGGGAGAAGCCGGACCCTCCCCAGGTGAAGGGGGTCCTTTCGCCAACCGCCCAAAAGTGAAGGGGGTAATTTCGCCAATCGTTTTAAAGTCAAGGAGGTCCCTTCGCCAACCGTTCAAAAGTGAAGGGGTTAGAGCACTGACTCCGACTATTGCATCTATGCCTACTTGTGTCCTCTGAGTGGTGTCATCGAACCTCCGCGTCATTTGCCAGCGAAATGTTCGTTGACACGCAAGCTGAGCATTCCTTTAGTTTCTGCAATATAAACAGTACTGCTCGCTATGCATTCTGTCTAACTCCGATCCTATCGCAATTTGGATAGATGGATCATTTTGTCAGTTGGACTGCCACTGGTCATAATTTAAAACTGAGTGCGACATCTCGATCGTGTGAATTAGTTCGAGCTACTTATGCGTATTTTTCCCCTGGTTCTTTATCATCTTTCATTTTATCATTTTTCTGTAGCTGCTTTTGATTATATTGTGAACAAGTGCTTTTTTTAACAACAGTACCATCATGTAGCATTCCTTTCCTTCTACAATAAATTCCACAAAATTTCGGAAAAAGACCCACAATCGTAGTCACATTGTTCTCTTTGAGTCACATGTTCCAAAGAAAATTGCTTTGTAGGGGGAATTTGCATAAGGATATCTTGCCAAAACTTAAGCATTTGGATGCATCATGTGACTATCTCGTAGACTTCAGACTAGATAATTTTTTTGTGTTTTATTTATACGATCGCTTCGCTTCATTTACCTACTTTCTGAATGTGTAACTGTTGTTCTTTTATAGATTTTCATTGTTTTCTGTATAATGTGAATGAATAACATTACATATTTTCTGTGAAGTCCTTTCTCATTAGTTTTATCGTTAGTTTTGGCCCTAGAATGCAGTTAGTAGCTTGGCTTGCATGTATTTAATTCCTGTTCACTTTTTTTGCGCCTAAATTTCATCCTTCTTAGTCACAGTAGGAAGAAAACCTCTTTCACTGTTCAGAGGTTTCTCCTGCTTCCAGAGAATCTCCTCAAATACTTCAGTTTGGATTAATTGAATTTCTAGCTTTCCTTTTGTGTGACTGAAAAATAAGCTTTCTTGGGTGGATTTTAGGATTTTAGTATGATTTCAATTATAACGAGTGCTAACCACCATTACACAAGCAAACGGGACAGAAATTGAACGTTTGTAAACAGATGCCTTAGAGACATTATAAAAGTAATACAAACGATAAAGCTATTGTTGTTAACGTTGTTAACGTTGGCGTTGTTAACGCTTACTCATGGCTGGTTAACGCTTACTCATGGCCCCTAAGCTTATTCATGTATTATCAAACCTGTAGAAATGAAAAACTCAAAAAGCAAGATGAAAATATTTCCGGGAAGTGTCCCCAATACTGTAGAGGGAGCTCTTCGCATGTCTACACCATGAACGTGCTGCGTCGTCATCGTACACTGTAAACGTGTACTCCCATTCTGTTGTCACTGGAGATCTTGAGAGTAGATCGATCCCTATTTCAGAATCCTGGAGGTCTTGACATAGCTGTAATACTACTCCGTACCCATTTGCAATTCATGCGAGATGACATGAGGTGTAATACGTGTGTATGTGTCTGCGTGTATTGGCAGTTGTTTTCGTTGTTTTGTTTACACCGTGAACTAATACCTCAGTTGAACGTAAAGGGCAGTATGCGAATCAGGTGGGGTTGCTATGTTCAAAACGACCTACACCCCCTACTACTTCTTTTTGCATAGGTGCGATAAGGAGGAGCCGGACCTTCCTCAGGTAAAGCGGGTCTGGTCGGTGCAGCGCAAGTGATGACGATCCTTCCCCCAAGCGTCCAAAAGTGAAGCGTCCCTTCGCCAACCCAACTGCACAAAAGTGAAATGAGGAGGAGGAGGGGGGAGGCTGTCTGCGACTATCGCATGTATCCCGCTTACGCCGCTGGACTGACCTTCAGGCCCTTTCACCTGACAACAGAACTTGACATCATGTTAGTTGTGCATTGTTGGTGACTTGCTCAATCAAATATCAGCCTTGAATAGGGCGCGAGCTGCCGCGTAATGCAGAGGGATTCCTCTTTGCGATTCATCTTTGGGGCTTTGGAGTGGATCTAGAAAGCCTCCAGAGCCTTGCGCGCCGCAATACTAGGTTTCAGGGGGAAAAAGTGATCTTAACTTCAAAATCTTCACCGTTGTGATGCCCCACTCTATGACCACCTAATGAGTGAAGTCACATGATTTCATGACTTCCTTTTGCCGTCCAGGTGTTCTGTGATTCGAGTACATAGCGGTGTAACTGTTTCTCCTATGTATTCACTACATTGCGTACAGGAAATCATATAAACAACACAAGAGCTCACGCGATCATCCTCGTTGTTATCCGGACATATTTTGCATTCCGGAGTAGTTCAAATACGATCATATAGGCAATTGCGAATGAGCCTTTGCTTGAAATTACCAGGGGGAGCTTTACGATAGCAACAGATTCTTTAAAATTAGCTTTCCTCAGACACCGAAGAATGGCAGTGCTAACCTTGGAAATAAAGGGTACACAAAAGGGTACTTTATCCATACCAGCTTTGTTCCGGTTTAGTGCTCTTTTACTCATGGGCCGCATAGATCCGAGCCGTTATTGGCTGCAATTTTCCTAGCAAGCTCGATAGATTTTTGTCTTTCATCTCTTTCAATGCAAACGGAGGTGGCCGTGCGAAACATTTCGTACTACCAACCTTTTTAGTTGTGTAGGATGAGAAGAGAGATATTTTTATTACTGGGTTTGCGGTACCATTTTGTCCTGTGCGTTCAGTTTGAAATATGCAGTTGGACGTTGAGGAAGGGTCACCGTTCTCTTTTAGGCTTATCCCGTTGAACTTTACATACTCCGACTGATCATTCAGTATCTTGGAACATTGTCCACCTATGCTTGAGACGAAAGGACAAGGAAACAGTCGTCGATATATTGGCAATAAAGGGAAGGTCGTGTTTTCCAAATCGGTACCTCAATTTTAGCCATGAAAACAATGGCGAGCGTAGGCCCCTACCGTTATCCCATGCCAAGACCTCTGATTTGTGCAAAATTGTTGCCCGATCATCTAAAGACAGTGCATTTGAGACATTCCCTAAGAACAACCATCAACTGCTCCATGGAAAACTCATACAGGTTGATTGAGATCTGGCATTCAGTTGAAAAGCTGTGGTGAAAGCTCTAAAACTGCCTGTCTAGCGGAATCTTTGGAGATGTTCGTGTACAATGCAGTAACATCGAAAGACTCCATTACACATGATTTATCAAAATGTGTTGTTTAAGTGGTCCAAAAACATACGGGTGATCGTAAGGTGGGCTGGTACGAATTTCAGCAGCTGCACCAACACGATGTTTAAGAACCGAGCGATCCTGTCTGTGGGGTCTCCTAAGCAGCTTACGGTAGATATTACCTTGAACGTTGAAAGATCTTCAGAGACAAGCTCACTGTCAGAGGTTAGCTTGTGAGTTTTTATTAGAAGGTATACAAGACAGGTCACACAGGTAACTCTGTTTTAACCCGAGTTGCAGTCGAGGGTGGTAAATATGCTGATTTACTTTTACTCATCCATACCCTATTGAGTCTACGGTGTTGCGCTAGAAATTCTTTGACAGAGGAAGAGCGATAGGGGGAGCTGTCTTGGAGGTGACATAATGTGATAGTTTCGTCTAGATGACGAGGAATGACTACAAATTCCCCACCCTCGTCACTAGTAGGTAATCTGATAGTTTTAGGCTTGACAAGCTCACAAACTTTCCTAATGCCTAGGCGATGTTCTGGTGTGATGTTTGGGTGAGACTTTCTCCGTCTGTAGCGATCTAAAACGTTGGATGTTTCATCTGCAAAAAGACGGAAACTAGTGTCTACCACGGCGTTAGGTTCCTGTTGTCTGAAGAAAGTACATGGGAAGGATATAGGCGGAAGCACTTTAGACTGCCGCTGGGTACTTTCAGTGGTGTTCGATTTTGATTTCTGACGGAGACGATCTTGAAGTTCTTGTAAATTGCGTGCGATTGTGCGCAGAACAGCGCTAGAAATAGGTTGAGATGGTGAGAAACTGGGTCTTAATTCTAGCGCTGATTGCATGTTCATTGATATAGAAGTGCCTCCAAGAACGGTAATTGGAGAGTTGGCAGACGGATATTGCTCGTCAGAAGTAGTTTCGCGATCGTTAAGATCAGAGCGGACTCCTCTTTGACACTTTTTTGCACTATCACTACGCGACCTACTAAGCAAAATGTCGAACTTTTTCTGTAAAGCAGACTTAGCCTTAGATCGGATAGAATCACGTATCGAAATCGACCGACCCACCCACCATTCTCTTCCAAAAGCGTTCATCCAAAAACTGTGAATATGAGAGTTCTTTCCACAAATATTTCTTGATATTGGTGTACAATTCGTCTTCTTTGGCACGTAGCCATGTTCGAAAGAGTCGCGTTTTGATGTTCACCAATTGTCTGTTGTTCTTTTGTACAGCGCACGGAACGTGAAATTACTTCTGTTCTCTGAACTTGGCACCACGCGATGAGTCAAACAGCGACGTGGAAAATTGATGGATTGACGAGACACTGTGATCTTCTGTCTTTGTGATAGAACCTCTCGTACAAATCGACGGTGTCTGACTGCCACGTTGCGAAAGACTCCATGCACGACTTTCAATAAACCTCGGCACGTTGATGTTTCAATAATTGGTTTCTTTAATTGAGCCGGACGCGAGGTAGTTACTATCCTCTATTCGTGGTTAATGTTTCGCCTCCTTCAGAATCTGAAAATGTGAAATCGAACGTGATTTATCCGATCAAACGTCTTATCCGCCCAACAAAGAATAAGTTTACTGTTGGCCATCATAGCTACAAGTAGAAGAGAATATCGTATCGTAGGATCAGAGTACTATCCTTCTGCTGCTGGATACCTGTTGTGAGGTGGCTAGCTCAATCAAATATTAGCCTTAAATAGGGCGTGAGTTCCTGCGTAATGCATTCCTCTTTACGATTCATCTTTGAGGCCTTGGAGTGGATCCAAAAAACTTCCAGAGAAGTCAAAACTCTTTTCTTACAGCAAAGAAGTGTTTCTGTGTGGGGATTATGATTTCTGTTCCCTTCGTTTCATATTCCATCCCTAACATGAATTTATTCGATACATAGTTTTCCATGGGGACAGAAAGTAGTTGGGGAAGTGGCACTCAACACTTGCTCTAGCTCCCCAACTGCACTTAGAGCGCAAAAAATCGTTCTTATAGCATCCAAACCATTCTTAACTGTCGGATGCGGATTACAAGTAATCTCTGAAGCCATTTTCGGTCCTTTTTTAATGTTGAAAGTACTACATGATATGACTTAACCATTCACTTCCAATAGGCCTATTTGGAGAATCTGGTGTTTGGAAGTGTTTGTAGTTTGAAAAATTAATAGTTTCAGCTCTATCTTCATTTTTTCCCATTGTAGCTTTAGTCTACATGCCATAGGTCCTCTAAGGCTAATGGTTGGGTTTTAGAGCTAGGCTGACTCAGCTAATCAGTTGCAGCGATGGACCGTCGATAGATGAACTATCGTCATCTCAAATGGGAAAGCCATTTGACAGGGATGATCTTTGTGCTCTAGGAGCGACTTTTTGAGGTTTAAGTGCTGTTTTAGTACAGTTCGATTCGAGCAGTGGTGGGTGCCCATCTCCCACCCGCAACTACCTTCTGCCCATTCTATGGTGCTTCTCTAGAAGTCATCTTCGTTTTTTTTTATGCACCTGCTGCTATTCCCATGCTATAATTCAATCTTTCAGTTCAAGTTCTTTCGTTCAATTTCAAATATTTCAGTAGTCGTTATATCCAAGGACTTTTGAGCTATAAGACAATTGCAGAGCGTATTTGACGGTCTTTGGATCTGCCCCGTCTACAAGCAGATGTTTTGCACTGACACGTTGAAACACCAGCCGCACAGCCGCTGACAAGGTTGTCCCGCCGAGAAACGAGAGCGGAGTTTTGGCCCGGAGCCGCGCACATCAGCTGATATCAACCAAAAATTGTAGAGGATACGGTCAGATCATTATCGGCTTGCGTTATCACATCTTTTCTCTGAACTTCCTACATATCTATATGCATTTGTCATACTATTTCATCTCCCATGCATAGCTCTATGTGCTCTTCAGGTTCGGAAATCCAAGCGAATCTCGAGATCTCTTGACCTACTGAGGCGGAAGTTTAACGAAGAGATATACCAAAAACCAAGGTGAGAAGTGCTAGCCCTCAATTGTTGAAAAGCAGCTAAGCAAAAGGAAATAATACGAGAATATTTGATCGTATATGTAGATGGGCGGAAAGATGTGATAACGAAAGTCGATAATAATCCGACCATTCCTTTCTAATTCCAATGCATCCAGTACACAGTCCATCGCAGTGTTGGTCATCCCACCACACAAGTCACTAAAACACAGTAGGGGCGTAAATTTTGTTCTGGTGGCCGCGTCGCGGCAGTTCACATTAGAGCAGAGCAGCCTCGGCACAGGCTTCTACTGCTTGCTATTCACTATTGTGAGTTATGCAAAGTTATGTTCATTTTCTGTCGTTTCTTCAGTATTGTTCTTCTCATCAGTCCAGCTTCACTTTTTATACGCTACTGCTCCTTTTCAACTTTATTGCTACGTTGCTTGTATTAAGGAGATGTGCTTCTATAATTTCCCGTTGTTTTCTCGTCATGTCTGCATTTCAGCTTCTGTCGTCTCCTCACAGTTGTTTTTTTACGTAAACATGGCTTTACTTTTGATACATTACTGTTCTTAACCCAAATTTATTGTCACGTTGCTTATATTTAACAGGTATGTTTCTTCTACAAAGTCCTGCTGTTTTCTTTTCATAGCTTTACGTTTTTATCTCCTCTCGTTTCCTCATTGTCGTTCCTCACATCAGTCAATCTTTAGCTGCGATACGCGATTGCTTTTTTTTAAAGTTCTCACAGCCATGTTGTCTTGTTTAAATGAATTTAAATTCCTTCTACAAACTTCTGTTGTTTGTGTCTATGACTGCCTATGACTTCTGCTTTGTACCGATGTTGCATTTGCCCTTTTATTTCTAGCAACGAAAGATTCTTGTTATTTGGGATTCTTACTTTCTATCATTTGTTCATTTGTTAAAGGCATCGCCCCACGAATCGCGCGTGCACAAGGCTGGCGCGCTCCAACACAACACTTCGTAGAAAACGGCGCCCCGGAATACGACCCCGTATAGTCATTACCCGCCTGAAACTTCGTATCACCTCAGATTCGTGGTTTGATGCCTTTAAGCATTTATTGTAGCGGTATGTTGAAACAACTGCTGTTCATGTTCTTGACCTCGACTATTTGTTTTCTTTCCACTCGACAAGGGTAAATCGCTCGACAAATATCAATTGGTGCAGGCTAGTAGTCGCCTGATGAAGATCACACTGTTCATATTCGTTTCCAGCATGTCGAGATACTCGGCTGTTCGCAGTGTTCTTTGGAACGGCTCTCTTTCTCGGCGATGTCTCTTTGTTCGACATAGAACTGGCTCCCATTTGTCGTCTTTTCTCCTCACTTTAGCTCCGTTCTCCTCATGATATCTGTTCATGGAAATGCCCACTAACGAACATGTGGATTAGCTAGTGCGCGAAGATTATCTGACCTGCGAAATATGTTTTCATTTGAGCACCTTTCATCAGGATGCTGATTTCTAATGTTTTTTGAGGGTTTGGATGTTTTTTGCTTATTCATGTTATAAAGGATAAAGGATAAAGTGTCTGGCGTTAATCAATCCGCTTGGAATGCGCCACCACATTCACTTCGATTCAGAGCCGTTTGGGCTTTACGAACGTGTAACTGGCCTATACAATGACTTGCGGTGGCTAACGTATGCGTGAATTCGGTGTTTTTATCCTCCCAGACAGGTCTGGTACCAATTTCATTTTTCGGAGATGAAAGGCTTGGTGGGCACTAGGGCGGACTCGAACCTCCAATGGATCGTGTATACAGCGGAGTCTCTTACCGACTGCGCTACAGCCCTCCCCCATTCATGTTATACGTCCTTTACTTTTCAAAGTACTTTTTTTACTTCTAATAGTCTATTGGGTGAGCAAGAGTAGCGGGAAAAGGTCCTCATTACTTCAGTTCAGTCGTTCATTGGAGAACTAAAACCAACCAAGTTCTTCACCCTTATAAAAAAAAATCAGCCGATAAATAAGTGTCAGACTTAGCAGGAAGGATAAGGAAAATTGAAGCACTGGTTGCTTCTCAAACTCATTGTATATGTGTTATGCACCTTCATAAACCTCAACAATTCTGAGTTGATGACAAAAGTGTTGGTACATAAAGAGGCTTGACCTACGCCAAGTGCGATATCACTTACTTACTATTCACTCCTTTGTTTAATAATTGTCATCTCATAATCGTAGACCAAACGTAGGATACTTCCATCAACCAATCAATTCTAATAATGTGTTCTCCTCACAGGTCAAAACTCAATTCTGCTTAATTCCTGTCAAATTTCTGCATTTAGGAACCTCGAGTTGTCAATGAGGTTAAAAGTTCTGGATTGAAGTATCTGAATGCTTACCTTCATGCATCCATTTCCACATTTTTAAATAGAAAACTGATTCAAACTTTTCAAATAATGATAGTATGAATGGTTCCCTGCACTTGGCCAGAAATCTCCTAGCGATTCTTTTTTTTTTGTTGTTGTGAAAGTGCAACGTTGAACGTACTAGTTTTGGTTTGTGTTTATATTTCCTGTGCATGAGGACCTAGGTTAAACATACTTAAGCGAACATAAATGATTTATAGTTCTAACTACTACTTTTTTGTATATTCATCGAGATGTTCATAGATGTATATGATTTCCAGACTACTACTACACGTTATGCACTTTTTCCTACTTGTTTATAGATATGTAAGTTTGCACCGAAAGATCTTTCTTGATGTGAAGTCGACACTAAGCGCTGTCAGGCTCTGCTTGTGATGAGATTTTCCCATTGACGGCGGGAGTGTGCAGTATTGAATGTTTACATACATTACAAAATATTATATTAAGTTCCAGGAGTAAGACGGTAACACTAAAGAATCAATATTTCGTTTTGACAGTGTACAATGTGTTGACGATATAACAATGGAACCACGCAGATTCGAAACCCGCTGAGTCAAATTTTTTGCATAAGAGTTAGAAACTTGAAACCACTTTTAAAATATGATTATAATTAAGAGTTTTCAGCACTTTGAAAGCGGATTTTATGGAATTTAATGACCAAAAAAGTTCAGAAATTGTGCACATTGTTAGGAATGGGAGATGCGAATAACTTCGTAATAAGGGAACCTAGAGAAATATTTTGGGTGTATTTTTACAGAGGAAGGTTGGCTCTTCAAAATTGCAGCATCGCTGTTATGTGGGACCTCAGTTTTTTTTTTTTTGGAATTTAGATATGATAAAATCTTAGGTTTATCGACTTTATTTGGGTTTTTAATCTAGATTTTGAGAGAACCAGACGGCCTGAAAAGAAGAAATTCTGCATATAGGGTTTCATTAGTCAATCTAAAGGAATATATGTGTGATTTATTTAAACGCCGTGTTGCTTTTCTAAAATGGGAGAACTTCCTAGAACTTTGCTGGCGCGTCGAAAAGTCTATGGTCTTGTACAAAGTCTCATAACTCAGATATAATGTAATATGTTTGTAATATGTTGTAGTCGAGGACTTTCTCTATCAGATACCATATCGCAAGATTTTGTGAACCTCGTCTTTTTTTCCAAATTTTCGATGGAAAAAAGATTGGAAAAATGTCATCTTTCCATCTTTGTCCCATCTTAATTCCAAAAAGAGTGAGAAAAAAAACAGCGCTATGCCTGTTTTGTAGGTCAGACCTTCTTCTCTGAAAAAAGTGCCTAAACTATTTCTTTTGGTCCTCTTATCGTGAACTTATTATCAACAGACCTGGCAATATGTGCAGAATCTGAGCTTTTTGGTCATAAAAATCCTTGAAATCCGCTTTTGAACTGCTAAAAACTACGTAAAATTAAATTCTTCACCCTTTGGAAGTGACTTCAAGTTTCTAACTCTTTTACAAAAATTTGGCCCAGCACGGTGTCGAACCTCTGTCGTCCGTTTCACATTGTTCGAAGCAAAATGTTGATTTTTTTTAAGTTTTTTCCATTGTTTTTCTGTAATTCGTCTTATGCACCTAACTCTTCCTTGTCATATTCTTCTTTTTTCCTTGTTATGTTATGTGTTTTAATCACTATTTCAGAGATATTTCGTAGATTTTAGAATAAAAATGGAAATATTTCAATACTCATGTTTCAAAAACATTTCAGAAGATTTCCTTCTTACTCTACGTGGCGTTTCTTCCCTTCTGTCAGCTACCTAATTTCACTTTTGCCATTTGTTCCTCGGCTAGTTTTTGATTTTGGTTTTTCGAAACACGCGAAATTTTTAATATTTTGAATTGGCAGCAACCGAGAACTTTCTCAGCAACTTTGAAGAAAGAGAAAAGAGCCTTATTGTTCTGTTCGCATCGATCCTTGTTGGAGATTGCAGCACAACTAAGGCTGTTTTCCATGCTTCCACAGTTGAATTAACTTTCGGCCTCAAAACTGGAAGTCTGAGGCGTAACATTTGAAAAAGTTCTTTGCTCAATAATCCGCATATCAACTCCTCTTCGTAGTCTTTTTTCATTGAGGCGTTTTCTAATAATGCTGTCGCTAGCGCGCCACTTCGTATAAGAATGTCTAATGAAATGACTTGTCAGGTTTTTCTTTGTCCCGTGGCAGCGAAGCAGTTTGACGGGAATGTCAGATTTTGTTGCCTTCCGTAGTGATGACCGCTGCGTTCGCTTTACACTCGTGAATATCTCGTACGAGACGGACCTTTTCAATTGTCCTTTATATTGCTATCTCCACTGCGTACTTAAGACTTATTCTGAGCCGGGTGTAAAAGTGATTTCCAGATCAGATCGAATGTTGAAACGTTAATATAAGCGAAACTTGATATTATAGAGTTAAGGGGAGCCTCGAATTGTCTTTGGTCATAGCAGAGCCGAATATTGAAAAGAATCAGAAATGGTTTGTAAGTCGTAAGAAGTGCCTCTTTCTCTTCGTTAACTAACTACTTTCACAATTCCGCGGGAGTGCAGCGTACAACGTAAAAGCGATATGAAAGGTTCTTGCGTACATTCTCATTACCAAATTTGCTTTTGTGGTTTTACTTCATGCTTAAATCAGGAGCTAGCTTACCGAATTTTAGCATAAGAGCTCGTTCCGAATTTGCCACTAGAATTATTTCTTAAATGTTAGTGATTACAACGCCTTATGCATAAGAAGTATCCTTCATAACTGTCTTTGATTTTCATCTCGAGCATCCTGCTCGCTTCCACTTTTATCTCCTTATTTTCTCCTCGTTACTTTTTTCCCATCGCAAGGAAACACTAGCGACTAAGCACTTCGTCTTCGTTGAGTTAACAGAACTCGTTCCGAAAGCAAGCTTTCCGCTTCTGGGTTTTGTTGGTGGATAACTTTAAATCTTCATTCGCAGCCGCTCTTTCGCTCATAAGTGGAGTCTTACACATGAAGAAGCTGATATGTTGGACATGTTCGACAGGCTCAAGGTGTTTTCCTAACGTTTTCCATGAAGCATTTTCTCGTCGCGCAAAGTCACTGGGCCTCTTGTCGGACAAGAAGTCCCACCGCAGATTTCTTGTCTTACCTTACGGTTTGCAGCGTATGCCGTCGTCCTTTCTACGTCGGCATGTGCGGGGCTTACTGCGGGGCAAGTTCAGCCCATCACCAAGTTTAGACGATCCGCAAGAGGCTGAGGTAAGTTCGATCCTTGTGGAAGTTCTCGAAACAGAAGTACATTTAGTTCTCTTTTTGGTTGTTTAATGTGTTTCTTCTATAGTACGATCCCCCT
Source organism: Necator americanus (assembly GCF_031761385.1). NCBI lineage: Eukaryota > Metazoa > Nematoda > Chromadorea > Rhabditida > Ancylostomatidae > Necator > Necator americanus. The sequence goes on along the minus strand of NC_087372.1, from coordinate 840,251 downwards.
ACTCCATCTAACGAACAAGAATCTTTCTTGTCTCAGTGCCATCTGGCGGGAATAGATGGAAGACGGCTAGATTTTCCGGAGGTGAGTTGTTGAAGAATCCATTATGATGCGACAATCTACTTCATTTCGAGCAAAGTTGTAGGTGTACTGTGGTAAAACGGGACTCGACATACCATGTATACAGCTGGAATGCCTTGACATTGAAGTTTTCGCCAGTTACACTGGTCCGGACGGTGGATTGACGCAGGTGAGACGGACAACAGATCGTTTGAACATTTTACGATTGCGAGGCTCCTTGTGCTTATCCAAGGAAGTTTGACTTTTAAAAGTGACTGAGGAAGAGCTTATTGAGATGCATCCAATGTTGCAACGTTGAAAACGTTGAAGATTCTCATTAGAGGCGTGATTTAGTTCTCGTAATTAACAGTTCTACAAATCACATTATTGATACGATGGGGGCATTTTCGATTGTAAACGCCTCCGTCTATTTGTAAGTTTTTTTCACAGGGTGTTTGAGCAGTGTTGAAACACACTTGTTGTGCTATCGATTTTTTGATGATTGACTTTTATCTTAGGACAAATCGTCCTGATTTCAACGCGTATTCTTTTTGAAAAGAAACTTTATGCTCGTCTGATCTCTTCAGTCATTGACATTTTCTAAGTGGCTGTTGTTCAGATGAGCGAACCAGGCTGTGTGCCTAATTGTGCACATATTTGCCTAGTGCACATTTCGTAAAATTCTTTATTTTTTGTAAGAAATGATGACCGATGGCTCGTGGCTGACTCTTGCTAGAATGATTTTGGGTTCTGGTAGTTTATTTACAAGAGTTGACAGTTTTTGTTAATAGAAATCGCAGAAATCTACTCAAGTTAAATATCGAGTCATGTAATTCTTTCGACTTTCTTTCTTTATCAGAGATTTAAACTTGGAGTTTGAAGGCTATAGTCTTCTGAAATAAGAGAATGGTGTAACGTTCATTACAGTATGTTAGTAAAGTGACTTTAATTCTTCTTCAGGACAGAAATTTGTCCGCATGTCTTTTCACGGTTGAGTCAAAGGATTTCTTGACATAAAAGCATGTTTTGCGATTTGTCATAAAAGAAATACAGCCGCAATCTGTTCTGCGATTCTTCATAAAAGAAATGCGAATTTGAAAGGAACGCGAAATAAAGGCTAAAGCTTTACTTCGTATGGTATTTGCTTTTCTTTCGGCTAACATACAAAACACTTCCGATTTGGATTCCACTCGATTTTCATTTGTACTTGCTATCTGGAAAAAATAATTTAGAAGCGTGTTTAGGTCGGAGAAATGAAACGACAACCACTTGTTCGGATGGCGAACCTAGACGACGAAATGAGTTTATCCATGGACGGAACAAGTGCATCGGACGGTTCAGATGAAGAAGAAGAAGAAGATGTAGATCAACCGCTTTCAGCTCCATTGAAAAGGGATAAAGATAAGAACAGGTTTGCTTAGAATTTTTCAAAAAGCAGCAATGCACTCTCTGTTGAATTTGAGTTCGAGTACATAATCGCTTGACAGTAAAGCAGATTCATGGAAGTTTTCCTTTGTCAGCTTCGACAAGGTTCTTAGCTTTTGGAATTGGTATCATCTACTACCTATCGGTGTTTTCACTTGCCTTACTCGATTTTTTTTTCGGAAATTACTGTAATGTTGCAGTACTTACATTTCATTCAAAATCACCTCCATTTTTTGCCAAAGGTGGAATGGTTCATGCAGGAATATTTATTTTTATAGTGGAAGAAGTGTGAGTAGAACAAATACACGAAGGGACATTTTTTGCTTTCCTGGTCCGCATATAACTATCTTAATTCATATCAGAATTTGCAGAAAAGAAATGAAATCTATTAACTGACATTTCTTGACTATAATATATCTTCTTCAACTCGTGTTAGGCAAAAAACGGCGTCGGGTAAATATTTTTCAGAAGTGAAGTGCTGTTAGGTTCGTGTTCGTCGCTGATTGGACCGAATGCTCATGAAAGTACACCAAGCAGTAGAGGAGCAGGTGAGAGTTATTTCTGTTCTCTCTCCCATATTCTTTCATTTTTATTTTATTGAATTCATGTTCACTCTTGTGTGAAATCAGATCAGTTAAAGGCATCGCCTCACGAATCTGGGGTGGTACACGTTTCAGCCGGGTAATGTCTATACGGGGTCGTAGATTGTGGGAAAGAGGATGATTCTGTTCACCTCTCCCCGCATCACTGTAAACGGACGACCCGGGCACGCTGTTTCTTACTACGGCTTCTGTTGCAACGCGCTACTCTTGCGCCCTGCCCCGCCTGGGATCCGTTGAATGAAATGAATTGCCTATGGGGCGTCCGGGTGGGTTTCCAACGACTCGCAGGCGGAGCATGGTGCAATGGTTGCGCAATGCAACAGAAGCCGTAGTAAGAAACAGCGTTCCGGGATGGTCCATTTACACTGATATGGCAAGAGATTAACAGAATCATCGTCTTCCCCACAATCTACGACCCCGTACAAGCATTACCGGCCTGAAACGCGTACCACCCCGGATTCGTGGGGTGGTGTCTTTAATGTGATTGCTTTTACTCTTCGAAACTGATAGACAATGGTGGAAATTAGTGTTTCCGCAAAATTCATTTGGACCGTAATGCTACAACGTCTTTCAGTCGCACAGCATGAAAAATGCAACTTGTTTTGGGGTATGCATGTAAATACTAATAATGTTAATTAGCCTTACCACTGGGAGCATGAACATACATACGTGTTTATTGCAGAGCGCATTTAATATACTCAGAATGATCATTTAACAGGTTTTAAAATGAAAATGATGAGTACATTACATTTAGAATTACTATGATTGTGGATAATTGTTAATTTTTTCCTGATCAAAGCGCCAAACAGCAGATCTCGTTCTTTTGTTCTTGGTTCCTGAAATCGTGATGCAACACTGTCAATTTCTTTTAGAATTAATTGAGTTTAATTGTTCGATTCATTCAGATCGCTTTGATTGGAATCAGTTTGATGAAAAGCGAGCATTCGGGGCATCGGTATCGCTTTACGAGAAGAACCCTATCACTGGTGTGAATGCCGGTGAACCAGTTGCAGATGTCTGGGGCATTGTTGGCAGAAATAACAACGGAGTAAGTCGCAAACTTCATAGTTGTTTTTTTAAGATTCTGTATGTTTTTGGGGGTTATGCGAAGAATAACTATGTAGTGCGTATGCGAATTTGTATCCTTATAGGTGCTAGCTTTGGCCGATGGTGTAAACTGGGGCGAAGGAGCTCGCCTGGCTGCTCGCTGTGCAGTTCGTGGAGCAATTGACCACATGAATGAGCACATCGAAAGTGGCAGTCTTTCTAATACTACGGTAAATTTGTTGTGTTTCACATCTAAATTTAAGGCTACGTTGTTGTTCCGTCCACTTTAAGGATGTTTTTTTTTTGCTTCAACTGTTTTGTCTGCTGCAGTAGTCTTCATTTAATGAGTTTTATGGTGTTGTAAAAAAATTTGTAGCGTGTATTATTTATGTACTTTTTTAAATTCCAAAAATCTGAAGTACTATTTTTAAATCAGAAACAAACGTGTAGGGAAATGTAAACAATTAAAGTTCCTGTAATTGATTGTCATATCGTGCTCCAATAAGTTGAACCACCGAATCATTGCAATGGTTATGGCGCTGCTCACGTATTCTGATTGTAGGAAGTGTTTCACGAACTGCTGGCTTCATTTCATTCTGCCCACTCGTTGATACTACAAGAAGGCGGAATGTTGACGACGCTTTGTGTGGCTGTAGTTGCGCCAGCGGTTCATTGTGACAGGTGAGATTCTTCGGAATCAATTCCTACATATCTTTGTTTTTGCTTTATTAAGATGTTCCTTTCCCGAGTCCCTTTTGAATTAGATGAACTGTTTCTGAAATCTTTTGATTCTGCTTACAGCAGATATCTGAAAGAAGCTTCACAGGTGCTAATTTTGAGGTATTATAACAGTTAGCTGTTGATTCGCTGAAATACAAGTTCGAACTGGTTGCTATTACTAGTTATTTGCATCCATCAGCCATCAATGATATGTTTCAGCTGGGTGTTATGCGTCTGTAACGTTGGTGACTCTCTTTGCTTTGTCTACAATCGAAATTACGGCGTTCGAGAGGTTACAATGGGCAGCCATGATATCGACCAGGTGAACAAAGTTCACAGTTTAGTGTCCAGTTTTAGTGTGTGAAGCGGATTCCATGTTCTGTTTTTCTTAAACCCAGGGTAAAGCATGAGTTGCAATGTTGCTAACGGAGGGTCACAATAGGGGTTTGGGAGCAAGAGCCAGGGAGGAGAAGGATGGTAAGAGGAGAAGAAGAGGAAAGAAACCAAGAGAGCAAAGGGAAGGAAAGGAGATTGTTGTAGTTGGTGATAAATGAACCCGTATTAGGTTATGTAAAGACATGCAGGATCTAATTCTAATAATCTAATACGTACTTTGGTGTAAGATCCAATCATGCCAACGAGCACAGTCGTGTGGATGACGCAGCGCGGTGGAGAGCCGTTTTTGTTAAACGGAATCAGGAATCAATCCTTGACAGAAGCGAGATTTTCAGATTTAGCGTAAAGAGTTCCATGAGGGCATTTTTTAAATCAAATATTATCGTTATGTAAACTGTAGATAATTTGCGACGCCAAACCCTATCAGTATCCAGGGTGGGAGTGGAACTTACCAACAGTAAATGGCAACGTCAAGGCGGATATTCTCCGTAGTAAAATGGAGGACTTGGAGTTTGGTAGCGCTAGGAAAATTGTCTCTACCTAAGGTTGGCTACTTCCGCTAGCTTCTTACTCAGAAGGAAGTAAGAAAATATTTGGTGGTTCACGTTCCGGACAGTCGTTCGGAATCCGGGAAAATCCGGGAACAGTAGTTTTATGCCTGTAAGAAAACGACAAGCTACAATGAAAGCTCCACATAACATTCTGTGAGGCATAGTACACACCAATTCAACTTAATGGATGTGTTTTCAGTTCAATTCGAGAAGTTCCCGTTGACTCCAATCCTAGAACAACTTGTTTACGAATATTTTTTTCCTCTTTTATTACAGATCGGTGATAGTTTCTCCATTTTTATTAGCTCACACTGACTCACTTCTTTCTTCGGGTTCTTCTAATTTAAAGAAAGCTTCAATTCAGTTTTACGATTTGCTGATTTTTTTTTTGCTGTGGTCTATCCCTTCCTTCTTTTTCATCTTTGAACTTTTTTATTGCTTCTAATTTAGGTTAGCTTTCAGATGCGGGATATGCGAGATGCAGGTGGGGCTTTGGGCCCAGTTGACGGAAGAAATCCGCAGCTGCATAATCTCACTTGCAGCATGACTTTTGTTGAAGAAGGTGCATCACCATCTAGATCGTTTTGACGCTAGAATTGTTCTGCAATTATAGAATAGAATAGCTGGTATTCATTTTAGGTGATGTTGTGTTCATCACCTCTGATGGGGTGTCGGACAATTTCGATCCTGTTGTGGGAAAGTTTTGTGTAATCAAACGAACAGAGACTGATAATAAAGAGAACTCTCAAATACCACCTAGAGATAATAGGAAGTTGTCAGTGTGAGTTTATTTAATTTTCTGCGAAACAAAAATGTTAGCTCTTGAAACAATAGCATAAACAAACCATAGGATTTCTCGGTAAAGGCAACAAAACACAGTAATGGTACAATTTGAGATCCACAAAAGACTCTCCATCGAGAGAGTTTGCTCGACCCAGACCGTGTGCAGCTTCATTGCCTTGTGTAGATGCTGCCAGCCGACACGAGCTTATGCTAGTCAGAATGAGAGATATCATAGCGAACGGCTTAGACCCACCAAAGGAGGTAAGCAATAAAAGTTAGAAGAGCTAACGCATTCATTATTTACTCGTGTTTGCTTTATGAAAAATCGTAGTATCGGTTCTTAAAAGCAGAATTTGACAAATTCTTGGTTGTGCTTGTCCGGTTTTCTCCGTTAACTTGATAACTAATTTACTAAATTGTTTTATTGTGTTTCCATAGATATTCTAAAGCTACAACATCTTATACTCTTAGGTAATGCGTCTTTCACCACGCAGAGAACCGTTGTTTCCTCCTGTGACAGCTTCAATTTTATCTCATCGCCTTATTCAGTTCGCAACTCATCTCAGCCAGTGGGTGTCACTTCTATGGCTTTCCGCTTTGTATTCCGAAGATAATCCCATTTTTCTTGAAGGGCGAAGCGACGTACTCTAGAAAACCCAGAACTGTATAAAAAAGAGAAGATGACGAAGTCTGAGCAGAGGGCGAGGTTTGTTGTCATTGGAAAACTTTTCTTGGTAATCTCTATCGTTTACGCCTCTACTACCGCTACGAACTATACTTCAGCTTCCCTTGTCTATTTGTTTCTTAATTCTCGTAAGTCGATAAGGTGTCCTATATTTAAAGCCAGCATACCACGAATTTGACGTGAGGAGGGAATCCGCGGGAAAAGCTAGAGATATGATTGTAGAATGTGGGATCCGAGGTATTTCCTCCCATATCTCCCTAATAGTCGTAGAAAACGAAGCCGAAGACGTCGTCGCCGTGCTACGATTGCAGTTGCAACGTGCCTCATTGAAGTGGGAGCGGTCGAAGATCAGTGATATCTTCTCACCGGCTTGTCCAGGTGAAACCAATGAATAGGTTGAGGAAGAAACCGAAATGTGTACATAAAGGAGCGTTCTAACGTTTATTGGAGGAACTAAAGCAGTTTCCACGTAAGTTTTTACGACGATAAGGGAGAGATGAGCGGGACCACCCAGATCCCTCAATCTACAACCACATCTCTAACTTATCCCGCCCTCACTGCGCCAGATTCGTGGAATGCTGCCTTTGAAGAACTGGACGGTTTTGACGATTAAAAAAGCTTTTTCAAAGGTCCTTGTTCAAGACGAAAACGCTCGTTTTTTTTAGCATTTTGAGGAAATATAGAAGTATAAATAATATTTAATTAACTCACAGGAGACGTGCTGTTCGCGAAAAAATCGCGGATATGCCGGGGAAGTTGGATCATGCTAGCGTGGTAGCATACTCAGTTGGAAGACGCAGTAATAAACGAGGTAGATTTTTTTGCTATTTGTTATCTGTAATGTAGCTTGATTAATTATATTTCCGCTTTTCTTCGCAGGTGCTATTTGACAACATGATTAATCTGCTTCTACAAATTTATGTCTATTTTTCTGTATCATCATCAATTCCATCCGTTTTGTTCCTTTCTCAACTCTTGCACTCCACTTGCACATTTCATCTCTTTCTTTTTTCGCACTTCCTCTGCTAACAAAGAACTCTTGTAGAGTTGAACTCTCCCGTTCTGAATGGTGTCAATGGCCTTGATCAAGTGAATGGTTGGTTGTGTTTTCCTGTTCTAACATTGAGGTTCTGCATTGGGAATTTTACCGTATTGTTTGCTTAAAGGCGTGTGCGATGACTCTAATCTCGAGGAATACTTTGAAGCCTGTACTTTAAATGTGAACATGGAGAATTTCACCAGGATGGATAAGGCATCGGTAGGTGAAACACTACTTGTTTCTCTTGTTTTGTTATCTTTTCTTGTGAACAGAAACTTGTTTCGGCATTCTTCAACGGTGCATCCGCAAGCTGCAGTTTCTGAGTACAGTGAGCATCTGACCAAGTGCGCAGTTACGTACTTGGTCGGATGTTACTCGGTTGCTTCCAGTACAAACAGTAGTTACAACCATGGAACAATTTCTAGCGTCTTATGAATTCGTTTTCACATTGTTGTGGTTCTCTGTGACATTAAACGCATCTCTACTCTCAATTTTCCTAATTTCTCATTTTTTTTTGACACCCGGCGCGCCTAGACATCATTAGGACCTGTATTCCCAGTCGTTTCAGTGACACTATTAAAGTTTCATGGATAATTCTGCGATATTCTGTGTTCAGAGTACCAGTCTGATGATCTTGGTCATATCTCATTGCTTTTTGGCTCTGTGCTTAATTGCAACGTATTACAAAATTGGCGATATCTCTACGAATAGTTTGCAGTAAAAGTGTAGTTCATGACTGCTCGATTGCTCTCAGTTCACTTCTGTAGTCAAGAAAGGGAGTGTAAAGAAAAGAAACTTTGCACGATTCCTTCTTCAACACAATTTTTATATAATAATTATAGTCATAATTTAGCGCGCGCAGTCCTCAGGCAGTCAACCGTGGTTCAACTGCTACAGATTCTACTGCTTATTTTAGTTCTATTAATTGGGTTTTTGACTTTGACGACGATTGAAGTTGCCCGTGTTTTGTCGCATTATGGCTCGTATGTTTGGGGAGACGGGACCACACGGAGCTGCTTTGCACGCCTGTTTCTCGTTTATTAGGAGAACTAGGTTTGATGACGCTCGTAGACGTGAATTATTTATTATACATTTCTTCCCCTATCTATTCGTGAGTGAGAGCCCAACATCGGCAATTTCGTGATACGCTGCCTTTAAAGGCACCACCCCACGAATCTGGGGTGGTGCCGGTTTCAGGTGGGTTATGCCTATACGGGGTCGTAGATTATGGAAGGTGTATGATTCCGTTCATTTCTTCCTAATTGCCGTAAAAAACGGTCCGAAAGATGCGGCGCCGCACAAGACTGGCGCGCTCCAATCGAACCCTTTCTACAGAATGGTGCGCCAAAACGAATGAAGCCGTATCTTCCGGGCCGTTTTTTACGACTATTAGGAAGAATCAGACGTAATCACTCTCCTTCCCGTAAACTACTACCCCGTATAGCCTGTAACCCACTTGAAACCCGCACCACCACAGATTCGTGGGGTGATGCCTTTAAATATTATACACAGACACACAGACCTTAGTCTTTTACTACAAATTATTACATATAGCAGATGATATTTCAAAAAATGTAGTTAACGTCCACTCGCTTAATTCGTTCCCACTTGCTAAGAAATGAAAAAAGTAATAAAAAGTATTTTTGTTGTTGAGCAATATCGTAATCATTTGTGCAATGATGTCCCTTGAAAAGGTGAAATTTGTGAATGATTTCAATGTAATGACCATATTTGTAAATGGGATCTTTATTAAGCATGTCCAAGACATGCTGAAATGAAGGAGGTATAACCATAGCTTCTATTAAATAAAGAGTAGATTGAATCAAACGTATTCGGATAATATTAATGGTAATAAACAGTCCTCTTTATCCTTTTTCATGGTGATAAGTGTGTTTCAGTGTTTTGCGACGTTTGAAGTACGCAGTGGCGATCGAACAAAAGCGAATGCGAAGGTATTTGTTGCTCGTCCTGCACAAAATCTACCTGACTTGCGACATGAAAAATCTCGTCCTGGTTCCGGCTACCCACTACGGGATATTGTTGAGCCACGTTCGCCGGAACGTTCTGAAAGACCCATTAGTCCGTATGAACAGTTGCCTGTGAGTTTTGCATAGTTCATATCGTGAAGTGACTTGTGTGTTTGGCGCAAATAGCTTGCGAATATCTCGCTGTCCTCGCGTAGGCAGTTAGGGTTTTAACTGGTTGTCTATACCTGTGCCTATTCTTACTTCGTAGACAAATATTTCATTCGAATTAATTTTTGCTTAAACATTTTCAAAATCAAATAAATTAGAACTCTTAAGTAAAAGGATTTATTTAGAAGCGTAGGACCTTTTCTATATCGTTGGTATATCGAAGGACGTATTAAAGAAGCCCGTATCTCCAGCATTTTAGTGTTCGAACCAGCAGAACCAGACGCGCTCAGCGACATCGTCGTCATCGTTTATATTGTGATCTGGAGAGTTCGCATTGCTTCCTCGTCACCACTGGAATATGATAACTCGTAGCGTGCTCGTAGATGGGTGTCGTTTGATTGTCATACGACGGCGCAACTATCTTTATATGCCCTTAAAGGCAGCATACGACGAATCTGAGGTGGCGCGAATTTCAGGTGGAGTATCCATATACGGGTTCGTAGATTATGGAGACGGGGGTAATTTCGCTCATCTCTTCCTGCATTATTGCAAACACCCGTCTTCGGAATGCTGTTTTGTACGGCGCCATTTATTGGAACGCTCCACCACTTGCGCCGCCTCCGCCCTGCGATTCGTCGAAGATCAATTCGGACTGCCCCGATAGGCAGTAAGGGACGCTACGCGTGCAAGGGTGGCGCGCTGCAATAGAAGGCATCGGGCAAAACAGCATTCAGGGGCCGGTTGCTTGCATTGATTCAGGGAGAGATGTGCGGAACCATCCCGGTCCCCATAATCTACAGACCCTGTATGCGGATACTCCACCTGAAATCCGTACCACTCCAGACTCGTGGTATTCTGCCTTTAAGTCGATATAAACAAGTATCTTCTTGAAGTTTTTTTATGTCCTCTAGATGCTAAACTTATTAACTTACTTATTCCCAAAAACTACACGTTTTTAAATTTTTTGTGCAAGTTTTTTTTTATCCAACCTAATATGCGAAAGAACACCTACGTTCCATTGTCGATTCTTTATTGTTCGTACGGGTTTTCCGTTAATTAAAAATTATATATCAATCAAAATGCCGCAGCCTTCTACGGAAGAATAATAATTGATCGTGGAGGATTTGTACATAATTTTTCCTAATTTTAACTTCATTTTAATGCTTGACTATCAGGTAGTCAGTTTTTTCTTAGCTTCAAGGTACAATACAAAAAAAAAAACAGAAAATAAAAGAACAAATGCATGCAGTAATAATTTTTAATTTTGTCTCCAGATATGGTATATAAGCTCTGTTTTTCAAGTGATCAATTAATTACTATCAAAATGTGGGTGGAAAGAACATTAAGTTTGCAGCCACATCTTCTGAATTAATTCATTTCATATTCAATAATTTGTATATTTTAAATATTTATTAATGTTGTGACGATTATGTTGTCAGCTTAGTTTTTTTCCAGATCAAAATGCAAAGCTCACGTGACCCGATAGAGACCAGTACCAGTAGTGATAACGGGCGGCGCAAGAAACACTCTAGAGGCGCTGCGGCTAGACACACTCTCGGCGTGGACGTACAGTGGTTGAAAAGGTTCGTTGGTAGGAAAGAGGAGCATGAATCGACACCACCTCCAATAACTCCAACGAATGACGAAAGGTGATTTTGTTTTTGAGATCACATTCACTTATTTGTTTATCTGTAGCATGGCAACCTACGTGCAAATGAATAGAAACTTCATGGGGACAATACAAACATAGACAAGAGGTTAATACTAATGCATCACTATATGCAAGAGAAGCCTCTAATTGCGTGATGGCATGAGAAATCCTCCAACAGTCTTTTTTTTTAAACGTTAAAACCTTATGAGGCCCTCAAAACTTTTTGTTCACTATTGAGAAGTCGGAGACAGAAGAAATCGGAGAAGTATAGTCAATGAAAACAACATAAAGAAATCGAATTCGAATTTTTGATTTGTGGGACCATCGCGAACTGCAACGATGAGCGGTGCTAGCATGGGTCCTTCCTCGTTCCTATACATTACGGTCCACCGCGCAACTCCACCATGTTTCATGTCGTCTTGACCCTACTGTACATTTAAAGGCATCACCCCACGAATCTGAGGTGGTGCAGATTTCAGGTGGTGTATTCGTATACGGGATGGGAGACTACGGAGAGGGGGGTGATTCCGTCTATTTCTTCCTATTTGACGTAAAAAACGGCCCGGAAGATACGGCTTCGTTCGTTTTGAAGCACTATTTTGTACATGAGGTTCGATTGGAGCGCGCCAGTCTTGTGCGGCGCCGCATCTTCCGGGCCGTTTTTTTACGGTAATTAGGAAGAAATGGACGGAATCACCTCCCTCTCCGTAGTGCACCACCTCAGATTCGTGGGGTGATGCCTTTAAGTATAACTGTAGAGAGTTGTGAATCACGATAAGATCATTTTCGCTTTCCCGAAAGCAGGTTCTAGATAGAAGGTTGATTTGTAAACGAAACAATCATGCTTAATACTGCAATGAAATCCACAACGCTTGATCATGTTTTTTGGTAGGACTTTGAACTTTTTTTGAGCATTTTTTTGAGGTATTTGTTTCGCTCTCCTTCACTGATCGAAGAAAATTAATATTATTGTCAGCTTGAGGCGAACGAAAAAGGAAATAAACGTGGAGGTGTCAGAAAGGTGAAAAGCAACGTTCCCAGTGGCCATGGCGATGGAACGGCTGCAAGGTCCCATTCACCTTTAGCGACATGCACATGAAGTTATTGCGCAGCAATCCGACCCTTCCCACCCCATTTCATTGCTATCTGGCGCCGGCGCACCATTTCGACGCCGCAGCGTGTATGAATTTGTAGCAGAATGCAATAGGGTGACTGCAGATCCTTTTCGTCGGAGTTTTTCAAACAATCTAGCGAAAGTAAATGTAATTTTAGTAGAAGCAACACTGCCTAGTTCATTATTTGTGGTTTTTTTTAGAATACAGCAGTTGCAGTGAAACTTCTCCATTCATGAAACTAATATTGAAGGGAAAATTCTCATCTCGACGGGAACTCCTATGTGTCGGATTGAGGTATCTTGGGGGAAATTTAGACACTCGGCACTTTCTGCAAAGGAACGGACAAGTCACCACTCGTCGGTTTTCGTTCTGCTGTTTTTCGAGCATTGGTTTTTTGAAGTGATTTCTTATAATGATTATTAATATAGTAATTTCTTTTTTCCTGAAACCCTGACGCTGTAGAATATGGTGGGACGGAAATTTGTCTGTGTATGAACCATTGATTTTTGGTCGGCGAATGTTAAGAGTAGCAAATTCAGTTTTCCTGCACATTTATGACGACATCAAATAAAATTCTTGCCACCTGCAAGACGATGTTGTTGTGAAAGTGGCTCGTTTAAAAGCCGAGAATATCTGTGTTAGGAGGTGCCTTTCTTATTGTGATTAGAAATAGTTAAGACGTAATAATCGAGATAATGAGTTTTATGTTGCTTCAGAAGCTCATTAACGGCAATAGCACCCGGCGAGCGAGTCACGCTACGTCAACGCCTTCGTGTGTTGTTGGGATCGAATCGAAATCTTCATGCGCACCATATGGATCAACAATTTGGTGGTGGCGACAAGCCAGCCAGACCTCAATGTCTTGCGTTGCGGAACAATTACAAAGCCTAGGTATGATGTTTATCCCATTCTCATTCCTTCTTCCATTTTTGTGATTCTTCCGCAAGATAATGATGACATTCGGTCTGAAAAATCTGCCTTGCTTAGTGCTTTTAAGGCGCTTTTTCTTTAGAGAGCAAAAAATTGTATTCTTATCTCTGTTCTCACCATACTGTGGAAATACTCCAAGCATTCCTGCCTGCTTCCATAGGTTATTCGTTATTACTGAACTTTTAGGCTAAGTATTGTCGATTTTCCCTCTATTGGTTGATGATATCTGTCGAATAATGATGAATTTTATGTGCACTCCTCCGTACGTGTCTTTCCTCCTACTGACGAATGTGGATAGGTTAAATTTTCTTGTTATAATTGATAATTATACCCGAAAGTGAAAAAGCTTATAGTTCGATAATTGTATTTTTGCTGCTGTTTTGCTGTTCTCTAGCGTTTGGCGATTTGTGGTGGTTCTCTACCCATATGAACTTCGTATACGCTTTTTTACATATTGATTTCTTCTTTCTAATGACGTCACCGAACTTATTTAGAGACAAAATGTTACATTTTGTAAATATGTTGTGATCCAAATCGTGAGTTTGTAGTACCATTGATTATCTCGGTTATCACTGATTTTCTCTAAGCACCTGATTCAGTTGTAACGTTCACAGAAAAGTGCAATTTTCACGAACCGATGTTAATTATCTCCTTTCTCCTTCTATAGGAATATAAATATTAATCTTCAATCGCTCAAATGTTGCTTGAGAAAGGGATTCTCGATTCATCATGATTCGTAGGAACGACCGCTCTGGTCCTTATCAGCGTTAAACTTTATGAGCTGTGGAGTTCTGTGGAGTTCCTCGTTTTCGTACATAGCGATTCATCTGTGAAGATCGATTAATATAGATAACTAGTATGGTTTGCTTACCTGGAATTTTACAAATGTATAAGCTTCGTAATCGATGTGGTATGTTTAAAAAAGATCCATAATGAGCCAGTTCAGTCGACGGGTCCTTTTGCAGACTTATCACTAGTTCGTCGCACTACTCTTGGTGCTCGGAGTGAGCTATTCATAAACTCACTTCTTACTTCCGTATACTTTTTATGGTTGCCATAATTTCCGGAACAAAGGCATATATTGAACAATTCTGAGCGGTCCGACTTCCACCACCCACCAAGAGCCTGAGTGCTATACATTGTCCAAAATATCGTCAGTAGCACTAATCTCATTTCTTAATTCTTGCGATTTTGCCCATCTCGCAGATAGAGTTAGGATAAAGTTTCTGGCGTTAATCAATCCGCTTGGGATGCGCCCCCTCGTTCACTTCAATTCAGAATCGTTTGAGATTCAAGAACGTGTAACTGACCCATGCGATGACTTGCGATGGCTAGCTGATGTGTCAAGTCAGTGTTCTTATCCTCCCAGACTGGTCTGGTACCAATTTATCGACCCCTGAGGGATGAAAGACTTAGTGAGCAGTAGGGCGGACTCGAACCTGCGATCGATCGTGCAGGAAACGGGATCTCTAACCGCTACACTACACCCGCCCTGCATCTTGCAGAATCACTATTAAAGCTGCAGTGACTTTGCAGTTGTTCGAAGGATTTTTTTTGCCCAATCAACAATACTCACTCTTATTTTCTTATCTGTCATATTTTGAAAGTGTTTCTCAACTGCAGCATACAACACCGTTACTAGCTTCTGTCCCGGAAATCCGTCCTCGACGGATTAATCCGTCGGGATCCTCGGGAGTGCATTAAATTTCGAGGATATCATTCGAAAGCAAAGGAGCCCCTGATTTCAAACACACTTCCAGGATTCAGCTTTGACAAGTGTGATGGCCTCATCATCACATCTCTCGCATATATCTCATGGAAGGAAGAGGTGCTTAAAGGATTTGCAGTTATTTCTCAAAATTGGACAAAATATTTCATATATTCAGAATTAAGAGGTAATTCGGAACATTTCTGTACCCCACATCATATGTAGGTTCGAAATCCCCGTCGTCTTTGGAAAATGATGGGTCTGCTACTTCGAAACCTTATAAAAAGTTATATATTCCTAGCTGTGAAAAACCTGTTCAGAAAGTTTATAAACGAACCCTCTATGGAGAAAGGAGTGTTCTAAGCAAGTATCGAGTTGCGGAACTTAGACGTTCATTTTAGGATGTGACAGCTGCTTTAGGATTGGAACAAATAACGAAATAGAGGAAAGATGTAAGTTTGGTATTGAAAAAACCCCAAATAATTTCGAAGATAGAAACTTAAAATTGGAACTTTTCAAGAACAACTAGATCGCTGAGAATATTTTCGAGTAGGGTTTCTACAGCTTGGAATATATACCTTTTATTAACTTTCGATCTTCCAATTTCGTCAATTTCTGTACAGAAATGACCACTAAAATATAATAATATGGTGCACCAAAATGTTTTGAATGACCCTGATTACGAATACATTAAATGTTTTGTCCGTTTTTGAGAAAAAAGCGCAAATCCTATAAACATCTATAAACAACAAATAAACTTTTGAAAAGTACACTCCCAAATTTGCAGACTGTCATGCTATATAATAATGGGCTTATTCTGTCAAATGTATGTGTCTGTGTATGTGTGTTTCAGTCAAGAAATTCCAAAAAGAGAGGGAGACGGATACTATGGCGTCGGTTTAGTCGCTGGATCCCCAACGCGGTAAAATTGGGTGAGACGGGTCCTACGGCGTCGAATTCGTGTCCCAGAGGCAGATAGCTGTAAAATGAGGTGGGACAGGTGCCACGGGGTTGGAATGGTTTGGTGTTGGAATGGTGCGCCGGTGCCAGGAAGCTATAGAGCGGGGAGAGACGGGTTCCAATGCGTCGGATTGGAGCGCGGGTGCCCCAAGGCAGTAAAATGGGTTTCTATGGTTCCTTCGCATATCTATTTCCCAGCATGTCTTCCTGATACTGCTAACGTCATTTTTTCAGAAAAAGGAAAGGCACGTGCGAACAACTATAATATGAACTATACTATGAATACAATACGTAGTAGCAAACAGTTTACGCGCTCTGACGTAGAACGCTATTTTTATCACTACGATGGGGATATTCACGTCATTTCATGTTGGCACATCATTCTTTGCCAATAATTGAGAACGGAGAAAACTCATACTTCGAATAATGTTTCCAAATTGGTGAGATTTGAGAAACAGAAAGAGAAACATAGATGTAAAATCAAGTTTGATTGTTCTCCAAATATAGAACTGACGCGCTCAGGGAAAAACCATAAAATCTTACATGTATGCTTAAATTTTCGGGTAAAAAAAAATTGAAGAAAGCGTTGATAGAAAAAGTTCTAGTTCTAAAAAAAAATTGTCGTTACTGTTATTTTTTATTGATTGATGAAGGCGAGCGAAGCGAACACAAAAAAAGCCTGACGTCTGGCTTTAGCCGGAAGTTCAGGCTGGTAATAGTATAACCCATAACATAACAGAAGGTATTTCTAAAATGTTCTAATGTATAACATGATAATCTCTATAATAATAATACAGGTGGATTATACGTTATATATAATATGTAAGCTATAGGATATGTAACATTTTGAAATACTTTCTATTTCCATGTGCATTTTTCAGTTGAAGATAGAAAAAAATGTTCACGACTTATTGCTTAATACAATGACATTTATCTCTTAATTAATTCATTTCCTATTCTTGTTTTTGTGATAGAAGCTCTTTGATGTTTTGAAAATAATGTACCATAAGGATGGAAAGATTGTGGATTTCCCAGGTGTGTATCTCCTTGAATCCTTCGCTATTTGTAGTGTAGTTGTGCTTTACGAGAACATCGATCGCACTGAAACGGCAAAGGTATTGCAGTGGGTCTTCTGTTTTTAGTTCAGACAACGAGCTCAGCTGTCGCCGAAGGCGGGTCGCTTACACAGCGTTGGCCGAGCAGTCAGCGCGACTTCTGTCACGGAAGCAGCATTGATTCAATCATCATATAATGTAGCCCTTTTTAATTTTTTGATCTTCTTTTTCTTTCTCTTTTTCTTTTTCTTTTTCTCGAATGCTCTTTTTACTTCTGAATTTGCTCGAAAAAAAATTGAACAAGACGACACAATTGTAGCCGCCACATGACGCGAATAATATGTTGAATCCTCACTTCTCATCAGTTTGATTTAAAAATATTCTCAGTTTAACTACACCTTTCTACGTTCAGCTTGTCTTACACATAGCAGCTAGCGCAGTCTCATCAATTTTTTGTTTGTGTCCGGTAAATGTGGGAAAAATTCCCGAATTTTGTCCACTTTTTTGAAGGGATTCTAATCCATTTCTTTGTTATTTGCATTGTTCGTTCTAAAGTTGTCAGACCTATAGATATACTATCTTTTCAAATGTTTCTTTGTAATCCATCACTTATTTTCTATTGTATGGTTATGGTTACCTTCAATTTCTTGGTCCTTCACCTCAGAAAAACTTCAGACCTCAAAAAAGACCTCAGAAAGATTTATAGGCACCGTGTTATGAAATTGACGGTGCTAAAATCTCTAAGCGAGTAGAGAAGGATAAGCGTGAGTGTGAGTACACAATGATAAGCGTGAAATCCACGCCTATCAGTATGTACTTACTTAGAGATTATAGATTATTACTTATTTAAGTTACATTTATTGGATTCCAGACGCTGGATGACGACGGAATCGCCCGTCTTCTATCGTTTGACAAGTTGAATCGTAGAAGTCACCGGCGCAATCAAGGCTGTTTCGAACGTCTTTTTATGGATAAGTAGGCGCATTTCAGCATAATTGTAATCATAATCGCGAACTACATCCTTACCTCTGTCTATTCGTAGAAAGCTCTCAACAACATCAATTTTATGACACGCTGCCTTCTACATAGCTCATAGTTTATAAATATCTAAAAGGAGCTACGTAACTCAAACAGTGTACAAGAAATTCTGCAAACACGAAAATTTTACACGAAAAGCTTGTTCTGTATGTCATTCAAGTCTTAATTGTAACCTATTTTAACATCACACATAGTGCGCACCTTACTTTAAACCCTAAACTCCAAAAGTCTTAATTCTCTGAATGGCAGCTTTCAGAAAAATCTTGCCATTCTGTTGTCATTTTGCGGATTTCTTTTTGTTTCTGCATCCTCCTGATGTTTCCAATTCTTGAGTTTTCGGGGAACTTTGGACATTTTTCAAGTCCTATTCCTGAACTATCCCCATCTCCTGCTAGCTGGGAAAGGAGCTCAAAGCCTCGAATATTCTTATACGTATTATCTTTAAAAAAAGATTCTGCTGGATTTCGTACGTACTGCTTTGAATCTTCTGTGAACCTTACTCGCTCAAAAGATTTCTGGGGACTTTTTCAAAGGAAATAATTTTTTTTTCTACAAATACATGCTACTATGTTAAATGCAGCAAAGATTATAGAGTACACATGCAAAGATGAACAGATTTTTTTCATTATAAAAATTATAAAAAGAAATTAGAAAGGAGAAAGAAAGAAAAGAGAGTAAAATATGTGATTTTTGGATTCACTGCGTAGGAGTGATTTTTACAAGAGGAACTTATGCTTGACTTTTTAAATGTTTGTATTATTGTTTTGTTTGTTTGTATTCCGCTCTACAACATTTTTGGAAAGTACGATTAAGTCCGAGTTGTTTATATAGACAGAAGAGGAACGTTTGAGGTAATCGAAAACTTTTTTGATGGTCTTTACTGAAGAATACCTACCAGGTATTCTAGTATTAACAAAGGCAAGTAGGGAACAAAACTATGTCTATCTACTTCTCACCACTGATATGTTGTTGGCACATTTGGGCAGCCATTTCATGGCACTACCATCCTCAAGAAGCAAGTGTAGTTGGTAATAATCAACCTAGCAGAATTCATGATTCTCCTCTGCCTGTAACTACGAAGTTCATAAATCACAAGCTACAGGGTCAATAGAATAGCCATAGATGCGATAGTCGGAGCCGGTGCTCCGACCCCGTTCACTTCTGAACGGTTGGCGAAATTACACCTCCACTTTTGGGCGGTTGGCGAAAAGACATTCACTTGAGGAGGGTACGGCCCCTTCCTATCGCACCTATGAGAATAGCGCTTTTATTTCAGATCATTTGTCTAGCGTCCATATTTTAAATCTCATCTGGTCGTGACGAGAAATTTTTGAATATCCACGAGAACCGTTTAGTGAGTGTATGTTCCAAGTAGCAAAGTTTATTCTCTCTTTCGAAAGACTTGAAGGCTACATTTTTTTCGTGCCAGAAATTTGGTAATTTGTAGACTCGCTAGCGTCCCTAATGTGGAATCTTTGTGAAAGAAAAATTAATACTTAGTTATATAGTAGGGTCAAAACGACATGAAGCACGTATGCAATTGCGTACGCGGCTTCTCTGAAGGCGGTTCGGTGGAACGTAGCGGCTAGCTGCGTAGTAGAACTCTTGCTGGCACAACTCGGTTCCAACTGCTGCCTCCACCGCGCCGTTTTGAGCGCGTACGCAAATGCACCGCAACTATACTCGTGATCAATGTCGTTTTGACCCGACTATAGTTAGACTCGAAACAAGGACAGTTGCGTAAGCGGCGCGATGGAGCGTGACGGTTGGAATCGTGTAAGGATTCTCGCTATCATCACCCATGTCTGCAGTTCGCCGTGGTCCCACCTTGATTCCAACCGCTGTTTCAATCGCACCTCTTCGAGCGCAACCGTTTACGCAACTGTCCGTGGTTCATGTCGTTTTGACCCGACTATATAATTTTTCGTCTAGTCACTTTCTAATCATTTGCGTCAATTCTGCACTTCCTTTTATTTCTGATTTTCTTCACTGGAAAACACCTCTTTTGCCTTCCCGCTCAGTATCAAATCGAGGGATTAGACCGTAATCATGTCGAAACTTATGTTAAGGACAGATGTTAGGTAGGGGTCCCAGCGCGGCGTCTCACTTATAACGCTTGTTTCCACTATCCAAATCTTGTCAGTGAAGCTGATATCCATACTCATAATTTATTATGAGCATAAACATTAAAATTCTTATTGTCTCTTCTAATTCTAATCTTCTTCCAATATACACTGACGAAAAAGTGTTCTCTGGTCAGCATTCACTCAACAGAACGATAGATTTCATCATACTGTAAACTAGCATAAATATTTTGTGTTATGCTCTGCTATGATCCAAATCCACAAGCTCTCTGAACAACTTGCTTTGGTGACTTCAATCATAGCAGTAAATGGTCACGGACGAGGCTGCTGCGTCTGATCGATTCCTATCGAATACGAATTCGCAGATCCACGCTTACGATTGCTGTCACATTTCACGCTGAGTATAGTCGGGTCAAAACGACATGAAGCGATGTAGTTCCACGAGCGGTCTGCTTGGCAATTAGCCAAATTTTGCAAAATGATGTCATTAAGGTCGATATAGGCCGCAAATTCTGTTTGTTTTCATTCTTTTTGCTTTTCTTTCTGATTTTTTTCGCCTCTTATGTTTTTTTCGTATTTTTGAGCTGTTTTTGTTCATCTTTTGCTTCTAAAATTTGGTTCAAAATTGTATCTATTTCTATGTTAATGTTCTTTTTTTGTTCGTGAGAGAGGGAGGGTGAAAAAAACCAAAAAAAAAGAACGACAACATAGAAATGAGCACAATTTTGAACCAAATTTCGAAAACACACGCAAAACGGATCTACGTAACAAAACCAAATAAATCAAATAAAACATAACAAAATTACGAAAAAGAGAAACATAAAAGACGAAAAAATTAGAAAGAAAAGCAAAAAGAGGAAAAAAACAGACAAAAAATTGCGCCCAATATTGGTCTCGAATGGCGTCGTTTGGCAAGATTTTTTCAGATTGTCAAGCGATCCTGCCTGTGGTCAAAAACCTCGTCGATGATGCGCGACCGCTCGGGTAACTATGCCGTGTTCAGGTCGTTTTGATCCGACTGTATATTAATGGCGGTAGCCCTCGTGAACTCTCGTAATCCATCTATGTTTCTAGTGCTTTTTGAATCAGTCCGGATTTCAACAAACTGTCATTTTTCAGATTTAACATGGTATAACGGTGCTAATAATGCGATTTTGTGCTCTACTTCTCTGCTATCTGGCCACGCTAGCGGGTGGTCTGAAGCATTCGCTCTGTACAACATCCGTGCTGCACGTGCGTGGCAGAGATATTGTGCAGGCGTCCAGAGGTTCTGTCCTTTTGGTAGTATTTATGCCGCTTCAATGTGCCTCTTGTCATCGTCAACTCAAACGGTATGATCATTCAGTTACGGTGTGTGTCTTGGTAGCGCAGTTTTCTCAGTGATTCGACTGAATCAGCGTTTTTAATTTTTTTTCTACAATAAATACAGAAAATACTTTTTTAAAGATAAATACAGAAAAATTTACAAGAAAATGAGGGCGGGTGTGGCGCAGTTGGTTAGAGGTCCGTTTTAGCCACAAGGTCAAAGGTTCGAAACCACCCTGGGGCAAACCAAGCCTTTCATCCCTCCGGGGTCGATAAATTGGTACCGGACTTGTCTGAGAGGATAAGAACACTGACTTGATCCTCGGCTGGCCCCCGCAAGTCATTGTATAGGCCAGCATGCGCTCCAAAATCTCAACGATTACGAATTCCAGGAAAACGTGTTGGTGCATCCCAAGTGGATTGATACGCTAGTGACTTTATCCTTTATCCTTTAATAAATACAGAAAACACTCCATCTAGTTTGAATCCGTGCAACTATGGAACGAATTTAAACAGCGTGTGCCAGCAAGCAAACTATTGTACAGTAGGATCAAAACGAAATTAAACACGGCGCAGTTGCGTAAGCGGCTGCACCCGAAGCGGCGCTGCGGGGAAAAGGCTTGAAATCGAGGTGGGAGCATCGCAAACTGCGGCTGCTGGGTGGTACTAGCAAGAGTTCCACCACGATCCTAACCGCGACGCTGCACCGCGCCGCTTCCAGCGCAGCCGCTTACACCACTGCACCGTGCTTCATTCCCTTTTGGCTATACTATAGTTGAGTAACAGTACGCTCCAGTAGGAGTCTCCGAGCTCGAGAAATAACGGAATGGAATGGAATGGAATGTAACGGAATGGAATGTAACGGGGTCCCGTCTACTGTGAATCTGTCGAGAACGCAATAAAACGTTAAAATAAAACGCAATAAAAAGAAGTTTCACCGAAGAAAATAGTGAAAAATATGCATTCATTCACGTTTATTGTAACTCTGAAAGAGGAGAGTTTCTTTTATCCTTACACTAAGAAATCAGGTTTTCGTAATCTTGCACTAAGAATCTTTCCAGAAAGAAAATACACAGCAATCAAAACTTGACCGAAACAACGTACATATGAACGATGTTATTGCAAAAATCCGATATAAGTGACAGAGCAGAATTACAAAAGTTTTTTTTCTTAAACATTATATAAAACTACAAGGTACGATTACATATATAAATGTTTCTTGGCACCAAGAGGATATCTCTGACGGTAGGTAAAGAATCAAATTTCTGGAGCGCTACTGTTTTCTACACTTAAAACGTAAGAGAAACCCCATAAATTTATTTGAAAGAATTTTCACTTACTTAGACCTTTTTTCCTTTCCTCCATTAACTCATACATTCGTGCTCCAATCAGTTAAGTTATCTTAGGTAGTTATGTAGGTACTGATGCATTGGTAATTATCTAAGCCATGTCAATAACTCTTATTTATTTATTTATTTCACCACGTCAACTAACCCTAAAGCATCATCTCTCTGATGTGATGTCATTGTGCTAGAACGAAACAAAAAGAACAAAACACAACAAAAAAGTACTTAGTTGATTAAAGGGAACCCTAGAGTCTTCATGTTACCCTCTGCATGGAGCACATAGTTTACACAGTACAACTGCTTCCTGAAACTCGGATGTATGTAGTAGCAGATATTATCTGGGTGGACTGCCTGATTCTTTTGCCTTTGAGATTGCTTTCCGTTCTTCTTTTGTTTTTTTTTCGTTTTCATGTCTTTCCCTTTGAATTTGCTTTTGATTTTGACTGGGGTTCGAAAATGACAGATATTTTATCACATTTCCAAATTCTGTCCCCATTTTCCCTTAGTGTTGAACATGCTTAGGATTAACTTGGAATCTTGGGTTTTTACAGAGATATGCCCGAAATTCCAAACTAAAACATGTCACATTCTAGGCCTTCAGAATCTTGTTTCTTTGGCAGCTCTTAATTCCGCTTTTGGAAGTGCTAATACAGATTACATTACTACCACTCACGAACCTCTTGAAACTACTTTTTT
This sequence comes from Necator americanus, assembly GCF_031761385.1. Classification (NCBI taxonomy): domain Eukaryota; kingdom Metazoa; phylum Nematoda; class Chromadorea; order Rhabditida; family Ancylostomatidae; genus Necator; species Necator americanus. The sequence continues at coordinate 816,923 of NC_087372.1, read as the reverse complement.
CCACTCTACCACTACTACTCACATTGTCTTTCACCACAAAAAAAAACTGAAATTCAATACATTTCACTGAAGTGTTTTGAAGCTAAAGGTTCGTGATCACTGGGTCCTGAGAAGGCGGCTCAAATTTCACTAGTCTTGTCGTACAGTCTCTTCCACAGATGATCTACAGAAAGATGATCTGATCTACTATAATCCTAGTTTAATGTTCGACTATTGGGAAGAGTGCTTGTGAGTTTGTTCTTTGGAAAATATTATATTTATTGCTTTCTCTAGTGGAGATCATATACATAGAGTGTTTCTCTGTTCATGGAAGAAATGCCTATTTATTAAGTCAGTTTATATTTCTCTATACATCCAGGAATTCACTAAATGTATCGAAATTTCAGAAAGGAAACCTTTGATACAGCATCTTGTATTGTTCTTTTAGTTAAATACCACTTACATGAAAAACAAAGAAAGAGGATATAAATAAGAAAGGTCTTTATTTATGTCTCCTATTTGCAAACATCCGGTTCTTTGAACCGGATGTTCTTGAGTAGATCAAACTGGGAACAACAGTGGCGTCGATAAGGTCTCGGTCTTCTTCACTGCAACAGCGATGTCCTTATTTACTTAACCCGTTTTGCGCATCTGCGCAGCTCTCTTGTCAGTTCATTCCTCATGTTGGTTTTTCGACCTGGTTGCTAGCTGTAGCTGCAACATAGGATGATTTTACTGAGGCTTAGGAAGCAGTTTGACCTGCCTACCTCGAAACGCCGATATCCTTCTTGTGGGGTGCGATTTTTTGCCGACATTGCTCATCGGGGGCGTGCAGTCACTTCCATATTCGCTTAAATTGGGCGGAGGTAATTGAGCGTGGGTATCGAAGAATTCAGAGCTGAGGTTCGTCGTATCCTTTCTCATCTACGTTCAGGGCGACTCGTTGCACGATTTTCTAGTCTAGGTCCTAAAGGTATTCATCGTTCGCCTTTGCAGCTTCAAAAAGCAGTGTGCTTTGCTCTTTAAGTTTTTCATTAGTTGGTTCTCTGCGAAGGGGACGTGCTGAGATGTGAGTTCATAGCTCATATTAGTCAACTGCCTCCAGAGACAAGTATCTTTTGGTGATTCTAACACTTTCAGCTTTTCGGGATAGAAGACCTACAGAAACTCCTACATGCGAATTTTCCAGGTGATCTTACTCTCTTAAAATCTGAAATGAAAAAAAAGTCAGATTTTCAGTGATCCATAGATTTACTGTGACAAACCTTATATAAAACTCTACAGAAGTATGCACTAGTACTAATACCTGCACTAATAATCACAACTGTGTTTTAAAAGCAACATACTACAAAATCATGTTGGGATATCTCCCCCTTCGGTACGAGGGCGAGTTTCCCACACCTTCGAGGCACATTACAACGCGCCACCTTTATACAGAAGCCACAACTACTCCTGTATAAAGGTGGCGCAACTGCGAGCGATCGGACGAAAATCAATGAAGTTTCTTTTTTTAAAATGAAACTAATGGATAGGCTGTTGACGGAACCAGCGCGTGTAAGAAAGTGATGCGTTTTAAGGTATCTCACAATAAAAATAACGGGGTGGTAACGGAAGGGCATTCTCTACGCCGTTCTTCAGGGCTATTTGGCGGAATCTGGTGAACGGGTGTAATTAGAGTTGTTTGACATGGTGTGCCTTTTTCTGGATTACTAAATAAAATTATGTGCGTGATGACGCTCATATGAAGTACACCCCTACCTATTTGCTAAAGGGTCCCAACATTGTTAATTTCGAGATATGCTGCTTTAATTTGCATCCGGCAAACGTCGATATTCTCTGAAAATGTAAGCCTGCCATCATAATTCTCGACGTTTGCCTTTGTGGGGCAATCATGATCAATCAGTGCTATTACATACAATCGATTTCCATGATCATCGTACGCTTTGACATCGTAATGGCGGGCGTATTTGCAGGCTCTCATACATGGCGTCTACACTAGGTGACATTCGCGTCGTTGTACTTGCTCCTTCGTATGAAGCACCTGTAACCATATCAAGGATACAAAATGAGGTATGTACTTTTATTATTGATTGAATGGACACCTTTAAATTGCCAAATACAAATCGATTCTAGTTTCCACGGCTAGTAATTGATCGAGATATTGATAAGGTATGGCGAGTCTATGAAGCGTCCAACCACGATCAGATTGTATTTGACAGGTAGTGTTATTCTCTCACGATTCTTATGCATCTATTTATACTATTTGGTCAAACTTTAATCACTACTAGTTTTTTTTTTCTTTGCAATCATGTTTGTTGTACTCACAGTTGTTGACGACTTAACTTGGTAGGTGTTTGAAATACTCTGAAGTGGCGGATGACGAATTTTAAGTGCCAGCAATCATGCTGTAAGCGTACTGTGAAGTACTAGACCCCTTTTATTGATTTTAAAACAAGCTAAGAAATGCATGGAAGACTCCGTGTCCTCTTTATCCTATACGCTTATCCTATCCTTTAAAAACTTCCACTAGGAGACCAGCGTGTTCAGATCTTGAGTGGGTTTGGAATGATTCATTTGGTTATGCTATTAAATAAGAAATAGAAAAGAGAAGAGAAGTTTTATGGAAGAAAACGATGCAAGCATAAGCGAAAAGAGGCAAAGACGGTCTCAAGTGGAGATTTCTGTGAACTGAGAGCCACCAAATTGTTTTTTAAGGAGGAAGGAACGTGAAAAGAATGAATAGATTGTTACTATCGCACCGTACTATACTGACAAATGTTTATGATATTAGTATAGGCGATCATATAACATGGATGCTCCTTTTAAGCTAGGTGATGTCTGAGAAAGAGCGACGAGGAAGCAAAAACGAAGCAAGTCTAGAGGATGCAGATCATCTGACTTCACTTGACTTAATCGGCAGGCTAATGTCATCGCCTGACGCGATTACCCGCATCTTGGCCGAGCTGTGCTGTTCTTGATCATAGCTCTCCCCAGTCTTCTCGATCTTCTGCGAGAGCTTGCACAGAATCACTCCATTCGTCGCTACTCAATGTCCTGCGAAACCTTACGTCTCGCCTAACTGCCTATTTACGCCGAGAGTCCTCAGATCCTCTTTCACCACCTCAGTTCAGAACTCCGGTTTCGGTCAAGTGTCCCTTCCAGCTAGAACCCGAAGAACTCCTCAGATCTCGTTGAACGAGATGATCTGCTGGTCTCCTTAATATATGACCAAACAAACGAAGACGATTTTCTGTGGCCACTTTTGATGGCGGTGCAAGATGTTGATATCTTCCAGGTGTCGTCCGCCACATCACACGGCGCACCACATCGATTTCCGCGTAGAGATCTTCGTTGCGGCATACTCTAGGCTAAAAGTAGCCAATCAGCCGTCTAAACAGTTTTCTTTTCGTGCAGTGAACCCTCTACAGCTTTACTCGTAGCTTGACTTCGTTGGGGATGGGAGCCGACCGCTAAGGAGCTAAATGTAGAAGCGGCCTTAGCGCATCTTTGCTGAATACCTTTCTCGTAGTTGGCGTTGTTCTTCAGCCCATTCAACAGAAGTTAGTGACGAGCTCGATCGACTGTCCGTCCACCCTCATCCCAGTTCGAGGTTTCGAAGTGACCAACATCTTCTTGTATTTATGAGGGCGTAGACGTAGTTCATAGACTGTAGCTAGCTTCGATACAAGGTTAACAGCATTTTGAAGTTTCGTACTGTTCTCGGCGACTATAATAACATCGTCGGCATACTCGGGATCAGTCAAGGGCACCCTGGTAGTGCTAAGACGATGTTGGCAGAACACTGATTCTGTTTCTTGCAACGATCGACTGTTTCTTGCACGTTATCAATGTCGAAGTTGGACAGGAAGGGTCCTGCCATTGCCTCTTTTCCTACTGCAGTTACCACCTCAAACGGTGTTGTACACCCGGCTGGTGTTCGAACTGCAGCGTTTGCAAACGTGCGGACAACCGTCTTTCAGACGCCGTTTCTCTTCAACGCTTTCGTGATATTCGCGATCCCAACGCTTTCGTGATATGCTATACTTAACATTAGTCTTTAGATGTAATCGCGTTGCTCACGTGCTATCACACCCACGCAGCGACATGACATCGTACCGTGACACGTTGGATGCGATCGATAGTGCACGTGACCACGCTCCGTGTGGTCCGTGCCAGCATGATGTTAATCGAAATGACTTGAACACAGGATCTCGAAAGACAGCCAAGGTGAGGAGTAGCGTTTGTATTAAAGGTGAGCAGATTGCACTAGTCGATGAGCTGAGCATCCACTTAATCAGTTACTTGTATGTCCAAGTGAAAGATAGCAATAGAAGCACTGTAATTTCTTTCAGAGTGTTGATGCGTTCGTGAAAATGTCTACAGTACAACAACGGCAACGACAGCAGCAGCAGCAACAACAACAACAACAACAACAACAACAACAACAACAACGGATAGATGCTCGCCGATATGAGGAAGATCGCAGATCGAATTCGAAGCCAATTTTGAATGTGCGGGCAAATTACAATCAGCGAATAGCACAACAAGATCGCGATGCGCAGCGGCAGTATGTGCAAATGCATCAGCAGCAACAACAGAGCTATCAAGCAACAGCAACAACTGCACATCCGGATAGGAGCCGGCAGCAAAACAGCAACTATCTTCACCAAAGCAATTACAGAGCGGCAAATGGAGCACGTAGAGTGCAAGATGAGAAGGTGAATGCTAATGATAATTTCTAGATAATATCCTGGATGTCAAAAGAAAAAGGAACGTACACGACTCTAATTGATACTTATTTGTAATAAACGCAATCAAACATTGAACTGGATTTAGGAAGACAAGCCGTATGTCTTGCACAGTTATAGCGTCTGTTTCGCACATGTAGGAAAAAATTCGCGGTCGTAGACCATGTCGTCAAAGCACATAACCTGAAACTGCAAATCGCCCCAGCAGGAGAACAACTATCCGATTTGTCTCGATGTGCTCCCGGACACGAACGTGAACTCTGACTCTTAATTTTAATCTTCTGCCAAAAACGCGAAGACTGTGCGATAATTGTGTAGATGTGTTTTTTTTTGCTGCCTTTAGGATCCCAGAGAATGCAAATAACGAATCGCAGGTGTCCATGCGTCTACGCGTTTACGCGTCTGCATGACCGATGGCTATAGGATGAGTATGTGACTCGGACCTTTCAGCATAATAGCACAAACATCGACAGTGCAATAAATGCCGCACTACAAACTTTACGACAAATTAGAGGATTAATTTATTAATTAGTTGCAGGCTCGGTAATCATTTGACATGGTTTCGCACGAGCTTTTCAGTGTACTGCAACAGCCAACATAAGCTCGGGAAATGTCACTTCTTTGGATACTTTTTGTAGCAGTTGCGTTGTTAGAATGACAACTTTCCTGAATCTACTCTAAATACACTTCGCATACGACGTGCTGTAATGAGGTGACGCGTCAAGGGATAATTTCAGTATTTTTCAGGTATTTCAATGTGTTGGGCGGGTGTGGTGTAGCGGTTAGAGGTTCCGCTTCCTGCACGATCGATCGGAGGTTCGAATCCGCCCTAGTGCTCACCAAGCCTTTCATCCCTCCGGGGTCGATAAATTGGTACCAGACTTGTCTGGGAGGATAAAAGCACTGACTTGACACATCGGCTAGCCACCGCAAGTCATTGTATAGGCCAGATACACGTTCGTAAACCTCAAACGATTCTGAATTGAAGTGAACGTGGGGGCGCATCCCAAGCGGATTGATTAACGCCAGAAACTTTATCCTTTATCTTTCAATGTGTTAGCACAATCATTGCTAAAGTAGTAGAGATACAATGTCATACCCCACATTTTTGATGACAATTTGTCCTGTCATCAAAAATTTTGAATACGACAGTATGGGAGTTGAGAAAAAACACATGAAAATGGTAACCTGATATGTGCAAGGAAGACATCCAGTGCATCCAAAAAGCACTAAACAGCATCAGGTGCTGCAAAGGGAATCCAAATTAGGCTGCGAGAAAACTTGATGTTTAGTGGGCGCTTAGGAGTTGAGCGGTATTTCTACTAAGCAAATTCAGAAGTGAAATTGTGGCAGGATGGAGGACGGGTTAGAAGTGTCACCTGCTGAAAACGGTGCAAGATGTTCAAAAACAGAAACATTTGCGGAAATCAGTTATTTAAGGTGAGGGCGTAATTTCGTAAGGAAAGATCTCTGATTTTTACTGAGGAAGGAGTAGAACTAGACACATCCGTGCACCGTGGGTTTGGGATTCCATTCGAAGGAAGCCTCTACACCTATGGGCATCTCGTTTCTTTAGAAGGAGGCAGTTCGTGTTGTAGCAGGACTGGGCACCTTCTTATAAGGTCAGATCAATTTCCGAGCCGTGTCGATAGCTTTTTGTTGAGTTGCTGAGAAAAGATCTGTGGTCATCGTGTCCAGGTCGTGTTGTGAAAACTCCATGGATTTCGAATTGTTGGACTGCATTCTTATAAGGTTTTTTTTGGTTTAGAGCTATCTGGCGCAGTCGAACGTGGACCCGCGCCTGGTTCAATCTAACCACAATCGGCAACTTTCATTACATCCTGTAGTTACCACTACGTCACAACAGACTTATGGTAAGCTTGTCATCAAATAACCCATGGTGGCGATTTTACTGTTAATAGGTATTGGCCTTATCCGCTACAAACAGCATTTAAGTAGTTCCTTGCACCTAGAGGTTGCTTATAACCATTGTAGTGCAGCACGGTTACGGACCTGACGAGGATTACGAAGATGATGCGCTACCAGTTGTGATGACCACAGCGGCTGTGCAGGTGTGTTTCTGTTCATTCATCTAATTCTGAATTCTGTAGAAAAAAAAAACTAGGCTTCCTGTATTTAGTAAGCGGCATTGTACCAGATCCTTAGAACCACATTTCATTTAAATTTAATTCTGAGCGCTGTACCTCAAAGTAGCGTTGATAGCGGTAATTACCATTGGCATTTGCGACTTTCGCATCCGCAACTAATAAGTTGGTAAAATTGCGTGATAGGCGTTATGGTAGTGACTTTTTAACACGAACAGTATACGTTGACCCCAGGAATGACCATCCACCAACACGATATCTTAGAATTCATCGCATAGAGATCATCATGGATGCGTTTTTCTTTGTTGTCTTCAGTGGTTTTTGCGTAATTTAAGCTGACACGAATATAATTGAAAGGGACCCCAAAAGCGTCCAAATTCTCGCGTTTTTGTTTTTTTTCTGTCTGTTGAAAGGTAAGTTTTGCACTTTTGAGGAATGTTTAGGTGGCGCTATATTAAAAAAAAAAAACATATAAAATCTCTGGAAATCTCGTTCCCTTAATGTATTTGAAACAGGGTTTACACGATTTACGATGATTTCTTCTACAAAGTGGAGAAAAAAATCTAAGTGGAAAAATCTGACGGCGCGATGTTTCCATGTTTCCGCTCCTTTCTCTCAGCACAGCTGCACATTGTTACATACAAAGAGATGTACAAGGTGAGGAATATCAGAGCGACAATAAACCTCTCGCTATGTTGTCAGTTTTTCAATTACGGATTTATTTGAGAACGTTTCGCAGGAGGTACTAAAGAAATATTTAAAAGAAAAGAGTTTCGCGACTTGAATCTTACCCTTTTCCACAAACCTTAATCACAGTTCTTGTCCTTTTACGATATACTGTAATTTATCGATGCACTTTGGATTATCCTGTATAGCATCTGAAATAGACTACTACGTATCCAATTGTGCCACACATGGAGTAAAAAGACGAAAGATTAAAGAAGTGGTATCACGTATATGTAAAAGTGAAAGATAAAAAAGTAGCAGAAAAATTGAATGAATATAATAAACAGCTAAAAAATATTCATACATCCATTTTCGAACTGATCCGTCATTTCTTCCAGCTTCCACTTTCCTCCGTTGTAGACCTATGATCCCCGTCACTTCTTTGAAAATTAAGATGATCACTTTAGAAGGGTCCGACTCTATCAAACGTATGTGTCTAGTATACTACGAGTACTACGCACAAAATGTTTGCAAAAGTAATAATAAAAAAAGGATAAAGTCACTGGCGTATCAATCCAGTTGGGATGCGCCAACGCGTTTTACTGGAATTCGTAATCGTTGAGGTTTTGGAACGCGTGTTGGCCTATACAATGATTTGCGGGGGCCAGCCGATGACCAAGTCAGTGTTTTTATCCTCCCAGACACGTCTGGTACCAATTTATCGACCCCAGAGGGATGAAAGGCTTGGTGAGCACTAGGGCGGATTCGAACCCTCGAGCGTGTGGCTACAACGGACCTCTAACCGACTGCGCCACACCCGCCCCAAAGTAATAATATATACATAATAATTCTGCCAAGTTACTCCAAATAGTAAAATTCAGGGGTGCTTTATTATTTAAAAATTTAGTGTAAAGAATCGTTTTTTGTAAGACTACGATCTCCTTTCAACAACGATGCATTGCTCATGTAACCTTATGGTGTCGTGCAGAGAAGATGTGCGTCTTGAAGATCACACTGATATGTATAGTGAAAGTTTCATACAGCAGGGGCCTAACAACCATGGATACAGTCACTATATATTCGCTGTTGAATATCATACTTAGCTATTTGGCATTTTTTTTTTATCGAAGCGTTTTCCACACTCTCCAGTTTTTATTTGTTTATTTATTTATTCACATACACCAATGGTGCACCGGAAAAGAAAGATAAAAAAATGGAACCCACTTTGTCTGATTCAGAGAATCCTCCGGAGAAAAAAAATTGCAGTTACCTTAATTTTAATCTCGTTGTGGTGATCAGCCGATAAAATCATCTTTACAAGCAACTCCCGAGATCTAAGAGCTTACTTCTATCTTCAAACCCAATTTTCTAACCCAATGAAATTTTCGTAAGGAAGCATAGATCATAGCATCACCTTATAACTAACCGTTTAGTTCTCTTTGCCCGATCAGTATTCGTTTCCAACTCCAATTTTTCACTTTTCCATATTTGATCAGGAGTTCCAGAAGTCCACGTCTAGGCGTCATCCACTCATTACATGACACGAAATTTCTGGGAATGTTTTCTAAAAAGTCTAATTAGATCATTTTTGAGAAGAATTTTTTTCCGAAACAGATATATCAGCTGAATACAATAACATGTTAATAAAATGCAGTACATACCCTTAAAGCAACATACCTGATCAGTAAAAGAACTTTCGGCGCAGTTTACGGAGTTACAGAGCATCGAGGATACTCCTATGAAAATTGAGAAGAGAACATAGGGTATCTCTACGTCAAAACTAAAAATGGTCATTGATTTAATTTTATTTGTCTTTATCGTTTATTTATCGGCGACGCAACTTTTATCCAACGAATGGTGCGTATGATCTTCGCTTTGAAGCTGAGAAGGCTTTCGTTGATTTAGGTTTCGATTGACAACTAAGGGTGCAATTTTCAAGCTTGACCAATTACGGTTATGCAGAAGTTTAAGTAGTTCAAATAGGGGCGGTTGTAGAGGAGTTGGTAAAAGATTCGCTGCTGCCGCAGGATTGATGTTTTTAAGCCGTCCCAGTCCCAAAGGAATCTTTCATCTATCCAGGGTCGATAAATTGGTACCAGACTTGTCTAGGAGGAAATAAATAGATACAGGCTCAAAAATCTATTGCGATTTACAGTAAAACGCATTGGGGCAACCCAAATGGATTGATACGCCAGAGATTCCATCCTTTATTCCAACTACTTGAAATATGATATATGTGCCTTCTCTCGGCCTCATTAAAGATTATAATGTTGAAATAGGCACTAAGTTTCCCTAGTGGACAAGAATCAACTGCCGTAAAGTCGTGTAATTATGAAGTGGACTAATTCGCGCAGAAATAGAGAAGAGAAAGAAAAAATTACGGGCCGAACAATGAGCAAAGAGGCAAAATAGTTGACAAACTACTGCACTAAAACCACATGCACATATTTCTAAGGATTGAGAATACTACTGCATCCACATTCGAACAAAACTATTAACGATTCATTCTCTCAAGCGCCTCATCACCCTACAGATAGCATTGAGTTTGCCTACCGTTTGGATGCTTCCTGTAAGGATTGAGAAGATACTACTACGAAATCTTTCACATAAAAAAATCAATATAATCGGCTAAGCTCAAAAAACTATTAAAAACTATTAACATTAGAAATAAAAATTTTGAATTTGTTCAATCATACAGTTAACCAGCAACTCACTCACTCACCTTCCCTGTTTATATAATATGTTATAATATAGTTGGTAGTGTTCCAAGTAGAAAGGTTTATTCCCTTTTTAGAAAGAGTTGAAGTTTACATTTTATTTTCTGCCAGAATTTTGGTGATTCGTCGACTCGATAGTGTGCCCAGTAATCTTTGTGAAACAAAAATTAGTACTTAGTTAAAGTAGTGTTAAAACAATATGAGGTAGATAGTTGCGCAAGCGACTGCGCCGGAAACGACACGGTGGAGCGTAGCGATTGAGATCGTGTAAGGATCCTCGCTACCGCCACCCATCTCTGTACTTCTCCATGGTTCCACCTCGATTCCAGCCGCTGTCTCCATCGTCCCGTTTCGAGCGCTGCCGCTTACGCAATTCCCTGTTCCATGTTGTTTTGACACCACTATATGTATAAGTGCATGTAGCTAGCAAATAGCTAACACGGGGCTCATGGATCAAATTTTGATCTCTACACAACGCGCGCAAATAAAAACAGTCAATATCTAAGTTGGTCCCGAACAGTTGCATGGATTCATTCATGTGTAACGGTGCGCGTTCTGCAGACTCAGATTCCCACTCCGACATCGTTCGATCCCCTCTGGCCAACTCCAGCACCGGGACAGTTTTTCCACAGTGATCCAAGGAATCCGAAGGTTTGCTTGATTTTCTTAAGGATGAGCGGTCATCAATTGGTGTCGATTGATTCAGAAGGTTGAAGACCCACGATTCACAAAGTTTGGTGAATTGGCGTCTGAGAACAATATCCCCTGTACAGCTTACACAGATGACATCTGCTACCAGCAGGTATCTTTTCAGAATAGGCTATTTTAGCTCTGTCAATATTCACCAGTTGATTTTGTAGCAAGAAAAACTTGGTCGTGAAAATGTGTCAAAATGTTGTAAGAAGGGAATTTATCTTACGGATGTTTGTATGCCAGGAAAATGCTCCAATCACACCATTCAACTTTGCTGTTTCCAGAAATTTCTGCAGGTGTGTGTGCGTCTTTTTCAGCAGATCAGTCACATATGTCAGCCAATACTATTGATCTTTTGCATTTTCCAGGCCCGCTACACATGCTGCGAGGACGACGAGCAATCGTTTGGCCCGGCCAGTACCAATCAGTTCAGCATGTGTTGTCACGACAATTTCGTGAATGAGGTGGAGATTCTAGTGCTGAGCTTCACTCATAAGGGACACCGTCAATTTCAGGATGAGTGTTGCGGCAAGGAGACTGCTGCAAGTTATTGGCGATCAGTACATGAAGTCTGTTATCCGAACACAAAAGTCGACTATGCAGGGATAAAGATGGAAGTACGTCATCATTTGAGGCAAAAGGCGAGGGCTAACGATGCGCAACTAGTAGGACGTTTCGGACCACCGTTAGCGTTCAATATACTTCCGAGTATCGATCATACGTTGTGTTCGAACTGCGACCACGCCCTAGTGGAACATCATCGCGCACTATTTGCTATACGTTCTCGGGTTACGGTAGTGGCGGCCTCTCCGCAAACTATTGACTCCTTCCTATGAGCGCCAGCGGTGAACTGAGAAAAAAAGCGGGGCAGCTTCTGCACAATGTTATCGATTGATGTGGATTAATCCAATGTACGTTGTCTAGGTTCGTTTTGCCGAAGGTGTTCGTGTGGTGGACATGAGTGAGAATCGGGTCTGGGACTACGAATGTCGCAATGGTGTCAATAGGACGCAATACGCCTACATACCTTGATACTTCAACAGATTTCTTGCCGTCCTCGATTGGTTCTGTCATTGGAATTTTTGGTCTTTCAGTGATCTTCTAGTCTGATTATGTTTTGTCATATTGTAATTAGCTAAACAGCTTTAAAAGTCTCACATTTGATCTGCGAAACCGATCAATAATCTCACGAAGCAGTCAAAACTCAAGGTTCCCGCAAACCCACTGGTATCGTTTGGGTCGGTCAGCTAGCTTTTCGAATTTTCTCATTGATCCTTATCTGCGTATGGATTTTATGCTTGTAAGTGTATTAGTTGGTTCTCTATCAGAAAAAAGGTAATAATTTGTGCACTCGTCTACTTTGCCAGTTTACTTTGTCTTCTCCATGCTTCCGTACTATGCCATTATTTGTCACGACTTTTCCAGTATTCTTGTGGTCAGCCTCTAAAATGTAGTCCCGCAGCGGTCCACCTATGACCATTTGCTCAATGTGTATAGTGCCTTAACTGATAATCAAAGCTCCTTTTTAATCGACAAGATTTTACCTGCTAACACCTTAAATCAGCAGCGCAATACAAATTTTCTGCAACTACCGAAAAGATGATATTACACAATAAATCTGAAAAGTAGCTCTGCTCCATGAATAGGAGTTCTCGAAAAAGTTGTTTTGCGGCAAATCCTCACTTCTCACTATTTTAAAATTTAAAGTCTCCAAAGGGAAAGTGGAGAGAAACAAGATAACCGAGGAACATCTCGACCATTGTGTTTCTTCGCGTACCCGCTAAGGATAAATAAATCTTTTGAATGCTTGTTTTTACACACCTAGGCATGTCTGGTAGCAATCTACCGACCTCCTCGGAGGGATGAAAGGCTTAGTTGGCTCTAGGGCGGTGTCGAACAATTGACAATGTGGTCACGTAAAAGAAAGAAATAGAAATCGTAAGAAGCCCGGTGTGTAGAGTACAAGAACTGAAAGAAAGAAAATTAGAACGCGGAACTTCATAGAAGGTGAACGCTGATTGCGATTTCGGAATTCTTCGTACTCAAGAGTACTTAGCAGGGCTTTTGCTCCTTCTATTTTAGGAATAAACTTAAACTAACCCTCACGTAGCTGGTAGCTTATAGCTTGATGTGGTATTTGTTGTTCTTATGAGTCCTCGCAACCAGAACCGTCATTGCATAGTCGTAATGACATTGGCAACACGCTTGAACAAGGCGTGTCGATCCCAGATAATTAAGGAATACAGTTAGAGAAGTAAGTGTCGGTTTTTTGGTTCAATAAGTAAAAGCTGATGTTAAAGGTAAAACAAGTGCAAACGCAGTGCGTGGCCCCATGTAGCATAGCTGAGAAACATGGCTTCAGCTATGCCAACATCTTGCCTTGCTCAACGTCGCGAATTAAGTCCAAGGAAAACGAAGTACAACATTTCAGAAAGCCTCGTTCATGAGTGATCGGATTCTGAAGTCATGCGGAGAGGGGGAGGATAGCAAAACCGAGCTTGTCCGATGCCGTACGCCTGGACCTGGAATATGGGGATAAGCGTGGCGATAAGCCTCTGTCCACATCTTCTAGTCACAGCATTACACTGGCGCCATCATGTGCCCGTTGGCGCAGTTTGGTAAATAGTGGTGACCAAGTCGGTCATGGTGCAACTGACGTGCGTACCGAAGCCATCGGGCCGCGTCCTCTGTGCCACACAGTTGACGCACGAACCGGACACGCCCACATGCAAGAAGACTCCACCCACTTGGGTAAACTTAACACTCGACCTCTCCTCCTTAGGTATGTATGCGTAGTGCATTTATGCTGACACTGACTCAGCAGCAGTCAGTCAATGAAAGTGCACACGAACTAGTGTGCAAACGATCGATGTTTTTCCTACAATATGTTGCTGGGGATAACCGTTTCGAGGCTGGTAAGTCCACCAAAAATGTGGTGAAGCAAGATCACCATGAATCAAAAAGACGTGCATCCTTACCTGTCTTCTCCCTTACATATATCTGAATAAAATTTCGTTAGTAGCCGAAGGAACGAAAAAGTGGTGGAGGTCAGAAGTTCGTTATTACGAGCAAATTCAAGTATTCTGTAGAACAACCTGAAAGTAATGATACTAAAACATTTCTAATCGCTTAGGGACTGTTTAAAAATGTGTTCAAACAAAGCATAAACGTTAAAACCGTTCCTTGTTAAGTTTAATCGTGTTTGAAAGAAGAACAAGTAGGAGGTGAGAAAGTTGACTGCAATTATAATCTTATACTAGAAGATTAATTATATGTTTGTTTTTTAAAGATGGATTACATGCAGCGATCTTTATCTTGCAGTTTTTAGAATATTTTTTTTTGCTTAATGGAGAAAATTCTTGAGTTGCTCTTCCTCGCTTCATCCAAAAACAGATGATAAACACTCTTATATTACACATTGCATTGCATAGAGTATCTGAAAAAATTTGCCTCTGGCAAGTATGAAGTCCCTTTTTTTACACATTGAGAAGTTCACTTCATCACTTTTCTTTCGACCACGCTCATTGTATGCATATTGATTTCCAAACTAACGGGGTACTATCTAACATACAGTTTGTAGATAAACAAAAGTTTCCCTTGTTTATTCAATTCGATCGCGCGCCTTTTCTACTGGCACACTTCCACTCTTATCTTCTATTCAGGGTTTCCTGGAAGTAGCCATATAAAGGAACCATACCCGTATGAAATAAGTTCCTCATAGTACATTTTTAGTCTTCTGAATTGGAAAATCTAAAATTCGAGATGAAGAGATCATCGATGTAATTTGTAGAGGGCTGAAAACTGAAACGAATAAGTCATCTTTTTTGACATGGTTTTGGCTCTACCCTTGTATTTTGATGTGATTTTGGTTTCCTTTTTCCTCGATGGATCTGTCCAATCTTTAAAGAAGTGACATGACTGATTGCAGAAGATCAGCCTCTAGGTAAAAATGGTTTCAAAAATGATAGATTTTCAAAAGGTGATAGCATCGGAATTAAAATGAAAAGCTTCAGTTTTTCATTAGCTTAACCTAAAGGGTTAAAGCTTACCCGAAATATAAAAGGACCCAAGAATATTTTTCACTAACTCGATTTTTTGGATGCAAAGCTTGGAGACTTAGCATTCTAAAGTAGGATTTCTGGAGTTGCGTTAAGTGTTCCCTCTGTTCATGCTAGGTTGAGAAATAATACATGGCGTAACTCTTTTCTTCAGCTACTGCGTGAGTTTAAGGTACATCTCTTGCTTTGCTTGTAATCACTACCCTAGTTTTCCAGAAAAAAAGTTCTCATCGTAAGTACAAAGAAAATGCTTCAAATTTGAGTTCTGTGGTTTTCACTTCTGACAATTCGCTAAAGAAAGCTATACCTCTCTGACTTTTCCTCGTGTCACTAGTCCTTGTGCGACCTTTTTAATGATTTGTGTACAAATGATTTCTCACAAACTTTGTAATCATGAGTAGTATCTGCCGATAGATTGAATTTATCTATAGATGTGCATTCTCTAAGGTGTTGTTCAAAACTTTGAACCCCATGCGTTGGAACTTTTTTTGCAGTCAAAAAAGAAGAAAAGAGAAGAGTGGAAAGTAGCAAACACTAAACAAACTATTTTCAAATCCGACACACCTCAGTGAGGAAGCGGAAAACTGCGTCAGGCGATAGTACAAGCCAACCGATTAAGTTTAGTTATTAAAAGAGCAGTTTTCAGAGCGCAGCGCACCGCTGGGTAGAAGAAAGTTAGAGTTGTTTTTCTAATTTGCTGTGGCATGGCCGCGAATCAAAACTCTGATCTTTGTGAGTGATCAGTTTAGAGATTACATGAATCGATATTCGAGGTTCCGCTTCCTGCACGACCGATCGGAGGTTTGAATCGGTCCTAGTGCTCACCAGGTCTTTCATCCCTTCGGGGTCAATAAATTGGTACCAGACCTGTCTGGGAGGATAAAAACACTGACTTGACCCATCGGCTAGCCACCACAAGTCATTGTATAGGCCAGTTACACGTTCGTGAACCTCAAACGATTCTGAATTGAAGTGAACGTGGGGACGCGTCCCAAGCGGATTGATTAACGCCAGAAACTTTATCCATTTATATATATATATTATATATATTATATATAAAAGCAAAAAGTTGTAACTGGCCTATACAATGACTTGCGGTCGCTAGCCGATGTGTCAATTCAGTGTCTTTATCCTCCCAGACAAGTCTGGTACCAATTCATCGACTCCGGAGGGATCAAAGGCTTCGTGAGCACTAGGGTGAATTCGAACCTCCGATCGATTGTGCAGGAAGGGGAACCTCTAACCACTACTCTACATCCGCTTATATATAGAATAACTAATAATACACTAATACTAACTAGTAATACACTTGTGCGAAAGAATCAAAGAAGAAGTGTCTCCTGAGAATCGTGAGAGAATGAACGAATGTGAGACGAATATAAGTATGTAGAACTAACAAAAAGTATAAAAAGTTGAAAAGTAACGCGATCGCTGAGAAAATGTTGAATATTGCTCTACGCAAAGAATAATGAGGAAAGTTTCAATGGCCTGTACACTCCGATCCTGGCTTGCCTTCGTCGCAGTTGAGTTTGCACAACGTTCTGCTGCATCATTAAGCAAATATTCGACCGATTCCAATCAGCTAAGAAAGGATTATTGTTGTAAAAGCGCATTTCACTACGTGTGCTCTACCGTTACGTAGTACTTCTGATCCTAACCACACTGACCTGTGGTATTTCACTGATGATTTGATTTGTAGCGTAGCGGAGGAGCTCGCCATTAGGATCAGCTCTTGTTCCGAAAGTGAATCGTTGTTGAGACCCGTCAGAGGAGTGTTTGACGGACGCTTTCGGAAATGATTCACTGGGCACACATGGGAACACTGCACTCGGCGATCGCTAACTGCACGACGACAGTTGTCGAGAGTGGTGAACTCCTAGAATCGCCAAGAAATTGGTGGGAAATTGTGAAGTGGAAGAAATCCCGGTGGAGATGTGGAATTAATTAGAGCAAGCTGTTTGAAATATATCCGTTAATTTTTTGTTGGAAATTTTTTGGGAAGGTTTTTTTTCCCACTAATTTACAGAATTTGAGGCGAAAAATGGAGCTGTTGAGCAGTGGTAGATGGCGTTTCGTTCTTATAATGTGAAAGTCATGGTTGGAGCTGCACTTGGTGATGGGTGGAATTTCGTTGATCTTCCACTTTTCTGGTTATTGTAGATCATGGACATAGTCGAACGCAGCCACCTTTACGGAGGATGGGCAGCAAATGTTGCGGCTAACCTCTTGCACCCTCTCTTGCACCTACTTTTCTAAGTAACCACTAAAGTCATTGGTATTCTCAGCATTTCCTCTTGGCGAATTACAAGTAATAAGTTCAAAAAAATAGTACAATTTTTGGTTACTCAATATTTTTACTATTTTTAGTGTGTGTTGTTTTGATTTGAGTTGCTCACGAGGATATTTAGGTCTTTATTTCTCCTTACTGTGTTTTGCATAAAATTTAGTCTCCTTAAAGTTTCACCTCCTTCATGCCAAAAAGAGTGAGATACCAGTCTTGGTATATCTCGAAAAAATTCAGTAAAGAGACTCTGAGGGTACTTTCAGACCTTATATTTATATAAAAAGTCGAAAAATTTGAGTCGTACCACATGATCAATAGGACTATTGCTCCCTCACCCAGTTAGCTGAGTTGAGGTGTCCAGCGCAACTTGAATAAAAATTCCCCTTTTATCATCTGTTCCTCCTGTTTGTGGAACTTTTATTTTCTATTTTGTAGAAGTTACCTGAGAGTTTTCCGGGAACTATAGTTGCTTTTTCCGTTCTTTGTTGCTCTTTCCTACGTCTCTCTATCTTTTTTTTTCCTGGCTTAATCCTTTCTTTCCTGTACTGTGATGTAGATGTTCAGGTCACTATCCGTAGCTAGTAATAGTTAAGTACTTTTCAGAGCAATTTTTACATCTAATTTCTGAAAGTAGTCCGTTAGAAGCTGTTGTAAAAACCTAGGGACTCAATAAAATATTTGGAAATATTTTGATACTACGAAGGTTTCTATTCATTTCGAGACATCTCCTTCAATTATTCGCAGTGTCACATTACACGTTTCTTTGGCGAAACGCTCGAGCTTCGATGGTTGAGATGGCTTTATCGACTGACGAAGTAGTTACTGCTTGGCTGAGGTGATGTTGTTTGCCGATCTCACGGTACTTCATATCCGTTGAGGTCCAAGAGCAAGTTTGCTTGACCTGACGTGGAGGTTGCGGAGCACCCGTTGGGCTATCACGCGCACTCGTCTATTTACATGGGTGCCAAGTGGCACTTTTTCGCTATTCACTACTTGAGACACAGCAGTATGTTACGCTAAGATGGGATGAAATGGCAGCGGAGGATGTTGGTGTGCAGGAAAAATGTGTCGGGTGTTGGTGTCGGTGAAGCGTGCACAACAATACTTCTCTACATAGACAGGAATACCATATGTTCATTTTTGGTGCTGATTTCTTACTTCTTTTTTTTTCCTAAGTTTGCTTTATTTTTAGTCCATTTACACTGTCTTTCACATTAAAGACAAACAAAAAAAAACAACAAAAAAAAAACAAAAAGTGGTCTTCGTCAATGAAGAAAGGCGTAACGGAACGATTACCTTTAACTGTGTTTACGTGAAAACTAGGAAAAACAGTTCAAGCCTGAAATCATATGACATTAAAGTGGATTAAATTCTATTTTTCATACCTCTTGGCGCGTCGTACCAACGATTTTACGTACCCCTAGGTTGATGGACTGTCTTACAAGTATAGATTATAGTTGTTTTACTCAACAAAAATCTCAACGAAAGTAGCTTTGTATCGAGCGTTCGGCTTTTGATCTGCTTAGCAAGTATGGCATTCTATTTTTTTTTTTGAGGAGGAGAGGTACAATAGCATGGTTTCAATTTTTGGTCATCTGCTTAGCTTTCTTTGAGGGTATAAGAATTTTTTTTTGAAAAGGACATACCTCAACCTCATACCCTTTCATACTTTAAACTCTCCCCTTCTATCATATGAGACTTTTCACCTCAGAGATACTAACTATTTGGAAATTCATATCACCCCTATCACAGCCCTTGCTCTTCAGTTTGATCGAGAAGATCCTGGTAATATTCCACAGCAAAAGTTGCCTTCTGGCTCCTTCATCCGCAAGCGAGGCGAAGCGCAAAAAATCTTCCTTTGAAGTGCTTCGTAAAGAAATGGAGAATCTGAGCAGGGGGTGCTTCAGTATCACGTGAAACCCACTTGCTCACGACTCTGGTCCAATAATTTTCGCTGGAACGCATCAGATGTACGGGCCACCTTTCACGTTTATCCACTCGTCTGACCCAAAATCCATCTACATACCGATACTACCTTCTCAGTGGGACTCCAAGAACAGAAACCTTCCTTCGTTCTCTTCCTCAGCTTACTGTTGGAGTGTAATATGACGAATATAATTGAAGCTGGCGTTGATCATTATCTTCTCATCAGTTAATGTCTGTTTTGAGTCCCCAGTTTTTCGGAAGAAGCGATTTTCACTGCCACGGCGTTGTCAAATTACTGGATTTAGTGAATCCTCTCGCAAGAAACAATAATTCTCTAGTTTCATACACTTGTTCAGTGGGTGGTATTGCTTTGTAATCAAATCTTCTGGCAGCTTCCACAAGCGTACAGACGTTGTATGCACAGATCGTCCTTTTTTCCGTTCCTGCAGTCTAAATGACTTGCAACCCAGTGATTTCTAGCGCTACTAGGAACTGTTTCAAAGTCAGGTGACTCCTTATTATTACTGTTGAGAGCAATTAATTTTAAATTCGTGGGCGGATTTCCAACCTATGGACCTCGGATCTAGGTGACATGCTCTTATACACAATTCAGACGTTCAAAATTTGGATTATTAAGAATTTTCGAATTTTGAGGGTCTAAGCGGTGCATACATGTTTCAGCTAACGCTAGACTTTATGAAACAAAAACACCATTCAGTATTCTTCCTTCAGCAAGAAGATTGTCGAAAATTTTCCTTGATCAAACACTATTAAACCTTAAAAAGTTATGTTCTGAAAGTAATGCTCCAGAACATAGAGAAGATAGTTTACCAACCCCTTTCGAATCACTAGCACTCTGTTATTTTGTGAAATAGAAAATAAAATTCTCCTTCATGAGTTATCCTTACAGTTTCTCAATAAATTAACGTTATTTGCATTCAGAGCTCTAAACTTCAGCCATTAAAAAATAACTAATATTCCGTAGTGTTCGTTAGAAGGGTTAGATTCTGCAATTTTTACTCAGTTTCGTGACTTTCGCCATCTATACTTCGTATGTTCGCCTGCTGTTCGTTACGAACTTGGAGCTACTTGGTAAGACCATTCCAGAGTTCATTGAAATAGACAGTTCCGCACAGCATATTCCATCCGACCGAAAATAAAAGAAAATGCAATCGAAGAAATGATGTAAATGCCAACGTCAATTTTATCACTGATCTATTTCTCGCGGTTTCACATCATCTTTCGTGTGGGCGTATGAAGTTTCTGCGTGAACTAGTCAGTTTGGTGCTCTTGTTGCATCTTGGATTTGATTCTTGGATTTGTAGCGAGTGTTTCGCATTTTTTTTGTTGTGTTCTTTGCAAACTATAGCCCTAAATCTGTGTAATACTGCAGGGAAAAATTTACTATAAATTTCCCTTTGTTTCATCTTTTCCGTCCAGTAGCGCTATAATTTAATTTCTGTCGAACAGTGCTACAACCGTTCCTTCTGAAGCGTTATTCGACGTTTAGCGTTTACTCATACCAAAAAAAAAGTGGAGTACCTCAAAGTAACCATTAAAGTTATTTTAGAGGTTACGGAGATTGTGGAGACATGTTGGAGGTGGTTGTTACAATAATCGACAAAATCTGCAACCACAACATCCAGCAGGGGTTTGGAGTCACTCGCATACTAAGATACAGGTTACTTGGAACCCGCCACCAAAAGGTATGGATCCCGTTCATCGCCGTGATCGCAACACTATCCGTAAGATCAGCCTCGATCTCACTGTGGTTCTAATCGATATGCGCTGAAATGAGACTAGCAGACATTCGCTTCGAGGGGGGGTAATGACTCAACTAGCCGATAAAATGAACCCCGATCCGGGAAAAGGATGGAGGAATAAGGGATAAAGTAGCGTTTGCTATTCATTGAAATGTCAAAGTTGTTGTTAAGACTTAATAATATGTCTTTTGTTCATGGGTTTTATGGGTTAATGTACACGATGTTTCTAGTTGTTAGTTATTAGTTTTTATTATTTTATTATCTTATTTCTATTAATGTATTTGTTTTTTTTAGTTGTTTCTAGTTGTGATTATTGGTTCTTATTATTTTATTATTTTATTTTGATTATTTTATTTATTTTTGAGTTGTTTCTAGTTCTGTTAGATTTATTATTATCGCGAATCTCTTCGAAATCGGTGACGTTCACCTGCGCATTAACTTTAAAATAATTATTTTAGCCGTACTTGCAGTATTGTTTACAGTAGTCTCCATCAAATCTTTCTCGTTATCCGATACAACGCTACGGCTCAGCAAAACGGTCAGTGACGGTATTTGCCAAGGAGGGAGCGTGAGTTTGAGGCTGAGATGGGTGGAATCCCTCAGCAAATACAACTGGCCGAGACGCGATCAGTATAATATTGATTATTGGTGAGCTCGTTAGAGTGGGAGTATACCAGTCTAGGAGGGAAATGTTTTTAAGTCACGTTCTACCTCATTTTTTTTAAGTTCTACACCGTTCTTCTTATTTTGAAGGTGGCTACTGTTGAACATAACCTGGTATTTCAACTCGTGTGAAGTCGTAGAGTACATTTCCCGAAAATTTAGCATAACACATTTTTATTTACTCATGTAAAATGAACAGCACCTGGTCAAGGTTTAATGTTGGTTTCCCACTCCCACTAGTGGAAGAATTAAAAAACAACGTGCATAATAAATATATAAAGCCAAAGTTAATATTGCTTGAAAAATATCTACAAATAAAGCGTATACGGATGTTTATAGCCTTATTTTCCGAATCCAAATCCCCCACCCTTCTCAATTTCGACGTCACCGAAGCCGCCAGGTAGGTTGATAGCGTCGCGGTCGACCTGCAAACAGAGAAATCTGCCAGTTATTGTTTCAATAATGATAAGCAAGATTGTTTAGGAAAGAAGAGGTACAAATAAGTTAATGCTTTTGATTTTATGGGTAGCCGACGGCATCGGCCAACTTCTTCCATTTTTAGAAATTTTCTCGTGTTTTTTAAGCGTATCGAACAAAAGCTAACAACTAAAATAAAGCGCCGCTCGTTAGGAGGGTCTTTCAATATTTATTTATTTATTTATTTATTTATTTATTACGCTCAAAGGCGTGCCCAGAGTATATCGTGTTTTTGTGTTTTTATCTACTCAGACCCTAGTTTAGTACCAATTCAGTGACTATGGAGGGAGGAGTAGTTCGGCAGTACTCCCGCTCGTGCTAACAATTGAGGATGAGAAATACTATGGATTTCTTCGAGCAGAAACGCTTCTCGATACTGCTACCTTACCGTGAGCCGCAGTTCAGAGCTCAGAGGTAGTGAAAGTGCGCTAGTTATACTAACCACAATACCTTCTCTGGAATCATCCCCCTTCTTCAGTGATTTTTCCTCGTTCAACAGCTGTGACATTAAAATACTCACCTTCCCGATAGCGAGCGGCGCGTTCGGGTTGACAGCTCCATATCCAGGCTCATAGCCGCGTACTCTCTTGTTGGGCCGGTTGCCGCCGAGTTTATTAAGTACTAGAAATGAATAGAGTACAACAAGAATTGGAGTTTACAGCGGAAACTCACGCTCTTATGAATTGCACTGTCATAGTGATGTTTTAATACCGAAAAATGACAGATTCAGACATTGCAAGCTTTGAAAATTTGTGCAATAAAATAAAAGTGATAATAAAAAATAATGATAAATAATAATAAAAGTGTGTATCCCGTAGAAATGAGCAAAAATTCACATTCGGAACTTGATGTGGTAAACTAATTTGGTATTGAAAATCAGCCACGCAATGTCTACCTATTTTTAGTTCTGGAATTTGTTTCCGAAATTTACCAGTGCTCACAGATGCATAACAGCTCAAGTTTCTTCTTTTTAAAACTTTGTAAAACAGCAAGATATGAAAATGACTTACTTTTACTCAGACCCGGTACATTGGGTACTCCAAATGATCTGAGTGCCTCTTGGCTGAATTTTCTGTCACCATTGTTCGGTTGTCCGGTGAGACCAAACGATGGATATCTAACAAGAATCAGAAAATCAACAAAAACCTATGTAGCATTCTTTATGGATTGTTAATAACCCTGGCACTTGTTAAGAGTATTTCTGTCAACAGTTATTCATCGACCAGAAATTCTGGGTGTCTCTTTTAGGGGTTTCCACACTGTAGCAGACGAACTGTAAAGCCCCCTCACTATTTTTTTTACTGACTTGTTGATTTGTTTCTTCAGTAACAATTGGCACAGCGTTAGGAATAAGCTGGAAAACTGTGATGGAGAGAATTAGGGATGTGGCGGAGCGTAGAAGGGGAAATTTCCACGACTACTACATTAACATTCATAAGGAAAAAAAACGTACCCATGAGTGAGTGCATTCATGGATCTAGCAGGTCCTTTGCCAATTCTCTGTCCAAGAGCTCCCATTTCCACCCCGTAGTTCAGCATAGCACCGCCGATCTTATTAGTTACAACAGATAGAAAAGAAGTGAAGCCGTGCCGGCATAAGAGAAATGGGGTTCTACCTGATTCAGGAATGGCAAATTTCCACTGCCGACGTCTGCGCCTTGGCTTGCTGCAACTTCAAACCCTAAACTGTTACATTACGGTCTCAAAAGAAATAGATTAGTTTGTTCTTAGGAGGCAAATATTTGGTGCGAGCGTTTTAGGACAAAAATAAAAAAATCTTTCTGTAATGTACAAATAGTCAGTGTCAAATGTGGTCAACCGAGTTATGCGACGCATCGAAGACGGACGGTGCCGTCTACACTTCTTACTGATCGGTGGTTCAAAGTCGATCGTTAGTTCGATCGAACTGTTTGGCACAAATGGAATATGTATTTTATTCCAACGCTATTTATGATCCGAAAAAATACGTCGTTAACGAGAGATCAATCCAAAGTTTTTGAAGATCCCGAAAAGGATTTAAAAGCTTGTTCAAGAACGCCACAAATAGTTTTACCTGGAATGGCCCCGAGGCCAAATCCAAAACTACGACCCAAGCCCAGCTGGCCGTTTTTTTGCTTCTGCCCATAACCTTTTGGTCGACCAACATCCGATTGGTCCACATGTCTACTGGGATAAAGGTTGATATTAGGAACGCCGCAATTTTCGGAGAATTCCTGGCAAAACACCTGAAAAGTTGCGGACAGAATTGGTGGAAAATTAGATTTTGTGCAGTTTTAAAGAGGGTAAACAAGCAAACTGTGAGAAATTTCGATGAAAAAGTAAAAAAATAAGATTATTTTATCATTCTAAACTTTTCTTTTCCTGTCCTGTTTTCCTTCATTCTTCTCAAATTATCGCTAGCCGCCTGCAAATGATCTCATATTTCCCTTTCTTTTTCATCACTTGTCACTAAAATTAATTGAGGAATTAATTTCCTTAAATATGTATGTTCACGAATTTATTTCATTCTTTCCTATTTTACCTAATAGAAAAGGAGACCAACCTCTCTAGTAAAACTTTGAAAATATGAAGTAGAACAAATTTGTAAATTTTAATTAGTAAATTCTAAATTAATTATTATAATTATTTAACTTGTGAATTTGATTACCTGTAAATCATAGCGCAGTTTTTTTCCAGGAAGACAAGTAACTTGAAAGGTATACTGATTAACAGGACAGTATCTGCAACAAAAATGTAAATCATTAAAAAAACTCCACAACGACTACCAGAAATTATCGAAGTCTTGCACTCTAAATAAATAAAGTTTAAACAGTCTTGCCCTCTATCTATTAGACCGTACCTAAATCTATCAGATCGTTGAAGGAACACCTTTTTTGTCAGTTAATTGTTCGTTTCTGTACGAGAGGAAAACGCATTAATAATGCTTGGCACATTATTTGTTCCACTCACTTCCTCCAGTCTTTCTCGAGCTGCAGCGTTGGGAATATCGTGTACAGTATGTTCTGTCGCTGTGGTGGTACTGAAGTAGTTGAACGTCGGGGACGTATCGTAGTAGCTTCCTCTATTTCCAGAGAAATGTCATCCTCACCACTTTTTCGTCCCTGAAAATTTATTCTATTAAAATGACGATGCAGCTTTTCACGTTGGTTGACCGACATCAGTTTTTCAAATGTGCCCATACCTGTCCCTTACAAAGTTTGAGCTGCTCTCTGATTTAAAGATTCTCTATAATAATAATACTCAACATTCTCCACACAAAAAATCTAAACGAGGTCTGAAAAGAGCTGCACACAGTTCTTTTGCAGAGTGTCTTTTTTTGTGTGATGCAGTTCAGAGAAATATTCTCGATTGAATACTTTAAAAATGAACTGAGACAACTTTTAACATTTGCTCTCCTCAGTGGTATCCTAGATTCACTGCATTCTGCGTCCTAGTGGAAAGTGCGGCACATCGTTACCATCATGAAGCATCCCAGCATCCCCGTTCTGGAAAAGTATGTGGGACGCAGAGTGCCTATGTGAAGCACCTGTAGCCGTCAAATGGGTCTCGTTTCTCTGCGCAGTGTTCCAGCGCGGTACGGTCCTCGTCAGAGTGAGGACTGTTTCATGCGGCGCTATTCCGTAGAATACGCATACGTCTTCACCAGCTCTGAACCAAAGAACCGAGAACTGTTTTGCTTCAAACTCAAGCCTAGAAGAATTAAGATGGAGTTCTTATACACGCAACTTGTCCCACTGATTAACTAAACTAACAATCTTGCCCTGATCAGGGGTCAGTCCCATAGTTGGTACCTCCTAAAAGCGAAATGAATGCTTTAAAACCCGACATGCGATCACTTCGTCGATAGCTCATTAACGTTTTTGCCGTAGGTCAAACCTAGTAAAGTTTGACGGCGAGGAAACACACAAATCCCTTGAAATTAACTACATATCTCTAACTTATTTTTTTTTGGTTTTGCCGACTAAGACTGGAGAAATCCCCGTGCGTATTTATGGGAAGAAAAAACTACTCTTTTTACGAACTTAAGCTTCTTCACTTAAAAGATGGTGTAGCGCAGTCGGTAAGAGATTCGGTTGTGGCTGTATGATCGATCGGAGGTTCGTATCCGCCCTGTGCCCATCGAGCCTTTCATCCTTTTAGCGTTGATAAATTGGTACCAGACTTGTCTGGGAGGATAAAAACACTGACTTGACACATCGGGTAGCCCCCGCAAAGTCACTGTATTGGCTAGACACACGTTCGTAGACCTCAAACGATTCTGAATTGGAGTGATCGTGCTGGTGGATCCCAAGCGGATTGATTAACGCCAGAAACTTTATTCTTTTACTTCAAACTTCTCGGCTCACCGCACTCCTTTCTAGATCCTTTAGATTAAGATAAACAGTATCTATACAAGTATTCAATTATTACTGGTGTTTATCAATATTTATTCAGTTTGAACAATGCCTAGAGAATTATTTATTTAAAGTCAAAGTCAGATAAAGTCACTGGTGTATCAATCCAATTGTGATGCCCCAACGCGTTTTACTGGAATTTGTAATCGTTGAGGTTCTGGAACGTGTGTTGGCCTATTCAATGAGGCACTTGCGGGGGCCAGCCGATGTGTCAAGTCAGTGTTTTTATTCTCCCAGACAAGTCTGGTACCAATTTATCGACCCCGGAGGGATGAAAGGCTTGGTTTGCACTAGGGCGGTTTCGAACCCTCGACCGTGTGGCTACAACGGACCTCTAACCGGCTACGCTACGCTCGCCCTATTATTTATTTAGTATTAGTATTTCACCACTCGAGTAAAATTCTACCTCTCGTGGTTCGAACTTATCTTCGAACGGGTCTTCCGGTTCAGTGGGTTCTTTCCTTCTGACATCGAGCGATTTGCAATAGGGTAATCCAGGATTCCGTTCACATGCTATATCCACAAAATCTGAAATGGCATTGGCGGTTTTACCGTTATACGGAGACCTACCGTTTCAGAGAATGATCCTGATATTCACACATTATTACAGACGAAAAAATAGAGATATTTAAAGCTAGATACTTACAATTTAAAGTGATGTCAAAAAAAAATTGTTCTCTTGGAAAATTTCCGAGCAGATTCTCCACAGCTAGGAATGTATGCCTTTTATTAACCTTTAATGCACCAATTTCGTCAGTTTCCGAAAAGAATTGAAATTTTGATCCGGCGTAAGATGTGGCATACCAAAATGTTCTAAATAACCTCCTGATTACGAATATAATAAAAATTTTGTCCAATTTTGAGAAATAGGCGCAAATTCTATGAACACCTCTTCTTTTCACGGAGATATATCAGTGGGATATGCCAATGGCGGGATTGTGGAGGTGTGAAAGTAATTAACGAAGGTTGGAATAACTTCGCTTGTTTTTAGGCGAAACATGTGTGAAAATTTCGAATGATGTTTTCAAAACTTTATTCCCCCCCCCTCCCTCACTCCCCGAGCCCTGAGAATTACGGCAGTTTGCGACGGATTTTGTTACAGAAGTTACTAGCGGTGATGTATTTTATCAATAAATAAATGAAATGAATGAGTGAACGAATTATTATTATTATTGTATTTTGTTTGCATTTTGTATTGTAACGAATTATTGTATTTTAACCGAGTAGTTTCTAAACACAACAACACTAAACACAACACAACGTAAATGATAATGGACCAATATAATATAAGTGTCCTTGAGACACATATCTGTATGCTTTATTTCGAAATGCTGTTGAAATGCTATGAAATTATTTGAAAAAAAAGAATACTAAGAAGACTAAGAATAGAAAACTAAAAAGAAAAGGAAAAAAAAAAGAATATTGCAACATATTAGGCTGTTCTTCTTCTTGGAAAATAATGAGAAGAAAGGTTGGTGTTTGTTTGTCACAAAATGTTTTAGATTGCATTCGTGTGATGCACACATAGAACAGGAGAAATGTTACTGGACTATTTGAGTGCTACTTGTTTTCACTGGCAGCAACTTCAAAATTGCTTCAAAATTGCTGGACTGAGTTAGGGCCAACAATAATATTGTCAAGTACTGCGAGGTCATTGTGGAATGGTTGCAAATATAGTAAATTTTCGTATAACAAGTATAAGTAACTTACCAGATCGAACAAAGCTGGCTAACCCTATCAAAAGATAGAAGAGAATCATCCTTAAGAGTTCGCTGCGAACAATTCGTTCGGTGATTCTTCTTCTTATTAAATCGCTCCGCGAACCTGTTCCATGGAATCAAGTGTCGGCTGGAAAGCGATCATTTCCTCGGCGAAAAGCCCGGTTTGGAGATGTTTTCCTGAACTGCAATTAATCCACGGCTTTGTTATTTTGCAGTCTGCTACATGTGTAGTATTGTGGTTCACTATGAAAAAACTCGAAAAACCAGACAAAAGTTTCGTTCAGACTTCCACGAAAAACTTTTTAGATTTAGAACTACATAACGCCCAAGATTGATAACGCCAGAAACTATCCGTTATCCTTTATCCAGGGACTGACTATGGCTTAACATTAATTTATGAATTTTTGAATACATAACGAAATTAAGTGCATTGAAGTTGGTGTAATGCCGTAAACACAACAAGGACAACGTGTAACGAGCGCCGAATAAACAGCAGAAAGCAGGTTATTTAGGGCAAGATTTAAGTTGTTTTAAAAGCATTGGTTGCAGATTTGCTATCCTATAAGGAGAAAAGCCAAGCTCTACTTCCATCTCCACAAATTTGAGGGAAAATTTTAACGCAATGTCGAGGGGGATCCCACGGCCCCACCCGTTTGCATTGGGCGACCAGCGGCCCACGCGCCCTTCAAGACACAAATATTAGACCTAGCGCGCATGTCCTGTAGCCGACAACAACAAAAGCACGGCCTTCCACACCACCCGTCACCCCCGCCTCCTTTTGATGAAATCAGTGGCTACTGGGTATTGCAAATATGTAATCTTTTGGAGAAGACATTCTTAACAGGACTTTTATGGGAACATCCAGGGACTGGCTGTGTCTTAATATTCATGAATTATTTGAATACCAACCACAGCATTCAGCGAAACCGAGCCTCATGTTTCATCCAACTGACCATATGTTCACTTGCTCTGATGCTCGTCGTAATGCCAGGGGGACGCAGAAAGCAGGTTAGCTTTCAGGGCAAGATTTTAAGTTGTTTTAAATGCAATTGGTTGCAGATTTGCTCTACTATAAGGGAAGAAAAGCCAAGCTATACTTCCATCTCCCACAAATTTTGAAGGAAAATTTTTTAATAGCAATGTGGGAGGAGATTTCGCCAAATCCCTGTCAGAATAAAATGAGCGTAGGATCAAACCACTCTGTTCTGAAATGAAATACCGTCTGAACTAATGTGCCCTCTGGTAATGAATTGGTAAGTGTCTATGAACGTTCAGACATGAAATGCAGCCCCGCCATAAGTGATCACCAACTTCTGTTTTAACAATCTATTACTCCCTGCAGGTATTCGTTAGCGTATTCCCATTAGAACCAGGTATAACGGACATCAATGTCATCATAACATTAGGTAATGTCTCACTCCCACACAACGCTGTACCGTCGAAGTCCAAAGTCAGTGACTAGAATCAGAAAAGTCTTGACAACATAAACATTGCCGCGGGACAATCATTTTAATAGAAGACATACAGTGACTACGCCCGATTGGTCGTGATGCGTCGTATCCTCTTTTTTAGGTGCGTGAATGGGAGACTCCAAGATTTATTTTCAGATTGAGCATCCAGAAGCAGCGATCGCATTTTTGTCCTGTTTGTGAAGCTTCCGAAGCTCTGAAGTATGGATCAAAGCAGGAAGTACTATGGCGTTAAATAGGTGAGCACGGAGCTGTCTTTTCTTAGCCTTCTTCACCGCATCCGTGATGTTCTATGCGCTTATGTAGTTGCTAAAATGGGTGCCCTTTAGCCTCATATTCATTTAGCGACCGAGATACATATACATGACTGGTGCAATCGGTGCTCACCATGTTTATTCTGCTATTTGTTTATTCCGTAAAAGGGGCATCCGAAGACCATCCGTTCTTCACACGCTTTTTTTTTTCACAGTTTCGGCTGAAGACCGATACTTCCTCATGTTTCATACAACTCGGCCGGTATGTGGAGAACGGTGATTCCGTTCATTTCTTCCTAATTGCCGTAGAAAACTGCCCGGAAGATACGGCTTCGAGCGTTCCGGCGCACTGTTCTTTACAAGGTTTTCGACTGGAGCGCGCCAGCTTTGTGCGGCGCCGCATCTTCCGGACCGTTTTTACGGCAATTGGGAACAAATGGACGGAATCACACTCCTCCCCATAATCTACTATATCGTATACGAATACTCCACCTCAAATCCGCACCACCTCAGATTCGTGGGGTGATGCCTTTAAAGGGAGACACGGCGTCATCTTCCACTCTCGCGATGATTTGATAAGTTTCGAAACCGTGTATGTGCGTCCAATTGTGCTGAATACTTTTCGATATCCTGATTACTGAAATTGTTGTTCATCTAGTGCTTTCTTCTTCAATCTTGTGGAGGACCATTCTAATAAAGAGTTTGTAGATGACAGGCAATAAGCAAATTGGACAACACGCACCGATATCATGTAGGTCTCCATTCTTATACAACAACTTCCTTGTTGGTCTTCCACTGTTTAGCAACAGACAGATATACGTAAATGAATTCGCCAGAGTGTCGATTAGAACTGAGGAAGATTCCTCAGATGTTCAATCTTTGATTACTTCGGAGCCTGGTGAGGGTGCGTGTATAAAGGGTCCCGTCGGATTTTCGATCATGTCCCGATCATGCCTTGGCAGAGAAATTAGCGACGAAGCGTAGTCTGTGGATATGCTCAGGTGTTGCTACCTAAATTAACTGACTCTGCCTACCTACCGCTGATCGTATTCTCCCTTACAGGCTAGGATATAATCTGCTGCCGCTAAAGTCTTTCCCAATACTCTATCTAAATTTAACTTAATTTAACTTTTAGTTTAACTAAATTAAAAATTTAATGGACAAGTTTCTAACCCTAGTCCGTCTGCGTTTCAAGAGTGTTATGATCCAGTCCGCACCTGACAGAAACTGGGAGAATCCTCGTGCGTCTCATGGCAGTCATGTGGTCACTTTGGTCCGCCCATGTGCAGTTAGGAGACGTACCACATAGCTTCGCGACTAACCGACTGTGATTCCTTTAGAGAAGGATTTCCATGGGCACTGATGACATGATAAATGCATAACACATAAAAATATACAAATGCCTAATAAATAAACACAGTTAGTCCGCTTGCTTACAAACTAACTGTCTACTGTAGACTGTGTTCGTGCTTCTCCAAAATCATTTTTCATCGCTATTTCAGCCTGAAAAATTGCTCAGCATAACCTTTTGTTGGTGCTTATAATGACATCAATCTTCCAGTTACACTTAGGAGTAAGTTTATCGGAGTGCAGCTATGCGATTATGAAGTTGGGCCAGGTTAAAACCGCTAAGGGCGTGACGTTGACATTTGACTTCCTAGCCACGTTGTCGTAGTAAGGAAAAGGGCACAGCACAAGTAAACACGGTAATAACCCAGAGCTGCCCTCCATGCTGAGAAAAAGATACTCGTTCAAGAACTTGCCTTCCCTCCCGAAATTATAATTTAGAGAGTAAAAATAACGGTCGAGGGTTCGAAACCGTCCTAGTGCAAACCAAACCTTTCATCCCTCCGGGGTCGATAAATTGGTACCAGACCTGTCTGGGAGGATAAAAACACTGACTTGATCATCGGCTGGCCTGCGCAAATCATTGGATAGGCCAGTTACACGTTGGTAAACCTCAACGATTAAGAATTCCAGTAGAACGCGTTGGCGCATCCCAAGTGGATTGATACGCCAGTGACTTTATCCTTCATCCTTTTAATAATAACTATGAAAACCTTTGTGGATGATAGCAATGCTAAACCGGCTAATTTCCTTTCGTAAATATTTACAAAGATTTCGTACGCTGTCAGCAAGCAGGAAGTAGCCATGCGTGACGCCATCCACAGATCAAACATTCCTTGTTCCGCAGTTGATACCCGGCTGAGTCACAGCGGAGCAGCGAAGGCGTCCAAAATGAGGTCATTGTGTAACGTCGCTATTTTGCTACTCGGTGGTATCCTGATAAATTTGTCCACTTCGCTGCCATTACTGCTGTGGAGGAAAGGTCAGTTTAGTATGATCTATCTACGGACCTGATTCAAACGTTCATTTTGTTTTTTTTTTCGTCATAAACACCATTCCTTGAATTGCGTAATGAAGTAACAATTTTTTCTGCTACTTTTTCACCCGTTCTTCTCATCTAGCTTTTATAAATGTGCTGTTGCCTCTTGCTTAATAAAATTGTGTTGAGTTACATTAGTTCACCTTTCTAAAGACGTGCTTTTTTGCACAGGTTCTAAGGGATTTTGGACACTGCATCGCTTCCTCGTCCAAACACATTCAATGATAATTTCCCTTTACAGAAGCCCTTAAGCCTAATTACATCGAGATTAGCAAACTGCTGGCGTCGTTGCCGTTCCATCCGTCTGAAGGCCTGATTTCCAACGGTACGTTTGCGGCTTTGCTGTGCATGGTTTTTTCGTAGGAGTTTTTTTTTTTGAATTTTTTTAATAGAAAAAATTCTTGTCTTTTATGTACGTGTGGTGTTGGAATGTTATACAAGAATGTCTGTTGCTTTGGAAGTGAAAATTCAAATTCAATTCTGTTTTGTATAGGAGATCAAATTATGACTCATATATTTTTAAGAGATCAATAATAAAGTATCTAGTGGTGATCAATCCGCTAAGGATGCGCCAACGCAGCCGACCTCAACATCGCGGGCCTATACAATGATTTACACGGGCTAGCCGATCTATCAAGTCAATATTTTTATCCTATTACATATTTATATTATATTTATTTTTATCCTTTTATCCTACACAAGTCTGGTAGGAACAACTTTATCGACCCTGCGAAAAGGCTTGGTAGGCTCTTGGGCAGTTTTGAACCATTGGGTTCACCAACCAACGGCTCTTACTAATTGCAGTACATCCGCCCTAGTTTATATATATATATATATATTTATATTTATATATTTATATTACATTTATTTATAACATGGTATCCTGAATTATATTTTGGACACAAATTCCAAAATATAATTCGGGATACCATGCTGAATTACCACACGAAACTTCAAGTGTGATTTTCTGCTCATTTCTGGGGGACCCAAATTTTATACTGCGGAGATTTGCAAAAGCTTGTAAAGTCGGGATACATCATATTTCAAAATCAGAACATCTTTGAAAAAAAATTGAATCTGTGTAATTCATATGAGCGTGTGTTTCCTCTCGAAATTTCAAGTCTTTTTTTTACTGTATTTATTTTTAGTTCTTAATTACCTCGGCGGCAAGCGACCCAACAAGAGAGTACACGATTATGATTAGCAATTACTGGTATGAAGCTTTCAAGGCAAACGCAGCGCTCGCTATAGAAAAAATTAGTTCTTTTTTAATCGCCATAGTTGGTGAATGAAGGAAAATCGCTGAAGAAGTTCAACAAACGAAGCGATTCCGTGAAAGGCAGTGAGTTGAGTCACGTTCGAACTGCTGCTCACACTAAGGTACCGGCATCGAGGGAAATTTCCACACACACTACTTGGCGTACTAAAGAGGTCGCACTATTTTCCTCTTCGTACGAAAAATTCCATTACTTCTTCATACTCTATTAGAATTCTACACTATTTCTCATCCTTAAAAGCATCACTCCACGAAGATGGTACGGACTTCAGGTGGAGTACTCGTATACGGGATCGTAGATTATGGAGAGGGAGATGATTCCGTCCATTTCTTCCTAATTGCCTTAAAAAACGGCCCGGAAGATATGGCTTCGGGCTTGCTGGCGCACCATTTTCTGCAAGGAGTTCGACTGGAGCGCGCCAGCCTTGTGCGGCACCGGATCATCCGGGCCTTTTTTTACGGCAATTAGGAAGAAATGGACGGAATCACCCTCCTCTCCATAGTCTACTATCCCTTATCAGAATACTCCAGCTGGAATCTGCACCACCTCAGATTCGTGAGGTGATGCCTTTAACTGTTAACATGAGCAGGCGTAATGTTAAAAAGTTCTGCTGTGGCGGTTGGTTTGGAATAATCTTTGGGGCGAGCAAACGTTTCCGGCTTTCGGAGTCGATGAATTGGTACCACACCTGTCTGAAATAATAAAAACGCTGACTTGATACACCGGCTAGCCTCCGTAGGTCACTGGTAAGACAGACACGCGTTCGTAAACCTCAAACGAAACAGAATTGAAGGGAACGCGAATCTGAATCGGATGATTACCGCAAGACGTTTAAAATTTTGTTTTAGTACGGCTATAGCTGGGTGTTTTGGTGGAACTCTTACAACGATTCCTTAGCAGATCGTTTCTATATCCGAAAGTTTTACTCTTTCTCTATTTAGTGACCTGTTTGGGCTGACGAGAACAGTACGACGAGTGGTATTGGGGTAGTTAACTGCAGTTGGAGCAAATCTCCTCCTCAAATGCATCACCTCACCGAATCTGGGGTGATACGAGTTTTAGGCGGGTAACGCCTATAGGAGTCGTAGATTATGGGAAAAAGGGTAACTTTCTCCACGTACCAGTGTAAACGGACGACCCCGGAACTGTTTCTTGCCACGGCCAATGCGCAAACTTTGCGCTCCGCCCCGCATGCGATTCGTCCGAATGGGTTTTCGACGAATCGCAGGCGGGGCGGGGCGGAGCGCATTGCAACATAAGCCGTTATAAGAAACAGCATAGCGGGGTCGTCCATTTCCACTGATACAGGGAGAAATGAACGGAGTCACCCCCACTCCATAATCTACGACCCCGTATACGAATACTCCACCTGAAATCCGTACCACCTCAGATTCGTGGGGTGATGCCTTTAACGACTTTCTTTTTTTGCGAAACGCTTGACCGCGCTGCATCTACATTCCTAGATATCCGTCCATCACTTGTCTTCGTATCTTAATCTTCTTAACTTCTGTTGCAGCGCACCACCCTTGCACGCGTAGCGTCCCTTACTGCCTATCGGGGCAGTCCGAATTGATTTTCGACGAATCGCAGGGCGGAGGCGGCGCGAGGAGTGGAGCGTTGCAATAGATGGCGTCGTACAATGCAGCATTCTAGCATCACGACGAAGAGCATTAGGGGGCACTTTGGGTCCTCAGCATTTCTTTTTTTGGGGAGTCCTTTCCCATTAGCAGCACATATAAATAGCGAAATCGTATGGCTAAGAGGATTAGACTGTTTAGTTTATTCGGCGAAGTGACTTCTTAAGGATTGTCGAAGTCGTTTCTTGTATTTGAGCTGGACCACATTTCGGATCCTATTTACGATCGAAAACGTGTAAATTAGACATCGAATATTACGTGAAACACTGCTTTAGATGTCTGAGAACTCCTGATTTTTTTTCTCCAAAACAATGAGTTTCCTTAACATCCCGCTTCTGTTCTTTCATTCAGTAGATTCATACTCGTTTCAGGACTCAGCACCTCCTCGCCTTCTTCATTCATCTCTAACTGAGCTTCAAGATCAACTCATCAGGACCAAATTCCGGCAATTATTGCACTAAATTGGCGAATCGTTACCTCTTATGTTGCGCACACAGTTTTTGCGTGTGGGCTTTGCACCAGCGCATTCGTATTCCATTCATCACACCTCGCAGATTCGGAAAAGTGCAGTTGTGGACGTGGTTTGGCACTTGAGAATAAATACATGTAAATTGTAATGTGTCGGAAATTCATCAGGGAGACTGTAGATGGGTACGTGTCAGCCACAGTCTCTGTGAAATCGATCAGACTATTATCTGTGACGAATACACTGAAAGAAAAGAAGTTATTAACAGGAAATTCATCCAGAGTTCATCCTGAGTCAATTTTTTTATGAGTATGTGACACACAGAGCAATGAACAAGGACTCGCAGTAAACTTTGCGCAAAGGAATTCAACACAACAGGCCCTTGGTAGTTGCGCGTTTCACTAAATTTGATTTGAAGGCATCACCCCACGAATATGGGGTGGTCCGAGTTTCAGGTAGGTTATGCCTATACGGGGTCGTAGATTATGTGGAGGAAGGTGATTCCGTCCATTTCTTCCTAATTGCCGTAAAAAACGGCCCGAAAGATGCAGCGCGTGCATCGTGCATCGCCGCTTCGAGCATACCGGGGCGCTATTTTCTACGACGAGTTCGATTGAAGCGCGCCAGCCTTGTGCACGCGCTTAGGAAGAAATGGACGGAATAACCCTCTCCCCATAATCTACGATCCTCATCTGGCTGAACATCAAAGAAAACTACCCCCCCCCCTTCCATAATATAGGCAACGTTTTTTGTCCCCAGATTTGTGGGGTGATGCCTTTAAGTCAAACTTAGATCGTGTGGTCTTAGCAAAGACCTCTCACTTAAATTTGAGGCTCTAGTTTGTTCGTAGGATGCCTTTTAGACCTCAATTTGTAGAAATTCCATTTCTGTGCCGTTTTTTTTTCGTAATTGTTTGAAGTCAGCCTCCAGGGACATTTTTTAATCCATGATTCTGGGCAAACTCATTATTAGCTGTGGACAATTGCACAAATAAGGGACAGAAATTCAATTCCTACAAAATAGGGTCTTAGAGGCGACCTAGGAGCAAAGCAAATGACAGAACTGACGTTGAAGGGTTTCAATTGGGTTATAACCACGAAAAACAACAAAAAAGAGAAGCGGCCCGTGAGTTTTTTGTGTTATGGTAATCAACTCTTGGTTTTTGATTCACAAGCTACTCTTTCTTTCCCTTTTTACCGTTCAAGATCAAAGGCAGCTGCCGTTACGCAGAATCGATCGAAGATCGTTGCGAGTTGTCTTCAATTGTCACGCCTACGCACCGTAACTCGCTGCCCGCCGAGCGTGATCAACTGACGAAAGGGATTAATAGAGCCCTGAAGTGAAAAAATGATGAGATAGCTCCTGTAGATCGCATCTTTCTTTAGATCTTTGTATTTCTGGCATTCTGTATTTTTATTTATTTTTATTTCTGTATTTTCCTAGGGCGCTCATAATAAAAAAAAAGCTGCTGAAGTTTCAGTTATAGCATTAAGAAAAATTGACAATTAACTATACGAAAATAAATTAGCTAGGCTAATGCACAGTTAATACAGCCATTTTTTTTTCACAAAGAGTCTTGAAAACAGGAAGGCATGACAATGAATACGGATATCTGCGGATTCCTTATTTAAGAGTGAATTTTAGAATTATTTAAGAGTTCTAAATTATGTTATGCAACTAATAATCACGAGTAAACTGTACTTTGTCGAATAGAAAA
The DNA here is from genome assembly GCF_031761385.1 of Necator americanus. Lineage (NCBI taxonomy): Eukaryota > Metazoa > Nematoda > Chromadorea > Rhabditida > Ancylostomatidae > Necator > Necator americanus. The sequence continues at coordinate 779,523 of NC_087372.1, read as the reverse complement.
TTGCAAGACTGCAATAAAACCATTGAATTGTAAGATGATTTGATATCCATAGTGTATCTGTTTGTTGTTACGTTTATTTCAGGGAAAAAAATCCACTTTCCTGTAAGAAAAAAAAATATTTCTGCAGTAGAAGACGTTCACGCCGTGTTTGCAGACACAACTTTTCCTGGTCTCTAACGGCGTTTTCAGCATTTTCATGAGTTTTTCAATTTTAGTTCTTTACCAAATAATCGTATCGTATTCGATCAACCTCTTTGAGTTGATTGTTGCTCTCTTTCAATCTTCTCAAAGCGCTTCATCATTCCGATTCGAAGAATCTAACAAACTTTTTTGTCCTTCTATTTCTATTGAGATTTCTATTTTCACTCAACCCAATAGTGTTTTCTTTTGCCGCCTTTTCTGTCGAATGCGTTTGTTTTTAAATCTACGCTATTTTTCGGGTTTTGCCCTAACCCACGTTAGTTTCGTCTGCAGAACGTTTTTCGCCGACGAGCAAACAGACGGCGAGTAATGACACGAAACGGACGGGTGAGAAGACTCACCACACTGAATAAATACACCAAATACGGTAATGAGATCGATGCCGCAACGCTTTGAGGAACAGAATTCCGAGAACTCGTAGCTAAGAAACTGTCCGTTAGGTTTGTTCAGTGAAATGGCTCTATAGTTTATAGAAAAAGAGAAAGGTATGTCTAGAAACACTTCTGTTTTCTATTTTAATATTCCTTCCTTCATTATATTCTTCATTTTCTTAGAAAATGGCTCGTTCAAGGAAGACCTACTTGTAATTTGTTCCTATTTTATCCACTCTTTGTTAGGAAGAATACTAAGAGAAGTATGTTGTGTTCGGGATTAACACTGTATAATGGATGTAAAATTTGAGGAATCATATTGCCTTTGGGCGTTTTTGGGAATTTTTTTGCCTTCACTTCCACCCCTATCGTATACATAAAGGTGACCTGGAAAAATACGCGATATCTATGGTTTCTTAGCATTTTCATTTATATCTCTTCATTTTGCAAGGGGATTTTTTCCTGGCGAAACCACACTCCTAAATGAATAATGAAATTGTATGTCGAAAATATTAGTGTGAAAAAAGAGATATCCTTTGAATGATAGATTCCTGAAGTGCGAAAGTTCGACTTCCATTGAATCTTTGCATAGAGATTGCAACTTGTCAACTAAAAAAAATAATAGATTCATCTTGTTTATTTGACTGAAAAAAAGAGGCAGAAACAGCTAACTGAATGAAAACCGTTAAGATCCGCGTTTTGTATTTATCAACAATCACGTGCTCTTAAACACGCTGGTCGCTTGTATTTATTGTGTAATGAACACAAACTCGTACACTACCGTTCTTGAAAATAAACAGCCAACACTCAGGTGTTGTGTGTTCTTCTCAGTTTTTCCTGACATGTTCTATGCAGTATTCCTTCAGCAAAATGAAGATTGTTCTTTTCAGACGTAGCAGAACAAAAATAAGCTTGGACGGCGAGAATGGTTGCCGAATATTGCTGCTCTCCTGACTTTTCAGCTCAGCGCAGGCGAGAGGTTCCGTCGCCGTCTCGTCCGATGCGACCGCACAATCGATGGATCCAAACCTCAGGCCAACAACCAAACCTTTCATCCCCTTTTAATCGATGAGTTCATAGATGTGAGATGCCTGGGAAGATAGAACCACTAACTTGGTGCATCCGTAATTTTGCCTCCACAAGTCATTTTATGGACATGCGTTCAGAAACCTCAAGCGAACTACAGAATGAAAGTGTAGCACATTTTAAAATTACCAACATCATGCTTCCATTCTTTCGTACTTTATTCTCCTTGGCAGTTGTGGATGAGGTTTATCCACAGTATTTTTGAGCTGCTTCCAGGAGTTCTGACCTAACGAACTCACCCGCTTCACTTGTTTTTTCATTTGGGTTTTTCCTTTTTTTTTCGATTGCATATATGTATCTTTGAATAAAAGTTACTAATTTCTTTGCCTCGTAGCATCAAGTGTGTAGTACACTTGCCAGAAGCTTAGTGTTGATTATGTAGACTGAGGATATTTTTCTCAAGAGCGAGTAATCTCAATTGAAGCTAAATCTATGCATGTTAATAATGTTTCTTTTTTTTCGAAGTGTGTAGCAAAGAAAAAAAAAGTTTTTTTTTTGAAACCTTTTGGCAGTTTCCGGTACAGGTATTTTAACTTTGAGGTTTTGATCAAACATTCGTGCCCCCAAGAGGAGATACAGGGCTATGTTCTTAAACTGCACTTTGCAAGCAAACGATTGTTGAAGATGTCGACAGACTTAGAACTTTTGATGCAGTTAGCGGAATTAGAAACCTCTCTCCCATGTAGGCGGCGAACTTTCGAATTAGAAAACGTTTCATAAGATACTTGTGAACACGAAATAGATGGATTAGACTAAAGAGGAACCGGTATCTTCGATACATTTTCGTTTTCACAAAATTTTGTACGTACCTGAACCTAAATGTTGGTTCAAAGGTTGAAAATGCCGTTCATGAAATTTAAGCTACGTGAAATCCTGCCAGGAAAGGTTGAAACGTTACCGGTTATCCTCTCATTTTTGGAGAGTTGAACCACTAAAAGTTTTCAGTATGTATATTTTACGTCCTATTCAACTTGCAACAGATTTATTTATTTATTTATTTATGCAACAGATACAGCAAAAAGTGCTGCAGTTTGTATGCTGATAATGCGTAAAGTATTAACGGATTTCACGTAGCTTATATTAACGTAAAGTATAAACGGAATGGAGTGCAGATCATCAGATCAGTGCAGTCCCTATCGTATAATCTCAAGAGTATGAACATTTTCCCCAACGATTTTTTTTTTCTCGTGTACGCTGCCCACCAAATGCTTGTGTTTCGCCCGTCGTTCTCGTCAGGTTGTCAGTCATCCACAACAGAGACGTGGTTTAGGCTCGTAAAACGACCTTGTTCGCCTTCAAAAGAATTCACGACATGAGAGACGACGTTCATTGAAGCATAGGTGGATGGATGGTGCAATAGGGGCCTAATGTAAATGATATGTTGCAAGTCAATTCATGTGGGACATGGGAGCCGACGATCGCAAGAGAACCACTTCGAACATTTAAGTGGCGCCTTGGAGACGATGCTGCGTTGTATGTGATTATGGAACGTGAGTTTTTTTTTCTCCCTTCGCCTTCTCGTTTAGACGCACAACTCTTTCGTTTAAAACAGGTCGTAATTTTCTCAATGAAATCGTCCCAGAGGGCGATATAGGGTCACTCGCGGGGTGTGTGTGAGAGGAATGGTAGAGGACCTCTGTCTCAGCTACCGAGAGCATGAAATGCAGTGGTGCAATTGCGGACATCATTCTAGTCTTGTTTCAACTGTTTGGAGTTCCCATTTAGTTTGCTAAATGATATGAAAACTCTGTGATATGATAGAAAATTGTTGACAACAGTAATTCTTTGTTGGGCAGATAAGGCGTTTGACTGGATTAATCACATTCGATTTCACCCTTTCTGGATCTGAAGAAGGCGATATTGCCGAAACGTCAGCCACGAACAAAGGATTGTAACAAACTCGTGTTCGGCTCAATTAAAGAAAACAATTATTGAAGTAATTTGGTAAATGTAAAATTTTTAAAGGCAACTTTCATGGAAGTTTTCTATGTTGGTTCCCTTCTACCTGTACAGAGTTACTTGAGTTTGAAATATAGATCGCGGAAGAACCATTTCAAATCCGGGAATAAGGCAAACCTTAGACAACGACACTGTTTACACTCGCCGTAGAGATGAAATGAAAGCAAGCGAATCAAATTAGAGGTGAACATAGTTGTAACATAGATGGCTCTAATCTAACATATTGCGCCTACCTCGATTGTGAGGAGGGCTTTCATCAAGTCCCTCAATTTAGCATCAGATTTGCAATTCGGTTTTGTTTTGTGAGAGGAGCAGGTGAAAATGCAGCTAGGAGCAATATATGGGCGGTATGTAGAGAATTTCGTGGTATTTCACTTGCTGCACTTGATATCTATTTCACTATTTCATTCCATTTCCGTTTCATTTCAAAACATATATTTCTATTTATTTATTTATTTATTTTATTTATTTTTTATTTTTATTAACATATATTTAAGATATTTCAAAACAAATAGTATAGTGACTAAAAGCTTCTGAATTGAAAAATTATATGTGATCCTATCTTTTATCATTTCTGTTGAAAATGGAATGAAGTTAGTGTTTGCATTTTTTTGTGTAATTCTTTAAGAAAGAAGAAGAATAAAAAAATTCTTAAAGAAAGAATAAGAATAAAAGCAGTCATCGCGCGCCTACGCACTCAGAATATATGAAGCTACCGCTCAATATACTGCTAAACTTTCGCTTTCGCATGGTGAATATTTATTATGAAAAAAATGACAAAATCTATCACACCCGATTTTTTCTGACTGAAATATTGTGTGACAGTTGCGTATTCTTCGAAACTGATCATTACTCCACTGTTCATCAAACCGAGCGGAGGCAATAATTGTTGGTGTTTCCAAATTCTCTTCTCCGAATTCCTGCAAGTCCGCTGAGTTGCAGTTCGGCCGACCAATGTTTGCTATCTACTGTACGATGACTAGTGTGTGGAGAAAGGAGATTGGTGAGGAAAGATAGTGGGAGTGTGAGGAGCGAGGTTGTGTGTGTGTGTTTATGTGTTGAATGCTCAATAAAACTAGCCGGAACGTCAATGGGTATTCGACAAAACTCGCCTTCCTCTCTCATCAAACAAAGATTCTTAACAACCATTTTATAGGATCACATAAGGCACGCTGTAAGAACGACGACACACACACGCACCACGCACCACGCACTAATCTGTTTCATAGAATTCCAGGACAACTACGCACGTAGGACAGGTAGTGCGTAAAAGACTTTAGGGAGCTTGTAGTCGGCTTTGGTGACACTGATTAAGGCTTAAGGATAATCGGAAGCCATGGAGTTGAGATTCGGTGATAGCGGCAGTAGACGTCACCTTACCCGTGGGTGACGTCTACTGCCGCTTCCGCCACAGATCGATAGTGGATGACGAGACGGTATGCAAATAGGGCGTTCAGTTCATACGAAACGAAAATTCATAGCTCTTATGAGGAGAACTGATGAGCGCATGCAAGGAAGATCTAAATCCTCTATCGTATATATAAAGGTGACTTGGAAAAATACGCGATAGCTATGGTTTCTTAGCATTTTCATTTCTATCTCTTTATTTTACAAGGGCATTTTTTTTCCTGGCGAAACCATACTCCTAAATGAATAATAAAATTGTATGTCAAAAATATTAGTGTGAGAAAAGGCATATCCTTTGAACAGGTAATTTACAACCAAAATTCAATATTAATTTTAATTTTTCGCAGTGTAAGCGTTCACAGTTGTTTTTCTCATTTGTTAGGGAAAAGTAGAAAGATTTACTTTAAAAAAAGTTAAGTTAGATGAAAGGTCATGTTAAAGTAGATGGAACAATTTACATGAGATTGAGCTTTTAGGATTTTTTATACCGTGTCTTGGCAATTTCCACTTAGAGAGAAGGGAATGGCCTACATACAGCCTGTACATACATAGAGCTTATCTTGACATCAAGATAGAGTATGTAGTAGACATGAATATAGATATTATTTTATCTATACAAATATAATATATGCAATATAAATATAGTGGTAAGGATGTAGTACCAACAAAGAGTACTTTGTTGGGATCAACTTATTCAAGGAAAAAAAAACTGCTGAGAGCTTAACAAGAAGGAAATTTCCAGCAAAAACAAATGTTTGGAGTATACTGGTCCTCAAAGGAATACTTAGTAACGAGGAGAGCTCATGTAGACCGACTCTTTGCAGAATGGATCGAAAATCCTATGTTTCTTCATTCAACGGCAAAAAATATATTTGTGAATAGTTGCACAGTTGCATCATGAGCTATCATAGTGGTATGTTGTGCACGCCTTACCTTTCCGGAGGTATCAAGAGAGTAAATGTGGAACTAAAATGGGAACTCACGTTTATTTTAGGGCGATGAGCCTACAACGTCTAGCGCACATCTGTGCTCCCATATTTTATATGCTCTGTAGTTAGCAAATCACGAAGGTCTTTTTGTTCCTCGTCTCCGGCTAACGTATTCAGTATTTTTCACCCCATTAGAACAGGGATGAGGGAAAAACAGCAAACATGAATTTACTTTCCAGCATTCTACGTTCGCACACGTACTTGTTAAGTTCTTGCAAAACATCGAATTCTGTTCCTTTGCGACTGATTTCAAAAAAATATCAGTTTGGGGCTAAGGAAAAAAAATGATATTTCGATTCATTGGTGGAAGTATGAACATGAGAGTGACCTAAGAAGAAAACGTCGTTTCTATTCGTTAATGAAAGTATTGGAACCCATTACTAGGGATATGGATAGGTTAATTCAGGGAAAAATTTAAAATTTTATTTTTAAAAAACTTAAGAAATCTTAAAAAGCAGAAAAGAAGCAACCGTGTTCTCAATGTGCTTAGCGCTTATGTAGCAAGCACTCTAATATCTCAGTGGCCTGTTATTATATGCTCATATAATAACTGTGGAAATTATTTATGAAATGAAGTTCGAAAATTTTAACATTCGGTGAATTTCTATCCCAATTGAACAACATATTGTCCATGTGAAGGATTTTGGATTTTGGATTTAATCACATGACTTACCCTACGTAATATCTATGTTGATCTGATGTTTACGTCCGAGTTACTTCTATGTCAATGTACTTTGAAAAAAAATCGTGTTGTGTTTCATTACACTACGGGAACAGAAATATTCAACTCTTTTAGAGTGTCTATTTCGAAAAAAAAAAGATTTTCTGTAAACAATAATAGGTGAAAACGCCACTTAGTCTACTAGTAACTACAATTACTTAGCCTTCTTTCAGTTTACTATTGAAAGCCTTATACTGACAACACAAATGCTCCTTTTAGGAAAATCTCAAGTCAGAAAGCTGCTGAGATTTATATATTTCTGATCACATTTTCTTTTCTCTAGACTCCTAATGCCGGCTATTTTAGCAGAGGAACATTATCATTGTCGAAAAGCTCATTCCTCGGTCCTGACCTTGTAGAGGAAGTGAAATGAGCTGATGTGATGGTGTTCATAAATTCTCTTCACTGCGAGTTACCGTAGTTTGCTGCAATGGCTGCTGGCTGCTGGCTGGCGGGCAGTTGACGATTGATTGGAGTTGGTGTGTGCAGTGGCGCCCGACCAGCAATCACGTCGTTCCTATTCAGCCGCACTTTCCAGCTATTTATACAGCAGGAATGGGCTGAGCGCTTCGGAAGGACGGTGCTTGCTGGGATCGGTACCGAGGTGCCCGAACAGAGAATGCGAAACCAGGAAAGTAGGCATGGATTTTAAGACTAAGAAGAATTCCGATTAATCCTATTCTTTTAGTTGCACTGTCAGTATCGGCTTTATTTCCGTCCTGAATAACAAATACATTACGTTAATAGAATGGTTCTGGTTCACTTATTTGCACGGAAAAATTAAGGAAGCTCCATTTGTGAAAAATAACATAACAAATATAAATGGCGAAAAAAAGTAAATAGCAAATAATATAACATATATAAATAGCAGAGGAAGAAAATGAGTGAATTAATCAAGAAATTCAATCAGTTTGTAACAAATTTCATGCTGCCGCAGTATTGCTTCCGTCTAGTTTTTTAAAATCAAAATAGGTCAGATTGGAGCAATCTAACACAGTCTTCTCGACATGCAGCATACCTTCCAACTCCGGCTGTGTTTGATGTTTTTTTCAGTTATGCGCAGGTATGAACATCTGATCCTACTAAAAGAACCTTGTTGAGCTGTGTGAGTGATGTCAGCTTTTTCTTGTCATGTCCGGTATTTGTGGGTCTGGTGGCGGTTCTACCGGAGTTAGTGGAATTAACAAAGTAGAAATTGAATAAAATAGCATTTGGAACGAACCTCCAGCTTCCTAACTGAGATAAATCGGTATGCTATAAATCGCAACCTCCAGCAAAATAATTACCCTCAGGGTTCTTTTTCCGATTTCAAGAACAGCTACTAAAGAATACCCGAGAACTCTTCCTTTTTATTTCTGTTTACTTCAAGAGAAACAAGGTGTATGAATCATCCCTAGGCTACATATGGTAATTTTTTAATTTTTTAGTTGAAATTTTTATGGTACGATCTACATTAAAAAGCATCGCTGCCTCGTTTTTGATTTTGTTTTTTTTTTATCACATGTGCTTTTTCCTTACTTTCATGACTAACGAGTACTTATAAGTGGTGCCTTAGGGAAGCAGCACGTTGTACCACTCTAAGCGTAGTTTCTGTTATGTTCCTTCTAGGAACTCACCACTGTGTCTAATAATAATATGTTAAAAAATTTTTAAAAAAATGTTAAAATATATTAAAATATAATAATTATGTGAAAAGTGCAAATTGTTCCCACTTCTTTTTGCACATTGGATCTACAGCAGTTATGAATCCACCCCTTCTTTTACGCTCAACTTCTCCAAAAGTGTTGATTTTCAATAAACCTTTGTGATTTGTTTTTGTTGGCAGAAAAAGTAGCTGGAAGCAATAAAACGAAAGTAATATTGATGAGAACGGAGGAGGTGACGGTTGTCGTATTCGCTGCAAGCGGCGAAGTGTCACACGCGCATACAGTATGACTGATGCGATGACTGCCCATAAATGGGACGATATTTAATCCATAAACGAGCACTTTATATACACTTAAACATGACTATTTATGAAACGGGAGCTGATTCTGACGGCGGGAATTGTTCATTATAATGTGGAAGTATTTTTATCTCGACGCTAGTCATACTAAAGCTAGAAAACTCCCCCACTTGCGATTAATCAAAACACATAGTTTTCGAGAAGAAATTGGATAGAATTCAAATTTATACTGTTGTTTGCATCCAACTAGGAAATAGTAAAAGGAAACACAGGGAACGAAGGAACTTGCCACGGATTTCCTTATCAGAGACCGCCAGCGGAATGAACCTGCTTCCTCGCACCTCGTCGTCGCGTTGGCGTTTCTGCATGTGTGCCGGCGGTTAGTTTCGGCCCGCCTTTCCAGTGCGCTGGCTTCTATTCAACCGTTGGGAGTGCGGCGTGTCTGTTTCAGGCCACCGACGTTTCCCGCATACGATTAGTCCAGCTCTTCTTTAAGCACCAACCGTCCCACCTTCGTTTTGCATACTTTTGGCTAAATAGAACGGCGCCGCTGCGACTGTGTGACCTCTGCTCGGTTGTTTTCAACCACCTTAGTTTTGTTAGATCAGTCTTTGAAGATTTATGTGTTAGATGTACCATTAAAGTCATTGAATCATGAATCACATCAGTCAACTTGGAGATGGAAGATCTGGAGATCTTCGCTTGTCGATAAGGGAAAATTGCCAACCTAATTTTGACAATGCCTACTTTTCTATGTGTAGTTATTGCCTTTTATGAAACAGAAAAGAGGAAAAAAATTCTCAAACTGCAAACACTAATATTAGTCTAGTACTCTGTATACCTATGAAAGTTTTTCTTTCAGATCAACTCCTGCTTTAGTTCTCTCCTTTCTTTGTTCCATCCTTTCTCCTCCTCTTATTTCTCTCTTTTTTCCTCTTTCTCACCAATTCCTAAGGTCTGAAGATTTCCACAAGAACTACAGATTTTTCTCGAATACACTTGCATCTATGGACGTTTTGAAAACTTTTGATAATTAAAGACCCCAACATCAAATAATGGCCTTGCAACATTTTCGCATTTGCTGTATTAATAAGAAATTTTAATAATCATATCATAAATTGGTGGATACTTTCAAGATCGAGTTATGTTCTTAACATTTCATTGTTAGCTCGCTAACAATGAAATGTTAAGAATTTTGGTAGAACTACTCAGATGATGACATTATTGAGTAAAAATTAACGTTATAAATTACCCATGCGCAATGACGATGCCCACTTTCAGGTGCTGCGCGTTTCCGAGCTTCATGACCACAGCGTAACTCATTTATCGTTAATTTTTTCCCTACAATCCTATTAGCAGGTTTTTTTCCAGTTCCCAAACAACTAGCGGATAAAAATCAGTAGCCTGCAATTCTGCACGTCCATGCAGCTGGCATTGGCCAGCTGCATGGATCGTGATAACTGGGCGGATATTGGTGGCAATTTTGGGCGAGTTCGACGTGATGAGGTTGAATGCCTCGCCGCTGTCAAAACTGCTGCTCATCAACGGATTATAAAGGAGGTGGTGGGGATTTCGAGGGCCCCCTAGCGGTTATGATGATTTCTATAATCCGCAGATTTTTTCTTGATTTGCTTGGACTGATTGGCACTGATCTTCCTTTTTATTAAAAGCTAACGTTTCGCCGTTACGGCCGTCGTCAGAACTTGGAAAAATCAGAAGTATCAATCACTTATTCTCTCAAGCTTCATCACCGTACAGAAAACATTCAAACAGTTTACAAACTCAAAGAAAAATACGTCTATTAATGCTCACCTCAAGTGCTAAGTTTTATAACTCAGCAAATCACCTCGCAGCACAACTATGAGTCTCTGTTGATCTTTAGATTAATCAATAGATGCAATATTAGGCTGGAAGTGCGAAATAATTCTCGAATGAAAGGTGTTCTTCGAACATATGGGTCAGATTTATTTGAAATATTAAATGCAGTTTAGGTTAATGTTGTTCTTTTTAAAAATATTCATTGTCCTCAATTGGTGGGCACTTAGTTGTTAATAAATATTTTTGTTTAAGGAAACTATATTTATTTGCGAACCTCGGCTCTGGCTTTATCTGGTTCAGATACTCGGTTCATTGTGGAAGTAACTGTGCGACGTCCAAGTTCCTTGCTGAGTCCTAGGTTCTTCATAGTTAATCCTCGCATCCGTGATCTTCCCACTGCGTAGGCATTAATGAAGTGCTGGCAAAGTTTCGTGTTTCATCGCTCCCTACAAAAATAATCGAATTTTGTGTTTTATATCTCTTGTTCGTCATCATTACCCGTTAATATTTGTAATTTTTTTAAAATCTATTAATGATGAGAATCATCTTAGTTACGAACGTATCTGAATGTCTTCAAATCTATGAATACTGTTGTTTATTGGAAGTTTTTCTAGCTAGATTCTTGTGATTTAAGTAAACATTTACATCTAAAGTCCGTAAAATATTCAAAAAATTTGATCTGGCTTCTTGTTTTGATTATTAGATTAGGCAGCATAAATTTTGTTGTAAAGGTGAGAGTGGGGCAATTTAGGATTGACCTTCAAAAGCCGTGTGTCATAACACAGCGTGGTGATGACAAAGAAATCGGTCCTTTTACACGGCTTGATACTTGAAAGCTGCTCATTGTCGAAAAATGTCTTGGGAATGCTGTTGAGCCGGTATCCTAGGCACTTATGATCGCTTAGGGAGCCATTTATGAATCGACTTACCTTGTTGCTATCACTCAAGTATCATACGCCACCAGGATAGAGCATGTCTAATATATGGCAGCGGTAGTGTTGGCGACGGGGTTGGGAGGACTAGGAGGGAGAATTACAGGGGCGTGGCCTCACGGATTATTCATAAGTTTCAACGATGCATTCCAACGTCGTTCTCGGGATCACCTTTCGTCCGCTGAGGTAGAATTGAAGCGACCTACGATCAGCACTGAAGCTATGAAACCCTTGATATGGAAGCGTTTTGGCGAAAGTTATTCCACACATTCAGGAACAGTTGTCCGATGCATCGTTCTTTCGCATGCACCATCCCGTGCAATCTCGAGGCCGCTGACCCCATCGCGTTCAATTCCATATGAATTCAAAAAGTGCTGCGCAGTCCACCTTCTGACGAACTACCGTAATGTAGTTGATGTGATGTCAGTGAGTGGAATCCACTCGGTGCCGCTCTTCACGCTCAAACCTATCGGCCAATCACAGTCGGGACACGCCCCCCGTAGGTGTGGCCGAGTTAGCCGGCACGCAGAGACTGCGGGCGGTGGAGAAGGCGCAGAGCGCACGACCGAACACAGAGCGGAGAGATAGTCCATGCAGATAGGGTGTGCTGTCAGTCAACGGGATGCTTCACACACATACATACATACACCGCGCACTCACTGTTCACACCACGTGGAATACGGTAGCAAATGTGCCTTGTTGTTTCATTCGTTAAATTTTCTTACAATCATCACTGATGTCGTGTACTCTTTTCTCAACATCTCTTCTTCGTTTTGGCTAAATACGCCGTGTAAAATGGTGGCAGATCCAGAAGGAGTGTCACACCGATGGACTGCTCTGAGATCTGTGCTATCTTAGTTAGACCTTTTCTGCCTATATAACCAAGTATGCAGCAGTGCATCCATATCCATACAGAAAATTTCGAAACCTGGAATTATGTTGAAAATTTGTGTACAGAAAAGTTTCTGCTGATGACGGAACGTCAACGTCCACTTCTTTGCACATTGTGGCAGTTTTTTGTCAACTTTCCTCATCATCATGATCAGCGCTTCATACAACTAAAAATATAGAGATGAACGATTTTCGATTTTTATGGGAATTGTTATGAAAATGTTAGTTCTGATATTTTTGACTCCATCATGGGGTTCCCGCATACCTTACATTAATTTCTATTTCTTGTTTTACAACTAGCAGTTTAAATCTAATGCTGGATTGATTAGCCATATTCTCTATTTTTTATGCCACATTTTTATACGAGCGCCTGTGGCCTCCGACGATTTCTTTTCGCGATGTGCTTTCAAATTTTAAATAAGGATTAATGTTAGCTGATAGAACTATGTAAGCGCTAACGGTTGGCGCTTTTTTTTTGGCTGTCTTGTCGGTTTTTAAAGTGAACATCACGGTTTTCAAAATTGAATTGATACCATTTTCCTTACAAAATCCCTTTTTTGCATGTTGTACGGATTTTAGTCCACATCTTAGTCTACATCTACGCAGTATATTAGAGTAGTTCTTCAAAAATCATCCTCTATAATTAATTTATTAGTTCTCCAAAAGAGCCAATTAAAGTGTCTGAACCGTCATCTGGCTTGATTCAATAGGAAAAAAAATTTTTATTTTCTTGAATTTGGCTCAACCTATCACTCTAAGAGCCCCAACCGTTAATTCGATAGGAGTGATGTTAGTGCATCGATCACATCGGAAACACATCTAAACCAAATAAGTTTATTTCCAGAGTGTTTTACTGAGTGGTCAATTTTCTGATTTCTCAGAAAACATTGTTTTCACATTCATTTTGAAGTAGCTTGAATCGCGGATTGATGCGGTGCTGTTCATGTCGGTGTTGATCTTATATTTGATGAATGATGAAGCTGTGTTGATCCATAGACTGATGGATTTGTGCTAGTTGGGAACAACCCTGATTCCTTTCGGTTAGAAATGTTTTCCATCCTTCATTCCTCCTTCTCACTATTCATATTGCCACGATGGCTTCTCCATCATTTCTCGGTCAACTTTGCTTAAAATCCTCAAATTCCCTTGAAAATCTTCCTTTACATGCTTAGAAAACATATCTCATTCTAGATTTTAGGTTTTTGAACTCGTCTAAGCTACGTAGCTAAGTATTTTGCTTCAAATTCAGCGGACCTTCAGTTCCCTTAATTTGATCCTAATTGTGTGATAACCATATATAAAATTTTACCATATGCTTTCCGCTTCCTGTGAGATTTGATTCTTTTCTTTTGAGTATTGCAACCAACTGTTGCAGAGTGACTGCGAAAATGACGAGTATTCTTCTACTTCTCGACATTGTCTTCGATCTATTGCATGAGCAAAACAATATAGGCATCTTATCTCATTTTCGTTGGCGAGCACACTTCAGCATCTCTCAACTAATTAGATCCTTAAGTGGTTCCAAATTAATCGAACTTAAAGAGGTGCCCTCTGCTTCTTGTTTTTATTTCTTGAAGATATTCTTGAATTGAAGAGCTGCAATAGTAAAAACTAGGAGTGGGATCCATGTGAAGTTCGACAAAAATATCATTTTGTATCAGAATGAAAGTGTTCTTATAGAATCGACTCAAAAATGTTCAAGTCCAGAAGAATAAAAATTACCATTCCTCTAGTTACTACCTTGAACATTTTAAAATTATGAGGTGTTGAGGTGAACGGTATGAATATTCGTTGAATAATGATTTTAAGTATGAAAGGAGTGTTTGTTTTGATGCAAGCTTTGGGCCATTTTCTTATACATATTATGAAGGAAATTTAGTGGCGATATGTTTATTTCGCTAAGTGTTTTAAGCGCACTTTTAAGCACCCGAATGTCCCTAACTGGATCCTTAATTTCCTGGATCCTTAACGTGTCGATTAAAATCTATCCTTGGAAAATTCCACTCTTCAACTTTCCAAACACGCTTAAACATTTTCTATGTATTCTAAATTCCACTTTTTTTCGACGTTTAAAATCTCATTTTTAATTTATTAATTGTTGTTTTAAGAACAGTAATCCCTCTATTATCTAAAACTGCAGCGTTCGGTGTTTGAGAGAACATTTTGGTATGAAAAATGTGTATCGTCGGTGTACATGGGAATCGTCCAATGGCACGACTCGTACGGAAATCGACGACATACTCGTCAATCGACGGCGGTGGTGTTAACTGGATGTCTCAGTAGTACCATCCGTTGGTAGTGGATCAGATCACCGCCTGATCCGTGCGATAATACGACATTTTGGTATTTCCTGTGCACCGAACCTCAAGGATTGAATAGCAAAGAGAAAAAAAATTGAAATGTTCTATGCGACCTTTGTGTATCCTCCTGAATTCTCCTGAGAATGGACAAGTTGGACAAAGAGTTGACCAGTGTGTCGTAATGTTTTGTGATGGACACAATAGTTGTGACACAATAGTTCCCAACACCTGTAATTGACTGCTCGTGATAATTTCCCCGTGACTTGATTTGATTATTTTTGACTGCTACAAAGCAGTAACCGACTACTTGTAGATGTTGACAGAAGTTGCACTGTTGAGGCGTTCAGCTTTCTAGCCAGCCAGTATATAATAATGGCGGTTTTATCTACGCTCGATCATCGCCGCCGCAACCCCACAAAGCACAGCGACACACGCACGCACTCACTTGCCGCCTCTGTGTTGCTTCTGCAGCTGGTGGCTGTCCGCTGTTCGCTTTGCTTTCATAACAACACACATATGTATGTTCAGCTCGGCTGTGTTCGCTAAGTGACACTTCGCGTCCGCACATCATTTCGCATCACGCCGTTACGACTCTCCGTCCTCCATCGTCTTCGCGATGATCGGCGTCTATTAATTGACTTTTTAGAGACTCTATTCATCTTATAATAAGCAGTAGGCTACGTATCACATTAGCATTCAGCTTATGTGAATTTTCCGTCATTTGGTGTCGTTCGGTGTCAACGCAGATCAGTACGGTTCTTTCGCAGTGATAGTATCTAACCGCGCATAACAGACTTTTTCTCACGCAGACAGCATGTGCATGCTCACATTGTTCTTATGCGCACATGGCCACGGCGCTCGCTTACTACTGACTGAGCGGTCGTAATAATTAAATACTGCATGTTTTTTGATGGTATTAACATATTTCTTCTTGTAAATAAGCAGATATTGCTTGAAAATCTTCCTTTACATGCTTAGAAAACATATCTCGTTCTAGATTTTGGGTTTCTGGACTGATTTGGTGTTCTAGTACATATTGTCGTGTAAGCTACGTAGCTAAATATTTTGCTTCAAACTTCGCAGACCTCCAGCTTCCTTAAATTGATTTGTCCCGGTTATAATTTTGTTTCACAAAGCCTTGTTTTCTCTAGAGCACCATATTTATCTACGATTTCGAGTTTTAGTTGATTCTTTAGAAAGTTGTGCTGTTATTTTATGAATTACTGGCTTGATAATAAGGCTCGGGTATGACAAAGGTGCTCTTAAATACGAAGACATGATCTCAATACTGTACCCACTGAGTGTACCTCTGCTCAGTTAGACAGCCACACGATGTCGATAATGTCGTTAGGTAATTCTGGAAGGCGAATTGCCTCTAGGTAATATGGAATACAGTACATTGTCACATATTGCTTCTGGCATGAGTATCCTTAATAGTATTTGTTGAAGTCTGATCCCAAGCCTGCGTCTAATGGCTTGAACTCCCTTTGTGCTGACATTCTGATGAACTTATGATGACTAAGTGCTGCAGAACTGCAGTAATTCTCAAATGTTTTCGACTAAAACCATGCATAGTGACCGTAACTGTTTTTTTAAATTGATATACATGAATGATGACCGTATATACTAATATTTCACTCAATATGTAGCTTGTCGTTTCAGTCTGTCGATGTGCACTTTGCGTCATCGATGTTATGTCTTTGTATTGGGAATCAGTCAGCCAATTAAACGCTAATAATGAAAATGTTTCTCTCTTTAAGACATGAAGTTCACGTATCAAATCTCGAAAAATACTTACTAAGGGCAAGTTGCCAGTTTCCAGGATCATGGACACTGCTGAGAAGACTCGTCTGCCTGGTGTGTTTCCGTTCCCGTTCTGTGTGCCGTCGTCATCACCATCATCGGTATTCCCATCGTTGCCGATGTTTCCACCGGGATTTCAGCAACTGTACGCAAATTTGGTGCAGCAACAGTTCCTTCAACTGGCACAGCAACAGCAGAGCCCTGGAATCCGAGCCGGTTAGTCACTCTTTGCGGTGGGGTCTGTAGAACAGCCAACTAGCCGATCTTTTCCTCCAGATCAATCTCCTTGCCTCTCCGACCGTGCCTCATCCCGCGAAGATTCTCCATCAGTGAAGAGTGAGTCAATTTCCATTCTTTTTTTTTTTGCTTAGATGGTCTCTCCCTGCTCCAGCAGCTGACCTATAGAACTATGGAGGATGGCCGTGATGCTGTCATCAATGACTAACATCCCGACTGGTAACAGCACCTCATTGGTATTTGTGTGTGTTGTCGCTTACAGCGCGTCTTCGAGCGTACTATTACGATGAATGTCAAACGCATTCGGACATTCGAAACAGTTGTGGAGAGGCTGAGATGAGTAATCCAGAAAGTTCAAATGGCGCTAAGTGTCTTTTAATGACCAAGTGTTAACTTATGGTTCTGGTAGGAAGAGAAGGTCATATCAGTAATTACTGAGAAAAAATCAACCATTTCTGTTGAATTCAAAGAAATCGTGCCCTTAGGGAAGTGATCCTCCTTTCCCAGGGGCTGCACATTAGAATCTTCGCACTTGATAAATAAAGAAATTCTTCGTGTTTTTGTTTAACCTCCCGGTGATTTTTCGAGAGAATTTCACTTTCACATTGACATTTTTGCACATTTTTGCAAGTGGGTGGGTTCGGTTTAGTAATTGTTTGTTTAATTATTTTTCTTCAGAACCAAATCCCATTTCTTGGTAAAGTTGCCTTTGGATACAATTCATCCAGTCATTTATGGATGTAGAACTTTTCGAAATGTAATGCGGTTCGTTTTGAACCTAATTCCATGACTCCTTTTATGCATGAATTTCCGTAGATTTGGGTATCAAAGCGCGTAAAAGCGGTTTCATTAGATCTTTTCGAATGTTTCAGTTAAGAACTTCTTAAGTTAAGAACTTCTCACATATTAAAGGCTAAAGGATAAAGTGTCCGGCGTTAATCAATGCGCTTGGGATGCGCCACCGCATTCACTTCAATTCAGAACCTAACCGATGTATCATGTCAGTGGTTTTATCCTCCCACACAGAACTGGTACGAATTTATCGACCCCGGAGGGATGAAAGGCTTCGTGAGCACTGGGGCAGATTCGAATCTCTGATCGATCGTGCAGAACCTCTTAGGGACTGCGCTACACCCTCATTAGTACATCATAAATATTTGTTAAGTATTGGAAAGTATATGTGCCAGGGATTAGAACTCAACGTGAGTGGAGGTTTAAATCGAGCCTATGTACTCTTCATTCAAAAAGTTCTTGGCATTCTTCGGCAATAGTTCTGTGATTCTGAGTGGTTCATAGGTCGGAAAATTACTTGCTAATCCATCTACCTAGCCTCAATCATAGAGAGATTCATAAAGCTCTCAGAGACTTTTTCCTTAAACCCACCCGCAGATCATGTTGGCATTTCCGCGATCTATCCCACTGGTTACGATCAATAAACCGTAGAACCACTCAATTTCAAAAAAAATTCGACCTCATAAGTTTCTCTGCAGTCTTTTAATGCTGGTATGTTGAGATTCACATGGTGCCCTTTCATTGCTGGTCGAACATTCTGTAACCAGCCTCCTTCTCCTTTCTCCCACTACTAAACATGCTTGAAACAATGCCGCGCGCTGTTCGACACTGTTTTTTTCCCTGCCTTCCATGGCGAACTGAGCACTTGAAACTCGCCACAGTTCCCAAAAAAGTGGGAGCGATTTGAATACTCGAAAATGAGCAAGCGACTAGAATGTTCATTGACTAACTGAACTCAGAGCGAATGAGCGAATTCAGTTGGATCCGAAGGAAATCTTTGCTGCAGTTTTTGATTGTTGAAAGCTTAGTTGATGCCGCATCAGTTTGATGGATGTTTGATTGTGGATATTTGTGAGATAGCTGTCTCAGCAATGCTAGGATTCGTCTCGTAGCATAGTTGTTGTGCCTGCATTTTTGCTCACTGGCCACTGATTTCTGGAGGAGAGGCAGTGAATCTTCCTGATAGATGGACCCGCATGGGAACTGACAAGTTAAAATGTAAGGGAAAAGTCTTCTACTTCTTTCTTTTTAGTTGTGAAAGAAATGTATCAAAACCTTATTTATTTATTAAATTCATATATAAATAAAATTATTGAAATGTTATTTATCGAACACAAGTAATTGATTTTAGTGCTTTTTCCCTCTTTGTCTGTTTATATTGTAGAACATGAGAACCAAAATAAAATAATGGACTAAAATTTCTGGCATGAATTCAACCTCCATTCCCACGGATCTAAAGTTATGTAGTTTTTAAATATTCATGACAAGAAATATACCACCTCTTATTTGTTCTCCTTTCGTTTTATCTCCAGAAATAAAGACGCATATATGGCATGAATTAGTCTACATAGTTACTCACGGAAATATCCGAAAAATATTAGTTTTAAAGGTGATCCGACAGGCCATATCGTTCTGAGGTTGTAAGTGGTTTCTACTTACCGTAGAAAATACCAGTTCATTTTGAAGTTTTATGGAAAAACTAGCAGTTTATTGTAATGTTCCTTCCACGTCGAAATCATCGCAGACATTTGTTTTTGTTTTTTTTTTTGTTAAACTTTTTGAAGCATTTGAATTTGAAGCATTGTTAAGCTTAAGAAATACTTAACTTACTAAATAATCTTATATCCGTTAAAAAAGCCTTGTACAGAGTTATTCTGAAAAGATTGTGTTTTCGTAGAAGACAGTGGTGCAGCAAATGTTAATGACAGAGAAATATTAGTAATTGCTCTACAGCCTCGTGTTTTATTGATCTGGTATGGTGGAGGAGGTATGAAAAGATGAGAACCTGTCACTTTGTGGGGAAAAACCCTTCACAAAAATAATATTCCTAGAAGTTGTGTGTCGTTTCTTTCCGGAATCAGTGCACTCGCGTATTGGATATGTATACATACAGATGATTACGGTAAGGCTCATTGGGGCTGGTTGGTGTTTAGAAGGGTGGAAGAGTCATGGCGTCGTGATTTATGACGCGCAACACCGGAAGTTCACGTACATACGGCCGAACGTACAGACAGCGTTCGGCGTTGGGCGTGAAATCACCCGTGCACAACACATAAGCGGGCCCAACTCCGTAGGTTAAAAATGGGACAAATGGTTGTTGGGAACAATGAACGCTGGTACAGGTCACTGTTTAGAGGACAATGAGAAAAGAGATCAGGAAAGTGAGATAATAACCTCTAAAACTGGGAAATATTATTGGGATCTAATCCCTATTAAAACTATGTATTTGATTTTTTTTTTGTAGGTTGGGAAGTCTCTTTTCAGTACCTACTGTTTCGACCGTAAAGGAACTTTTAGGACTACTTTCGAACTAGAGTGAGTAATCATTACAGCACTTCAACTTCTTCTTGGAGAATTCTATATGGAAAACTCAGTTGTGCTGTGTTTTCCAAGAGTGGGGTTATTTCGAAATTAGATCCGTGGTAGTTTGAATTTTCGGACTCTAGGACTATTATTCTCATCTATTTGCAAAAATATTACCTGTTCTTGTCATAGAAATAGAGAGGAAGAGACACTAAAGTTAGATCCATCATTCAAATGTTCAGTTTCAGTTCTGATGGTGTTGTGTGTGATTCTATAATTCAATCGTGAAGTTTATTTATTTGTTTATTTATTTATTTATTGAAAACATCTGCAGGTGTGCCAAAAAACAAAAAAAAAACAAGATGGAACAGGGCTCACTAGAATTTCGCCTGAATTTTACACAACAAGACTGGCCCTTCAAAGCATAAGGGGTGGTCCAAAGTTACGGTTGTTGTTGGTTCTATGCATAGCAAGCGCAGCTTCCGCTTAAAATCCAAATTTAACTCCTGGTGAATCGGATTGGAGGAGACGAATCGAAATTCAGATTTGTTAGGTTTTGCTTGCTCTTCTTCCAGAAGTAGAAAGTTTGAGTTAGTGATACATAGAACAACACAGGCGAGTAATTCAAGTTCCAGTAATTTTGGCGCAACCTTTTGTTACGTTCCCGTATTCAGTTAACTTCTTGCGTCCAGTTCTTAGTCGGACCCGGCCAATTCCTTATTCAAATGTATTCCAGCACCTGGAACAGTACGCGAGGGGCGTGGTTGTCTTCTAACGTCAGTCTTCGCAGCTCAGGGATCATTTTATGGTTCGTGGGAGTGGTTGGCTAGCGCGTATGTTTGAAGGTGTTTGTACCAAGAGGGGCTGTTCTGCTGGTGAACGAATGACAGATTACGACTTTTGTGGGAAACTTAGAGATTGCTGAGGTAATAAGGGAGGCAGAGATGTGAACGCACGTACGTGAGATGTATGTAGCTTCCTCGTGAAAAGGATTTGAATTTTAAAAGATGTCCTCTTGGGTCGAACTGGATTTTTTTTATAATGCCTATCTATTATTTTACATCATGGAAGTTTGCTTTTGCAGAAGGAGGGTGTGACTTTTGTTCTCCGTTGGACGTGCAAGTGATTATAGTTTTGAGATTCACATGTGCAAGCAGTGCACCGAATTCTAGCCTTATAATTCTATATATAAAAATTAAAAATTCTAGCCTTTAAAAAAATAATTCCAAAATAATATTTCTAGTATTATAGTTCTATTTCTTATAATTCTTATAATTCTAGCCATATGGATAACGGTTGCTGATTATATTAGATCACTTGTTCAAATCAGTCATTTACACAGAAAAAAATAAGAAATTAATTCACTAGTTATTTCTTCCCTGGAGAGCCTCATTTCCATGAATCCATGGAACCAGTCTTTTCTAAAAATTGGTCAGTTGTCGTGGTCGTGCGAAGGTGTGATCGCTACCATTTAAAAAATTTACTAGTGTGTTTTCTTTTCCTCTCGAAGTTTCACATAGAATTCTGTGCTTGTTCTGAGAGAGGAGTTCAAGTATGTGCGTCATTGCGTCAAGCTCCATAAATTATATAGTTTCTTTTGAAACACCCAAGTGGTTTATTAGAGATATCTGCAAACCTCAATGGTATTCCCCCTATCCACACCATTGTAAAAGGCCAGGAGCAGTTCTCTATTCTTTCACTATGTGTCCTCGAGGTCATGCGCTACCGTAGTCCAATCTGCATAATTGGCTCAGTTTTTCTGTCAAGTACATATCGGGGTTGTCATATCGTTTATCCTATAAAGATGTGCACGGCGATGCATACACGCATCTGAACAGTCAGGGTGAATGTGCTGTTTGCCGATTTTCTCTTCGCAGGACGGACAGCTAGCGTAAAATGTTAGCATGCGCAACGGTGCGTAACGCAACAAACACCGCATCATTTCCGTAGGTAGTTGTGTTGTGTACGGTATGGCACGATTGATGACATATTCTGCGGTCACACTCATCAAATGGGCAACGTCTGCGAAAGAGGAGGAGGAACGGAAACGATTTGTTCAGGAAATAGGACGTTGTATCGTGATCGAAAGTCGACAGCTGGCCAGCTTCCTTTTAGATTCAATCACTACGGAATAGTCTAGAAGTCCATCCTTTCGAAATTGTAAGAATTCACTTTTTTTAAAACCAGAGAGAGGTTTTTTGCGGCTTCAAAACTGACCGTAGGTGGAACTTATGACGAAAAAATCGAAATTATTCATGGTTCGAGAAACGTTCTATAGAGCGATGACTCGGCAGGGGAGCACTCTATTTGTTAGTGATTTATGAACTTTCAGAAATCACATTAATCTATAAGTAATAAGTAAAAATAAGATAGTAATAAGATGTAATAGATAAGGTAAAACATCGAATTAGTGATTTTAGATGCAAAAAACTGAAAACTCTCTTCGGCTGGAAGAGAAGAAACAAGGCCATTTCATTTAAAAAAAAAGTTTTGTCGCAAATTTTGTGCAAAAAAAGTGTTTTCCAGGCTCTTAAACATGTTTCCCGTGGCCAAACTTTTAACGTTTCCAAAACTTCATATGGAACTATAGCTGTGGGTGAGCACCTTCAGGTGGGGAATGCTCGGCAGCTCTGCGCAATGAAAGTCAGGGTTTAGTCAAAGATTTCATGCTGCCTCTAGGTATTTGACTTTTTTGAGTTGAGCTTGGCAGTTCGCGAGACGACAGGAGTTTTTTTTTTCAAATTACTAAATTGTCCCCTGCTTTATTGTTCGCGTGACTTATCCCTGCTTATTCTCATTTTACTCTTTTCTCGTGGCTGGATTTTCTATTCTTTATTTGTATTCATTTCTTGCCTCTTACTCTGGGCACGCCTTTGAGCGTAATAAATAAATAAATAAATAAATAAACTGGGTAACTTTCGCTATGTAGCTCTTCAAGTTATAGTACGTTCCGAAACGTATACTCACATGCCCGATTGCATTTAGTACAAGGAATCAGACACATATAGGTGTCTGACTACGTGTACGACCTCAGGGGATGAGTATTCTGTTCCTTTTTTTCGGCCACTGCTAGAGAACCTCGTCAATAAGTTCCAGAAGTCCCGTGCTCTCAGTCTCCTGACTTCTTTTCCTGTCTTCTTAGTAAAGGCCAGACCATATAATCGTTCTCGATGTCAATCAATATAAACTGCTTGACTGCATTGTTATCGCACAGTATCGATGACAAGTACTTTGTGTGTCATCACCTGGTCTGCGGAACAAAAGCGTCAAGTGTTCTCGTGGTCGGCACCTGCAGCTGTCTTCCCATTGCGCAATCGTCACATACACATGTTCCATGTACTCGCCGATGCTAACCCTCTTACACGGAGCATCGTTTGGGGCTAACTCACCAAGAGTCACGAGCCATACACCTCCCACTTCTCAATTTTTCCTCCTTTTGAGGTGCGGGAACTTCAAACACCACCACAATGTGATAGGGCGTAAATTGGATGTGCGATCTACAAGGTCGGATCAAAGACAACCGAACGAACCGGCCGGGAGACGTTACCGCAACGACGACCGCCGTGTGTCGTTTTAATTTAATGAGGAGTTAGAATGAGAACAGTCAAAGCATAACTGGACTCTTCGGTCGGGGTTTGGTGGAGCGAACTGTGACGAAAGGTTTTTAAATGGTAACTGTTCAGAGTGAAATAACAGTACATATCTATTTACAGTCGGTAACTCTGTTAGTTTAAACAGTTGGTAACTTTGTTAATTGAAATTAGCACGAACATATTGTTCCTTTTGTTACGACAAGTCTTCTTATTTATTCTCACTTTTTTGTGTTCCTTATATTTCTCTAGTTGAGTATTGAAGCACCAAAATAGCGAAATCAATGTTCAAAAACTAGAAAGTAACTAACTAAAAAAAACTAAAAACGAAAATAACTAAAAAAAAGTAGAATAAAACTTTGTATGCTTCTTCAAACTTCTTTCAACAGCGTTTTATCGCTTCATTTGTATTTTTGTACGGGTTAACGCGCTGAACGTTGATAGCAGAGTGATATTAAGGTGTAGTTTCTACCAGGAAGGAAGGTGAACAGTTTTGAAGCCTGAAATCTTGCAGTAGCAGATCATAGATGGACGAATTTGACTCAACATTTTCTGGGAATCAGCAAAATAACAAACACTATCCTGCTTTTGATCCTGTTTTTAGTAGTTGATAAATAGAAAATTAACTGTGCTAAATGATAGTGGATGATGTGGAATGAATTCTTCTTTTTTTTATAACATATCTCTTTCAAGCGTGTCAAATTGCTCAAATTAATTTTTGCTGGCTACGTAAGTTTCAAACTAATCAGGTGTCTGTCCTCATTGAAATATTCCTGCATAGCGACCAGATAAAACCGTTGTCGCGCATTCAATCTTTTCTGGGAGAATGTTTGTAAGAAGATCTCATTTTTAGAGAAGGTAAAAATGGCTGAAACTAGACATGACATGTGAAGATTATCAAGTATCAATACCTGTCTGAACTAGAATCTTAGCAACTCGCCTTTCCTATTTTCTTTCTATCCGTGAGGAAAACGTAGAGGCACAAAAGAGAAAACACTACTTGATTAAGAAAAAAATCTCCAATGTGCCTGATATGTTCAAGTTGAAGAAATAGTGTGGTATCCACACAGACTATCCAAGACTA
Organism: Necator americanus; assembly: GCF_031761385.1. Classification (NCBI taxonomy): domain Eukaryota; kingdom Metazoa; phylum Nematoda; class Chromadorea; order Rhabditida; family Ancylostomatidae; genus Necator; species Necator americanus. The sequence goes on along the minus strand of NC_087372.1, from coordinate 754,874 downwards.
GAAGATTCCGAATATTGGCTTTTTGCAACTGAATCACAACCCCACGTGCAGGTTGCTGGGTCCACAGTTAATGAGGCGGCTTGGGCCTAGCCCTTTTTCGGTTATTGACACCTTAGATAGACCTCCATGTTTCCAAGGAAATTTATGTTCTAGGAGGGCATTGGCATATGAAGTTGCTCGCTCGCTATTCGCTACGAGAACCTCAAGGGACCGGAGAAGTCGGTCGACTTCAAACGCAAAGTTTTCTATTAGCAACGAAGCCGTCGATGGCAGGCCTTTCGTTTTATTTACGACTCCCGCCATAGAGTGTTTTATTAGTGGACTGGGATCTACAAGAATTATGACTGTTTGTCTTCTTCTGATTTCTTATCCCGAAGAGACTTACCCGATGCCGCTCACGGCTTGGATTGGTGGCTGCGAAGAGGAAGAGAGGCAAATGAATTATGGCGTCGGTGGTTAGCAGCGTATGTAGCTATAAACAAATTCACTGCTGAAATTATTGGGACGGGCTTCAATTCATAGCTCAGCGAGATCCGTAGAAACGCGTTCTTAACTGGATATCTACTCATTGTACACCAGTTCCAAGCTATTTTGCTATGCTGATATCGAATTGTTTTTGCTAAAGTGCATATTGTCACCTCTAAACTCGCCTCAGACCACTGGATGCTAAACTTTGAGCTCAGTCTCATAATAAAAAAAATGCTCGTCATAAAATATTAAACTCTCCTGCGAAAACATACCAACATACCTGCCACTTCTGGAGACGAATATCCTAAAATCGCATCGGTTTGCTCATTTAGCTGGCCAACTACATACTAGAACCACTAGGAAACACTTCCGGAACGTGCTGAGTGCTATGAAATATTTCTGAAAGTTTTAATCAACCATCTCAGCTAACAGCTGTGATACAAACATTTGCGTATATTGGTTTAGCAGAGCATACACGGCTGCGAAATCCTCGTAACAAATGTACCCTATCTGTTCTAAACAATCTGACGGGAAAAAAAACCGTGTATCTTCTTCCAGACATGAGTTCAGGTTCGTTGTTTGACTTAAGATGTACACTCATGTATAAGTCGGCGTCCCCACATTGTTTGTGGAACGTGATAGATGTTATCTCTGGGAAGCTGAAGGCTTCTTGGAACGTTAAGGAAAAAATAGAAAGCAAGGGAAGTAGCGGGACTTTCAAGAGAAGAGTTTAATTAATTTCCTCTATTGACCAGTGGATCACTAACCTGTTTTATGACGATCGCTGGATACCTCCATTTGAAAAAAATCAACTTGCGAATAGAGATCCTAATTATATAGATGTCAAGCAATATTTTTTTTAAACCAAGGTGTAAAGGTTTCGAAACTGGATCTAGGATTATTTCCATATTGAAGGAAACTGTGCTTAGGGCACGAAGCCATTCTCTAACATGGCAACGTACTCATTTTATACATGGCTCTTCGAAGAAGTAGCACACAAACTTTGAAAATCGTGTATTTCGTGGGAGTGCAGATGTTTTAGTACATAGCTGGACATCAAAGCTAAATCATTTATTTCAAGCTGTTTAGGAAGATCCATGTTATAGCTACCTGGAACTTCCATTTCACTTGTGGAAAAAGTGCAGCTGGTATTTAAATAGACTACCTGTGACTGACTACGGTAGCTGTTACGGGTGTAAGTGATCCATTGCAGCAAGAGCAAGAAATTATTCGCTGCTATACCGTAGCCTGGTGGGCTCTTGATTATCTTGCCTATCCTGACGCGATGATTTCCCGGCGGAGTACGGCGAAAGTTACGACTTTAATGTCACTTGATATGTCGTGTTTATAGATGTGGATAACGTGTGGATTTCATTCGTTTGGTGGAGAAGAGTTGGGAATTAGGTACATAGGTTGGGGCCCACAAATAAGGGAAAATGAGGAACTTGAGGGAAGAGCTGGACAGTGCAGGAGTTACACCTATGCCTTCAGCTCGGAGCTATTAGAAACTCACGAATTATGTCCTGAGAAGATCAGGGAAATACACAGGGTCCAAGTGCGGATGTGAGATTACTTAGGGTAGTGGATTGACACGTACTTGAGATGTAAAAGGGAAGTTGAGTACTTCTACCATCGTAGCGGAATCATCGGATAATTTTAGTATTCTTGGTATTTTGTCGTTCTTTGATAACTTCTGTTTCCTATATTTATTTGCGGCCTTCGCAAAAATATTCTTTCGCTAAATATTGATATACTAAATAATAAATATAAATACATAATATAATAAATACTAATTAAAAACATTAAAAGTAGTTTATAATTCCTTACAAATTACATAGTTCCACCACATGCTATTCGCTGCTTTCTCTGTAGATCACCTTACTCTGCTTTTTCTAAATGTAAGCATCAGCTTTATTTCTTGAATCACGCTTTCAACAATTACGTTTTTTGCTTTGTTTTATCTAGACAATGTTCGAAAATTTGGCTCCTTTTGAAGAGATTAGTTTTTTTTTTCAAAAAAAAGTGACAGAACAGAATGCATTTTGGTAGATTTTCTGTCCGCTGGACTCCATCACGCTTTGTCTGAAGCCATTGTACGAGGATATACATACGGAGAACGGAAGATAAGTTTGCATTCGAAAAGTGGGTAAAACCTATGTTCTGTGTATGTATGTGTGGCCATTTCGCTATGAACGAATAGAATGTTAAAGAAGTAATACCACTCAGTGAAATCAATAGAAAATATTAGGTAAAGCTAACAGATCCGACAAATATGGAGATTTTATTAAGTGGAAGTTGCAAATGTAAGGTAAAAAAAAGCTCCCGACGTCTCCGATGTCGCAGTCCTGTCTGTTTCCATTACAGAATTATGTCAAAATGTTAATGAGCTAACTCTTCCCTGGAATTAAATCTTTTCCAAACACGGTAATCTCAAAAAGAAAAACCAAAAGTCGGTTGGTTTTTTTCGAGGCTGAGAAACGCCTATCCTTCAGAACGTTCCATTCTGCGGAGACATTCAAATTGACAGTCCTCTTGAATTTACGAGGGTCTCATAAATGTATGAGAAACCGTTACTGAGGTCGAGGCGAAAGCGGAGAGGTTCGAGTGAGTTGGTATGTGTATGTGTCAGTTAATCATCTGCCATTGCCTATTGCAAACTAGATAAATGGCTGTCGGCTCGGATCAAAGCCGTACGGACACCTTAGCAGCCGGCTATTTATTGCGCGTCGATTTGTCGTCGCTGAGCGTCTCCTATTAGCGCCATCAAGTCACACCAAAACATTGAGGGATTGTTATGAGACTCGCAGGTTGAACGCTATCTTCCTGCTATCACTTTCACGTAGAATTCGAAGGAACGTCACTGAAGAGCCGTTAGGGTTAACAGAACGCACCACTTTCAGGGGAAAAATGTTTAAAGAGCTATCTAGGATTGCACATAATTACTTCCAATTGTCACTGCCTGCTTATCGTTGTGCGGAGATGTAGCTTCCGGAACTTCTTTACTTCCGGCGCGAATCGACGAATTCCCAACTAATCACACACACACATACACACCCCGCCAAGGCCTAGTCTCCACCTTCTTACCAGAGCAGGTTCCTCCTCAATCATTTCGACCTTCAGTTTCACCTTGAATTGTACAGTAATAGCAACCAGTTTCTTTGCCGGAATCACTGTAGTCCTAGTCGCTGAATGTGGAAACAAACGTCCACTTTATTGGTGAACTGTTTGTATGACTGAGTTTGAACAAATATAGATTCAACTTGGACATGTGGGCGAGCGTCATATCTCTCCTGACGGGGAGCTTGTGGAGAGGCGCGGTGTTCATGAAAGGCACCGTCTGATACACTAGACGCGGCCCCCAAGATCATTTGTTATTTAGACGATCGTAAAAATTTGCATAATAGGTTACGAGGCAAGGCCGCCTGTGTAAATTTTCCCATTGAGAAATGCGACGGGAGTAGTGGAGGGAAGTAAACAAAACTTATTGAAGGACATTGGGGAGGCGAGTTAGGAACGAGGTAAGGGAATTGTTTTGCACTTGGGAGTTTGCAAATCGGTAGCCGAGATAACTGAAATCAGGGAGGATATCGCAATAAAAAAAACGTGAAGGATTAATGCCTGAAGGTTTCGCTGTTATAAGTTCACAACCGTAACTGTCATATTTATTTTTGTGTGGGCCTATTGTTTGCGATAATTCAGGCACCTGAGCCTGAGCGTTAGTAATTAGATGAAAAAATATATAAGTGGATCAAAAAGAATTGAATGCATAAAACTTTGATCATTGAAAAGCTAGGAAGTTACGTGAAAGTCCCTTAGAATAAACGAGGATATAATAATTTAGTAAAGGACAGAGGAAATTGAAAAAAAATTAGTGAAATAAAAGTGGCTTCATGTAGGGATCTGTTAAAAAGTAGCCATTTTAGTATACAACTAAAAAGGGATCCTCTCCCTATCACCACTGAATTATGAACGCCTTTTGTAACCCACCTCGGGTTCAAACTCCTTTTCTTCACTGAACATGGAACTGAATGTTTTCTATCAGTACAAAGGGAATCAAGGCTGTTAGAAGGAAAACAAACTCAGAAGAACTTAAAAGATTTTGAGTAAAAAATTACTTCTTCTGCAAAAGAGGAAACACTTGAGATTATTTGCTTTACTTGAGAGATGTAAATTAGAAGTTCCAACCACTATATCTTTGTCAGCATTTTTTTTTATAACATGAACATAATATGAAGAATATATGTATGCGGGAAATAGCTTAGTTTGTTTTCTTTTCAAACCAAGCTCAGAGATTTTATTGTGTAAATAAAATTCGTCTGCGGGGAAGTTACAAAAATTGAGCGAAAATTTGTCGATCTCAAAAATATGAGAGGCGAAACCGATAAGTCTGACGGTAGAAAAGCACATGGAAAGCAAAACCATAAAGAAAGCAAGACAGCAATTTTAGTTCTATCGAGAAATACCACGGGCAAAAGTTTCACAACTACAAATCCTCCTACTATCGTTATTTTTAAAGACAGGAATCCTCTGAACTACTGGTTGCGACTAACCCAACTGTGATTTACAGAACTTCAACTCGACGACGATGGTTGTCCGCTTTGCCCGCTGTGCGGTGATAAGCTGCCCGAATCCGAATGGTCGCACCATATTGAACACGAGAGAAATAAGCTTATCGGTGTTATCCAGAGGTAGGTGGCGTAGAATTTCAATATCAACCTCGGTTTCGTATCTGCTCACCTACTCTGCGGCACAGATTAAGGGCTTGGGTGCTGTGGTAGATTGCGAAAATTTGCGATGTAATGGGATGTTTCAGTGTGAAGGAATCAAAACTGATGGAGCCTTCAAGCAATGCGGAGCAATCACGGCGAAAACGAGAACTTGAACTCTTAAGGATCCGGAATAACCAGCAGAAGCGGTTGGCACGTAGGTTTTGCAGTCATTCTGGCCTTTTCAGGATCTTGAGACTATCGTAAGAAGATGAGTTCATTTTTTCTGAATATGAGAGAATTGCGCAAGCTACATATTCATGCTGGCTTAGTCTTTAAGTGGTGTAGCAGACATTTTTTTAAAAGAAATTCATTGTTGAAGCGCAAAACACTGAAAATCAAGGCAACTAACTGTACATGATGGGGCCCCTATTTATTTCTTGTATTCCTATTTGGAAAAATTTTCATAACTAAGTTGATGTTTGCCGTTTTGATGTGTTGATATGGTCCGTGTGAGAAATTGGGCTGATGTTGGTATATAATTAGTTGCTGCAGTTTTCTTTATATCTCTCCTCAAGCATAAATTATATCCACCGCATCATGACACCGACTGAAAGAAAGTCTTCAGGAATACGAATGAGTTTTTCGTAAATCGATTTCGTTGCTTCTGCCGAAGTGGAGAAGGCATTAAGGAACTTGGGTTGCTCTTCCCATAGTTCATTAATGCTAAATTAAAATCTTGATTAAATAGTCCATAAGAGTATTTCCGACAATTTCATGGGTCGATGTAGTATCTGGCATCAGTGGCGAAATCCTCCATCGACCAATTTTGTTTGGCCCAATCCTGCAGAATCTGAAATGCCTGTCACATAGAACGAACGTGTAGCTGATTTAATCCATTTAGATCTTGCGGCACTTTCGTGACTTGGGCAACTTTACATTTTTTTGTGCTTTGGTGGCGTAATCTCAGAAATTCTTCTCAAAGCCCTCAAAGCTTTTTATCTAGCTGTAAATCATTATTATTGCTGCTAAACTACCATAGAAGCCTGGTCTTCTCTTAAAATTATGATGTTACTCCCTAAAAAAACAACTTTGTTTGAAAAGGAGATTTTCATTTTAGTGAAATGTATTGCAGGAACATTATGTAGCAATACAACCAAAAACAGTTTGAGGAGCCTGATCTACTTATTCGAATGTATAATATTTTTCCAAAAACCCATGCTAAATTACATGTGAAACCTACTGAGTTTCTGTATTTTTCTTAAAACTTCTTTATTTCTTCCATTTCGCACTCTATCTTCGTTTGATATGTTAGTTATGAATTCTTTGAAATCTGGAACTCAGCCTACTCATTTTCGTCTCCTACAGTGTTCAATTGTTCAACTGAATTCTATTTATTTATTCACATACATCAATGGTGCACCAGAAAAGAAAGATAAAAAAAAATGGAACACACTTTGTCTGAGTCAGAAAATCTTAGGAACAAAAAGAAACTACAAACTCTACTGAAACCGGAACCCAATTTATTGCCAGAGAATTTTGCATTTCGGCCGTTTCGACCCTTCTTTTAGATGTTAAAAGGAGCACCACCGTGAAATAAACAAATATTTCAGTGAAACGCGGCACCACGACTCTGATGCGTGACACACTTACTCCATTCAGCCGTCAGGTACGAATCTGAGATTCTTCCCTGAACTTCAATATTTTAGCCAAAAGGTTCACATCGCACACGGTGCTCACGTGTTTCCGATCCGGAAAGCGTGTTGGTTTAGTGTAAATCCGAGGCGGCTATTGTAACCGTTCGCCGAGAGCGTCTGCCAGGTGTACGAAAGGCAGTAAATATGGCAAATGCTTAGCAAATATCATCATAAACGTCCGACATGAGGCGACCTCAATTATGCGAATCGTGCCATTCAACGTAGTCATAAAATGTAACGTAACCCAGCCGCGCACACGGTTACGCAACTCGGTCACTGTAGGCACCTTAGGTGGATTAAGTATGCGTCTTTTGCACCTATTTTACATGGAGGAGGTACATCTTTGATGTGAGGAAAGAAGTCTTATTGTAAGCCTCACAGTTACGGTTACGTCGTCGGCATCGAATTCTTCGATAACATAGTGTTTTATGTAGGAAGATTTGCAAAACAAATCAGATCAAAATAGATTTTTTTAAAGAATATCAAGTAAGAACAAATGAAGGCATGCACATTTTAACCTTATCATCACCATTTCCATCTAACTTTGTTACTGTTGGAATTTCCTCTTCCAAGAGGTGGATCCAAAAAGTTCGCTTGCCTGCTTATTTTTCGGAAAGGCGAATAAAGCAAATTCAAATGTTAATGCACGTGAGACCGAGTAATGCAGTAAACAACTAATGTTTTCTCGGCAGTGTTCAAGATTTTCCCTTCGTTGACTGTATCTCACGTTATTGCTATCGGAACAAAAAAAGAAGAAAGAGCTTCTTGTTAAAACGTTCCCAATAAATGTTAAAAATGGATTATATAAGATATATGTGTATGTGTATATCTATGCGAAACTTTTTCTTTTTCTGCGACAAAAATTATTTCTTCTTCTTTATCGATCGAGTGAACAACCAGTCTGGTCGACTGTTTCATTTTGTGGTTCTTGTTTCTTAGGATTCCCATCTCTCTTTTTTATTTTTTGTCGAATCCTCAGTTCGGGCATGGCGCAGTTGGTAGGAGGTACCGCTGTTAATGCACGGTCGATAGTCCGAAAGCGCCAGATAGTTTCAACCAAGCCATTCATCCCTCAGAGGTCGACGAACGGGTAGCAGACTAAACCCTTGTCAGGCCCTTGTCCTTGTATAGGCTAGAGAGGCTTTCGTGAACCCGAAGCGATTCCGAATTGTAAACGCGTCGGCGCATCCCAAGCGGATTGATTAACGCCGGATTCTTCATATACATATTCATTTTATATAAATCGTGAGATCAATTGATTTCTGCGGCAGATGCGTTTTTAAGCTTAAATACATTTCCAACATGTAGGTCATTACTTTAAAAAAGTGTCAGAGGACAAGCGTAAGGCAAATTTTCGAAAGAAAATTCACAGCGGCTTTGTCTATTCATGAAAATTTTATCTTATGCTCCAAAGAATTTCGATTGATGGTCGGTTTCGTTTGAAGATATTTGTTTTTTCAGTCAAACGATGAAAGCGGCTCAAGCGGTTCTCCGGAGGTGAAAAAAGAAGAAGCAGATTGTTTCAGCGGAATCAAATGCTTCTCGTGTCATGTAAGATTGAATCTAACACTATTTTTACGCATGACTTTGGAAGAAAACCTCTTCAGAGAACAACAGAGTACGGCATTGTGTCGAGTTCATTCGAGCAGCCACGTTGCCAGGAATGTTTCGATATGCTGAGAAGTCAAGCAGGCGCGCTTCCGGCTACGGTATGTTCATCTTCTATTTGACATTCACACCAGTATATCTTTTCCTAGAGCGGAAGATGCATAAACGCACAGTTTGAGCAGGTGTTTAATAGTGCTAATCCGATTACGTAGGGGGTCGGTAGCCACTAGTGGCAAAAGAACAACGGAGATAAGGCTCGCTTTTGGAGCGGACTAATGAGGTTGCATCACCTCATTGAGGCCTTATTCATTATCTTCCAAGGTGACCGCCACCTTCCAAGAAGGCCGATAGACGACGATCTGTCATAGGGCAACGCCTAACCGTTCACTTACCCGAACACAACTCTTTGGACCGTGTTCCGACTTTCACACGTTGAGAGAGAACCGGAGAGGAAAGAATAAAAGATTGCTGCTATGTTTAGCACCCAGTGAGACTACAATACACCTAGGGACACCAAGCAGTTACGAACGAAAATTATTTTTACTTCATGTTATAAAATAGTATCTTTTCGAGTACCCATTCAATGTAGGGTTTTTTTTTGTGAATGAATCAAAATTATTGTCTCGAGTGAATTCTCGCTTTAGTACTAACGTCTTTGGAGTCTAACGTCGTACAGCTTTTTGTACAGCTTAACAAGAAGAGAGGAACTGGACATATGTCATTAAGATCTGAATTTGTTGGTAAACCACTTCCTGGAATACTTTGTTGTACTATAATGTTATAACGGCGTCAGTCGTTCAACAATGCATTGACCTGCTGATCTAAATAGATCAATAGCAAACCGACGTTCTCTACGCAGGCACTTTTTTCGATCCCCATCTATCCATCTTCGTTGCCTCGTTATTGTTCTTTATTACATTTTTGTTATTCTCTCTTCTGGCTTTTGATCCGCAGTATAGATCCGGGCAGTGCAGCAACTATCTCTTCAGTTGTCGTTAGCATATTCACACTGATTCTTGCGTTTTATCACAGCAAGTCCCCATCAACTCTAAATGCAGCTGCAGAATTTCCTAGTTCCATATTCCCACTGAGCAACCTCCCCCTAATCCAACCTATCATAGTTCGGAAAAGTCTCTGCAATGGATTTTATGCTCAAACAATTCCTTTTTCAATTCACTCATAGTTCATATCCACCTTTTTCGCAGAAAACAGTGTGTGGATATGTTTGTTTTTTCCGAATACAAATATCAATTGACCTATTCCGATCGAATTTTGCACACGAACATTTTTGGACGGAGCGAAAGCTATTTTTCTTCTAAAAGTTGACAGGCTATGTTGATTTATTTATTTTCACACTGTTATTAGGCTTGATGAAACCTTGCCAGTTGTGCTTTGCCTGATCCCTTCGTCGAAAACATTTGTTTTATCAATTCCTCTTCTATATCTCACTGATTTCAATGGAACTTTTACTACAGAGATTCTCACATACTCCATTTGTCGATAGGGCAGCAGTTTGTTAAGTATTCAATGTATGGTGAGGACGGAGCGGAGACGGCGCGAAATGTAGGATCTGGCAACCCCTTCCAAATTTCATGCTATATAGTAAGGGGTTATTCTGTCACGTGTGTGTTCCAGTCATTCCCGAAAACACTGAGACGGGTCCTACTGAGTAGAAGTGGTGCGTCGACACCAGGACACCACAAAATGGCCTGAGACGTTTCCCACGGCGTCAAGTTGATCCGGTGGCGCCAGAAACCTATAAAATGGGATGGGACAGGTCCACGGAGTCGAACTGGTGCGTCGGCGCCAGAAAGCTATAAAAGAGGGGGGGGGGGGAAGAATTGGAAAGGGGGAAGGGACCGCCGCATCCTTAGTCTTCCCCACGTTTCCTTCACTAGGTTGGTCAGATTCTTCTTTGAGAAGCTGGAAACACGCTTAAATAGTAAGTAACTGTTTTCGTGATCTGACTTAAAGGCATCACCCCACGAATCTGAGGTGGTACAGATTTCAGGTGGAGTATTCGTATAAGGGATAGTAGATTATGGAGAGGAAGGTGATTACGTCCATTTCTTCCTAATTGCCGTAAAAAAAGGCCCGGAAGATGCGGCGCCGCACAAGGCGGCGCGCTCCAGTCGAACTCCCTGGTGAAAATAGTGCGCCAGAACGCCTGAAGCCGTATCTTCCGGGCCGTTTTTTTACGGCAATTAGGAGGAAATGGACGGAATCACCCCCTCTCCATAATCTACTATCCTGTATACGAATACTCCAAAATCCGTACCACCTCGGATTTGTGGAGTGATGCCTTTAAAACCTTATCTTTCCCACAGTAGGATGATGACCTTTGCGTTATTTGCTGTTAGCACTTCATTCTGTGCTAATTGTTGAGAGAAAAGAGGAGAAAAACTCATATTTCGAATATTATCTCCATATTTTGGCGGTATCGAAGAAAAATAGGTAAAAAATCAAGTTTGAATACTCTCAATAATATATAGTACTGCCAAATTTTGGAATCAGGAACTCTTTTATCAATGCTTGAATTTTTTTTTAAAACTAGGAAAGCATCTTTTAAAAATGGAAATCCAACTCTATAGAGAATGCCACTGCTTTCAATTTTTATTGATCAGTGAAGGCGAGCGAAGTGATCGCCACAAAAGGCTCGAAGTCCGTCGGTTTAGTCGATCATTTACACTAGTTATACATATACAAAGTCGAACCGCATATGTAGATTTAAGTTTTTTTTTGTTTGTTCAGGAGTCACTAATTTTTGTTCCGTCCGAGTTGATTTCTCCTATTTAGGTTTATATTTATCTTTATTATCAGTCTGATTTCGACGTTAGCTGCTAGAATTGTAGCTGAGCAGCTGCTATCTCCAGTAATTGTTGTTTAATAGTAAACCAGCTGCTATCCATTTGTACATGGTATTTCCGAGGTCATCGTAGTTCTTTTTCGTATATAAACACAGCGTGTCACGATTTTGACGTAGCGTAAAATCACAATGAAAGCGTAAAGTTCGTGTAGTGGATTGGGGAACCCAGTTCATCTTGTTGGTCTGCTCATCTGTCTCTGATCGTCATAAAAAAGTGTGGAAGCGTTATTTCCAAAAACGTACGTTAGAACGCGCTTCTATGTACACGTTTCGGCCACCTCAGCAGCCTATTCAGTTGTTTTACTTGAATACGTAGGCGAGAAGATATTACTGATTTCCGACCGCTCGCACTTGAATGCGACGCGTGCGCAGAGGTAGTTGCAGCTGGAGTCGTGAAAAAAAAACGGCGCCTTTTAAACGACGATTTTTAAACGGGAGGGATGAACGGAACCATGCTGGGTTCCGCATTCCACTACCCAAGCTCTACGCTTTCGCTGTGGGTTTTGCACCACGTCAAAATGGTGATACGCTGCCTCTAATGTACCATTCTAAAATACCACTTTCTAAACCCTTCAATATTACTCGACTGAGCTAACGTAAGTTGCCAATAAAATCGCCTTACCTTTACAACTACCTCTTTTTTTTTATCCTGTGCTATTGATCGATTCTATTGAAATGTGAGAGAGCTGTGTCGTCACCACACAACAGCAATAAAATGAAGATATCCACGCATTCAAAGTCGTATTCTCACTACCCAAATCAATCAGTTTTCTCGATTTTAGCTAACAAGCATAATGGACCTTCGCACGACGGTGATGAGCCCATCGACATCGTCGAACAATTCACCGCCTGCAGAGAAGAAGTGTCGTGTTGAGTGACATCAACACCGTCTTCTTCTCACCAACGAATACCAATTGATACTAGTTATTCTTCTTTTATTCTCGCCCTCCTCTTCATCTTCTTTCCAAAGATGCCCGTCTAGTTTTCGTACCTACTATGTTGTACTCTCAATTTATTTGACGGACGGCTACTATAATACTTACTATATTACTTAATGTCATCTAGATCATCTTTGAGGCCAACACATTCTAAACTAGTGGTTTTCCTTTTTTTTCAGTTTGCACTTCATTACTTCTTTTTTCCTTTTCTCCTACTTTTTTTTTGTACAGAAATTTATGCGTTTTTCTTTCTTTTGTGAATTAAAAGTGATTTCCTGGTCTGTGATTGCAGAAGTTATCATGTCAGCATCACAAGTGTTTATTTCATTCTCAATCTTCAAATAATGGAATGGCAAATACTAAAAACCAAGCTGAAACGACACCCGATTGCAGTGAAAGGCTTATTTAGAGACAACCCGAAGTCAAACTGGGTCAGACATCGACGTATGGTAATTGTGATTAACGTAGTTCATACCAGTTATTACTAGAAACGACCAGGGTTAAAATATCGAAAGTATTACAGAGTTATGGATTTTACTGTTGACAACATCTTACGAGGATCATTTACCGTTGCATTTTTCCTCTTCTACATTTTGTGACACTGGCGTGATGGGAGTGGTAGCTTCCGGGATGGGTGGTAAACCTAAACATGCGACTTGAAAAGTGTCGTAGCGTATGTACGGTGATATCAATCGATAAAGAAAGAGGGCGTGAAATTACACCTGGGATCGTATGTATTCACGGTACCGAATATCGCATATCGTAGCGTATGTAAGAGACGTGACTGCCGCAACTCACGCTGTTTTATTTTCTTAGGAACACACTCCCTCTTTCCTCTGCTCTTCTCCCAATCAATCATACTGCATATTCCGTTGAAGCTTCTCTGCTTTATTTGCAAAAAAAACTCGCATTTTAATGGAGAATAGTGCACCGGAGTGGTGAATGTAGTGCCGATTCTGGCTGGCTAATCCGAACATGGCCAGAAGGATATTGATATTGATTGATGACGAGGCTACGGAAAAAGTCTGGATATCGTTCCCCTTTTCCTACATTCTCACAGTTTTGCCAAGACCATAATATCGCAATATTAACAGTCGCTGAGCTGGTAACCGTTGTAGAACTACGCAGGAACAATATCTCTTCCATAAGATGAAATGAATCCCATCCACAACTTTGCTATGTAGAACCCCTCAACGACCGCCGTTGTCATTGAGAAAATCCAATTTTCCTCCACTTATGTACGAAAGGCTGACTGCTCGAATCAAAGGAAGGATCATTCACGTTGTCTGAAATCTGCTGGAACACATCAGAGGAACGAAGTAACGGACATGAATTCCATGGGGTTTCGGTTATGTAAAGAAATAAACAAAATGGCAAGTACACCCTGGAGTCGCCGACTCGCAGAACCTTGAGACTCACAGAGAAACATTTCTACCTGGATATATTCCACAGCAGCGATACTAGGATGCAAATGGCCTCCATACCGATAAGACGTAAGGATGAAAAGCTTGCTGTAACTGCGAATACCTACTTTCTGAAACAGTCACAACGCAGTCCTGTCCACTTTTTCTCGCTATAAAATAGTGCTGTGAAAACAAATCACTATGATCTGTCAAGAAGCGGTTGGTGATGGATAATGAAGCCGCCGGATTCACCTCTTGCATCCAAAAACGTGGACGAGACTTTGCGGTTTACGACAGGTAAGGTGATAAGTAAAGCCGTTCCTTGCTCGATACAGCACAGCCGTATAGTTGCAAGGTGGAGAAAAAAATGCTCTTGGAGGGGTGAAGTAGAAGCGAACTTCTGCCAGAATAACCGCTTTTCCCGCCTTTTTCAGTAATAACATGCCAAAAGTTGAAAGAAATGTACAAATGCGAAGAAAATGAAAAAAACGTTGCGACCACAGGGAAATCCGATCGATGTGATCACGTCGATAAGGCACAACACGACTCGTACTGGCGAGTTCCTCATCCACAAGAAACGTTCTACGACGTTAATCACGAACATGGAAACCCTCATAGGTAGTGGAAGAGCGCGTTAAAGCAATGGTATGGCTACTGCGTATCTCAAAACAAGGATTAACAGTATATGTGCTCTAATGTCTCCAAACTTCGCTTAAATCTCGTTCAGCGGATAATCATCGGGAGACGTAGGTCACCATCAAATGAGATTCTTTTGTCCTGTTTTTCTGCCCATCCCCCACAAGATCACTAAATTCTTTTCGTGCTGCATGTTACCCAAGGCACTCAACACTGTATGAGGACACTGACTAGAACTTTTTTGTAATTCAGCAGCTTTTTTTGTAACTGAAGCTGAAGTTAGTCGTGTATGACATCTTACCGAGTGAATCATCTTGAAATTTGGGGCTAAGCGGCTGATTCCCGAAACTTGTGCGGCGCACTCCTGGGTCAGAAAGACCGCGGGCCAGTCGGGGAACCAAACACTTTCTTAAATAGGATGCTTACTAAATATTATATATGAAAAACCAACAAGGCAACAAATGAATAGATAAAGAAAAAAAAAGAGAAAGAGAAGTCAGAAAATAAATCTTCAGGGCTGTTGAGCTTAAACAGTTTGTCTTCAAATTCATGAGATTTGAGAACAAATTATGATGTTTATGATGTTGGGCTTGGATCATCTATTCGTGCAGCTTGGAACAGTGTCAAATAAATATAGTTTACTCTTCTGGTAATGAGATTATGATGTTCTATACTGAAAATTGTACAGACCTCCAACTATATAGAATTAGATCAGTCAGTTAGAGTTGCTTAACTTCACAGTCCGAGATTACTGTTGTTTTTTTTTCTATCCTAGAGTCCTTTCCTATTTTCGTGCGGATTCGAATACAAAAGAAGTCACGTATGATGCAACGCGCTTCACTATGAATATCTTGAGTATTTAATTGTTGATTTCAGTAAATAAATAAGGAAATAAACAACAACCTTGTTGTCAAGGGACTTGATAGAGAAGAACAACGTCTTTGGGAAAATGGGGAATCCACGAGCACAAATGGAGAGCGAAGTGTATCTCGTGACGTCGTTATCTGAAAGCGCTACATCACAGCAAGTCGTTAGAACTTAAAGAAGACGTTGGTCTGATAGTGTGGACTATACGTTGAATAGATTTTAGAACAGCACCATAGTATAATAGAAGACGATCACCTACCGCAGATTCCTCCTCCTCCTCGGATTCAGTGATTTCCTGTACGGAACGTGCAAAACCGCGAAGCTTTTCATCTCGTCGCAAAGTGGGTGAAGGGCGAGATTCGCAGAATTTGGTCACAGCCGGACCTGCGGCGGCGTGAAGCCGACTTGCCGTTGTCATTTATAAAGAACGAGATCTAGATGATGAAGTAGTATGTACGAATGAAATCACTATACAGTAGTAAAAATTATTGTTTTTAAGAAGTTGGAACTCAGGGATGTTGCTGAACGACAGAAGTGCAAGGTTTTCGAAGTTTTAACGAAGCTAATTACATATAGATTTAAAAATGCGCTAGAGTCGTGGAATTTCAAGGAAAAACATCAGTGAAGGCATAGAGGCCTTCAAAAATACGGGATAAAACAGTATAACTAAAAATTGCACGTACATAACTGAGGAATTTCCAACCTTAATAAGCCACGAACTCCAGTCGGGAAAAAGCTTGAAGAAATTAATGAAGAGAACGCTTTCCTGCAGTAGCTACCTGCAACAAAGCAAATTGATATTGAAGGAAAATTGGCGAAGTTTGTGTGGAGTGCACTTTTGAAATTTTGTATCTCGTACAAGGACACGCCGAAAAATTATTGAATAATCTGTGATCAGAGACGTTGATCATGATCTATGAACTGTCGAAGTCTTGTATTGTTGCATCAGCTCGTCACTAAAGAAAGATTTCAAGCCAGTGCTAGCAAAAGCAGAGCGAGAACAATGTTGGTTTCACATTATTTTGTTTTTTTTTTATTTACGGATTTTATTCGACAACTAGAAGCTTTCTTTTGAGGAACAAGTGGACGAAGCTCGTGCATTACTACAAAAAATAAGCAAAGGCATTAGGTGGTGAGATCTATGCAATCAATGTTTGTGCGATCACATCAGTAACGAAAAAGAAGGCGAAATTCTGGGAATATCCAAAGACAACAAATAAAACGCTTCTCTGCTTCGCTTCCTCGGTCAACTTATGAAAATGTCCAGTTGGGAATTACAGGGAGCTGGGATTTTACATAAATTAGAAGGAGCTGGGATGATAAAAGGAGATTAAGTGAAAGAATAAGTGAGTTTCTATCGTATTAACGGCTTTCTTATCTTTGCTAATTCCATTTCTGTGAAATGAAAGGATTAAATAACATCTTTATAAAAAAAGGCTATTAGAAGAGAACAGGATGGAGAATTTCCCTTGGTGACACTAAAAATGCATAAAATACGACGACTTCACTTTAGAATTCGAGCGAGTTATACTCAATTGTCCTCTGTCATTTGCAAATTATCTACGGTTCAATTGCTCACTTGTTCATGTACTTGTTGATTTATTCTATTTCGTTGTCATCCCACTTTTTGTTTTTTTTTCTTATTTCGATGAGTCGATCAAAGTAAGATGCTCTTAATATGTTTCACTGAGTCTTCTTTATAAGCTGCATTAAATTGAACATCAAAAGCAGCGCATCGGGAAATTGACGTTTGGAAATCAGGAATGAGCTGGGTCACGCTCATGCACCTTTTAACGCACCTTTCAACTCTATTGCCACTTTTTTCCAGAAGTTTAGTCTGTGGGGGAGCGAGTGTAGCTGCGCAGTCCCGCCACTCCGAGCACTACGACCGCTTCATCTTGCTACTTTCACTGCAGTGTTGATAGGAATTCCACACGCTTGAATTTGGTCAATATTTCCGCTCCGTCCCAGCTATCTCGCGGCACAATTCAGCTAGTGTCTTCCTGTGCGTATTACTTACGCTGTCGATCGTTAAGTGTGATGAAGTGGTAATCGCAAGAAAATGAAATTTCTGCCTGGAGACCTGCGTGAGTGTCCACTTTCTCCTTTATTATGGAGCCCTGTGCATGTGTCAAAATTCCAAAAGCAGAGCACGATAAAGAACTATTTAAGTCTAGTATAGGCTAGTCTGGATTTATAGAGTCTTCCTGCCACTCTAGAACGATCGTAGAATTACCACAGAAAATGTAGTCATGATACGCAACCGAATTTGTGTAGGTTGTCTAGGTAGTGCCTACCATTACCAGAACTACATGAAACCTTCATTTTCAGATATTCCTTGGTTTTCTCTAATTGATGTTCGCAGTGTTTTTCTGCAAACTTCAATTAAGGAAAACCCCTAGGATCATTGGCTTGTGACTCTATTATTTTAAGCACACTTATTCAACCTACTCTAAGCCGACTAGGCGATAGGTATATGAAAATCAGTTTTCTTTTCTGATAGAATGATGAGTCAACGAAGTTTGACGTGGTGTGAGGAATGGCTTCTTCTCACATCAATCTTCCTAGGTCTAGGATGGACCGACGTGCCGGGACTACTATTGACCTCGAGTCCAGCTGTTTGGGTTCTTCACATGTGTTACCCAGTGTTTGTACTCTTTTGATAAACCTTTTATTAATTCACCACAATGTCCCTGATTCATTCAAGTATATCTACCTTAATTTTCCCTGGTATGAAGGGTTTTGTTGTGCAACTTCCAGGGGTTACTCATGGGAATCCCATGATAATTCCATGCCGTAGAATGTCATTTCTACAAAATAAGCGAGAGCTATTGACTCATCCCATCTTCATCCGTTATTCAAATACTTGGAAGCAGAGTTACGAAACACCAGATTAGTTAGTTTTGACATCGTCTATAAATGGTTCTATTTAGCAGCAGATTTAATGAGCAGGACGTACTTATATGGTTTGCTTAAATTTCAAATTTTTAGCTGTTCCCTTGTAATGACCGGACATTCTGTCAGGAGAAAATATCACCGTGGCTGTTTGGTGACGGCTGTTTTTTGGTTGACTTAATCACCCGGCTGATAATAATGTCTGACGCGCTCGCCCGCATCTTCACCGAGCCGTGTCGTCCTTTTACATACTCTACCCCAATTTTCTCCATCTGTGCAGCAGCTCATACAAACATTTGTCACTGTTCCCTAACCTGCAACGCTTGATATCTCATGTGAAGTACATGTCGACACCAAGCTGCCGGAGTAGTTTGATATCGAAACGAACAGGTAAGTGTTGAACACCAGAAAAAATCTTCAGTTCACGCTCTCTCAGAAAAATATATAACGTGTTAGGAAAATTTCTTTCTCGGTGGAGAGGACGTTACATACACTCGGTTGTGAATTCCCCTGCTGGACCTACAGGGACATGATAATGAAAGAGTGAAGGCTATTTAGAAAAAACGTGCTTTCCAGGTGAAGCAACAGCGACTTTTTTTGAATTTGGAACGCATTTTCACAACCCAATTTAGTACCTTTGAATAGAGTGAATAGAGTTAGGGCAGTTATGAACCTTTCACTGTGTTGTTAAGTTTTCGAAGAACTGAGTTATTTGAGACGAAACTGGCTGTTGAAGCTGGCAATAAAAACAAAGAATTTCTGCAACACGAAACATTTTTAATCGTAGTGACAGATCATACAGCACTTCCCCGAGAACTCCACTAAAAACTTACATAGTACATAGGTTTAATTTATGAATTACATACATGCATATAATATATAATAATGCATGGTGTACGTAAGTGTTCATTTTTCCTGGGAGTCATTCGACTTCACAGCTGCTCACTCGTCCTCCTAACTGCTCCTTTGTTACAGTATTTGTTCATTCTTCTTCAAGCTTGCTCATCTAATACGATCCAGAAGAAAATACATGTTATTTTGTTGTTGTATTTGCCAGTTATGGAATAAATGATTGCACCACTACCAAAAAATGAGTTTTGTATTCTAGTAATTTTTAACCTTCTCTGGATGACGATGTTTTTGTTTTTGTTTTTTAATTAGTTCAAAACTTTTCAAGTGTTGCTTTTTCTACGAGAGAAGTTGACATCCAAACATGACATTTTTCTGTTACTAGTCTGAATGTTCGTCTATCGCCGTACCTTAGACTTCTCGCTTCGCTCGCCTTCAATGATCAGTAAAAATTAAAAGTAGTTGCACTTTCTGTAAATTTTTGCTACAGAGTTGAAATTTTCTTGTCCTAGTAAGGCTTTTTTCGTTCATTTTTCAGAAAGAAGTTTCAGCTTCAAACTACAAAGAATAAATAGTTTCAATGGTTCCTAATGGGGTCGATACTTCAGGTGCAATATACAAACTCAATTTCACACCTATTACAGAGACTCTAGGTCTCTATTTTTTGTAACTCTATTCGTAATTGTAACGATGGCTCGTCTGCATCGGCGGCTAACGTGATCTAGTGGCTGATCAGTAGCTTTAAATGTGTACTCAACAAATGCTTCATCGCTGTTTGCCCCGTCTCTTTTGTATCGTATAATTAGATGCTGATTGTACTGTTTCCATTGCCATCTTCGTTTAATTCCGGTCTTGTCATCTTTATGCTCGCTTGCAGTGTATTTACAGTTGTTGTAATTGTATAAATAAACAAGATTAACAAGAACAAGAAAGAAACAAGATTAACAAGAACAAGAACAAGAAACTATCCTGGTTTGAGCTGCGCGACAAAGCAACACCCGACGAGTTGCAATCAGAAGCATGAATCATTGCATAGCTTCTTGACTGCAGACTTTCTTCAGCGTAGGAATCAATGCACTATTTTCGCAGCGCTGGTCGATCAAGGTGTGGCAGCCAATTGTTACAGTGCACTACTACGATAGAGCTTTTACACCGAGTCCCCACCATACCTATTGGAAAGGGGTTTGACAAAGCAATATTTTAACGCGGAAGCTGTTCACGGCTGCTTTGTAATGAATAATGAGATCACTTGGTTGGGACTAAAGGGAAATGTGTGTTGATAGAAGATTCCTCTAGACGATATCTTTTTTTCGAGAAGTACCTATGGAGCAGAGAAGATGTTCGAGGAATTAAACGAAGCAGAGTAGAAAATAGGGCTGCGAATGAAGTGGAAGACGGCACACCTTATAAAGAACGTCTTTTGCGAGATAAGAGGAAAGAAACAACTCAAAAGGCTTCAAAACTTGGAACCTTCATTATATTTTACCTCAAATGTTCCATGAACACAAAGAACGAATTAAGAGAAGAGCTGAATATGAAGGTGAAAGCAGCGTGAACAGCATTTGCATCTGCCAGGGAAGCTGCGGATAAATTGACAGCCGAAAAACTCCATGACGAGCTTATTAGACCTTGCAGACACCGCTGACATAAGCCGTAATAAATACTGTTACGTTTAAGAAGCTAGTTACTACTCAAAAACCGAAGTTTATCCTGTACACACAACACATAGCCGGTCTTCGCAGCTCTGACTCAAAAGAAGTGCCCCGTTTTTGCGACCCAGCAGGATACGTGTCGAAAGCTAAGCATAGGTGGGTTGGAGTTATGAGAAGAATCAAAGGTGGATGGATTAAACGATAGAATAGTTCGCAAGGGATGCCAAACCCCTTCAAGCGAGACAGGCAATGAAAGGGGCTGATGTACTCCCTGCACGAATGAACTAGGTGCAGATTCGTAATGCTTAAGCACCTCTCGAACGTCACAATACTTTAAGACATCTTGTTTCGAATGAGGGAAAAAGTGACTGGGAAAGATGCGTTCAATGAAAGCGTGTTTTTTTAAGTAATTATTAACAAAACACTACATAGATATTGAATATTGCCATAGATACTGAACTCAGCGACTCACAAGAAATTATCGTAGAATCCTTATTAACTGACAGCGATTGAGTGCGCTCAAAAAAGGGTAACGAAGATACGCGGAATAGCGAGGACCAATATCAACTGATAGATGAGATTAACATGAACGTGCTGGAGTAAAAAAATGACAAATAATCACACCAACAAAGTTATGGAAATAAATGGATGGTAAGAGACAGTATGATGGTTCAGTGAGACCTAAAATTACAAAAACGAAATGAAAATTGCTAAGACACTAGAAACTAAAACTGAGTGCCTAAATAATAAAAAACTGCAAACCAAACTTTGTCAAACCTCACCCAGAATAAACCTTTTACGATTAAAGTTCAACAATAGTCATGAGAAAGGCAAGTGAAAAACATGTGAGGTGCTACTCTGTCAAAACATGGAAGGATGCGTGTGCAGGCGTGCAGAAAGCGAGCGAATCAATAACATGAAGAGGCGGTCGACGGCTGCATTCGAGTGATTCATCACAGGAGCCGGCCAGTGTTCTGCGTCGCAGAAACCATCCGACCATGCTTTCATCTCTTCGGAAGTGAAGACCTGAAGCGGTGTAGTGTTATTTGAATGGATCGAACTGGAGCTTAAAAGAATAAAAAATTCCCCATTTAACAGCGTAAACCCTGCAACCCAACTATTCTACACTTCCTTGTTTCTTTAACTGCACGGTAGTAATTTTGTTAGAAATCCATTAAACTTAAGGTACCGAGGTTTTCACGTGAGCATGACATAATTTTGTATCTTCATCTTATTTTTGTAGCTTATCTTATCACGTTCTGCTTAGATTATTTATTTATTTTAATCAATGCTGATCCTAATTAATTTCCTAACCAATTATTTTGTTTCCTAACATAAATTATTTTTATTTACCACGTTGACGAGCCATTTTTTTCATGACTGCCGCGACAAATTTTGCTTTGTTGGAAATTTGTTCACTTTTAAATAAATAAATGACTATGTTCAAAAATTTTAGATAAAGACCGCTTACTTGATGTTGAGACCCCTTAACCAAGTCCTTCAAAAAAAAAAAAAAATTACGACGCTCTTCGAGTTCCTCGCCCTCGCGAGAAGGGATGCCACTTAGGCAACACTTGCGCGCGAAAGGGACAAATGGAAGTGTTACTGGTGCTTGATCGAGATGATACAGGCGATATGAGCATCGGCCACATGGTGGGATATTTCTAGCCATGTTGGTGCATATATTTTCAGAATAATGGCGCAAACTACTCACTTGAAAGTGTAGTCCCTTTTTAATTTTCTAGAAATTGGCATTTTACTGATAAGAAACACGTCGAGTTCATTTCCTGACGATGTTAATGACAATAATAAATAATCTTTAAAAATTGTTCAAAAAATATTTAAAAAAATTAAATAAAAAAATTGAAAAATATTCCCAAGAATAAAATTAACGGTCTAAAAAACAAATTGTTAAGATTCACTTCACTCAGTCACTTCTATTGTAAAGGATGGAGAAAAATATTGTTATTTTAAAATTGTTCAATCACAAACAGCTCTCCAAATTCTGCCTTAGCTTATCTTTATTTCACGGGAGTTCTCTTTAATCACCAACCTGGAGAGCTACATCCAATATCGTGTCTAAACATGCTCTAGTCTTCTCTTTGTCAAAGAAGAAAATCATAACAAAAAAAACTGAATTAAGAAGCGATTATTTCTAGACGATATTGTGATATCTAAAATAGGAGGAATGAGAAATCATGTGCATACGTGTAAAACAGGCACTTTAAATCCTAGTTTATTGGTGAGTCCTGCCCGATGAGGTTCACGATACAGTTTTACGGCACCGCGAAAATTTCTTTCACAAAAGGTGCTTTTTGGATCAATGGCAAAGATAGTAAAATTAATCACAAACTTTTGCCTCTTCTCTTCTTTTCCCCCAAGGAAGTCCAGAACGGTTACGGTGGAGTTCTGAAAACATTATTTCTCAATGGAAATTCATTCTCAATGGATTAACGGTTGAAGTACAATAAAGGATAAAGGATAAAGTATTTGGCGTTAATCAATCCGCTTGGGATGCGCCCCCACGTTCACTTCAATTCAGAATCGTTTGAGGTTAACGAACCTGTAACTGGCCTACACAATGACTTACGGTGGCTAGTTGATGTGTCAAGTCAGTATTTTTATCCTCCCAGACAGATCTGGTACCAATTTATCGGCTCCGGAGGGATGAAAGGCTTGGTGAGCAGTGGGGCAGATTCGAAACTCGATAGTGCAGGAAGCGGAACCTCTAGCCGCTACACTACACTCGCCCCTGAAGTACAATAGAATCGCTAATTCTTGGGCAGAAGATGACAAAAGGCGACCTCACCTCAATTTGATTTCTATTACAAAATCTATACATCAGTAGATTCGTGTTTGCAAGCTCTATCGATTGGATATAGTTGGAACTCTTAAAACCAACCGCAGCTCGATGTGTGGCCTAAGGGATCTGGCTCTCTCCTCTCCTTCTGAAAGATCTCCTTCTGCCTTCGTTTCATTTCGGATGACATGAGCAATGCAGTGTGAGCAACATTTTACGACAGGCGGGTCTGCAAAACTCAGTCAGAGTAGTGGACATACGAAAGTGAAGCAATTCTAGACCGCAGTCGTGCTTATGACGGGCTTTGTGAGACACCTAACTGCATCGTTTGTCCGAATGGGAGGCAGGGAGAATGCGCGGTATCGGGGGTTATCTATCTAATCACCTGTTAGTTATGTGGGACTGAGTACATTGGCGAAACAGGAAGACCACTATGTGCCTGGAGCACCTAGGCGGACTCGTAAAATCAAAAACATCAATCCCTCTAGGTGCTCATCGCGGAATTGTCATAGCAACACCCCTTTAAAGAGAGCTGTCACGATCTTGGCACGTGAATCAGACGTTCTGGCGCGAAAAACATTGGGAGCGTTTTATATCACAGCCAAAAGTCGAATCATGAATCGTAAAGAAGTTCATTTTTCTTCTCGCTGTGACCTACGAGCTGGCGCCATATCAGGACCTTTGCGGGTTTGGCTTACGGGATCAGAGGCAGGGGGTGTCGTTATTACTTACTATTAGCGGCGCAACTCTAACAACTGGTGGTCCGCTAACTTCATGATTTTATGGTTATCAAGGTGAGCACTATGGTGGTCTGCTTTTCTAACGTTGTCTTTGAATAATCTGTCTGCTAAGTCATATCTTGTGGGATGACGAAGCGTTTGACAGAGTAGACTTCACATGTCCCTGATTTTCCAGGCTTTGAAGAAGGCGATGACGCCAAATCGTTATCCAGAATAAAGATCAATAACAATCTTGGTTCTGCTCAAAAAGTAGTATACAACTAAAGCTGAAACATGTTACTTTAGTCAAACTTTCAAAATTTTCACAGCCATGGAATTATAGCTGCTATAGGTGCAAAAATGTTTGAAAATGTTGAAATAGTGTGCACATTATGAATATGTATTTATCCTTTAACTTTTCAAACAATGTACTTACGTCAAAGATCATGTTTCCATGG
This sequence comes from Necator americanus, assembly GCF_031761385.1. Taxonomy (NCBI): domain Eukaryota; kingdom Metazoa; phylum Nematoda; class Chromadorea; order Rhabditida; family Ancylostomatidae; genus Necator; species Necator americanus. Next base: position 730,312 of record NC_087372.1, on the reverse strand, counting down.
GGCGCGATTAACGTAGACTCAGTCTTGCTAATTTGTAGCTGCAGGTAATTTTTTCGAAAAGCAGTTTAGTGGTATGTTTTAAGAGTTCTAACTTTATCGAATCGATAGAGCTCGCAAACACGAATCAATTGAAGTATAGATTTTGTAACAGAGATCAAATCAAGATCCGGCGTGTCATGAAAAAAGTCGGAAAGAACGCGCATCCGTGTCATCTTTTGTCCAAGAATTAGCAACTCTACGTAGATTTCTCACCTATACACTGCATTTATATAGAAGTTTGGTATGTGAATTATTGTTGTTTTCTTAGGACTATGAAAAACGGTTGAAAATCCTTAAAAGCACTACACGAGCATGATTCTTTTTGGTTGTCTAAGTTTTTATCAGACCGTCTCTCAGTAGCTTTTCGGCTTTCACTTAACCTCTGTTACCTTAGATGATCACTCATCCATATCTGGCATGTCACAAACTCGAGGGAAGCGATGCACGCAAGGACTGCACGTTGTTTCGCTACGCTCCAACGCTCACAACCTGATCTTTCATTCACTATTCCTCTGGTAATCACTCTTTCACTCCGTAATGGTACGTTTACACTGTATTTACAAATACCCCTCTTTTATTCCGTGTAAAGAGAATACTGGCTTATCTGTGACGTACCACACGAGTTGTTTACTTGGTTTTTTAACCTCTGGTTTGTTGCCAGAACTCAAGAAATCAAATAAGCAACTCGCGTGGTGTTTGGTTGTCTCACTGCCGTATAGAGAAGCCCTGATTGCTAAGTTGGATTGACAAGTACATAACTAAGTGCAAAATAGTGGATCTTCTTAACTCTAAAGAAGTTTCTAGAGACTCTGGAGGCTACCATCACGAAAGAACTAGCAAATGCAGGATTAACGGACACTGCTAGCGACTTGATCTTTTACCCTTCAAAAATGTTTCTAGTCGCTGTGCGAAGAACATGAAAGGAGGCATTTTCATGTTCTCTTTGAAACGCGACTCTAAATAACTGAATGAGCTAAGTTTACGCGTCTGATTTGCCACGGGACGTTATATAGGACCCGTTCACAAACCTCAATCGATTCTGAATTGAAGCCGATCGCGTTGGCACCGCACCTCAAAGGGATTGATCCGCGCCAAACCCTTTATTCTTCATCCCTATTTGAAAAGCCCTAATGCACCCAATATTCTATCTACCCTAATTCTTGAGTCTCACGGAAAAGGGACAATCAAAACTTTGGATTAAAGTATGCAGCATTGAAAAAAATTACTATAGCAAGACTGCAATATTCTAAGAATAAAGAGGAGCTATTTTTTTAAATTAAATTTTAGATCGTTAGGCATGTTATAAAAAGCTCTTCCAGAGTTGGGTCCTCTCTCTAATCCGCTCCTCCAGAGTTGCGTAAAAAGTCCTCTTAAAAGGATTTTGCATACACATTTCTGCAAGATAATTTCGTTAGAAATTTTTTATTTTATAATGCTCCTCTCTCAAATTATGTATTTTGTTTAGGTATGTAGCTTTTACAAGATCAGTGTATTTTCTTGACTGAAGTGTAAGTGGGTTGATTTTCGTATGACGATCTTTGTCAGAAGAGTGACCTCATTGGCGATACGTTGTTTTTCCTGCATCAGCCCGTCGGGCTTATGTAAACGAGCTGCATTCAGGCCGAACTAAACGGTGTTGTGCAGTATATAACGAAACTTTTCACACTAGAATCGATGTAGTAACTCTCTGTATCGAATAGAAATTATGCACACCAGTTTTTTTATTCATTGCTATGCCATTATGAAACTTCTCTCTGATCATGTGAGTTTTTCGTTTTAAGAGTTCAATACGCTCTCTTTCTTTGAGATTTAGATCGCTGAGTTAGAGCTGAGAATCCTTACCAATGCTGGGATTGCATCTGTTTATTGCCTTTGTGCATAATCTCTAATCATGTTAGTGAAGTCCAAGAAAATTTGCCAATTTTCTAGATTTATTCTTAGTATTCCGTTTCTTTCTAGATTCTCGTAAGTCATATCCCTTTTACAGTTTCAACCTTCTTGGTCCCTCAATATACCATCCTTACTACTTCAAGATAACACAAAAAAAAAGAAATGCGAGAGAAATCGATAACTGGCTCAGGATGCTTAAGTCCGAAGTTTTCCAAATATTTGTTATAAAAAGAGGTACGGACCCCTTCGTGACTACAAAATTTCAACCCCTAAACGAGCTGATTTAGCAGTAATCCTCTGCGTATTCGAATGTACATATCGATAATTGTCTCTGCGGTTGTTCCCGTAAACGAGTTCTGTCCACTTTACAACATTGCCTTGTTTCTTTACGGTCCGCGATTGCAGACAAAACAACTTTTATGTTTTATGACATCTGTTTTTTATAGCCTTTACATTTCGCTGCAAAATAGAAGTGCGAAGGAACTGTTCCCCTGTCTAATCATCAACCGATGGCCATTGATTGCTTTTTATGATCAAATCAACGATCTTTCACTTATACCCGCAAGGTTCTCAGTGGATGTCATTGCTCTTGATCGATTAGATTTGCAAACTAAATAGATGGCAGATCAAATCGTTTCTTGTTGGAGACAGCAAAAGAAAAACATGCGGATTATTGTGGTATGTGGCACGAAGATGCACATCGGTGCAATGAAGAATTTATGACTTTCTCGAGGGATTTTTGTTAGGAATAAACATCAGATTAGCCAGATGTGCGAGTTGTCAACACCATAACTTCAGGGAAGTTCACATGGTATGCAAGCATCATGTGAGTTTTGTGTGAGTTTCTGTCTAGATTTTCTGGCCGCTTCGAAAACGTTATTTTAATTCTCTGGTGCATCAAAGAAAGGACTGACCAAAGTTTCTTTGAGTGGTATCTTTAATCGTTCAACGCAACTCCTTTAAGTAGAAGGAAATTTGGATATCTCATTGGATAGGCCTCTATACTTCCGTACGTCCTACATACTTTTAGCCATTGCTGTCTGCCTGGAACATGAGAGAATCCAGCTTAATACTTAATTTTTAAACTTGGCCCGAATTTCCAGATTGTTGACCACTGCTTTGTATTATCCCACAGATACCCGAGAATTGTAAATTTCCTGGTAATCTGTCTTTCAGAGCATATATCGGCAGGTGCTTTTTCTGAGACTCCCACCTAATCCGCCAGTCGTACTCTTCTTTTGTTCGGCTAGCGAGCGGAAAACACTTCGTTTTTATTATTTATTTTTTATTTATTTATTTTTTATTTGAACAACACCTTTTTCTGTTTTACTCTGTCACTTCGAATATGCAGAATGCTCTCCACCTACGTATCATCCTAGTGTTCCTAGATTAGAAAAATGAACTGGCTTTCTCCTTTGCCGATTCGATGCCCTACTATGTACATAGAGTTATGCTCCTAGTATTTGAAAAGGAATAAAAGTTCGGAGCAAATGCATGGGAACTGGGTGGAATTCCCTAATTCTCAAAAATTTACAATGTCATCCAGAAGTCTGCATAGGTTTGTTGCTTAGTTAATCCTAAATAGGTTAAACCAGCTCAGCGTTCCAGAATCCTCAGCATACATAATTGAAAATAATGCTTTATTCTGTTCTCTGACAACCTGAAGAAGGTGGTCTGAAGTTAATTCATTTTTGCGTTTTGGACAAATTGTCTTCTTTACAACCTGAAATAATAGGTTGCCTAATCATTTTTTCGCATCCTCATACCTTAATCAAATCCAGTTTTTTAATCACACACTGATGATCATTCATTGATTTCACCACGAGAGTGCACTCACTCTTTTCTCTTGTTGTAACACTCTGTCACGAGTCACAGTGTTCCATCATTCTCGAAAGCTAATGTACCAAAAGCTGGATTCTGAAACTCAAAGAACTAATCAGCAACGGGCTTGAAGTCAGTGAGAGAAATGAACAGTTTTCAGTTTTCAAGAAATCCATAAGGACCTCGAACATGTTGTAGTATGATGTGGAGTGGGTCCTCAAGTTGGCGGTGAGTGCCCAGGGCGACATGCACATGTCAAGTTGAGGTCTTTTGTTGAGGAACGGTCCTCGATTCATCCTACTCTCCAGACTTAGCCCCATCAGACTACTATTTGCTCCGAGCCCTCAATCGGCATCTCAAAGTATTGAACAGTTGTTCCTGAAGCAAAAACTGTTCAATACTTTGAGATATCTCAAGCCGGCTGTTGAGTTGTTCTTTGAGTCTCCGTCCTCTCCCATCCCCGCGAGCTTCTGTTAACAAAGAATAAGTAAGCATCAGAGAAAGACGGCAAACTGTGTTAGACACTCATAAGACATCTCATGGTGAATAAATCGATGGATGTTCATCAATGTGTGTTTAAGAATCTATGAAGCCATATAGGGTATCTGTGTGCAAAAAAGTAGCCAACCTATTCATGGATAAAAATTCTAAATACTCGGATGATGATGGTGAAGTGCTCTTCCCTCCAGTTGATTTCAGAGTTATTAGTATGTGTGGAGCATGCTGCAAAGTTTTACGAGTGGATTTTTGTGCTGCAATCCCTATCTTATCTTCAATATTGCCTCCTCTTAACTGTTTTTGGGCATAACGTGTATTAGAGAAGTCCGTCCTTTCGTAAGCATGATTTTCTTCTTTTCTTTGCGGCCAAAATTATTGTCGGTGTTCGATATAACTTCACTGTCTACAACAGAAAGTCTTAGTGATCCTGGTAGGCTAGAAAAGCAAAGAACAAGGACATTCCACAATTAGAAGTTTTTTTTTTTTACAGATTCTTTGAGAGAAGAGTTTTTACCTACTAATATTTTTGGATCGAAACATGTTGCTCTAGTCACATTTGGAAAATTTCGAAGATCTGGAATTAAAGTTGCAAAAGGCAACAAAATTTCCACAGTGACTTGTACGTGTCGAATATAGTAGGGTCAAAACGAGAACAGTGATAGTAAATTCATCCTTGGGATTGCCATTCCAATTATAAAGTAATTTTACTAGACAAGAGAAGGAATAAAGTCTCTAACGTATCAATTCACTTGAGATGTTCCTGCGCTTTCGACTGCAACTCGCAATCGTTGAGATACAATAAGCGCGTCCTGGCTTATACAATGACTTGCGGGGGCCAGCCGATGTACAAAACAAAGGTTTTTATCCGTACGGACAAGTTTAGTACCGATCCATCGACTCCGGGAAGTGTTTTTCAGCAGTAGGGTGGTTTTGAACGATCGATCGTGCTGTTACTGTCGGACTTCTTACCGACAGCGCTACACCCATCCCTTGCAACTGCAGTGTAGACGAATAATTTACGACCATATGCGCTGTGCCAGGATCACGTTTTCTGTCGTTTTTGTTCTTTTTGGTTTTCTGGCGACGATTAACACACTTTGTTTAATTACTTCGATTTCTGTATCTACTACGTTATCTGTAAGGGTAATCAGAAATAGAGCACATAGGTAGTAGATTGTGTAACCACGGGAGAGAACTGCTTGCGGCTGGTTCGTCTGGATGGGATTTGTGATAATCATTGCTGTCGAATTATTAAAGGCAACATACAATGAATCTGACGTGTTTAGGGAATTCGCAGAGAAAGCTAGAGGTGGGGTTGTAGATTGCGGGATGGTTCCGCTTATCTCCCTAATAATCGCAAAACACGTCCTGGGAACCATTAGGGCTCCGAGGTACGTCAGAACGCTCATCTATGTACACGTTCCGGTCCCCTCAGCACCCTATTGATTGGTTTTACTTAAACAGGGTGGTGAGGAGACCTCACTAAAATTCGACCACTCGAATTTGGATGCGGCGCGTGCGCAAGGTTGGCGCGTCGCAACTGAAAAGGTCGTTAAGGCGGCGTCTTTCACGCCTGTTTTTTACGACGATTAGGGAGAGTTATGCGGCCCCACCCCTGACCTCGGAATCTCCAAGCCCATTTCTAGCTTTTCCCGCGGATTCTCTCACCATCTCAGATTCGTGAGATGCTGCCTTTAATAACCATCTATCCAGGAGGCTTACTATGTCAAGACATTCCCGAATCTCATTCCATCCTCTAATTTTCCCTGTTTCGTCAAACAGTTCCCTTTTAAAAAAGAAACTCACTAAACGTGATTCTCTCTTGTGAGACGGGTTTCTTCCTATGCTTTCACAAGAGGGCTGCTGTCAGTCCGATTTATTCATTTCTTTTTAGAACTGGGATCAAATTAGAAACGTTGTCACTAGAACAAACAATTCATGAATGTATCTGTCGCCAAAAAATGATCAAGTCTGCTGTACTACCTAGATCATTGTAAACATTTTTCTTTTTTTATTTTCTTTTTTTCGGTTAGGGCAAGAGGACTAGTTCGTATGAGATGAAGTTTCTTCTAAATGTGAAGAAACCGGGTTGAACAGGATTATTGTCACCTGATGACGTAGCCCTGGAGCGTCTGCTGCTGTAGCTGCATTTCGTCGCTTAGTCGATAATCGTGGATCCTGTTTCTGTGCGCCATTTACTTTTTGAGGCTTCACCCGTTTACACTTCGCTTAGTGTAAGGTATTCAACCCATGCAGTTCTCAACGCGTTCCAGATATCGTTTTGTTTCACTTCATGCTTTTCCGTTTGTTTTAGAGGAGGACAAGGCAGAGCTTGTTATGTTATTCATGATGTCGTATGTTAATCTTCTGAACTCGGCCCAGCACAGCTTTATTGCTGGCCAATATTCTGTGGCATTGAATCATCTAAAATTCAGCAAACTGGCCTTCGTCCTCTAATCGTGTATGTGGCATCCATCCTCTTTCTCATATGTTTTATTTTGGAGATTAAGTTATAAATTCGTTATGCAAGTTATATAAAAACTTATGAAGTTATATATTCGGAATGGTCAAGTTTACACTGATATGGTGTTTAAGGTTGTTTATGGGAAGATCGGAACCTTTCTTCTTTCAAAAACGAAAGTTCGCAAGCAAAAACAAAACGACACTGTGGTGTAAGGATTGAGATTGAGGAGAGAAAGAAAGTACATACTCTCATCATGGTTATTAGTTATAACTTTTTCCTACAACAACTTAATTTCGAGGGTATTCACTATTATTCAGTGGTTTTAGCATCATTTGTATCTCCTGTTCTCTCCGTGTCGACCCCTCTCTCCACGTCAATTGTGCCGTTATTGTATGATGGTGGAAATTTTGGTCGTGAAGTTGCTAAATAACTACCGAATTGTCTGTGTATAGAGGAGGAACGAAAAATGAATCAAAGGCTCCCTTCAAGTCGATGAAAGTGAGACACAGCGGCATCTTGTACTTTCGCAATTCTTCTACGAAATAGAAATACTTCTATGATTCTGAGGCGGTATGTATAGCAGTGGCCAAAAAAACAATTGACAGACGCTTTTTTTGAGGTTTTCTCTTCTAAATATCATTGAATCGCCCCCAAACTTACACTAGAGCTGTTATTTGGATTAAGAAACTTATTCGGGAAAATAGGTTTACTTTGTTTCTCAGGATTAGTGTTATTTTGGAAAAACTGAGAATTTACTTTTTTACTTTTTTATTTCTAGTTTATTTTGGGTATTTTCTGTGTTTTTCTCGCAGTTTTTTTTTATTTTACTGTTTTCTATTTTTATAATAAGCGACTTGAATTAAATTCCATATACATATTTAGAAAACTCATATAATAAGCTTTCCAACAATGTATAATACCTCGTAAAAAAGCCTTAGTTTATCAAAAAAAATAGTGTTGAAACTAATAAAACAAAAAAACCTGCATTTCTTTTGCACCAACCTAATAGATTGTGTCTAGAACACTCGGAGCATTCTTATATCAGATGAATAAGAAAAAGTGATGAAAAAATATAACAAATAAACTAGGAAATGAAAAAGTAAAAAAGTAAACTCTTAGTTTTTCTGAAATAATAGTAATCCTGAAAAAGGAAAGTAAACTTGTTTTTATAGAATGGGTTCCTTGCCCCAAATGACAGATCTGGCGCAAGTTTGGGAAGGTTGAGTGATTTTCAGAAGGGAAACCCTCATAAAAGCGTTTGTCGATTGATTTTTGGCCGCTCCTGCGCATACCGTTTTAAAAGAAAGTAGAATCGTAGAAGCATTTCAGCACAGCGCGGTACTGCTGGTTTTCTGTTGCTTGCATTCCGACAAACAACGAGTGAAGAGCCTCGCCAATGTGATGAAGACTGGTGCTAGATACTTCAGATGTTCTGGCTTGATTCTGTCGGGACCGGGCGAAGTGCATTTTTTCAGCTGCATGATTGCATGTCGGACTTCGGAAGGGAGGGCTTCTGGGATGACATGTCCATCTTCTCTCAGATGGTGAGATGGACGTGGCTCTCGTAGAGATCTGAGCAGAAATCGTGAGTGACCTTCTCAATCCTTACGCTGATGTATTAGCTTTAGAGTTTAGAGATGCGGGCGCATTTTGGTGGCTTTGAAACTCTTTGCACTCCTCATACAGCCATGAAGATGCATTATTAGCCGTGGTCGATGTTGTCCACTGCGGTATTTTCTCAAAAGGTGACAAACTAGCGAAGAGCTCCCCGTCGATGATGGCACCGGGAGTTCGCTTTGTGAACTTCGCGGCTTTTTCTCCTCTCCCTAAGAAAGAAAATCTACCTTGAAGAAGGCGATAGCCCGATCCCGTATAAAACTTTGTTACAACAGCGGCATCCGTCAGACAAAACCTTTTACTGACGATGATGTGGTCAGTTTCATTTTCATACGCTCTATCGGGTAAAATAAGCGAATAAGCGTCTTTTTTTCAGTATTCAATTTTCCCGGGTATCCTGAATAACGGGGTGTGAAAGGACCTCCTGCGAGGTTAGTTAGAACGCGCCATCTTTGTGCGCTCATCGGTTCCTTCAACAACCTATTCATAGTACAACTTGAAGGCTGCTTAGGATACCTCATTGATGTTCGACCGCTCGTTCCTGTAAGCGGTGTGTGTACAAAGGTAGCGCGTTCTAATGTACTTCGTAGGAACTAAGAGCGTTTTCAACGCTGTTTTTCCATGCGATTGAGGGAAATTGAGTGCGGTTAGACTCATAATCGTAATCTACACTCGCAACACTAGATTGTTCTCTAGTGATCAAAACATTGGAACTTCCATGATACTCTGCCTTTAATTACAGCAGAAAGTTCTTCCGTATAATTGATTTAAGTAGTATTTCTCCGAGCTCTTATTTTCTATTGATGAATTGCTATGAAACTGAGAAAGATGTTGCTCCTAAAAAGAGACTGTTATTTAAGAAACACTTTCTCAGGGTAAGTGGGATTTGCAGCGGTCTTCTAATCCTTTTTGTCTTTTTAAAGCTCATGCTCTTATCCAGCCACATGAATAGTGGAGAGGCACGCATGCAGAAATAAGCTAACAATTTCAACTTTTGTTGCTTCATTTACACCTGTCGCTTCAGGTAACATCATCATTAGAAGCTAACTACGATACCTATATCAAGGATGTTTGTATGCCAAACCAGTTCCACTTTGACCATGACCCACTCTGCTATCGTAATAACTCCTGTCTCTCCGTGCTAGTAGCTCCTCAGTTGATCACGCGAGTGATGTCATCTTAGCAACAGTCCTACTTTTGCAAACTTCGCGTTCCAAAAATGTCGCCATTTCAGTTCATTAGTATTTCTGCGCTTCTTATTATGATGCAGTTGTAGGATTTTATTTCGCTGGTTATTAACGACACTATGCCACAAAACTGAAAAATTAGATCCTCTCATCGACTAGATAAGTGTAGTTGATGGGTATCATAGTAATCACGCCCACTTCCCTTAGTATTTCAGAAAACGGCGTGTGGAACTGCCCTGTGTGATCTTTTCTCCCCAACGATGCAACCTTTTACGGGTAACAGAACTATGACAAGCCGCATCTCGTTTATGACTGTACAGAAAGGTTAGCACATACTGCTTGCTTGGGTTATATTAGTTGAAATGCGGAAATTAGACGAAATGTTGACGAAGTTGCCCGTGTGTTAAGGCGACGAGACCACACAGGGCCCAACACAAATCGTGTCTGTTTTGTCTCTTTTTCTGCATTACTAAGAGAAACTGAGCTAATAGTCATGTACTGCTCCCCTATCTATTCGGAAAGATAAACCAAAATCGTCAAATTCGTGATACGGTGCCTTTAATGACTTCTTTATGCAGACAGTATGAAATTTTCTACATATGTTCCACCAGCATTGTAAACTCTTCTGTAGTTCACCTTGATCAACCTGACTCCCGTTGTTTTTTGAAGTGATCGATTGGTCGCCAGTAATTGTTCCATTCGGACAAGTCCATTCGCTCGTGTGCGATTTTCATTCAGACATGTTCGTTCCGTTGAGCGCAAATCCGGCATCTTAGGCCCTTACGTTCCTCACGTTCTACATCGTCTTTCGCAGTTTTATCTGAAAGACGATATTATCACGCTTTTCTTTGAATTCAATTAGCATTCGTTCTGCTTGGCTGATGCTAGATGTGTCAGATCGATGTCATCAGCAAACCTTGGATGGTGTAGCTGTCCACCATCAATTTCAACCCCTACGTCATCCCATTCTAGCCTTCGCACTGCTTCCTGTAGATCTGCAGTAAATATTTTTTGGTGAGATTGTACCACTATGTTGGATCTCTTCCTCAATGTTAACGTTGCTGTACAATAGTAAAATTCCAGTAGTGAAGTAACTGTATAACTTTCCGACTACCTATATGTATTAAGCAGGGACGCCATGGTTGTTCAACGTTTCCATTACCACTCCTGTCTCACTCGTGGTCTTCTTCAAATGATCAATGAATATGAGACAAGGTGAGAGAGCAACATCATGGCTGAAGAGTTCAAACCACAATTTTCCATGTCGCGGCTCCTCTCTCCCTTTGTCTGCTTTGAAAGCGCTCCTGCCACTTCCTTCCCAGCAATCACTGCTCTGCACTTTTCCGATACCCTTTGTGATTTGGTTATATTTCTTGTGGAATTTCCTCGAACCCATCTTGCACTCTCTCAGTATTCTTTTTGGAATTAGGGCAAGGAACTGTCGCAATAACAACCATGTATTTACAATGTTGATGAACGTGCGCTGGAGATTTCCCCACATTTGAATTCCTTCTAAAGAAAACATTCATGTGTGATGTTGTTCTGGAAATCTCTTATTGCTCGAAATAATGTGACGTGACGACTGAGTGCTGTTAAGTGCAGTGGAACTTTTTGCGTTCGAACAAGTGTGTCTAGGATTCACATGATTTCGATGCACTTTCATTGAAACGTCAAGTGCCAGAGGAACGGGAGTGATTGACTGGTGATGCTCTGAATTAGATTTTAAACCACAAGCCATATGGGCAGCTTCTCTTCTGAGTATGTTACCTATATATTTCTTTTGATTCCGTGAGCAAGTTGTTAGTGAATTAAGATCTCTTCTATCGTCCCTGAGAAATCCACTGCACAGTTCCGTTCTTCTTTCAGGTCTCTGCTAACTGGACAACAGCAGTTCACGTATTCAGTCTTTTATTTGTGTATTTTTCTGAGTATTTTTTGAATTTGATTATTGTTGAAGTGTACTCAGGGCGTGTTTGTTTACGAGGTAAGAAACACGCATTCATTTGCGGAATAGAGGGAAGTGAAATACATATCTCTCGGCACTTCACTTGCTACGCTGTTAAAGTCTATTTCGAGGACCTGTCTTTCAAAAAACGTTGCAGAGAAAACTGCATGTCAAGAGAGATGAGCTTTCAGCTGGTCTCACCGGCCAAGTCCTTCTAATTGAAACACTCGTTTTTTGTCCCGCAAAAGCGCTCGCTTTCAAGGTTTTATTTGTACAATCTTCCGTTGTTAATCCGAGAAAAATTACCGAGAAAAGTAAGCTGCTTCCGCTTGCAATGTGTTTGAATTACAAAATTTAAGCTGTCATGCGGCTATCACGTGCAACTACTCATGTAAGAGACACACTTTCTACCTTTTTCTTAAAAAATACTTCGTTTCACAGCTGACAGCTGTTGGAGATATGCGCACTCTTACTGCTTGAACTTTCGCCGAACTTGGTTGAGATATTCTTTTTGAAGAATCTGATCAGAATATACAGAACAACGAGCTACAAATCCATTAAGGCTTTCTGCCTTTATGTAGCAATTTTTTTTCATTAGTTATATGGAACATCTGAGGAATGGCTCAGAATGTACTGGTTGAACTTGACTGCATACAAGCTTGTGTTTGCAGGGATCATATTTTTGTTACTGTTACTGCTCGATAAATAAAACTTTTGGAATTCTCGATATTTCCTGAAATGTTGATGTTTGTTCAGCTCGGCTCACTACATGCATAAGTTACACCCAGCTGACACCCTCCTATTGTGAATGAATACACGATTTGTGGATAAAGTGGTAAAAAGAAAAGACGGAGCAAAAAGTACGAGAACTTGGTTATGCCAGCCTGGACGTCCGGAAGGTCGTACTTTCAATTATTCTTGCTCGATTCTTGCCTCGTGTGTGAGCAAAATTTTTAAGTATGATGCACTTTCTATACACTTCTTTTATCCGCCACAGAATCAAAACTGTTGTTGTGCTTTAAACTTTCAATCAGATCTCCATACTGATGAGGTAGCGTGCGGTCATCTCACTAAAAATAGCACTGCAACATCGAAAATTTGATTTAGTTACTTTAAGTATTCGTGTTTGGATCTTTTATATATCTACATTTCCTTGATATTATTACAGTTTGGAAGCATATCTTAACTATTGGGCAAGGCTCTCTTTTTCCTCTGTTCCAAATCCTATTAACATAGGATGATATAGTCTTCACCTCCTTGGTGATGGGGGCAAGGCTCCTACATCAGGTATTGTTTTATCGTATTTCTTCAAGTTTTGTGTACTTTTTATGTGGTTTCTTTGACTTTGCTTCGTAGCAGCAATGCAACCAACCTTTTGCTTCCTCTCTCTTAAGCCTCGAATAAATCTGGCAACACAATCCTTTTGCAGTGTTTTTTGGCATCTGCACACCAACGTTGCTCCATATTTTACCCGTTTCATATTCTTGTAGAGCTCGCATACGGATCTGCCAACACCGAGTCCGTCTCTGGACAAACGCACCGCGCGAATTGTAGCCATTTACATAATGTATATTTGTGACACATCGCTAAGTAAAGTATGTGTATGTATATGTATTCGTAGGTTAGCGGGAAAGCCTCATGGTCGGTTGCTCGTCGTTGACCGCTATCGTTTGAGATCAACATTAATTTTTCGAAGGACAAGGTGACATTAGGTATTATTCAAAAATGTGTTTCTCTTCTCTTGTCTTCTTGATTGTACTGCTTCTGATCATATCAGCTCTGTCGTAATTCATGAAATTGATTCCATGGAGGGAGTAAATTCGAGAAATATTCTTCTATGAGTTCAAATTGGGTAATCCAATGGAAACAACTGCCAAAATCGAAACGCGTTTGGCTGTGGAACTGTCAACAAAGGTACAGTGCAACGATGGTACAAAAAGTTTCACAGTGAAGACGAACGCCTTAAAAATGACACGTTTTGGCAGCCCAGGCGAAATTGACAACGACCAATTGACATCCATCGTTGCTGGATCATCTGGAACAAATTGAAAACGTGAAGAAGCAGCACAAGGGTGCATTGTGAACGGACTGAAAGTAAAAAAATAATTGCTTCAGATATCATCTTTTCTTCTTCTGCGTAACAGTTACGAATCATTTCTCCAATTCCAAACCCATTTCTCCAAACCCGTGGGACTTCACCTTGATCACCTTGACTCCCGTTGGTCTTCGAACCGGTCGAGCGGGCGCCAGTAATTCTTCCATTTGTCCCGGTCGCGTGCCAGAGTAGCCCAGTGGTTCCTCCTTTCGCGTGGGACACGAAGAGCATCGTAATTTTCTTTGAAGGACTTCGTGAAGAAATCTGACCATCGGGTCGGCGGTCTTCCTGTATTGCGCTTAATATCGCGGGGAATCCAGTCGCTCACGGCTCTGGTCCAACGGTTGTCGTTAAAGCGCATCACGTGTCCGGCCCACCTTATTTTACTTTCCTTGGCAAACGCGGCGGCGTCTCTGATCTTCGATCGCTGACGTAGGAGAGAACTTCGAATCCCGTCTCTCACTTGCTTGAAACGGGATACTCCTAGCATCACTCTCTCAATTGCGCGTTCAATGACGCTCACCGCGTTTTCTTCCTGCTTGCGAAGTGCCCAGGTTTCTGAGGCATAGGTCAAAGCAGGAAGTACGGTGGTGTTGAAGAGGTGAGCACGGAGCCGGGTGTTCTTGGTCTTCTTCACTACGTCCTCGATGCTCTTGTACGCTCCCCAAGCCGCTCTTCTCCTCCTGCCCAGCTCGGGGGCCAGGTCGTTCATCATGTTCAATTCCCGACCCAGATAGACGTAGCTGGTGCATTCGGATATGTTCGTTCCGTTGAGCGTGAATGGGGCATCCGAGATCCATCCGTTCCGCATGAACATCGTCTTTTGAAGATTCAGCTCAAGACCGATGCATCCACATGTTTCGGCGAATTCGGTCAGCATTCGTTCCGCTTGGCTGATGCTAGGTGTTATCAGTACGATGTCATCAGCAAAGCGCAAATGGTTAACTGCCGACCATCAATCTTCACTCCCATGTCGTCCCATTCCAACTTTCGCATTGCGTTCTCGAGGGTGGCTGTGAATATTTTGGGTGAGATTGTATCACCCTGTCGAACCCCCCTCTTCACGTCAATGATGATATTCTTGTAGAATGGCGAGATTCCGGTCGTGAAGTTACTGTACAACTCTCGAAGCACCTTTATGTACTGAGTGGGAACGCCTTGGTTGTCCAAGGCTTCCACGACCGCTTCCGTCTCAACTGAGTCAAAGGCCTTCTTCAAGTCGATGAAAGTGAGACAGAGCGGCATCTTGTACTCTCGTGATACCTCGATGAGTCTCGAAACAGTGTGAATATGGTCGATCGTGCTGAATCCTTTTCGAAACCCTGCTTGCTCGCATGGTTGTCCTTCATCCAAGACCTTTTCAATCCTATTAAGGATCACTCTTGTGAAGAGCTTGTAGATGACGGACAGTAAGCAGATTGGGCGATAGTTGCCGATGTCATGTGGATCTCCCTTTTTATACAGCAACACGGTCTTGCTGGTCTTCCACTGTTTAGGGACCTTGCATTCCGACAGGTAACGTGTGAAGATCCTCGCCAGGGTGTTGATGAGTACTGGCGGAAGATTCTTCAGGTGTTCTGGTTTTATTCTGTCGGGACCGGCTGCTGTACGATTTCTCACCGACATGATAGCATGTCGTATTTCGGACGGGAGAACCGCTGGAATGACATGTCCATCTTCCCTCAGATGGTGAGGAGGCAAGTGGGCACGGCTGTCGAAGAGATCAGAGTAGAAGTCGTAGATGATTTTCTCCATTCCCCTTCTCGATGCAATGGTTGTTCCCTTCGGGTTCCGGAGAGCTGTCATCCTTGTCTTGCGACTGGCGAAGTCTCGGCGGGCATAGCGGATGCTTTTTCCCGCCTCTGCTGCTTCAGCCAGCACTTCTGCTCTTCTCTCTTTAAGGTCTTTCTTTATCGCCTCTCTGCAAAGCCTTGCGAGCTCGGACGTGAGCTCTTGGTTCCCTGCGGCTCGTGCTGCTCCACGCTGGCGTATCAGCTCAAGAGTTTCAAGAGACAGGCGTCTCTTGGTTGTTTTAATACTCTCAGCCTTCTTCGCGCAGTCATGAAGGTGTTTGACAAGCCGGTCGTATTCCTCGTCGATGTTGTCCATTGCGGAATCTTCCCAAAAGCCGGCTAACGTAGCGAAGAGATCCCAGTTGATGGTAGTTCTGGGATTTCTCTTGCTGAACTTGGCGGCTTTCTCTGACCTCCGCGTGAAAGAAAATCTTCCTCGGAGGAGGCGATGGTCCGATCCCGTATAGAACTTTGGTACAACAGCGACATCCGTCAGGCAGAACCTTTTATTGACGATGATGTGGTCTATCTCATTACGGTACCCTCCACCGGGTGACTCCCACGTCCAGCGTAGAGAGGAGGGCTTCTGGAATTGCGAGTTCCCATGGATGGTCTTAGTCGTCATGATGAACTCGGAAAGCCTCTCCCCCTGGTCATTCCATTGTAGGCCGTGGGTCCCGATGTGAAGTTCCTCCGGCGTTCTTCTTGGGCCAACTTTGGCGTTGAAGTCGCCAATTATGACCTTGTAAAAGGCATGATCTTCTCGGTAGAACTTCTCCAGGTCCATATAGAAAGCTTCGACTTCTTCTTCTTCGTAGCTTGATGTTGGAGCGTAAGCGACGAAGATAGTCAAAGCCGGTGTGGGACCACATCTTCTCATCCGCAGACGTCCGATTCGGGTCGTGAGTTGTTCGAAAGAGTCGATGTTCTGTGCCATACTCGTGTTGACGAGGACGCCAACTCCACCAACACCTCTACTGTCGCATGTTCCTAAGAACAGTTCTTCTCCAGTTTCAAATACAGCGTTGAGAGAGTGACGTCGTCTCGTCTCGGTCAGTCCGATGACGTCGTACTTGATCTTCTTGGCTTGCACCATCAGATCTTCGATGGCCGCTTCCGATGCAAGCGTGCGTGCGTTATAAGTACAGATCGTCATCCTAGTCCTTTTCCGTTTCGGTAGCCTACATGACTCCTGCAACCCCGTCCTACCTGGCGCTACCGTACCAGGCTTTCTACCGGAGTCAGGAGACTCTTTTCTATTACTGTTTTTTGCATGAAATTTAAAACCCACGGGCAGGTTGCAAGCCTCTAGTCCCATGGGTTTTTGGGAGAACTTCCGTTCTCCCAGAGTGGACATGTGGAGCTTATTTGTTGGAGGCGACTCCAAACCGCCTCCCTTGCACCTCCCAGTCAATTGATTGCAGGCTTTTGGCCGGACCGACGTGCGGGATACAATGATTTTACGAGTCAGTCCTGGCACAGCAGAAGCAGGGAGTCCATCCCCTGAATCCACCTGCGTCTCTGGGCAAGCACAAGGTCGCTTTTGGTCCGCGGTTAGCCCCCTATCCGCCACCTGGGGACGCGCCACGTAGCCTCGCGACTAACCGGCTGTGATCCCTCTAGTGAGGGAGATCCGTGGGCAAGGCTCCTACATCAGGTATTGTTTTATCGTATTTCTTCAAGTTTTGTGTACTTTTTATGTGGTTTCTTTGACTTTGCTTCGTAGCAGCAATGCAACCAACCTTTTGCTTCCTCTCTCTTAAGCCTCGAATAAATCTGGCAACACAATCCTTTTGCAGTGTTTTTTGGCATCTGCACACCAACGTTGCTCCATATTTTACCCGTTTCATATTCTTGTAGAGCTCGCATACGGATCTGCCAACACCGAGTCCGTCTCTGGACAAACGCACCGCGCGAATTGTAGCCATTTACATAATGTATATTTGTGACACATCGCTAAGTAAAGTATGTGTATGTATATGTATTCGTAGGTTAGCGGGAAAGCCTCATGGTCGGTTGCTCGTCGTTGACCGCTATCGTTTGAGATCAACATTAATTTTTCGAAGGACAAGGTGACATTAGGTATTATTCAAAAATGTGTTTCTCTTCTCTTGTCTTCTTGATTGTACTGCTTCTGATCATATCAGCTCTGTCGTAATTCATGAAATTGATTCCATGGAGGGAGTAAATTCGAGAAATATTCTTCTATGAGTTCAAATTGGGTAATCCAATGGAAACAACTGCCAAAATCGAAACGCGTTTGGCTGTGGAACTGTCAACAAAGGTACAGTGCAACGATGGTACAAAAAGTTTCACAGTGAAGACGAACGCCTTAAAAATGACACGTTTTGGCAGTCCAGGCGAAATTGACAACGACCAATTGACATCCATCGTTGCTGGATCATCTGGAACAAATTGAAAACGTGAAGAAGCAGCACAAGGGTGCATTGTGAACGGACTGAAAGTAAAAAAATAATTGCTTCAGATATCATCTTTTCTTCTTCTGCGTAACAGTTACGAATCATTTCTCCAATTCCAAACCCATTTCTCCAAACCCGTGGGACTAGAGACTTGCAACCTGCCCATGCAGAGGTTTTAAAATTTACTCATGTCACAGTGATAGAAAAGAGTCTTCTGATCCCGGAGGAAAGTCTGGTACCATAGCGACAGGAATGGAAAGACAGGATACCGAAGCTAAGCTACCGAAACGGAAAGGACTAGGATGACGAAGTGTACTTACGACGCCCCTACGCAAGCTTCGTCAGCTCTCAAAGATTTGAGACGCCCTCACATTTGCCAAGGAAAGTAAGATAAGGTGGGCCAGACACGTGATGCATTTCAACGACAATCGTTGGACAAGAGCCGCAAGCGAGTGGAGATTACTCAAAAAGACCGCCGACCGGATGGTAAGATTTTTCACAAAGTCCTTCAAAGAAAATTATGGTGCTCCTCGTGTCCCACGCGAAAAGAGGAACCACTGGGCAACTCTGCCACGCGATCCGGACAAATGGAAGAATTATTGGCGCCCGTTTTCGACCAGTCCGAAAATCAACTGTAGTCGAGGTGATCAGGGTGATGTCCCGTTGGCAAAAATGTGTTGTTTGTAATGGTTCTTCTTTCAGTTAATGAACGTCCATGTTTCATCTTCGTTATAATGATTTGAAACTAACAGTCCCCTTCCGATATTACATTTGTTCTAACGTATATGTATGTAGATAACGAATTTCCAAAAAGCAGTGAGCCGGGTGCAATGGCGTCTTATAAGTGCCAACGCAAGAAGGCAAAATTATGGGGTGAGAAGAGTCACAGCATGTTGATTCCGTGCACTGTCTGCAGAGTGCGGCAAAACGAAGTAGCGCATCGTCGAATTGGTGCGCCAACGTCAAGATGCCCCGAGGCAGATTCCTCGGTGCGAGATTATGTGCAACGGCGCGAGAAATTGAAGTCAGCGAGGTTATTTGTGCACCAGTTATACAATTTCATGTACGCTTGCAAGAAGTAAATGAGACGTTGTGACATGTCACGGCCGTGGCAATTACATGTCCAACGTTTCAGCTAGTATGCCCTTTCGTATGTCTGGTACCCTGTACCTTCATCATGTCTGTCAGATCCTTTCTTCATAAACTTAGTCCGCGCTTGCAGTCAGCTGCTTGAGTAGTTGTCAGCATTTTACTTGACTTGACGTATCACTCTCATCTTTACCGGGATTTTGGCGACTCTCACGTTATTTCGTGTTAGCACAACATTGTACATCAAATATTAGCGAAAAAAGACGAGAAAAACCAATATTTTGACTGATCCTTAACTATGTAGGCATAAAAGTACAGATTGGGCGGGTGTGGCGCAGTCGGTTAGAGATCCGTTGTAGTCACACGGTCCAGGGTATCGAAACCGCCTTAATGCAAACCAAGCCTTCCATCCCTCCGGGGTCGATAAATTGGTACCAGACTTGTCTGGAAGGATAAAAACACTGATTTGATCATCAGCTGGCCTCCGCAAGTCATTGTATTAGCCAACACGCGTTCCAAAAACCTCAGCGATTACGAATTCCAGTGAAACGCTATATAGAAGGTGTGTTAAATCAAGTATAAATATACTCTTGATGTAGTACTGAAAGCTTTTAGCGAAAAGACGAAATCTTTTATCGATGCTCATACTTCCAGAAATAAAGCGAGAAAAGGGTTTTTAGGAAAGAAATAACTTTCGTTCTGTGGTAGAAAATTACGGAAAAGCTGCTACTTCGAGTCTTTATTGACACTCTGTTATTTTCCAATGCGCTCTATTTTACTCTATTTAATGGCAGCAGCACCAGCGCTGCATTATCGATTCCTCCCATCATCAGCAGCCATTCTCCCGGCTCATCTGTGTTGCACACTTCTCGCCTAGTTTCCATCTTCCTGTTGAACTTTTTTTACTGCTGTCTACGTCCAAGATTGGCCGCAATTCCGATTTATTTAGAGCCCATGAGCCCAGCGATTTATTTAGAGGAATGTCATGCCAAGTAAATATAATGGAACGAAGAGCGAAGAAGATCCCTTAAATTTAGCAGAATTGTTAGCGAAATTGGGAAATTTGGCCAACTAGGAGAATGGAGTTCTCTGTTACATTTTACTTCATTCTTTTCTTCTCGGTTTCGCTCACTTGTCTTATCGTGCTGTCCTTAAGTAGACTTGTGGTCTACTGACATCCACATTCTAAACATCACACATTTTGTTAAATTCGTCACTTGTGAAGGACAAATGAAAATAAATCTGCTGTAGGAACGTTGTTCTCCGACATATTGTAGCACTTTACTATTTTATGTATTCTCCTATCCATTGGTTCGTCTTTCCTCTTTTGCACTAAATTTGATTTTTTTTGACATTTTCCATAGCATTCTTATCGTTTTTCCGCTTAAAATTCCCAAGATATTTTTTCATATTGCTCCTCCTAGAACTTCTTTGATCTTATCTTCATTTGCTTCCATTTCATCTCGCCATATTAACATAATATCTTTGTAGACAGACTTTTCCTTAATCTTCCCTTAAAACCATGTTTTTCTTCGTTTCCGCCAAGATTTAAGAGTGAGTGGAAGTAAAGGAGATAGGGAGGAAGCAAAGAGATAGCGCATTTCCAAGAATGGTGTGCGAAGAGAGGGATTGATCAGTTCCTTCTACTTCACCGTTGAGAAGTCGCTTTTGGTTTCTTCATTTTTGAAATAATCTCTCGTTCTTTGTCGATTCTCCGATAATCACATTTGCTTTGGTACCCCACTGCAAATGTACATATACAGTAGCGAAATCAATTGATGATGATTCAAACGGTTTTCAGAGGTTTTCTTCTCTGAAAATTGATTCAAACGGTTTTCAGAGGTTTTCTTCTCTGAAAATCACTGAATCGTGCCTAAGCGTCCACTAGATCCGTCATTTGGGACTAGACACTTATTCTAAAAAATAAGCTTACTTTGCTTTTTCAGGATTACTATTGTTTCAGGAAAACTGAGAACTTGGTTTTTTACTTCCTCAATTCCTAGTTTATTTGTTTGCATTTTCTGTATTTTTATCGCAGTCTTTTTTATTTTACCGTTTTCTATTGTATTTAGATTGTATCTAGAACATTCGGAGCACGGCACATGTCAGATGAAACTATCAGATGAAAATCTATTCTCCGAGGAATCAATCAAGCAATGAGACAAACCGAATAAACAAAACTGTTTAATGTCTCTAGAGCGACTATCTCCGCTTTTCTGAACAAAACATTAGCATATGGAGTAATTGGAGCAACGTCAAATCCAGAACGAAGCCGAATGAGTAGACGACGACGATAGAAATATTCTTCGAATGAGTTATGGTAATTCTAGGCACACTCTCTCCCATATTCGAGTTCTGTTGGCCATCGCCAATGAAGAGATTCTATAAACTAGAACTGCTCGAAAACGCCCACAAGTTGCTACTCTCAATGGAAGACCTCCTGCGAAGAAACCGCAAATTTCAAGGAAGAATCGTGTTACCCGTGTCACGTGGGCTAAGGAGCGTTTTGGCTAGACTCGCTAGCAGTAAAAAAAAGTTTTATTTTTCCATGAATCCACATTTAGCTTGATGGGAAGTGATGGTATTAGGTATATCAGTTGGAAAAAGATTCGATCCCATGTATCAACTGCCTGTGGTAAAGGATGGTGGAGGAAACATCATGTTTTGGTGTAGCCTTGGAATGGGACCTTCTCGCCAAATTCATAGACATTTGTATGGATATGGCTATGAGGACATTTTAGAAACAACAATGCGTCAATTTGCTCTTCAATTCATTGGCAAGGGATTCATCTTCTACCAAGATAATGACTCGAAGCACACATCTGGCCATATTCGTGACTAGTTCAACTGCCGTATAGCGGTAACTTGTGCAGTCATTCGGCTTTGTTCTGGATTTAGCGCTGCTGGAATTTCTTCATAAGTTAACACTTTCTTCAGAAAAGCGAAGATAGTCGCTCTATATAGTCGGAGACTTTAAACAGTTTTGCTATCTCGACTTGTCTTATTCCTTGATCGATTCTTCGCAGAATGGATTTTCGAGTTTCATCTGACATGTGGTGTGCTCTAAATATTGTAGCCGTAATCTAAATACAATAAAAACAGTAAAATAAAGAAAATCCTGGAGAAAAACACAAAATATACACAAAATAAACTAAGAATTTGAAAAAGTGAAAAAAGAACATTTTCAATTTTTCGAAAATACTACTAATCCTAAGAAAGCTAAGTAAACCTATCATTTTGGAATAAGTTTCTAATCCTAAATGACATATCTGGTGCAAGTTTGGGTATGATTCAGTTGCCTTTAACCTTGAAAACCGTCTGTACAATTGATTTTTGGCCGCTACTTTATATGCTTTCCAAATTTCTCGCAACTTTTTAACATGCAAAAATATGCAACAATTTTAGTTCCCGACAGCCCACTTCCAAATGAAAACTTCTAATTTTCCAGTTTTGGGAAATGTTGTATCACATTCGTCTTCCAGTAGTGCAAAGCATCATAGTTGGGTCTTTTTTTAGAAATTATCATGGCAAATTTGTACAAACAAAAATTCGCTACTGTTTTCTGATGAGCTACAGAGACATGTGTACAGAGTATGAGGGATTTGATGTTTCAAATGTAGGTGCAACCCAAATGATATAGGTATTTAGCCAGTTAGCGGGTGTGGGGTGCGGTTGCAGCGCAATTGGTAGGAGGCTTCGATGTGATTGTACAGGTGATCGTTGGTTCGAAACAGCCCTTGTGTCAAAGAAGTCTTTCGTCCCTTTGGCATCAATGAATTGGTGCAAGATTTGTCTTGGAGTACAGGAACACTGACTTGACATATCGGCTAACCGCTATGAGTCATTGCAAGGCTGCACACACGTTCATAAACCTCAAACAATCCTGATTTAGAGTCGAACGCGTAGGCGGATTCTAAGCGGATTATAAACATGCACTTTATTCGTTAGCGTTTCCAACACAAATTACCTGAAACAATATTCAATAGGGTTTTATGGATGATTCAGTTTATCGTCCATCGAATCGTTCTATTTCTTTCTTCTGTTCTTTGCTGTTTTGGCACTACTATTTACCATTGAGAGTCAAACATGTCGGACCCTATTAGACCAGGTCTGTGTGCCTATTTATTTGGGTGCACCAGCTCTTACCTAATAAAAAGCACAGAAAAAGCGTTCCTTTAGCGCAATTTTTCTTGACCGCGAGGTAGTATCCAGCAGCTCGGGTCTCAGGGATAGATTTTTTAAAACACGCATGGTGATCGAGAGTTTTTGAGCTTTTTTCACATACGTACGAGCGGACATGGACAATCCAGTTCGATTAAGGAAAAAGGAACATGCACTCTTTAAGAAAAAAAACAGGGAGAAACTCCTTTTTGACCTTATTCCTTATGCCACTATGTATGTACACACGATTGGACCACAAATAAGGTTATGAAATGATGAAAAGTATCATCCTTTGTGATACCGTATGGAAGTGGAAATCTTTTACATCTAATAATAGTAGTCTAACTGGAAGTTCGAAAGCGTATGCTGAACACATATGCACTTACTTTCGCTCTACCTTTGATCTAACAAAGGAATAGTATTCAAACATACTGTCGACAAGTGTTCAAATGCTTCCTTCGAGTTTTCATACTCGTCGAACAGTGGGTGTTGGATAAGAAGGGTTGTTTTGGCTACCCACCAAGGTTGCACTTTGCTGCTGATGGTCTACCTCTAAAAACTCGTCCTTAAACTGGAAACCAGTTTTTTTGGAATGCTTCTGATTTGAGCGTGAGAGGATATCTTGCCGACCTCTAAGCATGGAAAGCACACTCAGAGGTATAGTCAAGTCAAAACGACATGAAGCACGCGCTCGAAACAGTGCGGTGGAGGCAGCAGTTAGAACCGAGGTGGGACCATCGCAAACTGCAGCGGTGGGTGTTGCCAGTAAGGGTTCAAGTACTCTCCTAATCGCTACGCTCCACCGCAGCGCCTCGAGAGAAGCCGCGCACACAATTGTACCGTGCCTCACGTCGTTTTGACCCAACTATACTAATTCTGAATCCTACGGTAGAGTTCACAGCTGTCGAGAAACGAGAAACGCCTAGGCTGTCCACTAGGCGTTTCTCGTTGGAACCTCTGCATTGGCGGTGTTCAGTCGATAGTCGTCAATCGATAAAATCGTGGATTGTAGTGGGAGCCTAACCAGAGATGTACCCTTTTAAGAGGAGAAGATTCCTTCCTCTAGTCTAATTTTGTAATGAAGTTACCTCGATAGTCTTGCCATAATTGCATACAATTTTGAACAGATACAGCACTTTTTTGCAGAGATTACGTGTTATTGCACAACGTTGCGGTGATTGCATGGACTTTGGTTGGATGTGTGCGTAATTCTCCGTTAGGCAATAGTGTTTCCTAGAACAAAGAGTTATTTTGTATGAGTCACCGATTTGTTTGAGACACACGTATGACTAAGACGTATTACACGAACCACTTGCAAATCACAGGTATTTATAATTGAGAAATGACTCATATGCACTGATTATCCCTCTTTGCTGCGTTCCTTTATTTGATTCCCTTTGCAGTTTTGGTGAAACGCTAAGAAAACCGTGTTGTGCATTGATTTGTTCTGAGCTGTGCACGAGATTGTCAATAAAAGGAATCATATCACGCACGTGCTGGAAAGAAGCATATCACGTTTACTCACTCAACGACTAGACCAAATGCATAATGCGCAAAGATTTTAGTTTTGGTTTAAAAATTGTCTGCGTCGTGCTTTGTGTTCTATGATTGCCTAAAGGAGTCGATTCTCATGACTTTCTCTTGTTGTTAATATGTCGCTTCTCAATATCAGTGTAGTTGCGTTTTTTCGAAATTATAATCCTCCCCACAAATCAGCGCTTGTAAGAAATCAGATGCATCAAGTAGATGACATCGGATCACATCCAATCCTTTGTTGTGCTTGTGAAAGAAATACTACAGTTTGGTGTTGTACAGATAGTTCCGTACCAAGCGTTCTCGCGGATGTTCCAAATTGTACGGTGATACTTCTGCAACCGAAACAGATCTGTCTAATTTTGAACAAGACGCTATCGAAATTTGCGATCACGGTGTTTGGGATCCTCCTCCATGGATGGGATATCTTTCTGGTTCCCTTGCATCCTTCACTAGCCTTCGACGAAGTGAGCACTGTCATTAGGGGATACATAGGAGCGCGAACTTAAACAGCTGTTCCGGCATCGTTCCCGGACGTTCTATTCATCTTTTCACAATGTGACCGAAGAAGCGGAGACCATTTTGTATGACGTCTTTCGACGGCGGTGGAAGATGTTGATGCACCCTAAGTCGAAAATAACCAAACAGCTGTTCCTACATCAAGTGAGTGCGAATAGCGGATAGCTAGACTTGCAGTTCGTTTATTGACTTTGTGAACGACGGGTATCGACCAAATGCAGCTGAAAAATTATCCCAATCCGAAATCAGTTTCGGAGACCAAAAAAGCTAAGTGTATTGGTCTCGAGTAACACTGTCATACGTCAGTAGTTAGTTGAATAGGACGAGTGCAGGTGTACTTGTGACGCATTGTTTCCTCGCAATGTTTGAAAGAGTTGTTCGAGACAATTCACTCCAAAACGCACACAACACAGTAATATTCACAGCTCTAACTCGGTTGATCACTGCTCGTTGACTAAGTCGGCAGTTGGACCAGTTCTAGCTCAGGATCTGATGGCTTTGACATTCAACAGGTGCTGAAGTGATCCCTCCAAATTGTTACGGTTGCTTCTCCGACAGGGAAACCTATAGCATTGTTGAGGACACGCCGTCATGTTGCGAGTACCTTCCCCTCTGTCTTCGCATTTGAACGTCATTGAGTCAAATCTCTCCACCAGATTGTTGTTATTGTTCCTCATAACTATCGCAGCCCCCTACCCAGATGGTGCGGTTTCCAATGCTGATAACTATCCACTCCCAGGTTCTCGTTTGCTGGAGTGCCGCGAACTGCATGCAGAGGTATTGCACAAAACTAGATGGAGAGGATTACTGTGGTAGACATAGGAGAAAAAGAGATAGCAATCAGACTTGCACACGCGGCCCTTTTCTACAACAATATTTGCTTATGTGAATCATTAAATGTTTTTCTGCCCTAACATTGTCTACCAGAATGTCCTCAAATTTGAAATTTTTGGAAACCACTGGATGGTTCCTTGATTTGCTATTTCACGGATTTTATACGTGTTTATTGTGGATTATGGATTTCTCAGTGTTAACATTGCCTGTTTTCTTTTATTTCAAACAGTCGTCTATAGAATCCTGAACTTTTGAAGTTATTCTACATTGGAGCCGTGCTTCACCAACACTGATTTATGATCCTTCTTTTCATATATGGTTTGTGTATGTATTTCGCTAGAATTTTTAGCTTATGCGGTTATGAATAATATCTGTGTTGTGCGACCCGCTATTGCGCCCGCTTACCTAGTGCTTTGAGTTTGATTTTCCTCAGTCTTGGAGTAATTGTATCCAGAGATTTAATTATTCCGTGAATGTGTTCAAATTTTCTAACTCTTGATTTTTATCCTACTCCCGACCAAAATTACAGATGACAACCGTAAATCCGCAACGGCAGTGTCCACTATTCCGGAAATTCAGCTCAGAAGTGCGACCACCTCCGCTGCTGAGACGAGATGAACGTATTCGTTCAATGACATGTTCGTTCGAAGAAATTGCTGAGTCGGAAGAAGAAGGTACTCAGGTGAGTAGATGGTTGTAGTAATGATATGTTGAATGTATCTCTGAAATATTGTATTACGATGCTTTGAATTTGGGAATTCGATAAGCCTATTTTGTATTGCACATCTATCAAAAAACAAAGATATTCCTCCCACATAGATAGGCTTGTGCTCAGTTGTGTAGTTGTGAGCTGTAGCATCTTTTTTTTCACATTATAGAACGAAAATTTGGATTAAATAGGTTTACCTACTGGTCACTGCTAGAGAATTAATTGAAGGCAACTAGTTAACTTTTAGGATAAAGGGTTAGAGCGTCCGTCGTTAATAAATCCGACTGGGGTATGCCATAATGTTCGACTTAATTCCAAATTATTAGAGCTTTATGAACGTGTGTATACGCTACACAATAAATTGCAGGGCTAAATCTGTCAAGACACAGTTTTTATCCTCCCAGACTAGTCTGGTACTCATTTATCGAGCACAGAGGGATTAAAAGCTTGGATGGTATAGGGCAATTTTGAACAGTTGCAGAAGAAACTCTTCCCAGCAGCTGCACTACACCCACCCTTAGGCTTGTGCTCAGCTGTGTAGTTGTGAGCTGTAGCATCTTTTTTTCACATTATAGAACGAAAATTTAGATTAAATAGGCTTACCTACTGGTCACTGCTAGATAGTTAATTGGAGGCAACTAGCTAGTTTTTATTCGAACATTTGATACTTACTGTTTTTACTCAATCGCCCAGATTTCTAAACTAAATTTATGATTCACGATACTCAATTTATATATTTTACAGAATGTGCTTGCCCAAGTTCGTGTTTGTATTTTTTCAACGAGCACACAGCATCAGCTGTAGCTCTTTTTGCATCCTCGTCAACGTCACAGCTCGACTATACAGATAATGCAATAAAAAGTTCATGGGCCTTTTCCTCATTGTTTTCCTACAGCCGAATGAATGGGGACGGGGGTAATTTAGCCAGCATGTTTCCTGACGACTTCAAATTTTGTCTCCTGAATTACACTCATTCATACGAAACAAGTAATAAATTCAAAAAAAAATAATAGGATGATTGAAGTGGCTTACTTTCCAATGACGGTGATTTGCTTAAACCTGAGGTAGCGCTTTCTGCGTTTACGAGGAATTCGTTAATGCTAAGTTTTTGTGATCTGAGCTCAGAGGTTGCGTTCATTTCAGCTTTCCGAACGAACTCAAGCCGGAGGAAGATCGCCTTTTGCGGTCTCTGTGCAATCTCCATTTCCACAACGACGTGGTAATTCGCCACAGAATCTGAGCCCTACTTTGCAAAAGTAGGTCAAATTTCACTGTTTTTAGGCGGCACATCACGAAATTGATGTTGCTGCTTCTTTCCACAAAAGGGTAGGAATATAGGCGCATATCTTGAGTAAGGGTGTGATCACGCTCAATTCATCCCCGGTTATTCTGAAAAATAGTCTCGTCGATCAAATTTTCCTACGAGACGCCGCCGTGACGTGTTGTTATGTGAATCCGTTAATTAGGTGGAAAATTCGACAGAAATGGCCGTTTACGACGTCGTTTAACGGAACGATTGAGCTTGATCGCACTTATAGTAATCTGTGAATAATTTACGATGTCGGAACTTGTTCACGAAAAGGCAGAGGTGATCTGCATTTGGCCCCACCTCGTAGAGAGGTTACGACGTCAATTTCGTGGTGCGCTGTCCGCAGTCATCTCTGCAGTACTTTTTTAGAAAGCTCGTTGCACCTCGGTTATGTCGCGGTTTCTCGGACCCAGCCATTCGTCGAAAACCGTCCCCAACACATATGTTCAACTCGATGAGCCCGGACCGACACGACAGTGTTACAGATCTACTGAGTGAGTTCTCGCAACGCCTCTTTCATTGACTTGCCTGCACCCGTCACTTCACTTCTGCAAGTTTAGAACAACTGATTTGACGCAATGATGATAATGTGCTAATTATCGAACATGAACTGCTTTTTTTGACGTCCTTCGAAATGAAACCTTAAAACCAAAAGGTGGAATGGAAATACAGCAACAGGATATTTCAGACACAGAAGCCACTCGAAATGCCTTGAAATGCCTAGGAAACTGAGTCATTAACGTAGTTTAATGGTTAGTAATACACAACTACTAGTTATACGGGTTTTATACAGAAAAAAACCAGTCTTACAAGCGCTTAAAGTTGAGCAGCTATTATGGCACAGGACAGAAAGCGTTCTCTAATGATTAGGCGGTTACATTCAATTTTTATCGGAAGTAATGGTAAAATAAGTCTTGCATAGTGTTTCAAATTCATCACTTTTGCTATACCGAAAAGGAAAGCACAACTAGTCAGAAAGAAGAATTCAGTAATTTCCGGCCAGGACCTGTTAGTGTACCAGTAGCCGCATCAGTTATAACTACAAAAACTTTGACTTTACCGTTAACTGAGGCGCCCGATAGAGTTTAGAGGTACGGTCGCTGTCGGCCTTGTGCGCCTTATTATCAACTGGTGATTATCGATCGAACATGGCCACGTCACAGGGCTTGATCGATAAACATCTATGGGTAGTGACGAGCACAATATACGGATAACACCTGTTAATTCCACCAGAGAGAAGAATTTGACGTAATAGAGTGAGGTTACTGTATAAGTATGAAGTTAGTGACGTAAAGATGCAAATTGAATAATCGATATATTTGTTTTTTTGTTTATAGGAGGTTGTAGCGCCATTGCGGCCCAAAACTCATTTATGAAGTTACTCGGTTATTGAGTCTACTTGAACCATCCAGTAACTAACCATTTTGTCCAACCACTTTTTATTATCACAACTATTTCTCTTTCGAAATAAGTTTTTCAGCGATCATCTTACACATACAGCTACAAAAAAATGAGGTCTTTAGCATAAAAGTTGCAAACCTGTTTATAGCTTCTAAAAAATTAGGAAGTATATTTTCGTTCTTGCCATACGTTAAAATACAAAAATCCAAAAATACTCATTTTAAATTTTAGGCTTGCCGCCTATTCCCGAAGCAGCCGCTCCATCGTCATCATCACCGGATTTGAGGGATGAAAGCGAGTAGCTCGGTAGCAGAAGAACCATATGAACTAATATCAACTACTCGCTTGTCTTCTCTACGAGTACGTCACCCACTCGTCAACGCCATCGGGAACCTGACTGAGTAACTCGGCTGATCTGCTCTACGAGAAATACTCGTGTCCCATTTCACATCGATATTCATTATATCTCCATTTGTGTGTGTGTGCCCGCTTACGTTTCTTTTCTTCAAACGCCTCCTTCGTTGAACTTCGAGACTTCGATCAGTTCTAGTCATTCATCGCTTAGCCGACCAATGATACGAATTCTTTACCTCTGCGATCTCTTTCCGATATTATTGTGGTAATCTTTGCCTATTTCCAAAAATATTTGGCGATCGAGCCAGAACACATGTTCTGGAAGTTTGTATAGATATTTTCTCCAAATGTGGTAGATTTGTGTTAAGTTCACCGTCCGATTTGCTCCTCGGGTTTCAACTAAAGCCTTGAATATTTTCATGCGGGTTCAGATTAAAAAGCTTAATTGTCATAGAGAACTTCACGAATAAACATTATCAGTGCGAGGACATCTATTGTTTACACGAAAATTTCTGGGACATCCTACTGCCTTGACTATCTGATAATCGGTGAATGTAGGTCGCATGGAGCTGCGACGACGGAAGTTTATGCACCTTATTCCTCATGGTAAGTAGGTATGTTCTGTGCTTTCACATACTCTCTTAGCACTCAATTCTCAGCTATGCCAGCCCGCATGAGATGAGATTCGTCCTTCTCCTACTTCCCGCTTGAAAAAGTTCATGACGAGTATAAAGGTTCTTATTTTGTTATAGTCAGATTGTAGTTTTTTTTGAGAGGGATAGTATGTATATCTTAACAGCAACAATACCGCGGAAAGGTTGGATTTTTCCATAGTGGGGTCGTAGAGCGATGGGGTTGCCAGGGAAGGGGGTCGAAAGGGAGGGAGCGGTGGTAAGATATTACAACGAATAATATTAAATGATTAAATACATTACAAAATATTACATTAAGTTACAGGGTAAGACAGCAACATGGAAGCTCCAACATTTTCGTTTGAAAATGCACATCATTTTGACAATGGAACAATCAGACCACACAGGTTCGACACCCCACTAAGTCAAATTTGCAATGTGTTTTGAAAAAGAAAAATCGAAAATGAGCCAAGGAACGAATGGCAAATGAGAAAATTGGTAGCTGAAGACACACCAAATAGAAGAAAAAGGAATTTTGCTGAAATGTTGTGTCGAAATATTGGTGTTGAAATATTTTAAACTTTATTCTATTCTATTTGTATTCTAAAATCTATGATATATCTCTAAATACTGATTAAAGCAACTAACACGGCAGAAAAGAGGAGAGTCAGGTGCATAGGCCGGATTATTTAAAAACGCCGAAAAAAAAACCGAAAAAAATCAACATTTTATTCCCACAATATGAAAATGGAAGACGCACGCAGGTTCGACACCCCACTGAACCAAATTTTTGCAAAAGAGAAGGAAAGTTGAAACCGCTTCTAAAAGATGAAGAATTCAATTTTACGTAGTGCTCAATAGTTTGAAGTTGGATTTGTTGGAATTTAGTCAAGAATAAGGCTCAGATTCTGCGCAAGGAATCCCAATGCCTACGTTTTTAGGCATCGCCCTCGGTCCTTGAAGGAACTAAAGGAATTCGTTGAAGAAGAAGTTGAAGAGACTTAGCTCTTCCCAGAGTGGCTGACAGTGGTGGAAACTTCCCAGAGCGGCTGTAAATATGTGTTAGCCGTCAAGGCCAGCATTTGGGAGAAGTGATTTTCAAAACTTACAGCAAAGAATTTTTTATATCTACATTTGGGTAATAAAAAGTTTTTGCTGATGCGTCGTACCGTTTTTTTTTGCAATTTCCTTCTGAAATGTGAAAGTTTGCCGCCAGGTCTTATACATTGGAAAAAATTATGTTCATTTTATACCTTCGCACAGATAAACATGAGTAGAAATATATACGAGCATGAAAAGAACTTTATGGATGAAAAAAGGCTAAACTAAATTTCCGGAGAAATCTTTCATTTTCATAACAAATACTTTACAGATCTTCCTGCTGGGTGGCCACATTAACGGGAAGTTAGGGCAAAATAATCTGTCCAGCGATAAACAACGGATAGTCATAACCACATACAATATTTTCCACGGAAAATGTAAATACAAATGTGTAGGTTTCGTCAAACTCTTGTAGTAAGCCCATCATTCAGGAGAAGGTAGCCCTGTTCACGTGGGCTGACTACCTTCCAACACCTATCCCTGATCCCACACCAACGTTGCCTGCTCCTGGAGCCTTGACGCCGACACCACCGCTTATTCCAACAATACCGCCGCCCTGAAAACAGAAAGAACACATATTTTTAGGTGTACTCTAGTGCTGCGCATTATTTACTAAATTACTAATTATTTACTAAATGCCTTCAAACACATTTTCATAGTCAGCTTTGTTACAGCAAGAGCTTTAATAACGGAGACTCAATTTGTGAATGTACCTTCTCGTTGGGATTATCTTGTCCTCTTCGGAAAGCTTCAGGCGATTTTGATCCCATTATCCCAAGGTCCAATCCTTAAGCAATAAAAGTTGTTCAAGAAGATTATTCTTTTTTTTATTCGCAAGCGATAAACCTCTCACCAAGACCAACTCCAACGCTTTCTCCCATTCCTGGAATTGGACCAACATCAACGCCCCAACCAACGCCAACATCCAATCCTGGCACTGCACCAACCCCAAAACCAAACTTCCCACTTACGTCAACGTGGCCAATCTGCTAGTAGAGAGTTTATTCCGATCAAGATTTGAAACAGATTTTTACTCACCGAGCCATCACCACGAGGGGGTCCCATTCGAGGACCAGGAAGTCGGTGGAAATTGGGAACACTACAAAATGCTGAGTAGTCCTGAAAAAATCATTTGTTTAGGATCGACTTTTGAACTTTTGTTATTTGTATTTGTTCTTCTGTCGGGTACAATTAAGAGTGCTAAGGAGACTGATTTTAAAAAGTAGTTATTTTATTTTGAGCGTAATGAGCGCTCTTCTTGTTAGGCTGCAAAGATTACACAGATGTAGGCTAAATAACTGAAAATTGCTTGTTTCTTTACCAGAGAACATGTTTGAATTTTTCTTGTACTTGCATTGAAAATAAAGATGGAAATGGAAGGCCAACTAAAACATCCAGAAATGAGATGTCCTTCTGTCATGTCAGTCTCCACGAAAAACCAGGAATCACTTGCCTTGCAAAATTCCACGAGATCAATTCGAAGTGGTTTACTGGGCTGGCAAGTATAAGCGAACATGCCTCGCATATCTGAGCAGAAAGAACCATCTTTCGGGTGAAGGCCGGGATAAACCCTAGGATAGAAACCATGGTTGGATTCGAAAAATTTGAAGTCGAATTGAAAAAGAAAAAACAACTATTTCATTAAGTCAAGTGTACCTATACAAAAGTCCGTTTTGAGGACGTTGCTGCTGCTGATAGTAATCTCTATGCGCATTGCCATAGTATTCGTTAAAATGCCTGGAGTGCTTCAGATGCCTTCGGCCGGAAGGCCTAAGGAATGTATCTCCAGTGGATGTAGGAGGAGGCCTAAGAACTGTTCTTCATTCATAATAGAGGATCATGGAAAAACGCTATTGTGCCAAATAAGATGGGATCGGTGACCTGAACGGGGAATTCTTGGGAAAAGCTTACCTTGTACCAAGTTCCTCGAACGGATTCTCATCGTCATTGTTTTCCGGTATGAACCCTTGCTTTTCGGATTCTCCAGATTTCTGACAAAAGTACTACTGTGGTCAAAAAGTTGGAACACGTTTCAATTTAGAACTTCCGATTTATCCAAAGACATTTTTTTCCTTATCTTGGGAGAAACTTCACTGACTGTGTCAAATTTCGTGACAGAGAGGCAAAGTTTCACTTTTCTGGTGCTTTTCGTTACTTTTAAGCTTTATGTTATTTTTTTATTACCTTGATGGGATAGTTGGATGCAAGAAAAAGAATTGACAGAGTATAACACACTCAGGAGGATCATCAAGCCAACTATCCCATCAAGGTAATCAAAAAGCAGCGGACAATCGGAACTCACCGTACTGCTCGGACTGTCTCTCTGAAGTGGTAAAACCGCGTGAGCTCGTGCTGAAATAGTTGTAATTTTTTTTGAAACCGAAGAACTTATTTGTACAAGAAAGCGGTTTTTTTACTCCTCATATCGATCCAATTGTTCTATAAGTAGATCTGGTGAGTTTTTGCCATCAAATGTACATATACTGAATTTCTTTTGTCAGTATATTTCGTTTTCAAAATTGTAGCAGAATACGAAACTTCTTGGTTTCATACTTGTTTTATATTTGTTACTTTTTTAAAAATACCCTCCATCTAGTGTTCTCCAGTATCTGCAGACGTGAAACTTATCGAAAGAAAAAGGCTTCGGATGATTCTAAATTTACTAACAAATGTGAATTAAGACAGATGAACCAAATATTAGGAAAAAAATGAAGATCTTTAGCACAACGTACCTCCTTTGCACAAATCCAAATGAGGTTCTGCTTCGCAAATTTCAGCTTTTGTGAACGAAAGAAAATTATCCGCACCTAAAATAAATGTTTTGGGTGGTTAATATTCGTTTATGTCGTTTCGTTTATGTTTATGTCCCACCAATTTTAAAATTGTCTTTTAAAAAAACGGCCATGCCCTTATACTCTTCTTTCTAAGATTTGAAATTTGTTGATGAGAATGAAGTTTCTGTTGGGGCTCTAAAGGCGCTTCAAAAATATCTGTTGTTCTCAAATTATTATGTAGTGAGAAAATTTTAAAAAGAGCTGTAGTTTGGCTATCTGGGGTGGAGCATACCATGTTTCATTCATACTTGTTCTAGGTTTATTAGAACGGTTTTGTAGAAAATTTAGAGACTAGTGAAGATGTTGTGAAATATTGAAACAGAAAATGATGGAATTTGTCCAGAAGAAGGCAGACAGTTCGAAGTAGTTGATAGCGTTTGTTCGAGATGTGGCTACGGAAGAATAGAACAACTGATATCAAGCTTTTAACTCGTGATTTTCTGGATAACAAAATTTACCTCTCTCAATTTGCTCTCCTTCTCAACTTCTGCAGCATTCAGACCAGAAGAGGACAAGTAATTCAAAGTTGTTAACTAGAAAAAACCTTCCACATAGTTGTTCCCGCTCTCCTGTTATCATTATTTAGATATGGATTTCGCTAAATACAACTTAATACTGCCTAGTAACACTACTAAGTAGTTTCTGCTACATGCCAGGTGTCACTTAAAAAGCCAAAGCAGAATCCCTTACGAACTTGTGGAAACAACACCAGAAGCTCATGTGATGTCGCCCAATACACTTATAGAAATCAACACCGTTAAAGGCATTACCCAATGGATCTGACGGGCCATGGACAAAATCTACACGGGGTCGAAGATTGCGGGATCAGGGGTTGTTCCGCTCATCTCTCCATAAAAAAAAAGGGGAAAGGGTTTTTTTTTTTTTTTTTTTTTTTTTTTTTTCCCCCTTTTTTTTTTGCGCCCCCCCCCCCCTGGGGGGGGGGGGAAAAAAAGGTGGTTTTCCTCCCCTTTTTTTTAAAAAAAAAAAAAAAAAAAGGGGTTTTGGGGAGAGGGGGGTAAGAACGCATGCAAAGAAGAGCATTCTAATGTTCCTCGTAGGAATTAAAGCGGCTCCCATACCGTTTTTTAGGACGAGGAAGAGGTGAGCAGAACCACCTCTCATCCCGGAATCTACAACTCCATCTCTAGCTTTTGCCGTGGATTCCCTCACTACGTCAGATTCGTGGTATGCTGCCTCTAATATCTAGTATCTGCAGCATTCGAAGAGCAACGGTCAATATCAACGAAAATTTCCCTGCAAAGCTGGAAAAAACTGGCACGAAAATTGTTCTTTTCTTTGCTGGAAAAGAGGTGTGGGGATATTTGTCTATCAAGTACCCAAGTTTGTTGACTGGGTTCAAAGGTTCAAGCAGAGAAGAGACATGGTTGAAGATGATAAGACAGTCACATGCCATCCACTCAAAAGTCGTCAGCGATTCGAAAAAACCCAAAAGTCATTCGCAAGGATAGTCATTTGAGTATCCGAGCAGTGACCGAATTGACAATAGTTGACAAAGAAAATTGCACTGCGCTCTTTGCATAAAAGTTTCCTCGAAAAAGGTGCCAAATTTCCCATCAAAGTGGACGTAGAAATGAACATTTGCACAGGTATTCTGTAAATATTGAAAGGCCCACAAGACCTTATTTCTTTCCGAAATTTAAAGCACCCTTTGAAGAAATCAAATTAGAAACACGGACAGTGAGAACAGGAGTAACGAACGTCACTAAGTAGCTATCAGACAACGATTTCCAGCCATCGGGAATTAGTGGAAACTCTCATGGAAAGCTGCAGAAGTCGAGGACAAGAGAAATAGGTAGAATGTGGCCCAAAAAATCATGTGGTTAAAGTTTTAGCGTAACTGTACCATTTTTCTTCAGCCAACCCCATACAAAGTTCATAACTATGCATTTTGAACTAAAGAGTTTTGAACTAAAGAGTTGTATCATTACTTAAAATTGTCGGGAGGATGGATGTGATGGTGTTAACTAATAATTTGAAGTGTTTAAAAGTTATGGAAAAATATTTTGGACCCTCCTGTACCTTTTTGGGGAGGAATAAAAAGTTATAAAATAAAATAAAATAAAATTGAACGAAAGGAGCTGTCATTCCTCGATCTACAATAAAGATCAAGTAGAAAACAAATCTTGAAGTAGGACTAAGGAGTAGATTTTTCTTCGTGTTTTTGCATCCCACGAAAGGAAATTATGATTCCTGCAAAGCTGGATAACATGCCTTCATATTTAGAAGAAAGTTGTAGCAGTTTGATTTAAATCTCTAGTTTTAGCCATATCGAATGGTAGCAGAAACGACTTAGTTAAATCTATGGCAAAAAAAAAAATTCTACGATCGACCTCTTGCTTGTAGAACGCATAGAGAAAAAAGGACGGTACGCATGAATAGCAAACGCGTGGCGGTGTTGATTGCTGCGTCCGACGCCTTAGTCATTACACTCGTTTGGATGCCATACCCGCTTGATATTTAACGAAGTTTAAAGAAACCTTCACTGTAAGAATGCGACGTTGTTGTCGTCTCTGCGAACCGTTCCATGCAATTTTCAGAATGGAAGCTCGACGCGATCCCTCATTCTTCTTTCCTGGACGGGTGTTTCTGATAAAACAATTTTTCCACCAGAACAGTTGTTTCTAATGTTGTCTTTGCGATTTCCTTGTGCATGAGCACGGACTTTAGCTGAAATTGCGCATGACAACTTTCTAATTTCCAACTACTTTTCAGACGCACTTAAACATGATCACTTATTTGTAGCATAGATGATTCCTCAGTAAAAAAAATTCTAGGTGAACTAAAAACTTCTTTACCAATTCTATGTTCTGTCCCAGCACTGCTTAAGCCCACACTCTTTAACTGAAACGTTTTTTTTGAGACAGAGGCTTTTTGTTTTATCATTCTCCTGCTTTTTCTAACTTTTCTTTTCTCATTATTAGGCTGAAGTACTAGCCATGAGAGTTTTTTTTTTCCAACCTCAGAAATACTCGTAAGAATACGTTGTTTTAGCAAAATGTTGTACCTCATTCGCTAGAGAATTAGTCGTTCTATACAAAGTATCTATTCAAGGTAAGTATTTTTTACAACTTTTAAATTTTATTTGTATCTGTTTCTCTAGACTATCAAAATGAAGCGCGCTCTGGACAAAACTGAGAGTTTTAGGCACTTGCTTTGCCCATTTATTCGAGGTGTTGAAGCTGTCGATACTAGCCTCAAGAATTGCGCAGAGCCATCGAACGAGTGTTGACGATTCAAGAAAAAAACGAAAAAGACATGAAAACATGGAAAAATAGACGACAACAAATGTTGAAAAAACCATTATTAGACGTCGAGAAGTTTATTGAACGATGGGAGGTGCAAAAAAAAACTGTCGCATAAAATCAATATCCTCATTTCTCTGGACAAATCTGCTAAAAATGTATTCGATCCAGCGCTGTTCAAAGACTAGGTTGGCCTACGTTACGCTTTCGGACTGTGCAGACGCTGCAGCCCTCTGCGGGCCCTCTTACCACAGGGAGCGGTAGCATACGTCCTACATCATTTCCACATCATTTCTACACCACTCTCTACCTTAAGCGGTAAGAACATGTTAGGTAAAGGGCATATCACCATCCATTTAAATTCAACCGTAAGCATCCGCGGTGTGGTTACAATGTGCTGGTATGCTGTGCTTCAAATGGCTCTCTTAATTCTGCCAGTGAATGCTCGTGAAGTTTCCCAAAAAGACCCGTTGTCATGTGAGTTTCGTACCAGTTGTCCGGTCGCCTTCTACGTAAGCAGCTATATTCTACAGCTTCTGGTGTGGATGAGCAACCAGTGTCGGAGACAATAAAATACGTTCCGATTGGCCATCGTGCAGCCATCAAATGTGAATCTCTTCAGAAAGCGTTCCAACTCGAAGAAAAAGTTAGTTGTGAACCGTTTGTAGAGGAAAAAAAACTTCTCCATCCAGAAAATATCTAGAGAAAATTCACTACGAACTATTGTTTGAAAAAATTCGTTCCTGCAGGTATCATTCAACGGAATAGTAATAATTTCTCCTAAAATAATAATAATAATAATAAAATCTCTCCTAGTGACAATCTCTCCTAAAATCTATGTTGATTGAATACAGCTGGAAAAGCTTGAAAGCAGATATACATCGTAAGCCTTCTAAAAGTAATGACATGTCGGAATTTGGTTAAAGGCATCACTCCACGAATCTGAAGTGGTACGGATTTCAGTTGGAGTATTCGTATACGGGATAGTAGATTATGAAGAGTGGGGTGATTCCGTCCATTTCTTCCTAATTGCCGTATAAGAAACGCCCCGGAAGATGCGGCGCTGCACAAGACTGGCGCGCTCCAATCGAACCTCATGTACAAAATAGTGCGCCAAAACGAACGAAGTCGTGTCTTCCGGGCCGTTTTTTTACGGCAGTTAAGAAGAAATGGACGGAATCACCCCGCTCTCCATAATCTACTATCCCGTATACGAATACTCTACCTGAAACCCGTACCACCTCAGATTTGTGGTGTTATGCTTTTAAATGTACCAATTTATAGCTGCCTGAACAAGTTTATAGCTCTGCTCTTCTCTATCCGTAAATGTCATCGAAAATAAACGTGAGAAAGTTAATGAAGTGGTTCACTAACGTGCTACGTAAAATTGTCCCAGCACACATTTCTAAACAAAATTTAACTAAACTGAAGGTTTCTTTAAAATGTTGTTATTTTCGTTCTCTTCTATGCAATAACATTTCATACATATTCGCAATTCACATTGTCATTCGTTCAAGTCTATAATAATCAACATACTGGGTATTCTTTGATTCCTCAAGCTGTAACCGATTTAAGGACATCCGAAAAGGGGCAGAAAATAATGACGAGTAATTGAATGAGTGAATTTATCTTGAAAGCTACCTCTGAGGAATGTTGCTTTACAGCAGCCGAACACATCTTGGTTTCTGGTCTACAACCGACTCCAAGGACCAAAATGGAAAGAACTTACTAACGAAGACAGGTACGAGTGATCTCTTCCCAATGCAACTTCTAGTGCCTCTTTGGAAGGAAGAGAGAACAGTAAGAAAAGCGATGGAAGTGCATAGATGCTTACAAATATTTTGTTTTCCGGTGCATCAAAACGTACGGAATCTGAAAACTTATATTAACGCTGAATAATTAACAAACATAATTTTAGTAATTGCCTCCAAGCTTATTACCATAGCTGTAGTCGTTGTCGCTGCGCTGGAACTGTTAGGCTAGACTAAATGAGAATAAAATCCATTGATGATTCACTCATCAATGGATTTACTCTTTCTTGTGTCAACTACAAATTAGTTTTAATACCAGAAACCACATTTCACTTTAACCCAAATTTCACTTCAATATTAGCGAAAAATGACAAGGGAGGAAATTCCTCGAAACACGCGTACATTGTGGAATTAACTCAATTTAAGAAGTACATGTAACACTTGACTTTAACCAAATTTCAGTTCAGAGTTTTTTTTTTTCACCAAAGTTCGACTTTCCTTGAAATTTGGCATAGAGATTGCAATAGAGATTGTCGATAGTCAAATTTAAGCAATAGCCAAGATTGCTAACAAACTTTATTACGGCTAACGTTTCGGCGTTGTCGCCTTCGTCAGAGCCTCAGTAGCCGTGTTCCCGTGAATGTTAGCGGATATCCGCGTGGTGCAATCGCTCCGCTGGATCAGTAATCAATAAATTTGACTATCGACAAGTTGTAATACCGTCTCGATGGATGACTAGCAAATACAAGGGAACAACATCTGGCCACAGGGACGAGACCGAAAAATGGAAGACAGTCAAATTTCCTTATATGGAATCAGCAAGTATAAGTTATGTAGAGAGGAGAGAAAGAAGTCCCGATATGGAAGGAAATGCTGTACTTCAAGAAACGGAAAGAAAGATAAAAAGAAAGATGAAAAAACAGTAATATTCTCTTGTGGAACTGATGTCTTTCGCAACCAGCGCAGAAACACGGCAACTCAGCAGTGGATTTCCTTCACTCAATGATTTTCAGAACTGAATTCAGAACAGAACGGAAAATTTTCAGAATTTCAGAGAAAAGAATTCTATATAAGCCATTCAACTTCTGCAAGAGAACCGAATATCAAAAAAGAATCAATTATGCGCTAAGTGTGAGGAAATTGCTCAAACCTCCTTTTTTTGCCTTCTTTTGTCCCATGCTTTAGAATGTGGGTGTCTGTTAGAAGCGAAGGAGGGTAACGCAAACCTTCAATGTAACCACAGTTCTCTAACATTTCTTAAAAAGTACTTGATCTTCAATCGGGCGTAGACTGATTGCATGAGAGTGAGTAACATTTATGCACTGAAGTTTTGGCTAGAAATTTCTTGATATTAAAAAAAACCAACAAAACTGCAACAATGTAGTCAGCCATGTTATCACCGACTGATGATTTTTAAAGTCATCACCCCACGAATCTGAGGTAGTACTGATTTCAGGTGGAGTATTATTATATACGAGATAGTATTATTCGAGATTTTCGTGAACGTAAGCGGACTTCAGACTTTCTGTGGAGTTTGCTCCGCCCACGATGAACGAAAATTAATATTAGTGCCGTCTTCACGAAATTGGACTTGTGCATCCCAACAATCTTCTTCCTTTTTATATTATAACTAAGGGCGAAACATTTCATAGACATCTTCCTAAACGCGTCAGTTCACATTTTGAGAACATTCGAACTTCAGCTTCAAACACTCCTTATCAATATATTATAGACAAAATTTAAAAGTATCACGCGAAATATGGGTTTTCCTCCTCTGTTCTATAAACAGTTATCAAAGAATGACGTTTCGGGATAAAATTACGTGAAAGACATCATCCTACTGATAAAGATAACGTTCCACGTCAGATCACATAAACATCTTGCCACTATTTAAGCACCCGTTTGCATGCGGGTTTCCACTTTCTGAGGCGGCATGCTACCAACTTAGGCGAACGAAGAAGGAGATGGACACGCGGAGGAGTCATATAGGGTGTAAAGCAAAGCGATACAGTGGCCACGGCCAGAAAGCGCAACCATCTATATTTTGCGTCATGCACACGAAGTTATTGCGCACTATTTCGACGCCAGGTGGACCTGTCGCCCCTTCTATAGGGATCGCCGCCGGTGGACCCGTCGCACCCCCTTCTATTGGTATCTGGCGCCGGGGACCCGTCGCACCCTTTTCTGGACATCTGACGCCGGTGGACCCGTCGTACCCCCTTCTATTGGTATCTGGCGCCGGTGGACCCGTCCACTTGCTTCTATAGGTATCTGTCGCCGGTGGACCCGTCGCACCCCCTTCTATTGGTATCCGACGCCGGTGGACCCGTCGCACCCCCTTCTATTGGTATCTGGCCCGTGGCCCGTCGCACTCCTTTTTCTGGACATCTGACGCCGGTGGACCCGTCGTACCCCCTTCTATTGGTATCTGGCGCCGGTGGACCCGTCGCACTTGCTTCTATAGGTATCTGTCGCCGGTGGACCCGTCGCACCCCCTTCTATTGGTATCTGACGCCGGTGGACCCGTCGCACTCCTTTTTCTGGACATCTGGCGCCGGCGCAGCAATCTGACGCCGGTGGACCCGTCGCACCCCCTTCTATAGGTATCCGACGTCTTGGACCCGTCGCACCCCCTTCTAAGGCTATCTGGCGCCGATGGATCCGTCGCACCCCCTTCTAAGGCTATCTGGCGCCGATGGACCCGTCGCACCGCCTTCTAACGCTATCTGGCGCCGATGGACCCGTCGCACCCCCTTCTAAGGCTATCTGGCGCCGATGGACCCGTTGCATCCCCTTCTATAGGTATCCGACGCCGATGGACCCGTCGCACCCCCTTCTATTGGTATCTGACGCCGGTGGACCCGTCGCACCCCCTTCTATTGGTATCTGACGCCGATGGACCCGTCGCACCCCCTTCTAAGGCTATCTGGCGCCGATGGACCCGTCGCACCCCCTTCTATAGGTATCCGACGCCGGTGGACCCCTTCACACCTCATTTTATAGCTTCCTAGCTTCGAGGCATTAACTCGACGCCGGTGGACCCGTCGCACCCCTCATTTTGAATTTCGTGACTGACACACACACACACACACACACACAGACACACGTGACAGAATAAGCCCGTTATTATATAGTAGATACGAGTATTATTATATACGAGATAGTAGATTATGGAGAGGAGTGTGATTCCGTCCATTTCTTCCTAACTGCCGTAAAAAACGGCCTGGAAGGTGCGGCGTGTGCACACTACTGGCGCGCTCAAATCGAACTCCTTGTAGAAAATATCGCTTCGAAACGCTCGAAGCCGTATCTTCCGGGCCGTTTTCTACGGCAACTAGGAAGAAATGAACGGAATCACTCATCTCTCAACAATTTACGATCCCGTATACGAATAGTCCACCGAGAATCCGTACCACTCCAGATTCGTGGGGTGATGACTTTAAGTTTATTGAATGTTGAATTGAATGACATTTTTGTACGTACGATTATGATCTATAAATTCAGTTCAAATCATCTAATTAAAATACTCCTAATAAAGTGGTATGACTATCTGCACTACGCTTCTTTGTTTAT
Source organism: Necator americanus (assembly GCF_031761385.1). Classification (NCBI taxonomy): domain Eukaryota; kingdom Metazoa; phylum Nematoda; class Chromadorea; order Rhabditida; family Ancylostomatidae; genus Necator; species Necator americanus. The sequence goes on along the minus strand of NC_087372.1, from coordinate 687,480 downwards.
ACTTTCAGATACAACAACAAACAAATATCTGTTATAAACAGTGTCGTATATTTGTACGGAATGACAGCCACAATGAGCCATTCCGTACTTGAATGTTCAGTGAAAGCAGGTACGGTTTCCATTCTTGTACTATACGGGTTTTCTGTGATTTGTTACATTTCAAAAAAAAAAATGACAGAGCAAGAGTTGTGCGATTTTTAGAACATCAGCTTAAATTAATGAAAGAACGCATAATGTTGGGTGAGACAGTTCTCAGTTGAATAATATTAAGAGAAACAGTCATCTGAAACTTCGTACATTTAGTTGCACAGGACTGTGGCGGCATCAGCAGTGAAAGAACAGAAAATTCAATGAACAAATTAAATCCGTAAGTGTAACAAACGATCACATGAATTTTCCTCGTCTAAGGACCGCATATGTGTTAAAAATTTGGAAAAAATCAGTCAAAAGAAAAAGCGTAAAAAAATAAACCACGGGGGAACGAGGACTGCAATGAGAAATGTGGCGGAAACACACACGCTATACCTCAATATGACGAGATCGATTATATGGATTAGCGTGACCGCGCAAAAATTTGGGATAGAATGGAACTCCTGCAGAAAGATCACAATATCTTGTTTCCTCTCATGTACATCATCCTAAATATTCAAGGAGGAGGATAATATAAGTGATTAGGTAAGAAAAGTGAGAATAGATGACTATACTGTGCTTTGTACAGGGATATTACCTGCTAAAGGAGCACAAAGATGGATCAACAGATCAGATTTGGGTCAATATTTGGTGCACGACAGGACCTCCTCACAAATGAACAAAATGTTCCTATGTGAACCGTAATTTCCAGGTCTACCTAGCACTTTAAAGCAAAACAGTTAAATAATAGTTTTTAATTGATTTTCTTGAGTTGTAGCCAAGATTGGTATTGATCGACTTTATTAAACAACAGCTAACGTTTCGGCGTTATCGCCTTTGTCAAAGCCTGAAAAAAAAAAGAAAGTTAAATAACAGTTACAAGCAGCAAAAAATAAATTCAACTCATTCCGAGTCCGAGCGATAAGGAGAAGAAATCACCGCGAGGCTTGCGATCACTTCAAATTTCTTAACAATTGATGATGTGATTGTCGATGCGATCGTGGATGTCCAAAAAAAAAGCATTAAACAGAGAAGAAATCCCAATGTACACCTTTTTTATCTCTGAGTTTGTGTGGTAATCTTTAAAAACTCGAATATTGAATGTGAAACTGTGAGACTTTTAAAAAACAATGAAATTCAGGAAGCTGATGAACCGATGAAATTCTGAACATACTCGCTAGCATTAATCCATCCATTTTATGACATTTCTTGAGCAACTGAATTTTTTTAAGTTAATTTTCCCATTGACTGCATGTATTCGGATCCACATGTTCAGGTGTCGCTATGGATCTTGTCACCTGAGAAAACGCGACGGTTTTCAACTACTCGAATGTCGATGTTTACCACAATTCACCGGTCTTTTCTGCGACAAATTAGCGAATCGAGCAACACACTACGAGATCCTATTCTACTCACCAATTTTCGCCATCATTTGTGTGCTTCTGTACGTCGCCTGTTGTTTCCCGTACATGGAAGGAATAAGGTGAAGTGAGAGCTAATTTTATTGGCAACCAATTGATTGAGAATTTTTTTGATTGAGAATTCGGTCTGGTTCTCGGATTTTCGGGGATGATACGAGGGACGAGGCGCCACCTCGTGAACGTTGGCTCGACGTTCGCGCGAAAATTTTCGTTGTGTATACAGCAAGCCAAAACTAAAGGAGAGGTGGGGGGGCATACCACGGATCTGATGTGGTGAGGGAATACGCCGGAAAATGGAAATAAAAAGCTAAAGTAGGGTTTGTAGATTGCGAGACCCCGAGAAGTAGTCCCACTCATTTTTGCCGTGGAAACGGTTGGTCCTCGCCACAAATGCTGATGGTATCGATGATTCCTCTTGAATGTAGGAGTTGTGGTTGTTCGAAGTGTGGTTCGTCGGACATGCTGTATTCGTGACGATAGTTTTTCATGTGTCATCTTCGCGATATTGATATAAAATATATCTCTGCTCGGAACAGTAGCTATTTGTTACCCTCTTAGGAGAGAGAAACCTATGGCTTTTGAAAAACACATTCCGTTGGACCATCATTCACTGGATATGAAAAAGAATTACACAGCAATGTTCGTGACACCTCAACAAGTAAGTGAAAGACACAGTTCGAAAGCAACCGAAAAACCTTAAGAAAAACTGAATACTTACTCTTCTCTTTTTTTTACACAGTCGTCTGCTGTCTCTTTCTCTCAGCTTGCTTTTTAGGAAAGTTTATTTGAAAATTTCAAGTTATTGAGTTTCAGGATACTTTTATTCGTTTTTTATAGTACCTATCATATTGGTATCGAATTAAACATATAATTTTGAGTATGCCAAGTTAGCTGCAACTGCACACGGAGAGGAGACTGAAGCAATGTCTGCAAGTTTGAAGAAATCGGAGCAATCTGCTAAGAAGGTACTTGTCCAAAGAAGCTTTGTGTGATGGAAATGTAATGACATCAGAGGTTAAGCTCAAGGGGTAAACTTCTCTAGCTAGCCATCAATGAGGTAAAGTGCATACCTGGTGTATTATGTAGGTGTTCTATTGTAAAGCTTCAACGAAAAGAAGTGATTTACGCGGACAGAAAAGGGTAATTTCTGACGGAGAAAGATTATCATCAAACTGATTTCTAAAACATGCCAGTAAAAATGATATTCATCGTTGAAATAAGGGGTATTTTTTGTGATACAACAGATCCAGTCTTTACGAAGATGATTCGAGCAACGAGAAATGATAGGACTAATGCAATTAAAGGCATCAAATGGATTGGTACGAGTTTCAGGCAGGTAATGCCTATACGGGCTCGTAGATTGTGAGGAAGAGGGTGATTCCGTTCATCTTTCCCTGTATCAGTGAGGGAGGGAGAGCGCAAGCACCGTTCCGCGGTTGTTCGTCGCATTGCAGCAGAAGCCGTCGTAAGAAACAGAAGAAACAGCGTTCTGAGGTCGTTCGTTCGCAATGATACAGGAAGAGACGAACGAAATCACCCTCTTCCCCACAATCTACGATCCCGTATAGGCGTTACCCGTCTGACTTCCGTACCACGCCAGATTCGTGGGATGATGTCTTTAAATGTAAATGAAAAACTTTGCGTGACTGAAATCAACCAAAGTTTCTTAAAATTAGACAGATAAACAAAAATTTAGAAACATCGGACCAAACCTCGCGACCGATCCGGAAGCGCGCTGACGGCACCGACTCAGTTTTCAGTTGAAGAAGTTGGTAGAGAAGATGCTCAGTAATAGCGAGAAGTTATGTGTTTTCAAGAATGATTTGTGATTTTATGATATTTGCATGTATACTACTATTAACATAAAAGATTAACACCATTGTACATAATGCAAGTGTATAACTAAATAAAACGGCGGGTGTGGTGTAGCGGTTAGAGGTTTCGCTTCCTGCACGATCGATCGGAGGTTCGAATCCGCCCTAGTGCTCACCAAGCCTTTCATCCCTCCGTGGTCGATAAATCGGTACCAGACTTGTCTGGGAGGATAAAAGCACTGACTTGACACATCGGCTAGCCACCGCAAGTCATTGTATAGGCCAGTTACACGTTCGTAAACCTCAAACGATTCTGAATTGAAGTGAACGTGGGGGCGCATCCCAAGCGGATTGAGCGGAACGCCAGAAACTTTATCTTTATCTTAATCTTTATAACTAAATAAAATTATTAGTTCGTGATTAATTGACCGTTCTACACAAGTAACAAGTTTCTATAAACGCTGTTTATTTAATCTGTGCTGAAACGAAACCTTTATCCATTTATCCACAAAACTATGTTTCATTAGTTAACAACCGAAGCTCTGAAGAAGGCGATATTGCCGAAACGTTTTTTTTTAATTTTTTTTAACAACCTCGTGTACAGCTTATCAAACTCGATACTACATTCAACTATGCCGAGGTTCATTGAAAGTCGAACTTTTCAACCGAAATAAAAAGCCGCCAAATAGCGCGGTAACTGAACTCTGCGGGCAGTCTGAGCAGCTGCACCCGAAGCAACGTGGTGGAGCAAATGGTTGCAGTCCAGCAGGTCAGAGCACAGGCATGAAAGAAGCTAGCGATGGTTCCGAACTGACCGCTTCCGCTAGTACCTCATCGCTTTGAGCACGTAAATTCACATAACAGCTTCAGATCATTTCAATACGCCTAGATCAGCACAGCAATAAGATCTCAGTTGAATACCAGAGTACATGGAAGTTCTGAAAACGATTAGGTCACTTTTGAGATCTAAATTCTTTTATGTCCATGTAGGTTTCGGAGAGGGAAACTCACTTCTCCAGATAAAAATTTGATTTTATCGAGCGCTCCGCTCCGGAAATTTAGAGTGATGTCCTTGTTGGATTTAGACCGGCCTCTCGTCAACCACATTTTCATTCATTTTAGAAAATGCAGAATAAGAAAATCTTTCGATCTGTCATCAAGTGTGATAGTGAACAAACCACTCACTAAAGCGTTCTTCGGACTTTTCATCGTATGTGTTTATTGTGGGAGTTACTTACTACTACTACAGTTACCTACACACCATCACCACAACATTTTACACAACACAATAAAAAGTGTATTTCAACTTGTCTCTGAGGACTCCAGTCTATTCATTTCATAGCAGAGGGAAACTGTTTATCTCATCTTGCATCACAAAATCATTACAGCCATCTGATTATGTTTATCCCATGATCTGTTATCTCGAAATGAAAAATGGAATCCTGAATGTCTTATGTTTGCTTTTGCAGCCAGTTAGCCAGTATTCCTGTTGGGAGGGAACGATGTGCGGAGCCATGGCCATGCTGAAAAAAGCGCCAAACTGAGTCCCTTACTGTTTTGAATTTTATAAAACATGATGGTTGTTTAGTTCGGTAAGATTGTAAGTTGACGATTAACCCGCCGAGCAGAAATTAGGATCGAGTATCCAGAAATCGGTTAATAGGCATCGATAATAGCGCTGCGCGGTTCTTGACAGCGTCGTCGCAACAGTATCGTAGCTCCATTTGCGTTACGTCTTGTGCTGATCCCCGCTGAGGAAGTATAGATAAGAGAAATGCCGTTTAGAAATTGGATAAGAATTTTCATATCTCTGTTTTCAATTCCTTGATGGGATCCACCCATTCCTCCATGAAAATGTACGATATGGGTTAAAAAAGTCATCCACTGATCGCTGTTTTATACATTTCTTCAGTTTTTTTTTGCTTTCTTAGCATTAATTATTGCACAAGTTTTTGGGTAAACTTGGTATCCAGCGTGTGACAGACTAATGCCTCGCAAAAGAGGTACCTAAAGGTGTATCTCGAAGATACAAAGGTGTCCTTTGCTCACTCTAACCGGTCATATTACTTTTAACTAAAAATTAGAAATGGACCTTTGAAACGCTGAAAAAACTAGAAAGAAGTCTAAAGAATTACATCAAGTTTTGTTGGATAAAGGATATGAGCAAGTAAAAGAACATTTGATATGTGCTCTACACGAATATCCATGAAAAATTTGCTCTACACGAATATCCACGAAAAACTTTACAAAGCATTGACATAAACATTTTTTTAGTTACATAGCAGGGCATTCGGTGGAAAACTTCATTCACCGTTAGCGTCCTTGCGTTGCTGCTTGAATAAGGAATAAGAGCTACGAGTGTGAAATTTTTAAAATGAGGTTAGTGTAGGTTATGAATAACAGTATATCACATAAGCATATCAAACCTATGGTGACTTATCGTAGGCTTCTGGAAAAAGAAAGGTTCAATGGTCGGGACGCTCGGAGGATAACGGTAAATAACAGTAATGATGAGTTGAGATACACCGTATCTTGTTCAAGCCTAATACATTTTCTCTCATTCGCTTTAAATGATCTGGAATTTTGAAAAAAAAACACATATACCTTACTTTGCATATTTGTTGGGGAGATCCTTGTTAGAAGGAATTCGCAGTCAATGCGAAAGGTTAGAAGGCCTATCTACAGTGTCCATGCGTATCCATGGTGCGCAGACCTGAGCATATCTTGGGCGGAAAGCTGTTGGGAAAATTGTAGACGTTTTAGGTCACAACTGAGGGCAATTGTCACAGAAGTAATATCTGAGTCTTGCTGATCTGAACCTGCTTTTAAAGTTTCTCAACTTGCGTTGCAGCTTGGCGCGAAGAAGCCAAATAAAACTTTTTTTGGAAAGTTTGTAAAGTCATGGAGCAATCCCATTTTTGGAGGGGTTAACAATGCTAGATTTATGTTTTTTTTTCATACTTGTCTTGAAACGAGAAAAGAAGAGAACTAATGCTTGAGAAGCTTTTACCTCCTGCGGGCACATGCCCACCGCTTGGCCAAACTCGCCTCGTCCATGGTCGTGGTGGCGTTGGCGGTGGTGGTGCGGGGTTGCAGTCTAGTATTTGATAGCGTTAATTTCTTTGCTAAATGACGTATTCCTAATCTTTTTTTTCTTTGAAAAGCTGGTGTGGAATTAACAGCAAATAGATAGAGATCTCAACTTAAATCTGAATATCTAGAGAAGTGAAAGCACCTTCTTTCTCCTATAAATTAAAATAGACAACCCCATAAAGCAACTCACAACCTCAGCAGGAACACAGCTACAAAGGGAATATACGCTTACCCTTGTAACAATGTCATAACGCTCAGGCTGCCGCTTTGTGTTAACAGTAACTACGTATTACAGTAGTATTAGTAGCGAATGAGTGGATAATCAGAGAGCGGGAATTTGATATTCTTTGCCCAGTTCACTTCAGAATATCCATAATCTTGTAGGTTAACTCATCGCGAAAGCGAGAGTAAAAACACTCGCTCGAAAGAAGAATAAGATTTTTGACAAAAGAATTATATTTGCGCTATATTTCACTTTTCACTACCCCTAAATAAAACTCCTGTTTTGTTTAGGGGTAGTGAAAAGAACTTAGTTAAACGCACATCTATTAATATTCTTTTTTTTTACAAAAAAGTTACATATTCATTCCCTAGATCTCAATCTTTTTGTGTACGAAACATCTCTCCTAAATGTGGAGTGGTGCATCCCAAAAGACTAATCTTCCCTGCATAAAGAATGATAGTGACCAGATCGGAGCAAGCGTGTGGGAGAGAGTGTTATGTCTTTCACTCTGCGCTGTTTTCTACAGGTGCTGTTGAACAAAGGGTGTTAGAACCCTGTTCGTATGAGCAACCAATTCTTAAAAAGGAACTACAAAAGGTTTTAGGAGGCAAATGCAGCTATTCGGAGTGTAATAATATTCCGAAAATATTCCGCACCGTACATGCTAGGTCCCGTTACACCTATAGGAGAACAAAAATAGAAATCAACGGATGTTATCCCTCTCTTCTTTTCCCTCTTTACTGACCTAACCATGATGAACATGCTTTTGGCCTCGTTTACGCTTAGAAAAATCCATAAATAATTGTCGTAAGATTTGGCAACTTTAGGCTATTATTCTAATGCATTATTTTGTCTCTCTCTTAGACTTCAGTTTCAGAGCGTATTTCCACCAAAAATTCTAATAATAATCCAAACTAGCTGTGCTTGTAACGTCGAGGAAGGCCAACCTGAGCCTGTGATTGGAGGTCTCGGTGTCGTCGCTGGTGCAGGGGGACCTGAGAGAGGTGGTGGAGGACATGGGCTCAGTTGACAGGGTAGATAGGCTGGTGCTGCTCCTCCGAGTGCAATCATCAGCCAGATTAGCCGCATGATTCCGGGTGTTTTGCGCTTGTGCAATTTGCTTAACACGACCGGAATGCGTGATATGTGCGTGGAAATATGTGGAAGAATATGTTCGCAAGAGCGCACCCAAAGGTTCGAGCTGGACGCTTCTGGAGAATTTCCGTTCGTGTGATTGTGTTCAGAAGAACTATGGGCACACTAATTACTGCCGTTTACTTTGGTTTAGCTTTCGGCTTTGTGGATTTTCTCCCTAACTTTTTTTAAGAAGATCTTTTTTGATAGTAGATGTGTGTCGGGTTCAGAAGCTAGCATTTTGTAGTTCAAAATGGCAAAAGGTTCCCACCTCCTTTAGAAATATAAAAAATGCCCTATTTAAGGGATATGGCATAACATAGACAATTTGCTTACTTAGGATATAGTATACTCAGGATTCCATCTCTCTGGATCGATAGACAAATCTGAGTTCACAAAGTAAGATAAAATAGTGTATGTTCGTAGTTCTTCCTCTACTAAACACGCTAAAAATTCTACAAGTGTCATATGTGCATGTACATAACAACCGTCGCCAGCGTTACCATGCCATATAATAACGGGCTTATTCTGTCACATGTGTGTGTGTCACGAAATTCCAGAAAGCAGTGAAAGGAGTTTCACGGCGTCAAATTTGACTGAGACGGGTCCTTCGACGTCGGATTAGTGCGCTGGCGCCAGAAAGCTATAAAAGTGGTACGGATCTCATGGCGTCGGGTTGGTGCGTTATTGCCAGAAACCTATAAAGTGGGGTTGGACGGGTCCCAAAGCATCCCAATTTCGGGTGAGAAGGGTCCTACAACATCGGATAAGTGAGCTGACGCAAGCAACGTATAAGATGAGGTGAAACGGGTCCAATGGCGTGCAATTGATGTCCTACGGTGCGGTAGTGTTGCGCAATTACTTCATACGGATTTGCCAAAATGTAAACAAAGCGATGTAAACAGTTTCACAGCCGTGGCTACCGCTCGTGTTGCGTGGGACCTCCGCGACTCCTCCGCATGTCTATTTCCCTGCACGTTTTCCTCAGCTTGGTAACATCCTTTCTTCAGAAAATGGAAACCGCTGCTTGAACAGTAGCCAGCAGTTCATATAACCTGACGTAGAACGTTTTCTTTATCAGAAAAATGATGATGTTCACGTTATTTGATGTTAGCACATCATCATTTGCTAACTGCTGGCGAAAAAGAGGGGAGAAGAAAATCCGTCCCTTCGTTCGGAAGTTGATTTTGTGAAATTTTATCATACGAAATCCTCGCTTTACGATGTACGCATGTCTATTTTCCTGGTGCAAACCTGAGGTCGCCAGCGGCCCCTTAGAAGGGTTGATTCATTCAATTACCCTATATTACGGCCCTCTTTTTCGTGCTTTCACGGTTTTGCACGAAATTATGATTGTTGGACAGAAAATTCTGGTGACACTCTGGTGTCACCAGTGACATTCAACTTGCCTAAGTTTGATTTTACCGAGTTCCTTGTGTGTCCCTGGGAAGTCGACGAGCATTCGGACAATTGACACGTATGATAGTAGTGCATGAACTACAAAAGCTTCTTAAGTTTTCCAGACTGTTCTTCCGAATAGAAGCCAGTTTTGTAAACATGGGAATAATTCTGGTAGTCGTTTTTCTTGGTGTGTAGATGGATTGGAAATTTCGATCTTTTACAGCTGTCATACCTGCTAACCTTTATTGCAGATCTGCATCGTTAAGGTTTGGGAATTGGAGGAAGTAAAGTGTCCCGACTCTGAGGTTTTTTCTTATTTATGACTACGACATCAATTGCAACGACATTCAGATCGGCAATTTTGTTTCTTGTCTTTATACCTTCGCGCTCTTACATTAGAGAAATTAGGAAAGATGCCTAAATGATATCCCTTTATTGGGTCGTCGATTCGTCGGTGGCTAACAGGTTTTCTATTTTCAGGATCTGCAGATGTTCTTACTCAAATCATTTCTAGAATAAGCACAGATCTGATCAACACTTTTACTGTAATTTTTGAAAAATGTCCGGAATATGGTTGAAAAATGAAGATTATGTGCGGAAGGTGGTCGCTGGGGTGGAATCATTAGTATTCCTTCAGCGCCTCCGGCTTCGACAATGTTCTCCTCGTAAATCCAACCGAGCTCGGTTAACGGTTCGCTCAAAAAAAAAATAGGGCGGCTATTTATTATGAATGAATTATTGGATGAGTTTGTGCTAAAACATACAAACAAAACTCTTCGCTTGAAGTTCGTTTGTTTTTTCTCCGAAAATTCCACGACAAATTTCGATTCCAGTCAATAGATACAGTCGAGATCCACTTTTTCTGAACGAGTTCTGATCCTTCTTATTGCGAGTTACGCGAATCGTAAAGCATGTCGTAATTCGCTGCGAAATACATGATTTTCTAGTGCGATCAGTGAAAAAGTGTGCGAGAAGAAGCGGTCAAGAAGGCAAATTCATTGATGGAAGCAAAATGAGAAAATGTCCGAAATCCAGAAAGCGAATCAACTATGGAGCTCATTTTTTTTTACGGTAAGGACTTCTGGTGGAAAAACGTTTGCACTGGGAACATTCTGCGAATTTAGCTGACTGTTTGAAGGGGACAGCAAGAAGGTACACCGAACGTTAACTCAGACAAGAACGGGGGATTTGTGAATAGTGGAAGTTGCATCTCCTGATCATTCTCCAAGCAAATCATTAACATCAATCAATCAATCCAATCAATCATTCATCATATTCGTCAAGCATTGTCTCACCTTATTATTTAGAGAAAGAAGAAGTGTATATGGTTTTGAAAACCTCCTTTTCTTGCAAAAAGCCATTGCTTTGATGCAGCCCTTGCACAGGTCATGACTTACTTGCAGGTCTGAATGTAGCTACCGAAGAAGAACAGCCTTCACGTACCGACCAGAATGTGTAGAGTTGTGTCCTAAACATTAATAACCACAAAATTTGCTTCAAAAACCTGTTTCTTGAAAATCAACTTCAGTTTGACATTTTAAGAGTGCATTACCACTGTTAGAGACGTGTTGGGAATTTTTCGAAATCAGAACCAAAAAATAAATAAATAAATTCTTCTTTGCAAGAACTGAAGGTCACCATTTTTCACCAGTTAGTGAGTTAAAATTAATCACTTTGCACTAACCATGAATTTATCTCGCCTACTCGGAGAAACTGGTCGAAGGTAAATCCTATCTCGGCGTTCTTTTTTAATTCGAGGACATCAACGTCGTTAAAACTTTGCGAACGGTGAAAACACAGCCAAAGCGAAGCGAAAAAACACGCACACGCACATCCCTATACGAGCACTGTGAAAGAAAATATGCTCTATTATTGCGCTTCCTTCGTGTTTTTCCTTTTCCTTGGACAATCGCTTAATTAGGATTTTTTTTTCTTTCCGATATGAGTACGTTTGTATTTGAATGACACTTTGTTTAATTCCGGTTACAGCAATTTTGTAATTTACGTGAAATTTTCGAAGGTGTTTCGTTCTGCTCCTTCTTCTACTACTCATTTGCGTGATACCCAATTGTTGGATTGAGAAATAGGTCACCAGACCAGACCAAATGTCATTTTTAATCTAAAAAAAAAGAACGTAACGCATAGAACATCGTGTTGGTAACGTAGGACTGGTGTTGTGTAAGAAGAAGAGGTACATAATACTTGAAAAACGGTTCTCCATTTTCCGGAATTTCAAAAATACGAATTTTAAAAAGGATATACTACATAATCCGTAGAACAATTGTTGCGGGTTGAGAAAAAATCGGTTTTTCCTATTAATTTTCCATCTCTGGTCCTATAAGAAGTATTCAGTAGTATAGTTACGGCTCCTACCACCATCATTCAATAAGTTTTTCAATACGTCATAATCATTCTCATATTTTTTGTGCCTATTTTGTTTGTTTTCTAATTTTTTTCAAACTTCGTCCGATGCTCTCCATTCAGACGACAAACTGACGAGCAGCTTCAGCGACTTTGTCACTTCGGTCTGCTGCAAAAAAGTAGGAATCAAAAATTCTCTGTATTGTACTATCATTTTAATTATCTGAAACAACAAAAACAAATAAAACGTATAACCACAAATATCGTATGGGACGAACCCTCTGTCGAAAGTATGTAACTCTGTAAGCACTTTTCACCTCCTTATGCATTTTTAGACTCGAGGAAAAAAAAACGCTCACAACTTATGACTTAACCAAATACATAATGCATTTCTTAGTGGGGCGTAATTTATTTTCTTAGGTTTAAAATAGCTTTCTTAGGTTAAAAATAATAAAATTAAGAATTGTTTTGTTTTTGCGAGCATAATTCCTTTAGAATCTAAACTAGAGCATAAAAAAAAGCTTCAGTTTTTTAGGATCCAAATCTAGAAAATTAACTGCCAAAAATTTTTTATTCCTCTAGATTTATTATCATTCGTTATTATCCTATTCTCTGTGGAAACGTAGATGTAATCAAACAAGTAGAATTCCACAGACACTAACTGTAGCTCGTAGGCTTATTGTGCAAATTAGCTGATTTCACAAAAAAGCTAGAGTTTTGATCTACTTGCGGTTTCTTCTGGCTTATAGGTCTCATGCCTACCTAGCCACTCTGCAAATCAGTCGCCGCTTCCAGTAACCGCTCTCTCTCGTTGTGTATTTTTGCGTACGCCTAGTCAAACAATGCCGGCTCATTGGAGTTGTATGGTCTTTCATGAAAAATCGGGTAGAATGCATGAATACAGGTGGAATAAGCAACTAGATGTGACATTCGGCTCGACGATCTCTGCAGACCCCATGATGGAGACGTGCCCGAGAAGGCTCAAGGTGAGGAAGGTGTGGCGCAGTCGGTTAGAGGTTCGTTGTAGCTACACGGTCGAGGTTTCGAAACCGCCCAAGTGCAAATCAGGCCGTTCACGTATCAATGTTTTGAGGGATCTATGGACACTGAGAAGCAGAAAGGAATCTGAGAAGAGGCTGGATCAGTCAATTCACTTTGTTCAAACAAATGGCTATATTTAAGCGCCTTATCATAAGTATTATTGTTCAGTCAATTTTCCGATTAGCTCCAAGCATTAGTGTAAATACAAAGATGCAGTTGAAAAGCTCAAGAAGAGCCGTTGTAAGAAATCCGTCTGACCAGCTGTTGGAAGAGAACCGAAAAAAAATTTGGAATGCAGAGAAACCCAGCACGAAACAAAAGAATTGGATTACATCAAAAACTGGAAACACAGGTTGTTGGTTCAATTCAGAGAACACCGGAAGATAAACATAACAGATGGTGTCCTTGGCTTTATACAACGCGTGGAGCACTAACACATTTTTGACTTGAAAGACTATCGACTTCCTGAGCGTGCGTTTAGGTTTTCCCAACAGTGAGTCGAGAGATGGGATGGGAGCTGGACGATGGTCGTAAAGGCCATATTGGAAAGTTTCATGTGAAACGAAATTGTGTAATATTTGAATAAGTGATTGAAGAAGTGATTTCGGAGTGAATACTAAGACCGTAAGAGACCGTAAGAGTTAGACTTCATTTCCTTCACAACCAATACAATATATTGAAGATCTGCCTATGTATTGTATCAATAAGTCTTGCTACAATTAAATTTAAACCTTTTTAGTACACAGCAGTAAAATGGCGGACAATCAACCAAATGAAGAACATTTACTTTATTACATGCTGTTTCATTTTGGATCGGGTGCTAATGCGACGGTTGGAACAAAGAAAATTTCTGACGCATATGGAGACGTGTTGAAAGTCAGTAGGTGCCAACGCTGTTTTAAAAAATTTTCCAGCGGTGATTTTGACTTAAAGTGACTGACTCGTCTGATAGCGATCGAAGTGGAAGCCCTGTTGGGTTTGATAATGACGTTTTGAAATCACTGGTAAAAATTGAGCCCAAACTGAGTATTCAGGAAATAACAAACGCTCTTCAGACTACTCGGTCAACGGTCCAAAGACATCTTCAAGAAATTGGAAAGGTTCACAAGCAGGGTGTATTGGTGTATATCCCAAAAGGGGGGCCCCCGCGGGGAGGAAAAACCAAAGAAAAAACAAAGCGGCTAAACTAGAAGGTTTTAATAGATTCCTCATATTATTCAGACATAGCACCATCTAATTTTTACTTACTCCGAGCGATAAAACAATCTTTAAAAAAAAATTTGAAGAATATTGATGAAGTGCGAGTTCATCCAGAATCATATTTTTCCGAAGGGAATGAAATTTTATGAACAGAAAGTTGAAACTAGCAGCGAGATGACCAAAGGTCCGGGATAACGATATGAAGATTACATAGTCGATTAAAGATAGAATTAAATGTAAGTATATTGGAACTGTATGGGTAGCCCTAATATTAAAGGTCACATACCACGAATTCTGACGTAGTATGGGAAAGCTAGAGATAGGGTTGTAGATTGAGAGATCCGGGGTGGTTCTGCTCTTCTCTCCCCATTTCTCGTAGAAAAAAACGAGGTGGAGACCCCTTTGGTTCCTACGAGGTACGTGTCAGCCCACCTCTATGTTCACGTTCCGGTCCTCTCAACATAGTACTCATTGGTTTTACTTGGATGGCCGGTGAAGAGACCTCGTAAGCCCGACCGCTCGCTCGTGGATGCGGCGCATGCGCTAGAGTGGGGCGTTGCAACTGAAATCGTCGTAGAAACTTCGTCTTCCACACCGTTTTGACGACTATTAGGAAGAGATGAGATCCACTCCGGATCCCGCAATCTACAACCCCATCTCTAGCTTTTCTCCAGCGGATTTCCTCACTATGTCAGTTTCGAGGAATGATGCTGCTTCAAAGATAGGAAATGTCTATTTTGATGAGATGCACAGTGATATTTGCCTGGATTGGGTGCAGCACGCGATATCGTCGGTTTTGCTAAAAGAGTCGCGTTCAATCTTTGACAGAAACGAGGTTTTTTATCCAGTTTAAAGAAATTAAATGGGTATATTTTGAACGTGTTGAACAAGGAGATTAACAAAAATATAGAAAGGAAAAGAAAAAAAGGGAAATTTCGCAGGAGATTTCATGCTATACAATTTTGCAGAGTTGTAGAGACAGATTTTGCCTGCTTTATTTTGACTGCGCGTCAAAATGTGTGCTCGAACGACGGTCCTTTCACCTCATTCCCCGAGAAAACTGTTTGAAAGTGTTTCGAGGAAGATTTTTCATATCAGAATCTTGTTTTGACCTTATATTTCTTTTCGTTACCTTAAAAGTTAGTTGAGAAGGGGATTCGCACTCAGTCTCTACAATCCCACCTTCTTTGTTTCTTTTGGGCAAAGTTGTAATTGTAAATTTGAGCTCACCAAAATCCTCACCACTCCTGCGCTTAATCCTTGCCAATTAGGTTTGCATTTTATGGTAGTTCATCCTTAAAATCACCTCCTAATCGCATCATAACTTTATTTTTAACGCATAACTCCTGGCGCAACCACTGGCTGTGACTGTCGAACGTTCTCCTGGTCAGTTCCACAAATGTTCGTGTTTTTCAATATTTACACTCTACATTTCATAATTTCCGCTGTCCTTCTTAATTTCTCAGTTTTAATTGACTTTCCGAACAGCAAACATTTTTTAAATTCAAATTGTACCGGAAGAATTTCGGGGTTTCGACGCGATTCAGCCGGAAATCTGTCGTGTTTTATGTTAGAAGGGCATGGTTCCAAAAAATGAAAATTACCGTCGTCTTGAACAAACTAGCAACTAGTCGTGTTCGACAAAACTGGTTTAATAACTTAGTATTTCCTGTGTTCCCTAACCTCAAAATTTTTGCGGCGATTATTTTCCGCATTCGGATGGTTTGAAGCGTCGCCAACCAGGGGAGCAATAACAAAACAGCATCGATGTCGTGGAGACAGCGCGACGAAGAGATCTGCACTTCGAATGCTATTCCGACTTTGGATGTGAGGCGGGCAAAAAACTCATCTATATAAAGGACAAAGCAGTGTGGACGACCATTACCCGTAAGTTCCGCCAGAAGTTTTCCCTGACTTTGCTTGAGCGTGACTGTCACTGCTGTGGGATGAGCAGGGGACCGTTGTTGTTGTTGTTGTGTTCTGTAGTAACAGGTATGTTGCATAACCTGGATGTTACTGATCAGAAGCAGTCTTTCACATATGCATTCGTAGTTGATCCTTTGAGATCCCCAATGGCCAGATCACGGACCTTTTACATCCGATACTATTTTCTAAAGAACACGTTTTTTTCGACACGTTTCGCAGCTTCTTGAAGAGTGCTCATTTGCGTATTTGAATGATTTTTTTAAGCGTTCTTGGCTATTCTACTTCAGTAGAAGTCTAATTAGCAGTTAGTACCTTATAGGGGCAATTAAGGAAGAACAACTATGTACATAGTTGCTCCTTGTCATAAGTTTGTACTCGAAATCAGAAATAACACTAATGACGATATCCAGCACCTTTTTTCCCAATTTTTTTCTACCCTCAATTCGCCTAGGTCATGTGTGAGTGGTACCAATTGCTTATTCTCAATTGATAAAGTCAGTCAGAGTTTAAAAAAAAAACCATAGAAAGAAAAATCTTGCTTTTTATGTCTTGCTCTCCCTTGTATTTTGCATCTCATGGAAGTCAGTCGCAGTCACTGGATTTGTTCTTAAAACGCATGAATCTGCCTAATTTAGAATTTTGCATTTTGCTTTTCATGGAATATACGAGAGCGATCCCCGATCTTCAACCGTCGACGAAAAACGAACCTTTTTATTCACATTCATTGCTCTTGCACAGGAATGTTTCTCTTGTGTTTGATTACACCGATCTAATTACTTTATAAGGGCAATTAAGGAAAACAATTGTGATGAAGTCGTTGACACAAAGCGCAATGTTCGCGGTTGTTCTCATTGTAGCTCGACGCTCGTGTACGATCCGCAATCCGTTCGTTTCTGTTAGTCAGATCTGGAGTCAGGATCTCTCTTTTCTTGACGTTCTAAAACGCTGGTGATCTTGAGGAAAAAACGCTTCAATTTTCCTATAGAATTCACACCGGTTTCTTTTCTGTGAAAATCCCAAGTTTATGAAATAAGTGCTCTTATAGATATGCGTAGAAATAGTTGAATTTCATCTGCGGTCCCGTTTGAGGCTGTGTTCTTGCGCCGATTATCGCCATCTCGATTAAATGCAATACCGCTTTTTGCCGTTCTCGAAGGAAAAGTCCACTAGAAAACCAAAAAAATCAGGAACAAGGAGGGAGCTTCGATCCCAGTTGAATCATTAGAGGGCGAGAGGGACAGAGAGATTAGATACGACCCTTTTCATGTCGCAATTAAAAGCACTGCGTGACTTGGCCTGCAAATAAGAAAATGATGGCCGTGCAAGAGTTGTGGGGTGAAAAAAAAGGAATTCACTTGAAAGAAGAGTCAGCACTTCCACCTAAGCACTTCAATTCCTCTAAAAGGGGAATCTAAAAGGTTTATAAAAGTATAAACGATCTGCACAGACCTTAGGGTTAGTGTTGTGGTCAAATGTGTGTTTTTATTCCTACCTTTACCTAAAGATTCCAATTGGATAACTTAGTGTGTAAGCGAACTGAAAAGCCACGTTTTCGGCTGTAAGTGAAAATTAAATGGAGAAGTACTCTTTTGAGTTGTATGTGGATTGACTGGGATGAAAACGAAAGTGAAGTGGTGCCACATTTGACGTTTCTGAAAGTTAAGTCCTTTTTACAGTTCTACTTCCTTCATCTCGAGCCAATAAGGAATCGGAAGCTTTGTTCTCCTCTCAACACGCTTACCAGGATGGTAATACCTTGCGAATTCCCATCAACGAGACCTCCACTGAAGATCTGCTGGACAAGTTCATGACGCAGGCACTCTCAGGATTGATGGCCGCTATTGCATCCAGAAGGTATGATCAATTCTGCTTTCTTTTTGTGTTACATTTCGTGAAACAGATCGAGAATGGGACCTAGTAAAGAAAAAGGTGCACGGCGTTGACCGATCCCATTGTATATGCGCCTACACTTTTGATTTCAACTCAGAATCGTTTGAAGTTTCGTTTGAGGTTGCAATGACTAACGGGGGTCAGCCGATGTGTCAGGTCAGTATTTTATCCCCCCAGACTAGTCTGGAACCAATTAATAGACCATGAGAGGATGAAAGTCTTGGCTGGCACTAAGAAAGCTTCTCGATTACCTAATTTCGAATCCTTCAACCATTGCATCAGCGTGTTTCACAGCCAGTTCATAATCAAATGTGGATCCACCCATGGGTTCTCATCTGAACAGGTTCTCCTTTACTTTAATCTACATGCCATATCCATTTTGCTTTTTAGGATCTTTTGTTCTTTTCTTTTATTTCCAGTTCTAAATCACATAGAGTTCATCTCTTAATTCTATTATCATATTAGTGGCGTTACTTTGAACAACAAGCAAACAACTGCAGCTAATGGTTTTTCCTCTAATCTCACAAAACGTACTGAGAGAAACACACTTGGACTTGAATTTTTTCAGGAAGCTTTTTAAGAAGAAGCAGGTTATCCTAAAAAAAACGTCCGCAATCCCTCATTACAGTTACTCAAATTTTTTTATTGGAAAGATTATCTAATTTACAGATGAGCTAGCACTCCCTTACGCCGTGGATGTGTCAATAGGGAGGGTGGAGGCTTCCTCACCCAGATATTTTGCACTTTGCTTTGATCTTTGCTTGAATGATCGGAAGTGAACTCACCAAGAATAATATGCAAGCGTCTCAACAAAAAGTGATTCGAGGACTACTCAGTCAAGTAAAACAACTCAAAAAAAAACTCAATTCCCAAAAAAATTATTCGGTTAACAAAAAACACCTAACATAGTTGTTGTACGTTTTTACGTAGCGTAAAGTGCACGAAAGTGATGTTACATGAATAGTCAGTGTGTCTTTGCGGTAGGGGATATTCAGTTATTCCGAGACAAAGGATTTTTTTCAAAATTATTAAAGTCTCATGTGAAAGTAACTTCTTTTTTCTTCGTTGTCTTCTTTTGTTCACAACTGCTGCTTCTAACATACTCGCTTGTGTCTTTTTTTTCTATTTTATTTTATATTTTTTTTATATTTTTCCAAATTCTGTAGTGGAAGGAGCTGCTTCCTGTTTTCAAAAAATCCAACAAACATCCATGAATATATGGAAATTGAAAAAGAGGTTAGTAAAAAGCAGTCAAGTGAGATACGACAAAGAAGAGGATATAGCAGTATTCGAGTCATCGCATAGACATTCGTGCACGACTAGGAATCGTGACGAAGGCTTACTCCTTTTTTGGATGTGAGATGAAGAAAGCAACGCTCTGATATCCGTGTCTCAAACTCCTTTTTTTTATAAGGAACTGGTTAAGAAACGGCGGTTGTATTTAGCTATTGCTACAGTTTTTTCCTCAGGCAAATAGTAGTGCAATGGTTTGACCCGTTGAAGACTTCTTAGAGCAATGATCTTAAATAAAAACAAAAAAAAAATAGAAAAAACTCCCTCACATGATATTTTTGGAGGAAAATGAATGAATTAATGTGAAATCAAACATAAGGACGATTAGCTCAGACGGCCTAACGTTATGAAAGCGATTCATGGCGGGTGATTCTGTTTTAGGTTAGATCAATTGGATTCGGACGATCGCGAAAGAGTCCATCGCTGTTTGAAATTGGCTGCTACAGTACCAGAGTATGCGAAATGTGTGGTGAAACTACTGGATAGGACCAAACACATCAAAAGGGTGAATATAATAAAAAGTGAGTCTAAATGTGTTAGATTTCTGTTCATAAATATTTCTCTTCATGAATGGTATACTCTTTGGCCACTGAGTTTTTGAGGACTGCGTTTCGGCTTCACCTTAGAAACTCTGGGAAGTTAAATAATATTGATGCAGTTAGTTGTTAATATTAGTTTGAATTGCAACAAGTCAATTATTCCATAGTATGTCATTATGTCATTTTTTACCTACATATAGACAACCCCTGCAAGATTGCATTTTCTGGTGGTATAGATCTTCTTCTTCCTTCTTAGTGTTTTTCTATCTAAATGTATGAACAATGAAATATCCAAAATCTTTGTGTTTATAGAAGAGCCGCCCGTTTACGTTTCGACAAGTGGACTGTCGAGCATAGCTCTGAACAGAAAGAGAGGAAATTCAGTGGGAAAGTCTAGTAAACTGGATTGGGTGGGAGGTTTCCGATTGGCTAGGATGAAAAGGAGTCTACAAGAGGTGAAGAAGGATTTTTGACTTGATTTGCCCCTTACTCCAATCACATTCTGTCCGTACCATTACCATTGATTCCTACAAATAGTTTCTATTATGAAAGATAAAGGATAAAGTCTCCGGTGCATGAATCAGCTTAGGCCTGGCCAACGCGTTTCACTGCTATTCGTAATCGCTGAGTTTTACGAACGCATGTCCAGCATATAAAAAGACTTCCGAGGGGCCAGTCGACGATTAAGCCAGTGTTTTTATCCTCTCAGGCAAGTCTGGTACCAATTAGTCGACCCCGTAGGGATGTAAGGTTGATTCGGATCAAAATATGCTTCAAAATCAAATGTTAGACGTAACAATAAACGTAACAATACAATAAAATGTTAAAGGCATCACCACACGAATCTGAGGTGGTGCAGATTTCAGGTGGAGTATTCGTATACGGGATGGGAGACTATGGAGAGGGGAGTGATTCCGTCCATTTCTTCCTAATTACCGTAAAAAACGGCCCGGAAGATACGGCGCCGCACAAGGCTGGCGTCGCTCCAGTCGAACTCCTTGTAGAAAATAGTGCGCCAAAACGCCTGAAGCCGTATCTTCCGGGCGGTTTTTTACGACAATTAAGAAGAAATGTACGGAATCACCCCCCTTTCCCTAGTCTCCCATTCCTATATACGAATACTCCACATGAAATCCGTACCACCTCAGATTCGTGGAGTGATGCCTTTAAAATGTTACCTATCCGCCGTGTGGCCACAGCAGACCTCTTACGGAATGTGCTAAACCCGCCCCGTTTCTGTGACCAATCTTAGCAGAAAAGATTACTTGTTTTGGTGTTTAGAATGGAAAGTTTATTCGCTTTTCAGGTAGTGAAACAATCGTCGTACAACATACCAACTTCTGATGATGATACTTTTGTAGCAAAAATAGTACGACAGATGACAAAAACTGTAAGAAAATTCAAAAGTAAACCAGGTCCAGAGAGGTCAGTTACAAGAAAAGTTGCTTAACTATCGACTTATTCCTCGATTCACTGATGCAGTTGGCGATCAGCGATTCAACGCATCAAATTGGTGGGAGCCGAGGCTCGAGCAGCGAAGAAACGTCGAGATGCGCTGAAAAAGAGGCTGAGAAAGTTGATCAACAACATTCCAAATAAATTTCAGGATGCAGTAAAGCAGGTGAATTTTAGCCTTGGTGGTATGACTTGATCTTTTCATCGAAGTTCACCTGTTCCAGATGGAAACAATGGACCAACAGATAAACGAACAGAACAAAATCGCGCAACGAAAGCGAAAAGAAGTCCGAATTCCGATGAACATGTTGCGGGAATCCATCAAGGTCTTTTGTTGATTTTCTAGTATCGCTTGAAGGTCTGTATTTTTAGATAGTCCGCAATCGGTGTAACAGTTTTGAGCAAGCGAATTCCCTCTACAACTATTGAAACTTATCGAACCCACATTTTTTTTTGGTGGGGCCCTATTTTGCTTACTGGTTGACCTCGCAATAGGGCAGTTTCACTTCTACGATCACTTTTGATAAGTTTTTGCATTAACCAACAAGACACCATTTCACTCGAGCCTCGGAAATATGTAGATTTTCCGATGATTTCCCGAAGGCGTGACAAGGAAAGTGTATGTATGTTCCCCTGAATCCCTGTATCGAAGGAAATAAGAGTTCTAGAAGTTGGCGCATCTGATTTCTGATTCTGGCCGTCATTGCAGACGATTTTGATGGCTTCTGGGAAGAATGTGACGAATTTTGATAGGAAAACACTTAAGCTCATTTCACCACGGTTCCTAAGCCTTGTGCCGGAGCAGAATGAGGATGGTTTGGTGAGTAGTTTAGCTACGAATCGATTATTATACCACTGAGACTAGCGATAAGTAGGTTTGCATTTCTCCTCTTCATTCTTTACGTTTCAGTTCAATTTACTATCCCCTTCGCTATTCTCCATACATCCAGGGGGTAGAGAAGTTGAAAAGGCAATGTCACTACACCAAATGCTCAAGCAATTACCTAACAAGGATCAGGAAGCATGGCTTGATTTTATTGTAGAAACAGCTGGTGGGAATAATTTTTTTTTCGCATAAAAACATCAAAATATACGGAACTTAAACACTTTCACGTCTTACAAGAACAGAGGTGAAAACAAAAAGTGACAGAAAAAGACCACTGTAGTAGGAGAACGAAACACTTAACTGTGATTAATATCAAACTATTGAAACAAATGGTATTTTTCATATGATAAAACAAAATAATTGATCCGGAGCAACGAGAAGTAAAATGATATGAAAAGCACAAAGAAATATTTAAAAAAATGAGCAAAAAAATAATAAAAAAATAAAATAAATGAAATAATAAAATAATAATAACAATAAAATAAATAAATAAATTCAAGCATGATAAACCTAAGATAACAACATGATCTTCCATGTTATATCCGTTATATATTATATCCAGGAGTCACAGATGCAGTAGATAAGGCGGAGAAAAAGCAAAAAGAAGAACGTGAACGAGAAATGTTTGGAAAAGACGGTGTCCCTCTTTACTTTACCAAAGGGAACGTCACAGAACTATTCGGGGACTATGAGAAGCGGAAAATTGAGACGTTCGAGGCCCTCGACAAGAGTTACACCGCTGAACAGGTTTGTTATTGTTGTTATTACTTTTGAGATGTATAGTCGGGTCAAAACGACATGAATCACGAGTGCAGTTCGGATTCGGTGCATTTGCGTACGCGCTCGAAGCGGCAGCAGTTGGGACCGAGTTGGGACCGTCGCAAACTGCAACGATAGGTGATGCCACCAAAGGTTTCACCACGATCCTAGCCGCTACGCTCCACCGAAACGCCTCGAGAGTGGCCACGTATGCAATTGCGTACTGGGCTTCATGTCGTTTTGACCCTACTGTTGATCTAATTGCTGTGTCACAGAAAGACAACCTGGATAAGCAAGGATACGCCTTCCTCAATAGTGATCAGCTGGAACTCGTGTATGGCCCGAAATCACCGTACAATAAATCGGATTCTCTAAGATTATTCCAGAATCTGCGCCGATTAAACGATGATCCTCATCATCTTGTGGAGCGAGAGTACGTAATTGCTTTCTGACGACTTCTCCAAGCTTTAGCGCTGATTTTATTGATTTCCATGCGGTGAAAGCTCCTTCCAGAAAAGAAAGTGATTTCAAGTTGGCCAAGTTGGCCAAACATTTACATTGTTTTTCATTTTTCGAACTGTCAGTCGACATGTCGACAAAGAAGGGAAGATGTGCACATTTCAGTGTTCATTTCCTATATATTTATTTCAGTTTATGTTTCAATCAAACCTTAACATGAATAAGTGCTCCAGCTCAAGTTTAATGTTGTTTTTTGGCCATGCAACGTTAGAGAAGTTTATGCGTTGCATACGTCTTGCTTACGACACTCACTGGATGTACAAACGCCCTATGCCAATGCATGTTCTCGAAGTCTAAAATGTGCTGGAAAAAAAAACATTTTATGAATGCTTTCACTGAAACAAATCGAATAAATCTGGAAAATTGCTATTTGGCACAGAAATCTGTGCTTTTATGATCAGATTTACTGTTTCAATATATTCTAGAATAATTGCGAATAATTTTAGTATTCGTGCGTTGGCAGAAGCGAAAAAATTCCGCGTACGGCAGAAGGACATCGCTCTGTCGCCTTTCGTCCTCTCACCACTGACATTCGCTTCGGCTGCTCTTTCGAACATGTTTATAGTTCTTTCACCGTTAGTTCTGTCGCCCGTCACCCTCTCACCAGCAGTACTGGGACCAATCATCCTGTCACCGTGGGTGTTCGTTCCCCTAGTTCTCTCACCTCGTGTCTTATCTCCACTTATTGTCAATCCGATCATATTCTCACCAATCGTTTTGTCGCCACTTGTCTTGCATCCTTTAATTCTTGTTCCCGGTGTGTTCAATCCTCTTGTTCTCACTCCTTTGGTACTCTCTCCGTTGGTTCTTTCACCTCAAGTATTTTCACCTCTTATACTATCACCAATGGTTCTCAATCCACTTATTCTGAACCCTATGGCAGGATCTCCACTAATTCTCTCCCCATTCGTGCTCTCCCCACTTATTTACTCACCACAGTACCTCTTTGCAGTTATACTTTCCCCGTATGCCCTGTCGCCTCTAATCGAGTCGGAACTCATATGTTCAGAAGTAATTTTATCACCTAGTTGGCTTTCATAACTAATGTTCCTACTTTTATATGAAAATCGTCAAGTACGTTCTCAACGTGTCCTATTCAATATTATGAATAATTACACAAAAACAATGTTGTACTGTTGATCATCAGGAATAAGCGCAATTTTCTGGGCAAGAGATTCTAACACCACTGTTTTCTTCAAGATTTCCATTTTCTATTCTGGCAACAACAAAAACTTTTCGAATAATCCTTCAGATAGAATGATAGGAAGTACGGTAAGCGATCGATTTTCCAAATTCGAATGAAGCATTTCGAAACACGATTTTTCTTTTTTTATTTCATTATGATTGGAAATTCCCCTGATAAATCACTGCCCTCATAACTTTTCTTTGAAAAAATTCCGTATCTGAAAATATTTTGCTGAAAAACAGGAACAAAAACCACATTAACACTTTGAGAGACCCAATTTTTAGACTTGTGGATTATTAACTACTGTCCTTTCTGGCTTGGCTATTATCCTGGATACTAGCAAAGCCAGAAAGGGAAGTTGTTGCTATACGATAACCCACAACTCTAGCAAATCGGGCTTATGAAGTCAGATTCCCTCGGTTTATTTTCGGACAATGTTCTTCAAGCGAACACCAGCTTTATATGTTGATAAGTCATCTTCAATCTTTCAGTTCTTATATTAGTCAGACTTTTACAGAACAACAAAGAGAACTGTCTAGAAATTTTTGATTGTTTCAATTCTTTCGTGTGTATATGTGTATTTTCTTGTGTATTTTGCATTGTTGCTACAAGTACCTGTGATAATTTACTAATTTGAATGTACTATAAGTAATTCAATTTGTATTTAGTTCCCTTCCGTTCAGTAAATATCCATGTTCTTTCCAATGTGATCCAGTGTCTGTATATCAGAAATCTGTGTTAGAGACCGTTTCAATGGTGGATTAAGTTATTGTGTGTGAATTGTCAACTGAATGAATGTATTGGTATAAGAGTCTAATTTGAGAACTGGTTTTCCCCTTCTATTCTTTCTAAAATAATTTGTAATAGTAATATATTTGTCGACCGTTGGACCAGAGCCCTGAGCGACTGGGTTCCCCGCGATATTAAGCGCACTACAGGAAGACCGCCGACCCGATGGTCAGATTTCTTCACGAAGTCCTTCAAAGAAAAATATGATGCTCTTCGTGTCCCACGCGAAAGGAGGAACCACTGGGCTACTCTGGCACGCGATCGGGACAAATGGAAGAATTACTGGCGCCCGCTCGACCAGTTCGAAGATCAACGGGAGTAAAGGTGATCAAGGTAATATATTTGAGAAGTGTTCGATTTTACGGCGATTGCGATTGCAGATTTTTTGTTGGGTACAATCAGTGGATAAATCAGTGTACAAATAATCTGACGGGAATGTGTGTGAGAACAGTACAAGATGGTTTTCCACGCACTTCAATTACGTCTACATTTTTATTTTATTTTGAGAATTTGTTTGAGTCAAATTTTCCGCGTTATGTGAATACGCCTGCCGCCCCTAGGATGAAGGGCTGGACGGAGGGTCGTGCATGATTTGAACGGATGCGTTCAAAACGTATCAAAACCTCCTCTACGCTGCGGAAGCTCCGACAGATTTGATCTCTATTTTTCACAGATCAAATACTACCTGTTTTTCCCTTTCACCTATCGCTGTCACGGTCCAGTATTCCTTATTTTCGTCGTTCTCATAGGTCGAGAATAGCTCAAACGGGTGCTAGTAGTACTTACATTCCTTATCGTTTCCAATCGCTTGCCAGAGTTGCCTCGTGCTTTTATCCTCGTGCTTTCTCCCTCCGTGCATGACACGATGAACATTAAATTTCCCTTTCAAAAAACATAGTGAGAAATTCTGAGCAACGGATCTGGAGCCTTCCTGTAGTGAATGTAATACTGCGTGAAATCCAATCGGTGTTTCTGGAACTTGTCACGGTCCAGAATTCCTTATTTAACCTTTCTTGGCAAAGGTTGTAGCGTGTTTAGTCTTCCATTCGTGACGTGGGAGCAACTTTTAATTCTCTCCCTCACTCGCATTTAAATGTACATTCCTAGCATATAATTTCGGTGGAGAGTTCAATGACGCTGACCGCACTTTCCATTGCTCCTGAAGCTTCCAGTATACGATAAGACAAGAAGAACGTTGTTATCCTCGATGCACTTATACTCTCCCGAAGCAGCTTTTTTCCTCCTGCTCAACTTGAGCTCAGGTCGTTCATACTTTCCTCTCAACCTAGATACGCATACCTGATATATTCAGATGTGTCCTTCCCGTTGAGCGTGAATGGAGCACCCAAGATTTATCAATTTTTCCATGAACAACGTCTTTTGGAGATCCTGCTGAAAACCGATCCTTCCTCGGTGTGATGCCAAGTCCGCCGCTGCGATCAGTTCGAATTAGCCGTCTTATCGTGAACGCTCCAATGCCTACATTCGTACAAGGAAGTGATTTTTAAGAGCGCACAAGGAACGAACTTTCTTCGAATGTTTATGTGATTTCGTCAAGCTGGAAAGGTTACATCAATTCGACTAAATTTTCATTTTCATTAAAATTTTCAATTTCGGCAAAATTTTTTTTTTTTGGAGTTTCCTTTTAGATTCTTCTATATACTTCCGTGAAAGCATTCCGGAAGCCATCTCCTCTCTTTACAGAGGATGCGTTTAACGTTGCTTTTATCGTTAATATACATAATCGCTATGAAGGGATTTTATTTGGAGAGGTAGCTATATAGCCCCCGACAAATTTTTGATTCATTGTGTTTACTTTGAAAATATTGTAATATTGTAAGAGAATAATGAAAATACTGGATTAGTAGATATGTAAGCAGTTAGAATTTTTACTTACTGCTCAGCTGATGCTAGGAGCGCTGAAAAACGCGGGGACTGAGAAATGGTTTAAAACGAACCGTTTAACTATTTATTACAATACGATTTAAAACCTTTTACTTCATTTTAAATCTAAAAATGAAGTATTATGTCAATAGCGTTATACCACTGATATAATTGAAATTTTCCAACGACGGGTAACGTTTATGACCTGTGTTTATTTGGTCAAGAGTAGTTTTTTTTAATAGCACATGTTCAGTGTTACTGCAGCTAAGTGAATATTGGGTGAGAACGTTCCAATTTCTTTCTTTCGTAAACGTAATCTTTTCACAAATCCACCGAGTCAAAGTCAAAATGATCGTTGTTTGTAACAATAGGCTTTCAGTTCTTTCTTTTGGAACTCCAAATCACTTCAAAACAACTTGTGACTCCTTTAAAATAAATCTGAAAAAAGATGTCAACGACTTTAGTATAAATTGATTGATCTAAGGAACGAAACTGCATAGAACTCCGTTATAGAAAATCTATCTAAATAAATAAAAATAAATAAAACATATAATAATATATTTTATTTATTTTTTATTTACTTAATATTTGTATTTAAATATATAATAACATATTTGTTTATATAATAATATAAAATATAAATAAATCAAATCTATCTAAAGCGCAAATCTCACCAATGTCTCAATCCAATTTAACACGGTGCTCTCTATATTTTATTCATATGTGTGTACACCGTAATTCTTTTGTTGTTTAATTAAAATTTTCCAAATACTAGTCAAAATATGCATATCATCATATAACTTCTAAACAAAATCTATGACTTTTTTCCGTTTTGTTTATTCTAAAATTCTAAAAAGTGATATTTGCTTAAAGACAGCATACCACAAGCCTGATGTGGTAAGAGAATTCGCGGAAACGCTAGAGATGATGCTGCATATTTCTGGATGCGACGTGAAAGACGCCGTTTTTTTTTCTCCACGACGATTTCAGTTGCCCCAGGCGCCACGCTTGTGCACAGCCCGCATCCACGTAAGAGCGGTCGTAGATTAATGTTCTCGTCTCACCGGCCTATTCAAGTGAAACAAATGAATAGGCTGCTGAGTGAGCCGGAACGTGTACACGAAAGCGCGTCCTCACGTACTTCGTTGAAAATAAAGTGTTTCCCACGCCGTTTCTTACGATGATTGGGGAGTGATGAGCGGAACTACGCCTGATCCCGTAATCTACGACCCTATCGCTAGCCTTTCCCGCAGATTCCCTCAGCAGGTCACATTCGTAGGATGCTGTTTCAGGACCACGCTTCTCACTTCTAATAAAATTTGAATGGCATGTCTGAGAAAATGTTGCTACAACCACGACGATATGTCGCATCTTCAAGTTCTTCGATCTATGGTATGGAACTCATTTGTTTTCAGTTGAATTGGATAATTATATTGTATGGATATTGTCAGAGAAAAACGAAATCAAAGGAGAAATTCTTGTATTCCCGTTCAATCACCAAACAAAGAGTTTCGAGTTTTTATGAAAAACTGAAAGAAATAAAATTATTACATGAATAAAATATACTCGATACGAGATCCTTATGTTTTCAAATAAATCACATTTATTCGGATAAATGTTTGACGCGTATCCGCCACGAAAAAGACTGCGCCAGGCCTCATAGACAATGAGTTTACCGATTCTTCCTTGAGTGTTTTGACACAGAGAAATGTGTTTTCTTTTCTGGTGCACCGTTCGTGTATGTGAACAAAAAAAAATAGACAAAATAAAAACTTTGCATGGAAAAATGTTTTATTTCATCCAAATCGTGTCACGGTTTCTGCACTCACAAAGGTGGCTTCGATTTGGTTTATGTAGCATACGGTAAAATCCTAATTATCTTGTTCTTTTATAGTTTTTTTGCTTTGTTTCTACATGTCTAGAACCGAAAGCATGAACTATAAATGGAAGATCACCGCCGCCTTCCAGGGAAATGGGAATTTTCGTAATATCTTAAGCACGTCATGAGGTTTCGCAAGGAATTTGCACTTTTAAAAACCTATGGCTTTAAGGAAAGGTTTCCCTGCTTTGGAAACGCTATTTTCATTTTTCATTCCGCAAACGAACTTATTAATAGTAAAAGAAAAATTACAGATCGCAAATAGTGCGCTTCGCCAAGATCGGCGATCTTTCTCGGTGCAAAATTTCGCGTTGGTTCGCATTGTTACGTGAAAATCGAGAGACACTGAATGTGCGACGTTGCGGTCTTCTGCACTCAATGAAGATGAACGTGAATGATATTCGGCTGATTATGCCGACAGGCGGGCATTTCGTCAATATAAAAGAAGAAACGGTGTGAACAACCACTTACCGCAAGCTACGGTAGGATCCCGTCACTTATCCTCACCGATTTGCATTGGAATTGTGCGCTTCTTCCGAATGCCTCAAATATTGTTGCTGTTATTGGCGACTCTTGCGGCAGGTTTGTTTAGCTGTCGTGAATTTTTCACCACATTCATAGTTCCATGTTAGTTATGGAGGTATCCAGCAACGGTTGTTTCTGTTGTCGACCACGTCACTCAAATCTACTTGTCTATGCCACTTTACCATCGAATGCGCGAGATTTACTTAATTGGAAAAATCCGAGAACTACTAATACAAATTAAGTACAAATTAGAAAAGCTTAATCCATCAAGGTACTGTACAGGGACTTCCAAATTGAGCACAGTTTCACTGAACAATTGGGAACATGACAGCAAATTTTAGACTCGTAGTGGAAATATTTTTTTCCCTATTGTAGAATCTACTGACAGATTATTTAATACAGACCGTTTTGATGGCATATAAAATATTACACATGTTATGTTATGCATAGTGTATTTGGAAGCTTTAATTCGTTGCAATGAAATGCTATCAATTTATCGTTCCAGAAGTAGTAGAGTACCAGCTTTCTGTGTACGTTCTGCAGTCTATAAGTCATCCAAAATGGATAATTTAGATAATCTCTGCTCTGTGTCCTATTAAAAAACTAACAACAAAATGTTAGCGACACAAGGAACATTCCTTTCTCCTTTGCAGCTACGTTAGAGACATTGCCAATTTGTGACGCAGATTTAGAATGAAATCTCAAGTTGGATTTTTGAGGGCGAAAAATTTTATTGATGGTGACATTTGGTGCTGAAATTTTTAGCGCTCACACTTTGAAAAATCTTGAAACTTGATGCTTCTGCATTTTTCATCCAATTTTCAACATCTGTAACAATAGGAAGAAACTGGATTTACGAGGTTTTTTATGTGAAATTGGAACCATTTCTTGTAGAAACTTCTGGAATTTACCCATGTTATTTCTGACAAACACCTATTTAACGATTACTAGATTTCAAATAAAATGTCGTGAAAGCGAATAGACCGTTCCAATTTTTTAAACATAAATCCAACAACATTTTTAATTTATTCTGTTGCCATACTGAAAAAAAGAGCAGATGAATTCTCGGTAACAAAGAAAGAAGAGGGAAAATCTACGTAAAACACCACAAGTCCAGCTTTCTTTTGAGATTTACTTGAGACCAAAGTGCTGGAGATGGGTGCTAAAGAAAATCGCTGATTTGAGGATAAAATGACAGCTTTTGACTTCTTTTTCACTGACAGTTGCCGAAGGTCATGAAATAAGCACGTCAATCTTCCAGAATCCCTGGGCCGCACTGAACCAACTGGTTTGCCAACTCAACACGCTTATCAGGATGGAAAAACCCTGCGGCTTCCCATCAATGAAACCGCCACTGAAGAACTGCTCGACAAATGGATGAATCAGGCACTGTCGGGGCTGATGGCTGCTGTAGTTTCTAGAAGGTCAGCCTTTATTGTATTTGTGGATGTGAAAGAAGTTTTCAAACGGGGCAGATATCTTTGTTTCGCAAAACGTCTGAATGATTTGGTTTCTGACAGATGCTTCCACAGTGAAATCCTCAGATGCGTCAATTCTCAATCTAAATTCTCAAATAGTTTAACTGAAATTGGTGAATTTTTCGGAAGATTTCGAGAATACATATGTATAATACATACATATATAATAAGAAAATACATATGAATACATATTTTAATGGTTGATACTATTTGTTTGAATTGATAACCGATAGACCTACTTTGAAGCCTTAGAAAAATTTCATGAAACTCTCAAAATTCCATGCTCACGATTTCTTCAGCAGAACTACAAGGAAGTGCTGATGTTAGTCCCAAGCAGATTCTTTGCAAGTCTATTTCTTCGAATTAATGCAACAACTGATTCTGCTACCGTGATGTAGTAATCGGATGCTCAAAAGTGTTTTTTTTCACAAACTTCGGCATTTAATTCAAAGTATCTTAATCTGATGATCTTAACAATATAAGATGCTGTTTTAAATTAACTAAGAGTTTTCCAAATCGACGACAATGATCAGCTCAAATCCTAACGGTTTCCTAAGATAAAGTGTAAAAAAAACCATTTTGAGTTCCTAATCAGCCTTTGATCGCCCAACCTACACAGTTTACTCACATCAATGTCCAAAAGAAATAGTACTTCCCTTCTGTGCCAACAACAAGTGTATTTATCAAATATTTCTCGCCATTTATCTGCTAGGACACTGAATAGGACACGGAAACGCCGCACAAAATGTTTCTGTTGGGAGAATTATTTGACCCAATCTGACAGCACCTACAAACAGGTTATCAGTTTCCCGTAGAATTTCCGGATTCTTCGTCCGATCCTAGCGTGTTTTCTCCCATTCGTCGGCAAATTGCATAGTGATAGAAACATCAGGTGCAGTATTTGTGCATTAGCGATCACTTCACCGACTGCACGTGCACACGCGGCGACGGAGTGATCGCGGAGAAAAGAGCGATGTCGGCAATCGGGATAAAGTTCGGAAAGATACATCTTGACAACTTGAGACTTAGAAAAGATTCAAGAATGGTTATTCTATAACTTAGTAACTAAACGAAATTTGTGAGAACATATCAAAATTAAATGACCCGACCTGAAAATTAAATGACCTGCCAACCCAACACCCCTCATGCTTTGAAGGACCAGCCTTGTTGTGCAAAATTCAGGCGAAATTCTAGTGAGCTCTCTTTCATCTTGTTTTTTTTTTGTTTTATGGCACACCTACAGGTGTTTTCAATAGAAAAATGAATAAATAAATAAATACGAGCACTAACTGATGGTAATTATTCTGAATGAATTGTAGGATTCATATTATTCAAAACGTTCTGCAAAGTCACATTCATTTTACACCTGAATGATAATTATTGTTTGTAATAATTACTCGGTTGTTCTATCAGAAAAGATTACTCACTATTTACAATGTTTAGTACATTTTTTCAGATAGTTGTTTACGAAACCTTGATTATATGCGCCGATTATGTCAAATGACGATAATTTTGGCTTGTTTCCAAGTCCGCAGGGAAATTGTAATTTATATTGCCACATATCCATCGCATAGTCTTTGCTGAGTTCAATTTGTCAGGTGCTTTGAGACAGAAGAAAATTTTTGCGAGAAATTTTTTTCATGAGTGCTTTAGGAGAAAATATTCCAAGAAATCTTGTATGATTTATGGTGTAAAATTCAAAAGGGTACCTTTGCAATAATTTATTTTTTAAAAAAGTGGGGCCATTAAGACCCCGTAAAGAAACTTTTATAAAAATGTAGAACACAGGAGCGATCAACATTTCCTCCCTCCCTCTTTTCCCTCCATCTCCTTCCTCCCTTCCTTGAAAATGTTAGAACGAAATTTTTCAAAATTTCTGTAAGGTCATTGAATTCCTTTGCACGATTTCCATGTTATGCTATGCGTTTTTATTTTTTCTTCTGCTTTCATTTTACTGATGTCATTTACACCATACAGCATACCATCAAAGCACCGTTTCTACCAGCATATCCGAGAATAAACTTTTAATCACCTAACCTCTGAGGAAAAAAACAATTTTTTGGATTGCTATACCTAAACAGTTGCAAGGTTGTTTCTGCAACAGTTAGATCTGATGTACTAGATGATATATAGAATTTTATGTCATTCACGGGATAAACTAACTTTTTTAGGCTAGAACAGCTGGATTCGAACCACCGTGACGAGCTGCACCGATGCTCGAAAATGGCAAATACAGTGCCAGATCATGCTAAATGTGTGGTGAAAGTGTTGGACAGAACCAAGCACATGAAGCGGATTCGGATAGTTAAAAGTGAGAAAAAAAACAATAAGGAGTCACAATTTTATTTTATTGATATAATTCTGAATATGAAATATTTCTCTGTGTATTTAAACGCTGCGTTTCTTTTACAATTACAATTAGGTGCATTATGTACTATTTGTGTTTGCTTAACAAGAAAAGAGAAAATTAGTTTTAGTTTTTAGAACATTATTTATCCACAAGGACTGTCCTTTAGAAAGTAGCGTTTGAGCACGTTAAGATGTAAGAGCTAGGTTTATTCTAAAATAACGGATTAGATCTACGTTAGGAACGAACACTAGTTTCGAATTTATGACTTTGTTTATATGCCACATGGAAAAAACGAGACAATCTACTTCTCCTATCCTTTTAACATTCGCCATTTGTTTAGATTTACTTCAAATAATTTACTATTTCTTTTACTGTTCGTCATTTATTTATTAACTTATGTTTTGCGCTACATTTTTAACTCTTTACGTCTTCAGACAAACAAACCAATCAAATCAAGCATAAACCGGTAAAGATAGCTGTGGAATCAACGAACAGCAAACCTTTTGTGGAAGCAAGGAATCGCGAGTGGGTTGGAGGATTCAGGATGAGTAGGTCAAAGAGGGAGTCCGGACAGGTGAGCGTAGCTATGTAACTCTTTGTTTTTCGATTTCACTTGGCTTTTTCCTTTTAGTGTCAAGAAGTACATGAGTGACTTTAATGAGAAACAATTCTCGGCAAACTTTCCTCTTTCGTGAAGATTCATCCGTTTAAGGTTATTAACCGTCAGTCATACGATATTACCACGGCAGACGATGAGACTCTTTTCTCCAAGGTAGCCCGACAGATGACAAAAACTATGAGGAAACTCAAGGATAAACCAGGCACCGAAGGGTGAGCTAATGGGAAATTTGCTTCAACATTACTTCAAATTGTAAAAGGTTTTTTTTTATTAGTTGGCGCTCAGCTATTCAACGAATCAAAAACGTTGGTGCCGAAGCACGTGAGCAGAAGAATCGGCGTAAAGAGCTGAAGAAAAGATTACGTCAGATGATTGACAACACTCCTGACGAATTCCAAGATCCACGAAAACCGTTAGCAATGAAGGAGGTAGGGAATTAGGGAGCAGATAGTGTCTAGCGAAGAACTCAAACGACTGTTTAAGATGAATTTGCAAGACGACCATCTTGCCAAACAGAAGAAATTGACCAAGAAGAAACGTGAAGAAATCCGAATTCCCATGAGAATAGTACGGGAGTCGATCAAGGTTTCTTTTAGTTGTTATTTTCCTTGTCTGCTATTTTTAAACGCTAAAACTATACACGAAGGTAGAATTTGAGGTTAGTTGCATTGCTCCATTGCGGAAACTATCTGCAATTAAAATGTGAAAACCGGAATCAATTAATTAACAATTTACTCGGAAGATTCGCCAATAGGAGATAAGATTCTTATTACCGAATTAAAAACATTCCAACACTTTTGAGCTCACAATAGGGTGTAAATGTCGAAAAATGAAACGGCACAGCATAATAAAAGTTCTACGTAACAGTTTGTGAAGCGTATGCATTTTGATCCAACGCAAAGAAATCGCAGATTTAAGGAAAAGAAAACGTGAGACCTGGAATATCATGTATCGCCAAATCTTTCTCTTATAGCACATAGGGAAAGCAATGTCACTTCGCAAAAGTGATAGTAATCAAACTTATACTCTTGTTTAAGTTATTAACTCTTTTAAAGAACTTTGGACTCGAATAGGTAGAGAGAAATGAGAAATATGAAAAAAGAAGAATTTCCATCACCATGATCTCTCCCTCACTTTCAGTAATTAATAAATTATTAATTAATTATATAAATTATTAAATTAATAATTCAATATTAACGTGTGTTCTAAAGAAACTTCAGATTTAGAACTTTAGATAAAACCAAGATTTGTTTCCAGTTATGTTAGTGTCGTTTAGATGGCTCTGATGGCTACCGGCAGAAATGTCACGAACTTTGATAAGAAGACGCTGAAACTTATTTCGCCACGTTTCTTGAGCTTGGTACCGGAACAGGACGACAATGACTTGGTATGAGTTTCTGTAGCTGAGAATATGTCTCTGCAAGTGATTCCAAACTAATTGGATTCCCTTCATGTGCCCAAGTATTCGACCATATCCCTGAATCTAGCGATACAGGTTGTAATCTTGGCCATCTATTTATTACACATCCTGATGAGGACACACACATCCTACATCCTACACACACATCCTACAGTCCTTACACATCCTTCAGTTTTTTGTGTTCACACAAATAATGTATTTTTGAAAATCCTACTTGAACTTTTCATCTTTCTTTTGAATAAAAATTTGTAATAAATTTAATGCACAATCAATTCGTCCTGTCAATTCGTCCTCAAGTCTCTGCTTTCAGTTTAACCTCCTCTCTCCGTCCCTATTCTCACTACATCAAGACGGTGGAGAACTTGAAAAAGTCATGTCTCTGCCGCACATATTGAAAGAATTACCAAATAAAGACCAGGAAGCGTGGCTGGACTTTATAGTGGAAGCGGCAGGTGAGTGAACGTTTTCCAATATTTGACCTGTTTGTGGAAGTGCTGAAACTAAGTGATAGAGAAGGATATAGCTGATAGAATAAGTGTTTCTCTTTCTTTGCACACATTCTATTCATATTTAAGAATTAGCTTGAAGATGATTGAAAGAAAAAGGAAGGAACAGTCTGCATTTCCTCCCATGTTCATAAGCATTATTCTCTGGATGGTTAGTTGCATAGTTTTTGCCAGAAGCCGTACAAGATATAATCAAAAGTTTTGACAGTTGGATTCCTACCTTTTTTATTTCTGACCAAACAATTATACCAATATTATTTTCTGAGTAATTATTCTACTTCTGACACAAGCTCTCTTTCTATTTTCCAAGAAGGAAAGGCGATGGTGAGAAATCTCCAAATATTAACAACTTTGTGTACAGCTTAACAAACTCGATACTACATTCTCCAAATATTGTTGTATCCCATTTTCAGGCGTCACAGATGCAGTAAACAAAGCAGAAGATATGCAAAAAGAAGCTCGAGACCGAGAAATGCGTGGAAAAGACGGCGTACCTCTTTACTTCACGAAAAAGAACGTTACCGACATATTTGGCGATGTTGAAAAACGAAAGATAAACACATTTGAAGCTCTTGATAAAAGCTACACTCACGAACAAGTTAGTTTGAATTCTACTGATCGTTAATCTACTTACTGTACTCATTGTATTTCAGAAGGACGATTTGGACAAACAGGGTTATGCGTTCTTAGATGCTAAACAACTGGACTTAGTCTACGGAGGTGATTCTCCCTACAAAAAAACGGATTCGTTGCGAATGTTCAAGAAAATGCGTCGTTTAAGAGACGATCCGGACCATTTTGTAGAGCAGGAGTGAGTTTCCTTCCTAGCTCCAGAAAACGAGGGGGTGATATTTAAGCTCCGGATTAAGTAAGGCAGTCGTTTGATTTTTCCTGGGTGTGTTTGTCAGAATTCACTAAAGAGTCAACTGGTTATAAAACAGCGCTGCTGTTATGGATAAAAAACTCAGAAAAATCTGGGTGCAGAAGTAGCAGCAACTTAATCGCTTGTACTTTAAATAGAAGCATAAGCGCCTGTATTTCTGTTTTCCTAGAGGTCTGCGAGTTTGATTGGGTCTGAATTGATTTTTTCTCGCTCCATTTCAGAGCGAGTGCTACTTTAGACTGTATTCTTTCTTCATGGCTACAATTTGTAGTTGTGTTTTCAGTATTCGTGCACTGGCAGAAGCGAAGAAATTCCGTGTCCGCCAAAAGGATATCGTGTCATCGCCGTTCATCATGACACCACTGACATTCGCTTCCGCTCCTCTTTCGAACACCTTTATAGTTCTTTCGCCGTTAGTTCTGTCGCCTATCACTCTCTCACCAGCAGTACTAGGACCGATCATCCTGTCACCGTGGGTGTTTATTCCCCTAGTTCTCTCACCTCGTGTCTTATCTCCACTTATTGTCAATCCGCTCATATTCTCACCAATCATTTTGTCGCCACTTGTCTTGCATCCTTTAATTCTTGTTCCTGGTGTGTTCAACCCCATTGTACTTTCACCTCTCGTGCTTTCACCTTTCATCCTTTCGCCTCAGGTCTTCACACCAGTAATACTCTCGCCGATGGTTCTCAATCCACTTATTCTGACACCTATGGCAGGGTCTCCTCTTATTCTTTCACCGTTCGTGCTTTCTCCGATAATCTACTCACCACAGTTCCTCTTTGCAGTCGTACTTTCTCCATATGCGCTTTCGCCTTTGATAGAATCGAAGCTCATCGCATCCGAAGTGGTTCTGTCACCCAGCTGGCTTTCCTAAGCAATTTTAGCCGGAATTAGATCTTTGATTGTTCGATATCGCGGAGAATATGTGACACACATTTTGCACATTATATTTTGTTATTCCTAACTATGCCTCAGAAGCGATAGGTTCCTTTTACTTTGCGAACATCTATCAAAGACGTAGTATATTCGATTAGAGAACTTTTCTAAGGTGTTTCGTCCCTAGTCGCTTTCCATGAAGGTACGTGCAAGTGCCTCTACCGTGCACTCCACAGCTCCTGACTGTCAACAACGAAATTTGGGAATAACATTTGCATACTTTAGATAAATAAGACAATAAACAACCAAAGACATCTGTCACTGTGGCGGATGGCGATTCGACAAACCGACAACTAAGTAATTACAATCGTTGCCGCGAACACCTTTTCTAACGCCTAGGAGATGTAAAACACTATCAGACTACAAATTAAAGAAAGACTTACCCAAACCAAGATCAGTCTCACCCCTTGCCGACTAACTCAAAATTCCAGCACCAGCTTTAAATAATTTCGAGATTGTGGCACGCTTCTGTAAATGTAAAATGTGTTCTCGCTATAAATGCAGTGATTCGTTTTCATTTTTATTTCCTTAGCAACATCCTAAGAAATAAACTCGTCCAAAGCGCTTGCGTTGCTCATATGCCGCAGTCATCCATTTTGTTCAGATAACACTTTTGCTTGTGCTTTTTGTGGATTACTTTGTGCAATAGCTCCTCTTTCCATGTTCAGCTTTCCTGATCGACGTAGTAGGTGTCTTTCACGTTTCTCAGTTCATGTCTACTTTCTCTTTGTTAATTTGCAAATCGTATTCATTCATTGTTCCTCTTCAATTCAGTGTGTATGTACATATTATGGTGAAAATTTGTGTATTTATCCATGTCCATATTCATGTGTCAAGCCGATAAATTGTAATTAATCAAGCAAATCGATTTTCAACAAATATTTACGGTGATTTACTGACTAATTTGAAGTTGTAGGAAGTGACCGTGTATTTGAGCCATATTTAATCCAGAGTTTAATTTCTTCAGCGCATCCCCATCATGAACTCTACGTTAGATTTCCATGAAGTTATTCTTAACAAGCATTTTTCTTCCGGTTGGCACCTATCCAGAAGTCCTATGATGCAGCTAACAAGACCCAGCCTAACTTAGATTTAACTTTTTCTTTTTTTTTATTATTTTAAGCTTTTCTATGTATGAACGCGCATTACTACGTTCTTATCGGAAAAATATGTTACCGTTCCTAGCTAGGATATTTTCAGAAGATAAGAAGAAGAGAAAACTGCGTTGTTTGTAGTAATAGAGTTTTTGAATTCGTTCCAAATCAATTATCTGTCGCATGAGAACGAAATGTTGCGCTGGAATCCATGTGTACGCAGCACTTAATGGACTTTCTCTATCATTGGATTAAATATCGCTATCGCAGAGATCACCGCTTATCATAATTCGCCACCTGGTATTCTGAGTTCATCGAGTACGTTTACAAACGATAAAGTGCACATCGTTGATAAATTCCTTTGAGACACGCCTACAATTAAATTCAGAATTGACGTTTTTGGACACTCGTGCAGCTACAGAATCACGTGAGTACGGTAGCCGATGTATTTACGTGTTGTATTAATGTATTAATGTGTTTTTCCTCTTCCTGTATTAATGTTTTTATCCTCTCAAACAAGTATGGCATCAATTTGTCAATCCCGAAGCTCCGAAGTGCTTGGTTAGGACAAGGACGGTTTCAAAGCATCAACATTTGCTGCCTTCAAATATTTGAAGTAAGCAACTCAAGAATTTTGGATCTAGTCGGTTACGATTCCTGAACTTAGTCCCAACGAAACACGCAAGAAGTAGTCCTCATTCATTTTGAGGCACATAGATTTAATTGGTGACTGTAACTATTGTACTCCCCTTAACTTCTGAAATCCAGCACAGAAACTATTCCTACCAATGTTAACCCGCTTCTGTACGTTTAAATCAGCTATATCGCGAAGGGAACAACAAAAAAAAGTGTGAATTGTAAAAAACCTTCATCCGTAGTACCCATGGTTTACTGCCTTTGAACCTTGGCATATTAAGTAAGTATTAACAACAGCAACTTTTTACAATAACTGAGTAACTTTCGCCATAGAACTGTGCAAGTTGTTTGGCTCGTACCTACCCGGAGCGAACATTTAGATTCTTCATTGCATTTATTGTACGCAAGGCCACCGCGAGCAAGTAGCAATGAAGTTTGTTTATGCGGTCCCAAAGGTTCTGTGTTCCACCACATGAAAAGCCCAGTCCAAATTGGTTAAATACGTAGGAAGAATGTGGAGTCTTTGGTAATGACTCTCCGTTCCGTTACGCTGAACTCCCGGTTATCGTCGACGTGAGGTACTCGGCTCACTTGGTGTCGACAGGCAATTCATGCGAGGCGCCAATTCTTGCAGGATATGGAACAGTGACAAATGGATGTTCTGATGATTTTGTGCGAGTTCTGCTGTGGATCGAGAAGGTTGGGCAAAGCTGTAGTCAAGAACAGCTCGCTTCGGCGAAAATGCTGTCAACCGCGTCAGATAATAGTATCAGGCCGCCGATTGAGTCATTTATTCATTGGATACGTAGATTTCCTTGCTTCACCTGGAACCAAGACTAATACTTGATGAGATAGGTACCCTTTATTTAGAGCTAATGTTGTCGCCTTCGTCAGATCTTGAAAAGTCAAAATTCCAAGTCATGGCTTACTCACTTATGGTTTTGATGTTCACAGTCTCTGACGAAGACTATCATCCTGAAAAGTTAACTCCTGTAATGATAAATACCAATCCTAGTTGCTGCTCATGCCAATCAATGAAAGTCTATCCTTAACTTGCTATATAGATCCATGGAAGCTTGCATGATCAACAAGGAGAATCATCGTGGGTGTTCCAGTCATACACTCACACACATCCAGAAACAATATCTATAAGAGTCATGTATAAATTCCTCAGTTATGTGCAATAATAACTTCTCGTGGAACAAAAAAGGAATATAGAAACCCTTAGAATATAGAAAAAGAATAGAATATAGAAAAATTGAAATTCCCAAAATTTCAAGATGATCAATAGCGATATTAATTTGTCATTGGGAAATGTAAGACAGCAAAAATCGTAGGAAAATTATCTGATTCTGTGATTATCCATGATCTTTCGTACTAAATCAAGGACCTCATGACCTAATTAGACTATGTGTTGCGACTTTTTAATCCTATATACAGCGAAAGTGTTTCCTCGCTCCGTTAACGATTCACCTATAAAAGATCGACCCAATGCACTCTCCCTGGGCAAACGTAAGTCTTTCAGTGCAGTTCGTTCTTGCTGAGCGCATGACCACTTCAATACAGACATCTTTTTCAGATCTTTGGACGAATTTTTCGAGTCGTAGACGAAACCATTACTGTACTCTGATGCTGCTACATTCCTGACTGTTCTTCGAATTTGCTTTTTGCTCTCCTAACGATCAAATTCTCACTCTGACGAATTTTGAACTATCGATTTGTGCCCTCTGACAGATATCTGGCAATGATGGTGCCGCTATTACTTGCCCTCCTAGGTAACCTTGATTACTTGTTGCTCTGCAATATGCCGAATTTCTCCAATATTACTGTAGGTTTACAGTACCGGTGTATTGTATTATGGTTGATAGCGACGTTGACGTCAAGAATTCTCCTCATTATAAGGTTGGTGGCTCGACACTAGTGAGCTGAGTTTCATTGTTACTTCCCAGGTGTTGTGGGTTGATCAGATAATTTCACAGTTACAAGTTCCAAGTTCACATTACGGATATCGTTGTGATGTAATTTTATTTCACTTATTCAAGAATGGGGTCTTCACCATACCAATAAGCGAGGAGAGCGGTAACGAACTTTATCAACATTGGGTAGATCAGGCGTTCAGCAGTTTGATGGCAGCACTCGCGACGGAAAGGTTATCTCTTGCAGTTTTTTCTCCTAACAATTTCTCG
The DNA here is from genome assembly GCF_031761385.1 of Necator americanus. Taxonomy (NCBI): domain Eukaryota; kingdom Metazoa; phylum Nematoda; class Chromadorea; order Rhabditida; family Ancylostomatidae; genus Necator; species Necator americanus. The sequence continues at coordinate 646,021 of NC_087372.1, read as the reverse complement.
TGTAATCCTTTCTTTTAAGGTTACCTAAAGTGTCAAGCTTGGAGAAAGAACGACACTATAAATGTGCAAAACGGGCTGAAAATATACGAACTCATGCTAAATGTGTTAGCATGCTCTTCGAAGCCAGTGCAGATCAAGCGAAACAGATCCGCTGGGCTAAGTTGCTCGGGAAAAGAAGGATGGCTAATCGTGGTCGGTAAACCCCTTTACTAGCTGCTAAATACATCCAATGCAGCGAAAAAGTTTTTGTTGCAGTGCTTCGTCGAAATACTAACTCTTCCTCTCATTGGGGACGGGAGAATTCCTCTAAAATGGTTAAGATCAAATCTAAAAGGAAAATCCCATGGATAGGTGGATTTCGCATGGAACGTCGTAAACGAGAAATAATCAATAAGAGCAGCTACACTCTCATCGATGAGAGGAACAGGTAGGAGGTATCTATGATGATGTCGAAAATTATGGGTAGCTACAGAATTAGGAGTCTGGTGTAGGAAAAAAATCCATATTTCAGATCTCCGTTTGGTCAAATAGCAGAATCTTTGACGAAAACAGTGCGAGCATTAAAAAACAAGAAAAAACACAGAAGGTTGGGTATTATTTCAGCTTCACGTGCACAATTCAGTTTTTGTACACAGGACTCTGTTCATTTTTATATACTCTTTTCTGTTGTCCCGTCTTCTTTTCTTTCCTTTTTGACGGTCTATATTTAGTTTACTTCATTCTATACATACTTCGTACCTGATCACTTCAGACATTTTAAATCATGTCACATCTGCTTTTTGCTTCTATTTGTTTTTTTTTCTCTTTCTCTTGCCTCTTTTTTTCTTACGCTGTTTTCTCTTTAAAAAATACCATACATCTAACTATATTCCCGTACGTGGCCTTCTCTGCTGCTCTCCTTATTCCAAACCGTTCATTTTTCAACCGCTTCGCTTTGCTGTGCATGTACAGACAAAAAATTTAAACGTACATGTACATAGAACTCGCTGACCTTTTTATTCTCTTTTGTGGTGGAAATTTTCGTCAAATTTTAACCAATACATCAGTGTTATTTACATCCAGACAAGGCTTCGTGTACGGTCACATTATCTGATCTATTTTATCCATAAGTTCTTCCCTATCTACGCAGCCTGTTACATGTCTACGCAAATGTTTGTGTTGTTTTCCTTTCATCTTACTGTCCACTCTTTATCGCTACTCTTTAGGTGGCAATCTGTTATTTCTGATATCAAAAAAGAAGCGGAAGAAATGGAGAAAAAGCGACAAGAAAAAGAAATGTTAGAAAAGCGCTTGAAATTCTATTCAAAAGCGGCTGTAAACTACAGGAAATCAAAAAGGCTGGACAAACTAACGGTAAATTTCACACGATTCCATCTATCTCAACGTATCGCTACACCTTCCAGAAGCTGTACGAACTTGAGAAAACTCTTAATCCGGATAGCACTAATCAAATGGATCACATGAAGAGAGAGTACCGGAAGCGACAGAAAAACCTAACACTCTCGGAGAGAGCGGTTTTGGAACCCATCAGAATGATCAGGGAAGGTCCGTCAACGAATTCTATTATCATTTTTATAATATTATTATTATCCTATTATTATTGTTATTAATATTATTATTCTATTATTATCTGCTACGGAAACGTGGCCAAAGAAGAGCGAAACAAAAGAAAATGTTTATAATTATAAATTTTCCTACCTGCAAAAGTTGCTTTTGTGAATTGCTTCAAGTCTCTTATTGATCAGCAGTTATAATTAGAATATGAAGAAATATTTCAACTGTCCATTTTTCATTATCTAAGATTTGGATACTATACTTATAAATATCGTACTATACTTCATCAAAATTATTTTTGACATCTCCAACATACCACATATCTTCTTCTTGGAGCCGTATACGTAGTTACGGACACCTTACGCGCAGCTCTGGATACCAGAACAGAATGCAAACTGGTGAAGAAACGCAAAAATATACTTGCCCTTGGGTCTTACGTTGCTCAAAAGTCTGGGCATCGTGTCGTTATGAAGCGATTAATCAGAGTCTAACGTGCCGAATTTTTTCGTTTTTTCCACAGATGATGAGGATTATGTATTTTTAAAGTTGATGTTCAGGAGTCAAACTTACAATGATGATGACTGGTCATGATGTGAATAATTTTGAGAAGAAGTCTCTCCGCATGATCAGTCCCCGTATGATGACTTTCACTCCGGATGACGTAGATTCTTCCAACAATGAGGTGTGTACTTTGAGAATTTTGAACTATGTATCCGTTCAAATTCCGAAACATACAACGACTGAAGGTGATTTTGAAGAAATTACTCCGGCTGGATGAAAAACGAACGCCAATCTACTGAAATCACCTCCATTAATCTAAAATTTATTTGTTTTATTTGAATTGTCTCAATCATTGAAGGCAGCGTTTCATGAAACTGACGTATGTAGTGCGGAGAAACTCCAGGAAAAACGTAGAGTTCGGATAGTGGATCATTGAAACGAGCGCGATTCCTGTATCATGTCAATTTCGCGATAAGCTACCTAACAAAATTTCCTAACCTTATTTTTTAGATAAATGTGCTATCTCCATCATTGTTCTCTCTCCACGATAAAGGAAATGGTATCGAGAAAATGACATCACTTACAACTTTGCTTAACAGTACTGGAGTACTAAAGGAACGCGACCAGCAGGAATGGATGGATTTCATTATAGAAACCTCTGGAGCAGCAGATGCGTTCGATGAAGCCAAGGTGTGCATCATTACAAAAATCTATTCACCATCCTGATCACTTTGACTACCCCTGTGCTTCGAGTTGATCGAACAGACGCCAGTAAACCCTCCTCGGCAGAAATCCGTATCCCGTCGCTCGCTTCTGTGAAGCAGAATACTTTTAGCATCACTCTCTCTATTGAATGTTCAGTGACTGAGCTGACTGTATTTTCCTTCTGTTCGCGAAGTGCCCAAGTTTCCGAAGCATCCGTTAAAGCGTCGTCTTTGAGCAATCTCTTTGCCAAGTCATATCTTGTGATGTGACGAGACTTCGAGGGGATAGATTACATGTGTCTTTGATTTTCCAGGCTCTATTCATTTTCCGATCTAGATATATGTACATAAAATTAAACGAATACACAATTAGAGGGGATCCAGTGACTATAAACTAGGCTCTGAAGGAGGCGATAACGCCGAAACGTTAGCCAGAATAAAGGTTTATAACAATCTTGGTTCTGCTCAAACAAAGTAGTGCACGATTCAGCTCCCCATTAGTCTGTTTTCTTATGCCCTTCTAGGGAGTCAGTACGTTTTTCTTGTTCAATTGATTTTTGAATGACTGCACCTGATTCACGAACTTCATAAAATTGCGAGATGTTCACGATGAATCATATAACGATAGATTCCACATGCTCAAACAGAAAAAGGTGGACCTTATGACAAAAAGAAAAACTCACTGAGCCCTTTCACTGGAATATCATCACTGTTTAATTTTCCACTTTTGTCCATTATTGCACTTTAAAATCCTAAGCATTCAATTATTGTTGATAATGGGTTCTTGAAGGCAACGAAAAGGATGGAGGAGGCGAAAACCGACGTGAAAAGAATCCGTGGTCCCGATGGGCAACCTATTATCCTCACAAAGGAGAATGTCACTAAACTCTATGGGAAGTACGAGGCGTCAAAAGTTAACCTATTTGAACAACTACAGAATTCGTTCACGCCGGAACAGGTGGATTTTCGGTGCCGTTGAATTTGCTCCTCTTATCTTGAAATCTGCATTTCAGCTGTTGGCAATGAATCGCACTGGATACGCAGTGCTGTCTCCTTCCCAAAGAGTACTGGTCTATGGGGAGAACTCGCCTTTTAACAATTCTATAGCTCTTGAAGCGATGCGAAACGTCACAGACTACGATGCACATCGTACAGTCCGTGACACTGTACGTCACGTGGCGGCTGGAAGGTTACGGTACGAGTCAAGAGGTGGTGTGGTTAGATTGATATCCGTGGTACCTGCGTCGAAACGCCAGAAACGCTCGATTGTGTTGTCTCCACTAAGTGGAGTTGTGCTTTTGAACGATCCTGTGACAGTTAGCCAGCCGTTGATTTTATCCCCAGTTCAATTCTCCGCCCTGATTAACTCACCAGCTATATTTGGCGTGATCGTACTATCGCCGTGGTTGTTTATCCCCGTCGTGTTGTCTCCTCGAATATTTTCACCTGTTGTATTGTCAGCGTTTGCATTTGTGCCAATTATACTCACTCCATTGGCTTTTGTGCCAGTAATCCTGTCCCCAGGAGTTATGAACCCTTTCGTACTGTCTCCATTAATCTTCTCACCGTTTATACTATCGCCTCAAGCTATGACTCCATTGATTTTGTCGCCATTTGCATTCTCGCCTTTCATAGCCACGCCGAATGTGCTTTCGCCGCTTGTCCTGTCACCGTTTGTGTTGTCCCCCATTATTCTCTCTCCAGCCTATGTTTCAGCGTTGGTGCTCTCGCCGTACGCTCTTTCTCCAGCTATTAACTCAACTGGTGCCATATTTACAGCTGTTGCTTCTCCAAGCTGGTTAAGTTGAAGCAAGTTCTGTCATAGAATTTGCTAGCGTAATAATAGAGTAATAAATTCCCGATGACTTCGTTTTATTCTAGTTTCTGATAAGGCGACGACTTTGTCCCTATTTTTATCCCGGTATCCATTTTTTTCAAGGATTCAATTTGCTGCCGATGAATTTCGGTACTTCAAAGCGAGTCCTTTTCCTAGATTGGAGTAGAAAATGCACTGCCCTGAACGAATTCTGCGTCATTTCAGTGAAAGCTTTTGAAATGTGCTCACATGCTTCCTTAATAAGTTTCTTGTCAATTTTTTTCCTTTTTTTCTTTCGAGATGCATTGTTACATAGAAAGCTCTCAGCTCCGAATCCGAGAGATACTCTCAAAGATATTTTGTGCCCTTACGTATTCAAATACCATTTTTTAGTGAAGAAAATCTTGAATTATTTCCATGCGGGTGTGTAATATGATAAATATTACACACCCGCATGGAAATAATTCAAGATTTTCTTGAATTATTTCCATGCGGGTGTGTAATATTAAGCCGCAAAACAAAGAACTAAACTAAAAAAGTACAGCAGTGCATAACATGAAACTGACTTCTATTTTCTTCCTGTTTTTGGCATATTAGGTTACTACTTACATTAATTAATTAATTATTAATTGTTACAAAATTACCTATTTTGGATGAGACAAGTACCTTTTATTAACTTATTTTAAGTGTTATGTAATTGTTATTATTGTGTGAAAGTTGGCCACTAAAATAGTGACTCAGAATATTCGGATAATATTTCAATATTTCTGTAGAATATATTTCTCCTTATTTTGCTTGTTTTCTGTACTATAGCTATTTACCTGGCTTTACTACTGTAATGTCCTTCCTGTTGAGGTAGATCTGATGTTTAAATAGATATCAATGGCTATTGTTCGAGTTGTTGATACAGCAGCAGTTTTAGGCGGAGTCTCCTCGGTCTCCAGGTGATGTGAGGCTCTATTGATCGGAAACCGCTTCTCATGGACTCCAAATCGTCATAGTAACACTTGCATAAAGATATTATATTCTGTAATCGATTTGTGATATTTTATAACTGTTTTCTCTTGAACTAAATACTGCACTGTCTTGTAGCAGATACGAAAAGCAATCTTTTTGGTGGCTTAACTTATCATTGTGATTTTTCCGAGAAGAAATCACTAACAATTTCGTCCTACGCGTGAACTCAAACGATCAGCTATAAACTAGTGTAGTGTTCAATAAATTAAGTAGAGCGACTTACCTCCTGCTTACATAGTTCTATAAAACGAGACTGAGTACAAAAAAAAAGTTGTGCAACGACAGAAAGAAGAATTATGATAGGTGGCCGTTGTCTTAGAAAAGGGCTAGCTTAGTAATCAAATTCTTCTCAAATTCAAAATTATCCTATCATTATATATAGCGTATTATTAAGAAGGAAATAGATTTACGTATGAATTACCATTGAGCAAGAAATGCTGCCTACTGTATTATTTGAATATTGTGTATTATAAATAAGTAATCCTGAGGACATATAGGTAATAAGAAATAGTAATAGAACTTAGTTCCGTTACTTGCTTTTTTATCTAAGTCAGAAAGTAAGTAATGTTAGAGACTGTTAGACTCTCTGTTAAATACTAAGTAGTGCTACTTTTGCTACTATTTTGTTTAATTTTCCACTCACGCTAACTTTGTGTTGTTCGTAAACGACAACATATGTAATTTGGCTGCTTTTAGTCTTATACGGGGGTCGTAAAGAATAACGTTTTAAGCAAAGCAAATCCCTTCTAACCTCTAACTTTCTAGAAACCAGAAAATCTGCTACCAGTCAAAGTTCCATAACATGCTAAACACCGAAAACGAAAACAATAATAAAAAAAAAGGATAAAATATTTGTCCCTACCAGTGTCATGGGGATTGGAGCACTGCTGCTTTATAATTTGTGGCCTTTTACAAAATTTCCTTGGAAAAGTAAGAGGAACATTTGCAACAAACTAAGATCTCGCTTTGTCAGCTTTTTTTCAACTCTATCGAAAATGAAAATGATGAAGAAAATGAAGATGAAAATTTTAAGGCCAACTTTACAATTTCTGGACCTATTCCGTATTCGCGCATGGGTGCTTACTTATTAGCGGAGTTATTCCAGGTACGATATATGGACATACAGTGTTCATGACAAGCACTGAAATTCTGCTCTCACGGATAGAATGTTATCAATAAATGCAAATCATCGAAAGAATCTTTCAAAACATTTATGCGAATCCAACTTAGTTTTTAACTGAAGTGGTTGACGTTTCAGAGCATCCGGCCAATTGTTTACGCTCATTTTGCCCACCACTCCTTATTTTTTGAGCGTTTTATTATGTGTTTCATTATTCATTATTGTTTTATCGACTCTGAACTATAGTCGTTTGTCAAATGCGTTTCTAGTAACTAAATTACGCAACGCCCATAGTAATCACACACATAGTAATCACAACGAGGATTTTCCTAGCAACGGATAATACATGCCGGTCCCCTTCCCTAGGAATCAGCACATGAGCGTTTGATGGTGAAGCTAAATTACCGAAAATGTGCTTTTATGAACGGGTTTGTCACAAATTTTACGGACGAATTTCCTTGTGACACAAAGTAAAAAAATGTTGTTCAATCAGGACTATTATTCAATTCTCACAATGATTCTATCCATCATATTTATTAGTGCTCTTCTTTATTTATTTACTTATTCTTTATTACCTTTCCTATACGAATTGATCAACTTGATTACCAGTTTTGTACCTGATATTTAGGGCCATCCATATAGGTAGTACATTTTTCTAGCTCGTGGACAGTCCAGTAAACAGGGTTCGACAAAAAAAAATAAAGTGAATGTGGTGGCGCATCCCAAGCGGAATGATTAAAGCCACACACTTTATCCTTTATCCTTTATCATCCGCATGTCCTCGGGTTCGCAAAATGAAACCTATTTATGTATCAGAATAATTCAATATGGAAGATTAAAAAAAAGAAAAATTGTAATTGTAGAAATTTAGTAAATAAATGTTGACTTCCTTATCCGCAATCGTTTTCGAAACTGTTCCGAATACAGCATTTATATACCCTATGCTCTTGTTGTGATCGTGCAATGCTTTGATTTTCTGTTCAAACTTCCCCTGCTACCATCGTTTTCCTCTTCAGGTCCTTCAGACTTCCCCTGCTATCATCGTTTTCCTCTTCAGGTTAGATGAAAGAGGCATGGAGATAGTCAAGACGCTCATCAACCCCCAAAACAGTTCCATATTTGATGAGGATCGACAAATACCGGAGAGCCGAATATGGATAAGAGGTGGTCTAGTGCCGTGATATTAATTATTGATTGGTTATGATTTTTTTTCAGAAATTGATACGTTTTATGCAGCATTTCTTGTGTTGGCTTCACTGTTTACGATAGTTATAATATTTCTGACGGTAGTTCAGCTCTACTATGTCATAAAATACGTCAGCAATGCGCGGATACAATCAGATCTCTACTATTTGGCTCTTATGTTTCCCGTAAGTAATTTTGGCTACATGATTTTGCTGATTTTATACATGTAACAACGTAATAACTAGATTAACTAACCCTGCATACTGGCTCAGACTTCAAGAAGCCTGCTTGAGTAGCGGTTAGACCACATTTTGCCCCACTCCCCTCCCGCCTCCCAACTCTCTTTTCCTCAAGTTTCTCCTCAAGTAATTGCATACAGCGCATTTTTCATTGTGTGTGCCATATATGCGTTCATGAGCCTCAAACGAATTGAATCGAACGTGTTGATTCGATTCCAAGCTGTCTGGTCAACGTCGGACAATTTATCGCTTATTTTTTCGTTGTGCACGGTTTTCATCATTCGTGGTCATATCCCTGGAATAATCCTTTTTCGGGGGTTTGATAGATTACTTCGCTGCTAACATGTCTCCTCGAAGGCCTCAGTTTTCAAGACTTGGACTTCCGCCCCACTTTTTTGTAGAGAAATCCGGTACCCACAGACTGCAATCCTAGAGAAGTTCTAGCAGCAAAACTAATGAAGTAGGACTTTGCTAAGACTATGAAGTCCATTATGCTCTACTAAATATTTTGAGAAAAAAGGAAAAGGGAACTCTGAGGAGATTGTCGTGTCGCGTCATTCCGACACTACACATTCGACGACGACCGCATTTACACTACAATGTGGTTATCCTAAGACAAGGAGGACACAATTAGCACGTAGTGGTCCTTACAGTCGACGCTGAATATGTTGAGTAGGCCCGACACGCTGCGTTCTATGTGGACACCCCCATCGATCAATGCTACGGAAATCGGCAATGCAATGGCGCCGATACCAACGAAGAATTTGCTACGAACTTCTATAACGGAGTAGCCATAATCATACAGAAATGTATTGCCCATGTACGCCTGTCTTTGAATCTCAGCATGTTGAAACGAAGTTTTTAAATGATTTCCTTGAGCTGTAGCCAATCACTAATGGCTTTGAACTTTCCAGGCTCTGACGAAGGCGATAACGCCGAAACGTTATCCGTTGTTTAATAAAGGCGATCAATACCAATCTTGGCTACAGCTCAAGGAAATCAATTAAAAACATACAGAAATGTACAGAAAATGAAAAGCTACAAGAAAATAGGAGAGATAGGTAAGCAAGAAGCTTATCTGCGCCAGTGTACTGTTCATTATTGTTCCCGCAAAGATGGTGTCTTCCTCGGCCAAAGATGTAACGCGTTAGGTCAAAACGATACATTCGTTCGCGGGATGAGTCCAACCGAGAGAGACGGTACCGACTGGGAAAGGCAGAGGGGGGAATGAGTGTCTGTCAGTCAAAGAGTTGCAGCAAACAAGTCGTGCTCAAGCTGTTAAAAAACATTCGCCACCGTCCACACAAGCGCCACTCAGGAACGTCCAGAGAGAGAGAGAGGTGTAACCCTTCTTCCATGTGTTCCTTGCTCGTACGTAACACATCAAAATCAATCTTTTGCAACATGGAACCTTTAAGGCAGCTCCACGAATCCGAGGTGGTACGAATTTCAGGCGGAGTTTTCTTATACGGGATAGTAGATTATGGAGAGGAGGGTGATTCCGTCCATTTCTTCCTAATTGCCGTAAAAAACGGCCCGAAAGATACGGCTGCAGGTGTTCTGGCTCACTATTTTCTGCAGGGTGTTCGACCGGAGCGCGCCAGCCTTGTGCGGCGCCGTATCTTCCGGGCCGGTTTTTACGGCAATTAGGAAGAAATGGATGGAATCACCCCCCTCTCCATAATCTACTATCCCCTAAACGAATACTCCACCTGAAATCCATACCACCTCAGATTCGTGGGGTGATGCCTTTAATAAGAGGGTGAATAGTATGCCCAAGGCAAGGTAAAAATGGCATGACCCAGGGTGCAATACGGCGCGAGCATTTTGACTCGCGTGGTTCTCAACCGCAAGTGACTGCGAACATTGCAGCTGAACCGGTGCTCGGTCTCAAGCCCGGTGGTTAGGTTACCCACAGGTCTTCAGTGCCGTGCCGTTCTGCCCTATAGGTCGGGTCACTTTAGTTTGACCATATGAACCAATATTATAACCGTCTAAAAACCAGCCACTAATCGATAATCGCAGGTGACGACTATCTGTAATGTTGCTGGAATGTTCATCCCAAGGGCTGCCATATTCCTCTATGCAGTCGCACTTGTGTAAGATTTTCTGTATCATTGTCATAACTTTGCTTAAAGGCAGAGTAAACGCAGCGATAGATCAACCCCTGTTTCCATCGATTTCCAGATACTTCATGTTTTGCCTTTTCGTCGTTGTGTCCCTTCTTTTCAATATATTCGGCAGCAGAAAAGAGATGTCAGAGTACTTGTTGGAAAGGTGGGTGGTGTTTAGACCTTAGCAATTTCCTGTAACAAATATTGGAGTATCTGTTACGTATATTGACAGCTTGCTTTCTAGAAATATCCGGATTTCCTTCTTGGTGCCTCCATTGTGTTGCTGCCGGTTCCTGCCAGACGTTCCCAGCACTGAGTGAGCATTTGAGAAGGCTGTTTTCGCGTTAACGGTTTTGGCGCTTGCTCATCTAATTCGTCACTTATACAGTACTTATACAGCATACAGTACTCAGAATATAGTTGGGTCACAACGACATGAAGCGCGGACAATTATGAAAGCGGCTGCGCTCGAAGCGGCGCTGTGGAGCGTAGCGGTTGGGGTCGCGTAGGGAACCTCGCTACCGCCAGCCATCTCTGCAGCTCCGCATGATTCCACCTCGATTCTAACCGCTCTCTCCACCGCACCGTTTCGAGCGCAGCCGATTCCGCAATTGTCCGCGCTTCATGTCGTTTTGACCCGACTATAAGTCCAACTTCGAAGCTGTCTGGGCCGAACAAACCCGTGCTCTCTTTGGGCTCCAGACATTTGATCAAATTTTGAGTTTGACTACTACCGTGTTCTCTCTTGTCACACTTCCCATGTATTTTATCAAATGAACGAAAGTTAACTAGATTTATTATGACATATTCGTAGTTAGGAAAATATGGCGACGGTATTTCACTGGGCGCAATACTTTGATCATAATGTAAATTGTTTAGTAAGAACAACCAACAAAGCTTCAGTGTTGGATTTGCCTAACTTGGTTACAACTGTTCTATGACCGTATTGTCATATTTCTCAACTATTCTTATTTCTTAATCAGTTTAGGCAAAACCTGCAGCGTGTTGAATGGCTCGTTTTTCAAACGCCAATTCTGCGCACAGCTTTTGAACTGACTAGTGTTGTCGTATTCATGGAACTTGGACATCGTCATAATTTGTAAGTTGAAAGAAAACAAGAACTTTCTGGCATTCGAAAGATAGCAGGTCTACAACAAGGTTACAAGTTTGTGCTTTGAAATGTTATTGTTTTGGATCCGTCCCTTATGTGAGTTGTGTAAAATATAAGTCTCGCAAGGGCAGTTTGCAGCATTGTTTTTACGATTATTAAAACGCTTTTTTTCAATGCAACGATGACGACGGAGTTTATGAATCAACCGCGCATAAACTCTAGAGATTGATCATATGCAGCGTTCCATAGCACAGATTACTTGTCCTAGAAAAAAAAACGACATCTTTGGAGTAAACATATCGTTTTTACGTGAACACTGCGCCGAGTCTGCTGCTCCATGATAACATTTTTTGAGGATCATGGGGATATGGACCTTGTCATTCCCTGTATATTCTGTGATGTTGTTTCTAGCAGCAATCGTAGAAAGTGCATTTCTAGGTGGTTCATGTTCTCGCAACTTTTTGGCCTGGTCTCAATGTGTGTGGCTTTCTACGGTTGCTACATGATGGTTCCCTTAGGAAAGGTGAGTCGCTATTAGATTTCGGAACTTTTATGGTGTTTTTATTCTTGACTTCAGGAGAAGGTTGCACCCTATCGTTTTATGCAGCTTTTCACTATAGTGGACATAGCTCAATGTCTGTATACTATCCAAAAATTTAGTTTCGACTTCGCCGCAGTTTTTGGGATTATCTCGCCGGATCGTTTGTTGACAGCAGCTGCAAAAGCGCAGTGTAAGTTCAAATTGTTTTTACTATCTGCGGTCAGTCCTATGGTTTCTGCCTCATGTGTTGCTGCCCTGCGATCTTTGCACACGTAATGAGTGCAGGATGCTTTGATTTCCTTATTTTACTGATTTTGTTCCTAATTTTTGTATCAAAGTGAGATGTCTCTAATGTACGAAATAGAGCATTTTTGACACCTTTTGCTTTTTGTATTTTTTAAATACAAAAATTATTAAAATTTAAAAAAACACTTGTGGAGCAAGAAATTCTCTTTCGGATGGTATAGAAGATTTGTCGCAGGTTCGTTGATTTTGTTTCGTTTTGTTTCCATGTTCATTTTTAAGTTAAAAAAAAACAAATCCTCTTAGCTTATTCCTCAACCTGACACACACTTGCGTCATACAAATTTGTCGCAGTGGTCGTAATAGCGACATCTTTTCCGATAAACCTGGTAAAGACTGTGCCTACAAACTTGAACAACGCATGTGAACACCTTCCCTGTTCCAACAGAACTTCACAATGCAGCCCGTCTTTTTTGGATGTGTGCTATGTGGTATATGACATGGATCAAGATGGTCAAGACCATATTTATAATACTATGTAATTTCTACTATTTTTTTTTCTTATTGTAGTTTGGTCATCTTTCATGTTGACATGGGAGATGATGACGCTGTCAGCTATTGCCAGTTATCTTCTACGACCCTCGCAGTCAATATTCTTTGATAAGTACCCGATTGTCGACTCAACATCTTCGCATACAGGTGAGAATTATGTGTTTGATATTTTCTTCTTCTTGGAGTCTATTTCCGTAAAACATGTTGCACCTTTACAGGCAGTAACCAGACTATTAATAGCTTCATTAGTCCTCCCGCTCGTGTTGAACCGAAACCAAAATCCATATTCGATTCGATAGACGACGATACTATTCAGACAAACTCTGGTTCGAAACCGGGTTGATCAGCAGCCTCTTTCACATCCTCTTTGTCTCGCGGCAGACTATAAAGCAATAAGTGGAGGGGATGTCAACCACTGTGGAAAGTAATTCCTTAGAAATCGTCTGAAAGCTTTGAATTTCTCGATTATGTGATGCTCGTTTAGCAAAAGATGATAGATCTGTATTGTAATTTTTTCCTCTACTTCCATTGTAGTCCAGCACTCCGCATGCTACGTCCTACGAAGACTTGAATGTATGTAGTGTCATTTAATATGGTTTAGGTCTCCAAAGATTTAACACTGTATTGTACAGTTACGAATTCATCACCAATTTGGACTTTTCTAATCATCAGGCTGTCATCTTCAAAGGGCAATGGTGTCCGTATTCCGTCATATAATATCACATTTATTGCCTAGTTGTTTATGTTCAAATGAGACGGAAATCCCAAGCAAACACTGCATAAATGCAGTTTCGTAGTACTACATTCTTCTTTCTATATAGTTTGTCACATTTGGTGGCGGAGAACGTGTTCCGATCTCACTAGAATGAGGCCACAATCTTTCCTTATGCGGTCCTGCTTCCGATGTGGTTTGTGCCGGTTCACTCTATGATTAGACAATGTTGCTTTCATGGTTGACTGATGTTGTACACAATCTAGTTTCTATCGCCTTTTGTATTCTATTTGTTTCAAAAACGTGTTGATTTCACTGCATTTGAATTGCATGTCGCAGGTGTTAATTGTTATTTTAAGCAAATTTCATGCAATTCATGTGGAACCTATATATCGAGATTTTCAACGAATTCAAGGCATTTTGAATAATTTCCAGTTATTCTTTGTTTAGTACTGTACTCCTTCATCAATCTCCTTAAGTCATCTGCACACGATCTGATAGTTTTCATTTGGTCTTCACCAACTTTTGCTGGTGATGCACGTCCTGCTGAGACATTAACACCATAAGCTCCTCTGTGCCTCGACAGCAGTCTTACCTTTACGAAAATAAGACGGCAAAATATGACTACCATACTTCTCTTTGCATTCCATGTTGAAATTGAGTTTAGCGAGAGCTGATAGCTACTAAAAATTGGAAGGAAATCCATAACATTGACAGAAGCCTTTCAAAAAGAAAAAAAAAAAACACAAGAACCAGGAGCACACTTCTGTGGGAATCGAAGATTAAATTGATGGCAAAAGCAAGAGTAACTTCATCTCTAGATCTCATTCACGCATAACTATGACGTTGATGTCGAAGATGCCGCCTACTTACGCTCAAAGGCAGCGTGCCGCGAAACTGACGCTGTTGAGTTCTCTGTAGCCGAATATGGAGCTCAGAATTTGGATCACAAGTACGAGCGTGACCTCACTCAATCCTAACCGTTTTGAACTCGTAATCTATAATACACCACAGCAACCTGAACATCGACAGTTTCGTGATACGCTGCCTTTCATTCATTGGAGTGCCGAGAGGTAATTATGCCTACAATAGTTTTGGTGTTTGAAGTGTGCAGGGGGGAAATTCTTTCAAATGGAGTCCGTTCATAGCACGAATCATGAGAGGATTTGACTCTAACTTCCCCTCAAGATGTGCCTGCACAGGAGCGCTCCAAGTTAAAGCCGAGGAAGAAGTTGGTTCCTGCATCTGCGGAAACAAGATCTATGTACAATTCGGTATGCGAAATCCCTTTGCAAGACGCCTTCAACCGAAAAAGCGTCTAAGAAAGATGCGCCGACAGCTGCAAAAAGATCACAAGAAGAAATGAATGTCAATAGCTCACCATATAAAGTGAAATAAAGTAAACAATAAAAACAGTAAATAATAAACAAAGGCCCGAAAGAAGCTTATGCTTTATGCGACACTATACGAGAAAGATGAGCAAGTCTACTCCAGTCCTTTCCACCTACCAACGTGTTTGTTGTTGGTGAGGCAACCGCCATTCCGGAGGAGTACTTCAATACCTCACCGAAATGACTGGTTCCCATAAGTTTGTGAACTCGAATAAAGAGCTGATACGGAGATGCGCAGTCACCTATCAACCGTCAATCGAGTCTTAGTTCAAGCTTACAAGAAAAAAGAACGGAAGGTCCGGTGTAGGTGATAGAATTAGATCGAGGTGGAACGATCACTGGCCGCCCTAAGGACTATTTTAGACATTGCACTCACAACGCACATGACGTGTAAATACGCTCACGTACTACGTTCGGGTCAAAAGCATGTGATCTATGCATCGCATCATGTAGTCGAGTGTCATTGGCATGATTATCATTAACAACAGCATCTCCTGAATCATCCATCTATGTTGTGAAAAAAGAACTCAAACACTATGAAGTCCTGTATTATCTGTAAGCGTATCTGTCTCTTTGTCTTACACAGTGGTTCTCATTTCACTTCATTTGGTCACGGTAATAGGCGGTACTTGGGAAGTGTATCTAGAGGTTTGTTGGTCGTTGCAGGTCTCTCGTGTGATGGTAGTGACAATAAGAATTGAGATGTTTCTTAATGTTTTTAAGCGCCGTGGTTTCTGTTCCCTCTGATTAACTTATTATTTGCAGCTGAATGTTGCATGGAGATAGTGAAAACACTCATAATTTCCTATAATACAACAATTGACGACTATCCAAAATTACCTGAATCACGGATATGGATGCAAGGTGGTGTTTAGATGTAACATACCACTAAATTTATGGTGTTGAGATCTATCCATGAGAAGATAGGGTTGGAAGTGCGGATTATGAGGTTGGAACGAACACGCTCAATTTCTCCTAGTTGTCCTGAGAAAAAGTATGAGAGTTGGCCTTGGCGGTCGAGTTTTCCTACGATGCATTAGTGACGTACCACATCTGGGAGCGCATGCATGCGCGTCCCCTCTGTCAGCGAGCGAGAGAGACACCAGGTTGGCGATTGTCCCGCTCGCAGACACGGCGTTCGTGCCTGCGCCCGCAGATGTGGCGCCTTGCCAGGTGCCTTGTAGGAAAATTTGATCGCAAAGGCCGATCCCATCCCTTTCTAGTCAGGATATTAACGGGAGAATCAAGCTCTGTGGCGTCCATACTGGTCATCAAAAGCTCAACCCTATCTTGTCGCGGCAGAAACCAACATACAACCCAACACAGAAATGCTGGTCTAAATCAAATTTTTTATTAGTATCTTTCAAATGACGATTCAGAAATTGACTCGCTCTATTCTGCTCTTCTCGCGCTGGCCTCAATGTTTACGATATTTACAATTCTTTTGGCAATCTCTCAACTCTACCACGTCGTGAAATACGTCAGTGACCCTAGAATTCAGGCTGATTTGTACTATTTGGTACTGATGTTCCCGGTCTGTGGATGTTTGATGGATTCTAAAAGATTCTTGTTCAATCAACAAACTGTGGTTTTCCAGATAGCAGCTATATGCAATGCTTCCGGAATGTTTATACCACGAGCAGCTTTATTTCTTTATGCTGTCGGTCTCGTGTAAGTTTGGAACTGGATAAAAACTTTGAAACCTTTTGGTTCTTGTTAGTATGTCTTTAATATAACTTTTTGTTAACATAACTTCGTATTTTCATGACGAGATAACCAAAGAACAGTAATTTTTGTGCAGATTACATTTCTTTAAGGGTAAGCGCATTTTCAGTTTTAGATATTTGTCGTTGTGTCTCTTCGCAGCAGCATCCCTGTTATTCGACATTTTCGGAGGCCGGAAACAGATGTCCGAATATTTGTTGAAGAGGTAGTTGCAATACAGCTTCTCTTGTTGGGATATAAGCTGTCAATGAGGCGGAGTATCAAATGAGGATGGAGTGCATCTGACTTACAGTTATCATTTCGGATGCATCTTGCACCATTTTAAAATTAGTAGTACAGTACTTGAAAAAGTATAATAGTATGACCTAAAGTAGGTGGCTATCATTGAACATCTTTGAGTTCTGACGTCAGTAATCATAGTTGCACTTCAGTAAAATGAAAATTGTGTATAGGAGGGTCAAAACGACATGAAGCACGGTATAATTGCATAAGCGGCTGCGCTCGAAGCGGAGCTGTAGAGATGGCGGTTGGAATCGAGGCCGGACCATCGCGAACGGTGGTAGAAGGGGTCCTCACTCGATCTAAACCGCTAAGCTCTCCCGCACCGCTTCGAGTGCAATCGCTTGCTCAACTACTCGTGTTTCCTGTCGCTTCGACTCTATATTAGTGATACAATATACAGAGCGCAAATATTGTGCCTGTATCACCAGTAACAGATAATTTAAACTCGAGCATGCTTCTATATAGCTCGCTAAGGCATTATGAACTTCTGCACTGTTTCCCACATTGGGTCGGCAGGCAGCTCTATCATGGTAGCAACCCCATGTTGTCCAAGGAAACGGCGTTCTAGAGCTCTTATTTTCACTTTCATATTTTTTTTTCCGAGGGCGGGTCACCCATGCCACAACATGTTCTGGCGTAATGGATGTATCTGGGTATCGTGATGAGATCCCACACATTTTGAAAAGAAAAGATACTTCTTTTTTGCAACGTTCACCTATTTTTCCAACGCTTCACTGCCGGCCTCCAACACTAGGAAAGTTTGACTCTATCGGTGTACGAATAACCATCGGCAGCGCACGCTAAAACCGCCTCAAGGTCCCGCCAGCGCTGGCAAAACACGCGCATGCATGTATCTAGTTGATGAATACGGATTGGTGGCCAGTATCTTGGCAGCATACGCAAAAGTCGTTGGCACTTTGATCAAATTATGAGCTACCTCAGTTCAGGTTTCTCATTTTCAAATGCGTGTGCGACCATTCACGACTGCTTTAGTATGCATTTTTGTTTTGCAGGAATATCTGGATTTCGTTTCGCATTCTTCCGCTATGCTGTTTAACGTTCATACCTGCTGTAAAAAGCACAGAGTGGGTAATACCATTTTATTATGACGCTTTCAAGACATGCTCATAGGTGCGTTAGGAAGGTGCTGGTCTCTCCTCAGATGAAGGGAGTCTAGCTCATGAGGAGCAGCTTAAGTGATGAGGATCCCTTCGTTAACCACCCAAAAGTGAAGGGTGTTGGAGTACCGACTCCGACTCTACCAACTATGGGCATTCTGACTGCACCCTGATCCAAAGCCACAAATGTGTCTGACAAACCGCTAAAACACGCTACGGCGGCAGATTTTGTTTCCGGCAGCTCGGCGTCGCTTTTACGCTAGTATTCGCCACATTGTGGGTAGCTCAAGGCGTTAAGGCTTTTTTTCTTTTAAACTTATTGCCGCGTTGCTTATACTATGTTACTACTACTTATGCTTAAAGGCATCATCCCACGAATCTGAGGTGGTACAGATTTCAGGTGGAGTATTCGTATACGGGATAGTAGATTATGGAGAGGGGTGTGATTCCGTCCATTTCTTACTAATTGCCGTAAAAAACGGCCCGGAAAATGCGGCGCGTGCAGAAGGCTGGCGCGCTCCTTGTAGAAAATAGTACGCCGGAAAGCTCGAAGCCGTATCTTCCGGGCCGTTTTCTACGGCAATTAGGAAGAAATAGACAGAATCACTCTTCTCTCAATAATCTACGATCCCGTATACGAATACTCCGCCTGAAATCCGCACCACCTCAGATTCGTGGTATGCTGCCTTTAAGAGATGTGTTTCTTCTACAAACTCCCGTTCTTTTCTCTTTACGTATCAATTCAGCTTCTGTCGTCTCTTCAGAGTCGTTCTTTAGGTAAATGCAGCTTTACTTTCGATACATTACTACTCTTTATTCGCGTTTATTTTTACGTTGCCTATATTTAAGAGGTATATTTCTTCTGTAAGTTCCTGCTGTTTTCTTTTCATAGCTTTACGTTTTGTCTTCTCTCATTTCTTCAGAGTCGTTCCTTACGTCAGTCTCTTTTTACCTCTGATTCATTACTCCTCTTTATTGAAGTTTATTGCTAAGTTGCTTACATACATGGACATGGAGAAGGTATGTTTCTTCTATGAACTCATGCTGTTTTCTCTTCATGTGTGGTTTTCAGTTTCCGTCCTTTCTTCAGAGTCGCTTTTCACATCTGATGATATATGATAGACTGATGTGAGGAACGACTCTGAAGAAACGAGAGGAGATAAAAACGTAAAGCCATGAAAAGAAAACAGCAAGAGCTTACAGAAGAAACATACCTCTTAAATGTAGGCAACGTAGAAATAAACTTGAACAAAGAGCAATAATTTATCGAAAGTAAAGCTGCATTTACCTAAAGAACGACTCTGAAAAACGACAGAAGTTGAATTCATACGTGAAGAGAAAAGAACGGGAGTTTGTAGAAGAAACACATCTCTTTAATATAAACAAAAAGTTTGAAAAGGAGCAACAGCGTACCAAAAGTGAAGCTAGACTGGTGAGAAGAACGACATTGAAGGAACGACAGAAAAAGAAGCAATGACAAAGCTTTACATGTCCTCACAGCTGCGAATAGTGAGCAGTAAAAGCATACGCCGAGTTGCCGCAATGTGGCCTTCCGCGACGCGGCCGCGGAAACAAAATCTGCCGCCGTAGCGTGTTTTAGTGGCTTGTCAGACGCATTTGTGGCCTTGACCAACACTCATCTACATATTCATTGCATTTAAAATTACGTCTATTCTTTTAAGATCTCCTTTACTTGTTTTTGAATTAAGAGATTAGAAAAAAGAATGAAAATTTCGAGAAGAGTTCTCATTATGTTGGTTATTTTCTTTGAATTTCATGAGTCTTTTCTGGAATTGTATTGCATGCCGAGCGCCGCAGGCCAAACTTTGGACGAGCCAACGCCTGAGAGTAAATGAGTGATTACAGTAGCATTGACATCAGCTCACCACATTTAGTTCACAGCTGTTTATGGCGGCTGTCAGGGTGAAAATAGCTCATTCCCATTGGACAAATTCGTCCCGGTATTTTTCAAAAAAAATCTGCGTTGGAAAATTTGATTATTTGTGATAAATCGCTCCACGCATGTCGAAAATATTCCATTTGGTAAACTGTCTAAAGAGGAACAAAATTTTCCGTGGAAGGGTTGACGAAATTCGTTGAGAGATCTGTTTTTTGTGGTACTGTGTGTCTCCTTTCAACCACTCTAAAACGTACAAGTTCTGCAAATTTCTGTAAAAGTTGGCACTTTAGAAGGAATCTCCGACGCGTTGAGTGGCTCGTTTTTCAAACCCCCATTCTTCGAACAATATTCGAAGTGAATAGCGTTGCTGTGTTTATGGAACTTGGACACAGACATAATTTGTAAGTTTTTTAAAATAATTATTATAAAGGTAGCATATCACGATTCCGACGTGGTATGGATTTCCGAGGGTCAAAGACTATACGGGGGCGTAGGTTGCAAAACGAGTGGGATCTCGCTCATCATCGCTCTTTGCGTCACTGTAAACAGACGGCTTCGGAATGCGGTATTGGTGTTGGTGCAGTTTTTTGTTAGTGCAGTTCTCCGAGCTTTCTCTTCTTAATTCTGGTTTTTAACTCGTTTTTTTTGCTTGTTTCAGATGGTTTATGTTTTCGCAGCTATTCGGTTTAATTTCCCTTTGTGTTGCATTTTACGGATGTTATGTGATGGTGCCACTCGCAAAAGTCAGATGAATTATTATTTTTTTGATGATTTCTCTTAATGGATGTTTGAACCTTTAATCCGCATTATTTTTTGCAAGTAAAGATATATTTGAAATGCAGTACGATGTGTTTACTTCTTCGAATTGTGTGATTTCAGAAGAAAATTGCCCCCTATCGTTTTAATGATCTTTTTTATATTGTCGACATTGCTCAGTGTTGCTATACTATCCAGAAGTTTTGCTTTGATTTTGGAGCTACATTTGGGATGTTCTCTCCGAATCATTTATTTACACCGCCAGCCAAGGCTCAATGTAAGTTTGCAGCAGTGTACCAAATGGCTTGGTCAATTCTGTTCATAAGTGAAAGCTTCAAACCAGGGAAAGGCAGAGTTCCGACCTCCGATTCCGAATATTTCCACGTTCAGGCGCCTTTGACATTCTGAGCTTCTCGATTCTAGTTTTAGTATGGAAAAAGTTTTAGTATTACTACCATTCTTCTGCTTGATGTGGCTGATGCTCGATGTTATCAGAACAGAGGGTTAAAGAAGTATTGTCAGCTAAACGAATATGGTTTTGCTGTCGGCCACTAATTTTCGCTCCTATGTTGTCCTGCCCTAACATTCGCATTGCTTTTGCATGAAATGACCATCTTTTACTTTCTTCAGTAAGCTCTGAAAGTGTTTTTCTAGCGTATGCGTAGCGTAGCAGTAAGCTTTTTTTTCGATGTGCATTCCCATGTAAAAAAAAAATCGAACAATTTTCTCGGGTTTTCAGAAATTTTGCTACCTTTGTGCTTAAGGAAGATCACCACTATCATGCATCTAATTCTATGTTAGCACCTCTTCATTTTTTTTTTAAATTGGAGTCAGGCACTGCACTTTCGCTCCCCATTCTTTGATACTTCCCATATCATATGTTCCGGGCTTCCGAGTTCCGGGAACTCGAAGCCTACCTCTATTCATCCCTCTTTCGAAGAGTAACCAGTGCGGCCGGTAAGAAGATCCAAAGGAAGTGGTTGAGGTTTCCTCAAAGACAACTCGAAGATACGAATAAAAGAACCATTACACATTGAACGGTAGCAATAAGAAAAATCAAGGAATGTAAAATTGGTACTTACTACTAATTCACCAAAAGTTCTGGACGATTTTTATTCGCACATCGTCCTTCTTATTGGATTGCTATCTATCGGGCAAATTCTCTCACACGACTGGTGTTATTTACAGTTTGGGCTTCGTTTATGATCACATTCGAGATGATGATGTTATCTGCAGTCGCCACATATGTTATGCAACCGGCTAAATCGGCGTTCTTTGATAAATATCCGACATTAATTACCGAAGGTGAAGACTAGATCCTCGCGTTATTTTTTTTTTCGATGGAACGGTTTTGTTGTTTAGGACATGGTTCATCGGTCACCTTTGTGTCGACAGCCAACTGCATTGAACAAGAAATTAAGACAATCAGTGAATTGAGTGGAGGTAGTTCTGCGAAAACGGAGGATTCAGAAGCAAGCTAACCGTGACCTTCTCGTGAATTGTCGGCTGAACAGTTTTCATTACTCTTTTTCGTTGTACAAATGCAGCGAGGGCACTACCATTTTTTGTGATGTTTTCTGAGATGTGGCTTTGTTCAAACCGAAAGTCGAGAATTTTTCATTAAGTAACCTTATCTCATGTTAATGTTTTTAAAAAAGAACACTCGTTTAAAAGATTTGTTCTGTTTTACTCAATACTGAAATTGAAGAAAGTCTCACCTGTCCTTTCTAAGAATTATCGTTTCTGCTATTTCCCTTCTTCGGTTAGCTTTATATGTTTAGTGTAGCCTTATGTCTTTTTCTCCTGTTCATCTCTTGCTGCATAAGTAGTTGTTTTATTGAGTCCAATGGAATGCACATTAATCACTTTCTGATAAACATCAGGAGTAAAAGAGAAAACAGTACAATTCCTGTCTTCATTTGAACAGCTTCGTTAGGAGCGAAATATATAGAGATGGATTCAAATGACGATAGAAGGTTAATGAAGCTTCATATATCTAAAGTCACTAGGTGATCATGGGATTAGGATGGCATGGTGAGCGGCTCACTCACTGCCCATCACTCTGAATTTTCTCACAATTTATTAAACCCATCTTTCACGTTACAAAGTCATGGTCTTTCTAATTTGATCAGATTTGCAGAGGATTAGTCGGAAAGGCTGCATTTCCAGATGCGCTGATATTGTTCTATTTCCGCTGTAGTTAGCAGTTTCAGCGGCAGCATTATGTTTTGTCACTACGTTACGTAATGCCCATTTGGATGTGACAACATGAAGTTGTTCTCCCATCCCAGCTCCAATCCCATGAACATCTAAGGGACGACTGATAGCCAGCACCAAATTAACGTGACGATCAGACCCATATACAAAGGAACCATACCACGAATCTGGCGTGGTGGGGAAATCCGCGAGAAAAGCTAGAGATAGAGTTGTAGATTCCGAGATCAAGGGTGATTCCGCTCATTTCTCCCTAACCATCATAAAAAACGGAGTGGGGATCGCTTTAATTCCTGCACGGTACGTTCGAACGCGCCTCTGTGTACGTGCTCCGGTCCCCTCAGCAACCTATTCATTGGTTTCACTTGCATAGGCTGGTGAGGAAACCTCATTATCCATTGACCATGCACTTAGGTGGGGAACGTCCACAATGGTGGCGCTTTGCAGCTGAAGTCGTCGTAAAAACAGCATCTTCTACGCCATTCATTAGACGAGTTGGGAGAGATGAGCGGAACCACCATCATACCGCAATTTACAACGCTATTCCTAGTTTTTCTTGCGGATTTCTTCGGCAGGTCATATTTGTAGCATGGTTAAGGGTAGCATATCACAAAATTGACGACTTTGGGATCTTTCTACGAATAGATGGTGATCGGAAAGGGTGTAGTTCACAACTATGACCGATATCACGCTCAGCTCCCCCTAGTTGTCCAGAAAAAAGGAGCGAGAAGCAGCCTTTCTTGTACCCGTGTCCTCTGCAATGCCACTTATCACGTGGAAAAACGCGAAATTTCGATGCTATTCATGAAGTTCGGCTTTAGCCGGACGTTGAGACTGGTGTCCCGTAATAAGTTGCATCGTTGGGAACTCAGTCAAAGCTGATTCACACATCTTCTGGAGAGCCAGGAAAATTGGGCGTCATCGCGCTCATAATCATGAGCACTTAACTGGTACAACTACTAGATAGGGAAGCACTAATTGTTTTGAAACTTGGAGGACGTATGTTTACTAGATCTGGAGCTCTATTAAAGTCATTTTTCTGACGGTTGGCTTGGAACAAACTATAAAATATTGGTAAAAATCAAAGTTGGAGGGGGAATATATTGAAATAAGAGATGCACCCTAGTTACAATGGCTACAAACACAAATAGGTTGTTTGGGCACTTTTAAAGATTCAGCTGCACTTCCTTTATTAGATCGAACATCGTCAACTTTCGTTCCTTCGTGATTGCTGGTTGAAGCTGAAGGTTCTTAGGTTTTTGTTGCTTGGTTCTTGGATGATTCTGCCGAATGAAAAAATACTAACCATTTAATTGATGCATTGATCTGTCCTTACTCTCTTCCAAGATAATAGGCAAACCCATAGAGCTGTAAGAGTCTCGCCGAGATCCGTCCGCCTTCTTAACCAGTTGGAGTGTATCAGGTGCTGAGTGTCGTTTGCGATTTCTATTCATATGCTTGTCCGAGTGTTCCAACTGCTGCATTGAATGTTGCGATGCTTCTCTCCCTGTAGCTATGGGCGTCGGTGGTTGCACGTAAAGAGCTGGAGGAGTTTTTTGACCATCATGTAACCACAACGCCGGCGACAAACTGGCACAATCTAAGTACGATGCAGCGCTGGAAAGGAAACAATGTGGTCAAGCTACATTACGCAACAGGCTCGCAGAGCAATAAAGTGACTGAAATAAGAGCATAAAGCAAAAAAAAAACATGAAGGGGAATAACTGTGGTGATACAACTCGCAAAAAGAAGGTAAGCACATCATCTCTCACTATTCCTCTTGGCATTTAACGTATTAGGTTGGCAACTAAGTTCCCGCCGTTTTTTAATTTTAATACTCCGCGTGTTATTAAATATTTGTGGCATAATGTTTTATGCAGTTTCAAAGAGGATGTTTTGTTCTATCGGAATCTATATTTTATTTTTTGCTCAAATTAATTTATATTGATTTTCAGATCATTAAAATGGAATGTCATTTTAGTTGAATTTGAGAAAAGTGAACCTCTTTCTTTTTGCTTTTAATCAAGGTTCTTAGGCCACAAAAGCTGCTCGCGACATTTGTACTGTGTACGGAGATGGTGCTATAGCTGAGAGAAAACCTCGTGACTGGTATGTCAAATTCAAAAATGGATGCTTTCCCCTCAAAGTCGACATCATTCCGGCCGTCCAGTTGAGTTCGATGGAGAGCGATTGAACCAAATTTTGCACGAAGATTCGAGTCAAATGACAAGGGAACTGGCAGAGAAAATGGAATGCTCTCACACTGCTACTGAGTTTTTTTTTTTTTTTTTTTTTTTTTTTTTTTGGTTTTTTTTTTGGGGGGGGGGGGGGGGGGGGGGGGGGGTTATTAATTATTTTTTTTTTTTTTGGTTTTGGGGAAGGGGGTTTTCGCGAAAAGTTTGTCGCTTTTTAATAAATGTTCCAATCTTGGCTACAGCTCAAGGAAATCAGTTAAAACTGCTCTCACACTATTACAGAGAAACATCTTCATTCGTTGGGAAAGGTTCAAAAGTATGGAGCATGGGTTCCGCATGCTTTAAGTGTCAACAACAAAAATCAACGAGCCACAATCTCTGCTGGTTGGCTTGCTCGTCACCGCGCAACTCATGGACACAAACAACGATTTCTCTACCGAATTATTACTGGCGACGAAGAATGGTTTTTTTTTATTAAAAGCAAAAGAAGGAGGTGTTGGAAATGCCCATTTTTCTCAACTTTACACTCCATTTTGATGATCTGAAAATTAATATAAATTAGCTTGAGCAAAACATCCTCTCCGAAATGGCATAAAACATTATGCCACAAATATTTAACGACATGCGAAATATCAAAATAAAAAAAACGGCGGGAACTCAGTTGCCAACCTAATAGATTCAAAACTAGTGAACAAACAAAGTAAACAAAGTATCATATGTTGGTCAATTGAGAAACATGGAGAGGGATGCCATATGTTAGGTGGAAAACGCCTAATGTTCTGTAGACACGATTACCGAGCGAGAGTAAATACGTAATGCCACACATCCGGGCACCCACCTTGAAATTACCCCAGGGCTTTCTATCGTCCTCAGGCTGCTCACATTCGTTGATCGACGTTTTGCAAATTGCGATAGAGAACCTAGATGGACCATCATATCATACTATTACCGTGATCATGCTATATGATAACGGGCTAATTGCCAATTATCGTATGAGATCCCAGTCCCCTCTGTATGTTCGCCATGGTCCCCGGTTCCACCGCTGTCCGCACCGCTTGAGTGGCCGCTTACGCAAGGTCTGCTGCGTTGCCAACACTGTGTGGTGTGTGTGTCTTGTGTGTGGTGCGTGTGTGTGTGTAGTTACAAATTTCCAAATAATGAGGGAGAGGGGCTCCCGGCGATCGAATCGGTGCGCCGGTATCAGAACGCTATTTTGAACATCTCTGATGATGGATCCCTTCAAACTCTCCACAGCACACATCCGAAGTGATTGTTTGGTTCTTTGGTAGAAGCTCAAAAAATACGACATATTCGAAATCCCTCACCACTCTAATAGCATAACCTTTCTCTGATGAATGTTTACTTTCGAGACATTCATTCGAGACAAATCATTACAAAGACAGTTTGCTCAACACATTCTTGCAAATAACTCACTTCTCATCTCCAGTTGTCAGTCGCTTTAAAAAAAAAAACCATTCTCCTCACGTTTAATAAGGATAATGCAGATGTTTTTGCGCGCCAAGAAATGAACTTCTTTGAGTTCATGAGGAGCCCAAATATCGAGCTTGCTTGCGCATACCACTTTTTTCAAGTGGTTGTGAACGTTTGAATGATGGACGTCTAATGTTTTTGTTTCCGAGCGCGGTTGAAATCAAAATCATCAGCACGGAATTCCGTAAATCATCTTCGGCACCGACATCACCGTAAACGTTACCCAACTCTTCACAAGCGTGGTGCGTGTTCTTCTCCTTGCAGAAATGAAACAGTAAAATGTGGCGAAATCGCACGGTTTGATCTTCCATCTTCAACTTGTTGTAAAATCTGACAACTATCAAAAGACTTAAAATTAACATGATAGCAAATTACTCCAGTGTTTTCAAAAATACACTATCATTATCTATTGCAAAAATACGTAATGGTTTTTCGACAACTCCATTCAGGCAGGACCACCACGAGTGGATAGCAACGGATCTTGTATACGCCTAATTATTATTCGATCATGTTACAAAGAGATTACAGCTACGTTTATTTGATAATCCCCAGTAGTGGCTGTGGATGTTCGTGTACGGTTTCTGCTCATACTGTTGTAGATTTAGACGGACAATATTCGACAGATTACTGCTAGCCCATTTTGTGAACAGAAAATAATAAAACAATTCAAAACCGGATTGTTACTCACTTAATCGTCTACTTCCATGCTTAATTTTCTTGATGAAGTTGCTCATTGATGATGTTGATATGGAAGTTGGAAATTGAGACTGGAGATCGATATGTCTGGAAAGGAGTACTATGTTTTTGTCTATTTCAGCAGTGCAAATCTGAGCGTGCAATCCGAGAGGTCGTGGAGCATGTGTTTGATTTTTTTGTGTGCTCACTTACCACCTTTCTCACTAACTTCTGTTTTATTATCTTCACGTATTCATTAATTTCACAAACCCGTTGTTTTGAATAACAGGCACTACTTCGTCCGATTCCACTTGCCCATCCCAGACAGATGAAGTGTTAATTGTCCTTCGTCGTGGTCGAAGCATGTACGATGAGCTGCTAGGTGTGGCCCTGCGCGACGGAGCATCAGCAGTACACGGATAAATTCAAGCTAACAACCAAAAAGTTCGCACATGTTCACGCAGCTACCCATTTGAGGATTTATGGGACGTATAGCGCTTTGCGCAGTGTACAGTGGTTCTGGATTTGGGGTTTCCCAGAAGGAGTCGCGATCCACAGGTGGATACTTATCGTAGCATTCCTCGACAGAAAATCCTACCTGAAATTAAACAACTCATTTAAGATGAAACGTAGAAAGTGGTCAGTGATCCGGTGGCGTTTTTCCTTCAGTTTTTCTGCTAGACTGGACAAATACAAGTTACATGTCTATTTCAGTGGACCCGACCGGAAAAATACCGTAGCACCGCAAACCCGTTAAAGACGAATTATTTAACGAGAACAGTCGTAATTTCCAACTTTTCGTATAATGGACAATAAAGCTTGTTCCTGATTTACACATTTTCTCAGAAGTTAACAATGCGGAAGCCACAGCGACGTTATTTCACTGCCTTCTTCGTTTCACGCCAACGTGAATCATTTCCAACCTTGTATCGAGCCGCCTTTAGCTCCTACGAATGGTCGGGGCCGATCTTATACAGTGTTGCATCCACTCCTTCTCTACCGGATATTATTCATGTGCAGAATCAATCTACAACCCACCTCTCTGAATTCGCGTTATTTTTTACTGAGTTGGTCGCACGTCAACTTTTTTAGGTCTATAAATCGGACGATTCCGTACATCTTTGGATAATTTTAGATGTGAGATGGTTTTGACGACTCTACTTTACCGATTGAAACGGAATGGATGTATTGGTGCGCGTTCACAGATCGAATCCAGGACTTTCTGCGTGGCGTAATACCTTAAAGGCAGCAGACCACGAACCTGAGGTAGTGCGAATTTCAGGTGGAGTATTTGTACACGGGATAATAGATTATGGAAGGGGTGTGATTCCGTCCATTTCTTCCTAACTGCCGTAAAAAAACGGTCCGGAAGATGGGGCGCCGCACAGGGCTGTCGCGCTCCAATCAAACTCCTTTTGAAAATACTGCGCGGAAGCCGTATCTTCCGGCCCGTTTTTTTTTTAACGGCAATTAGGAAGAAATGGACGGAATCACTCTTCTCTCAATAATGTATACGAATACTCCACCGGAAATCTGCACCACTCCAGATTCGTGGGATGATGCCTTTAACTTCCCACACGGGCTCCTTTTCTCGTGCTTTTGCTGTCATTTTATGCAAATTGTCTCATTATGCATTTCGGCAATCAAACCTGGAGGTTTCGGTCGATAATCCAATTGGACTCGAAATCGTCATCATCCTCACCGAGTGGATTGAGCAGCACTTCGGCGACCTAAGCATTTAGTCATTGATTGATCAATAGTGCGATCTTGTGATCAATAGTGCGTGAATCATGCAAAATCACGGATCTTTCGTCAATCATAAAACCAAACTTTAACCCATCCGACAATGAATGTGAACTGTAGAATGGACATGATGGGAATATAGAGATCAATCTGGAAAGATGGATTATTTATATCTCCCACCAAAAGACGATATTAACACCAAAAGAATGGCAACTTGCGGATTTCTTCACTCCTTCTCTTTCGAGGTATTGTCGACCGAGTAAGGCAAAACCAAAGTAACTGTAGACTGCTAAATGCACAACCTAAAGACAAAGAACTCAATGGAGAAAAATTTACACCTGTTCACAACTAGAAGTGCTCTAAGTAGATCAATGGGTAATGTCTGGATGCAGATGATCATACTGGTGCGGACTAAACGTCCGTGATATTAACATGCAGTCGTTCTATTTTGTCTTGGCACGCTTTTGGTTCGTATTGCCCTCATGTCATTCACTGGACAAGTACAAGGGTTCACAATCACGATCACAACAAACCAAATGAGTGGTTGTACTACATGCATTTCTAGCATGCATTGCTTGAAAACGGTGATTGAAGGCGAAGAAGTGCTTGGAAAATTCTCTACATTGAGTTCTTCCTGTTATTAGGTACAGTTCGAGATGTGTAGTTGGGCCAAAACGACGTAAAACTCCGTGCAGTTGCGTAGGCGGCTGCGCTCGAAGGTGCGTTGGAGCTAGCGATTGGGTCCCAATCTCTACCACACCTCTTCGAGCGCAGCCGCTTACGAAACCGTACCGGGTTTCATGTCTTTTGATCCAACTATACTTTGCAGAGCAAACAGTGAAAAGCTGCACATATCCAAGAATTAGAAGGATTGTTTCACGTGAGGTTTGAGTCAGTTTATGTAAGCCACAGCTTATACTAGTGATGCAGAAATGAGAGTGAATTGATGACCTGGAGCAACTGGTTTTGATTTGGGCGCAGCACTTTTTAGGAAGCTTTTATTTCACTTCACTGCCGTAAATGCTTACATTGTCAGGTAAGTAAATGCTAAAAGATCCCTTTATCTTCTAATTTCTGGATCTGCGCTGAGTTTCTTTCGTTTTCACCGGCTCTCTCATTGAGGAATTCAAAAGTTCGGGTTTCTTGGGAAACTGAGAACTGTGTTTGAGAACGAACATTGGAAGGACTAGAGAAACGAATTCGTTCATTGTGTATGCAACTATGACTGACCTGTGTGTATACAAGCGGTACGGGAACCCAGTCAAACAGAAACAAATTGATTAGCTTTGCCCGGAAGCCAGCAATTCTCTGGAATATTCGCCATCTGAACCTTTTAAAATATGCTGCTACGTTGATCCGGACGCTTAAGATTTTACAGGCGGGAAACCGGAGTCAGTTGCCTTTCGACTTCTCGGTTATAAATTTTGTCTTTGCACTACCTATTCAACAAATCAAGATGACCATATCTACCTTTGCGACCTGGATGACGGAACAATTAAATATGTAGAGTCAGTGGATCAAATTCCAAGCCGACTTTTCGGTTCGACTATAAAAGAACGGGAACCCACCTAGATTACCCAGTCTATTGATTTGCAAAAAAATAGTTTCCGTGCAACCTAAAGAGGTAGTCGAAGCAAACCGCGAGAGGAACTATTGATAGGGAGATCAAGAGTCGATGGAATTTGATGGTTCTTATGTTTTATTTAAATAGTTTAACCATTGCCTTCATCGCAGAGTCATTAAACGCATCCGAATGCAATGTACTGACAGTGAGCAACTCCTTGACACAGCCATACGTGTGTTGTGAACAAATGCTGTTTAGAAGCCACCCCACTCCCTCCCAAACAGTGACTACGGGTCCTACTGTGGAAGTGTAGGGTCACCATTAGAGGTTAAATCGTTCTAGTATGATTTTCAAAACAATTACTGGAACAATGTTTCCGAAATAAGGGTATATGACGCTGGACAAACTAACGTCAAACAGCGAAACGTAGATCACTTCCCCTTCAATACGACCCTCATCACGAGCTAGAGTGACCAGCGATAGAAGCCATTGGATCGGAAGCCAGTACTTGGCATGAGGAGACGATACGGCATTCATATCTTTTAGTTCCTTTTCCGTCATTAAACCTGGAATAAATGGTTAGCACTGAATTTATTGCGACGAATTCTCGTACCTGATGTGACCAGATGATCCATCGTGGGGAACCGTCGTCGAACTAACGTGGATATGTCTCTGAACACCATCGCCTCCATTAGAACTAGGTACCTAATACAAGTGCGACGAAGCATTTTTGAGCGTTCGTTATCGCCTCGGATGGATTGGGTGATTTGTAGCGCAGGTCTGAAGGATATTATATTTATAGTACTATGATATATATGATATATATGATATATATATATATATATATATATATATATATATATATATATATATATATACACATATGTATATATATGATATATATGATATATATAATATAATATATATATATTTATGTATATATGCACATAAATATATGTACATATATGTCATATATTTATATGCATATATACATAAATAAAAAAGGATATATATATATATATATATATATATATATAGTTTGAATATCTGACTAATGTCGGATCTCACGCTTATTTTGATGCTACTAGCTCCGTTCGCTTTCAATGATTGATAAAAGATTTAAAAAAGGGGGACTTTTTTTCAGGGTTTCACCGAAGTATTACAGTCTTCAAGATTTACAATAAACCTTGGTTAATGACGATTCAGTACTTGTCTTCTCAAAGGCAGCGTATCACGAATCCGACGTGGTGAGGAAATCCGCGGGAAAGCTTGAGATGAAGTTGTAGACTGTAGGATCTGGGGAGTTCCGCTCGTCTCTCGTTAATTTCCGTGAAAAAAACCGCCTTAGTTTCCACGAGGCACGTTAGAACGCGCAACCTTGTGCACGCCCCGTTTCCCTAAGCAGCCTATTCATTGATTTTGACTCGAATAAGCTGAAGAGGAGACCTCATCAGGGGAATATGAGTGGAGCCACGCTCGTTTTAGTAATCTGCAACCCGAACTCCACGTTTTCCCGGGGCTTTGCGTGATATGTTGCTTTCAAATTGAGGCGGATAGAAGGTTGTTATAATGCTTGGCACTAACGCGGTTTCGAACCATCGATCGATCATGCAGTCACACGGGAACCTATAACCGACTGCGCCATTCTTTTTTTTTGTATTTTTGATATATTGATAAGTCGAAGCCGTGCTCACTGATCGATCCAGCCGATGTTATTGAAAACCTGCCACCATCTGTTATATACCGCCGAGACATAAAAGCCAAGCATGAATGTGACTGGAATGAACGACGAGTGCTGGTCGAAGAAAATGCATACGTCCTCGAAGGTTCTAGAAATAATATTAAAAATTCAATATATTAGAATATTAATATTAAAAATTGTTGTTACTTTTGAGATGAGGTTCAAGCTTTGATTTTTGGAAGTGGATACTAATTGTTGGAATGAATCAACTTCACAATAAACCGATTTCCTAAGACAAACTTACTGTTTATGCTCTTTGACTAAGAATAGTCTATATATGATACTTAGTATAGCGTAGAATACGCACCATACTAGTAATTCTGCCCACACAGCTTGCCAAACGGAACCCTATGAAAATAAATTCTTTTGAATTGTTTAAACATGATGTGTTGTTATATATATAAAACTATAAGTAAATAAATATATACAAAACTGTCTATAGCTCACCTTCCATCTGAACAATAATCGATGAAATGTGAAGAATTTTGATGTGGCGACATTAAACGTGTAGGTGATAGTCATTGTGAAGTTACGTAATTTTTAGTTAGTTGAAAGGCAGTCAATCAGACTCTTGAACCTTTTTCTGAATCACGTGTATCGATTAGTAGTTGGGTCACAACAAGGTCACATTTCCTAGAGTTTTTTCAACGAGGATCGTACAACTCGTACATACTGATTTTTGAAGAATCCTTTTAACCTCAGTGGAATCAATAAAGAGAATCAGAATGGAAAACAAAGGTAGAATGGTTGATTACGTTGATGCGGTGTAACGGTCTCCATTTTCATTTCGTATGTATAGCGGATTATGTGGCTGGGAAAGGTACGCATTTCCATAATCTTTTTCATGCCGGAAAAGTTCTGATCTTTGTTTGAAGAAGAAGGAAATGTAGACAGAACCTTTGATGGGTCTTTATTAGAAGTCTACTACGCATCAGCCACTGTCCACGTCTTCCTTGTTGTTACGACATTTAGATTTGATTTTATGATTCTCGATTATTGAAGCTGTCTTAACGGCATATTCGAAGAGTGATTCGTCGTCTATGATCGAATGACATTTTCTGGTGAGAAAAAGCATCGAATTTTCCAAGCTGGAAAGCCTCATTGATGTGATCTCATGTAACATCGCTTACAACCAACTCAAGAGTTAGGTCATAGTTGGTATTTTTTGCCGATAAGAAGCTTAGCCTCGAAAAGAATCAGATTTCATTTCATTTTTGTTTTAGTTTTAGCTTTTTCATTTTAGTTCTCTAAATCCAGCATAACTTCTTTCATTTAGCTGGTGATTTTCCTTTCTCAATTCTGCAGCAACAAAAATAGAAGACATTGAAAATACGGCATTAACTTGAGACTAAAATCCCTCCAAGTGGTGTGAGTTTTCCGAACGATTTTTTTTACACATACCAGGAATACCACAATTTTACACATTGGACACATTGGGCAATCCACAATATGTTGCTTCATTATGATCCTTTTCGTTTACTTCTTCGTTGCACATTCTTTTCCTTCTCCTCTCTTCCTAAATTTTTGTCTTCTATTCTCCTTCTTCTCTTTCCAAACGCGTTTATGGGCGAATTTATTGAATTCCCTTTTCTGCAGTCAATCACAGTTTCTAGAAAAGAAGAAATGTTGTTGATTTATGGCTGATGTTGATTATCTGCTGCTTTCTGCTTCATTTATTCTTCAATGAAACAGTCGCTTAGTCGAAAAGTTCGACTTTCAATGAACCTCGACATAGTCGGATGTCGATAGAAGGCGATATTGAGGGAAAGTTAGCGAATAAATTTATTTGACAACCTCGTGTACAGCTTATCAAAATCGATACGACAATCGTTTAGTTATTTTTAGAGTCAAACGTGTAATACGATTTTCCCATCGGGAGGTCGTAGAGGCAGGAGATAGCTAGGTAAAGGAGTCGTAACTGAGAGTGCGGTGCAGTGATTAGCAAATGAAGGATAACATGATAACCAGGACAAAATATTACGTAGTATTAGATAACTTCATACATTACAAAACAAACAATACGATAAACAATAAATAACAACAATACAAATCAACAAATACTATTAAATGATTATTTTAAAGCAAAATATTACATTTGTTTTTAGAAGTAGGACAGTATGGAACCACCAACATTTTGTTTTGAAAAATTACAACCAGCTTACAATGCAACAATGAAACGACCCATTTTCGACGCCCCGCTGAGTCAAATTTCCGCAAAACAGATAGGAAGTTGAGACCACTTCTAAAAGATAAGGAATTTAATTGTACGTAATTTTCGGCAGTTTAAAAGTGGATTTAATGGAGTTTAATAACCAGGAAAGCTCAGTTTCGGTGCACATTGATAAGTCTGGGAGATTGCAAATGACTTCGTCATGACAGGACCAAAAGAAAAAAATTGAGGTAGTTTTTCAGGACAAAATATTACCCCAAAGAAAAGTCATATCTCCGTTTTTTTTTCACCTCCTAGTCTTTTTGGAATTTCGATGGGGAACATTTCAAATTTTCTACGGACGGATGAGTGGAGTGTTTCGGTTTTTTCTTTCGTCGTTCCTCTCTAATTGGTTTGGTACGGCCGGTACCCCTAGCATTATTCTTTCAATTGACGGTGTTGCATTTTTCCCTTTCTTCTGGAGTGCACCGACTTCTGATGCACGTATCAAAGCAGAACGTGCGGTGGTTTTGAAGAGGTAAGCACGGATACGGGTGTTCTTGGTCTTCTTCACTATATGTTTCATGCTCTTAAACACTCCTCATCCCTTGTTTTCTCCTCCCAAGCTCGAGAGTCAGGTCGTTTTTCATGTTCATTTCTTGACCCAGATAAATGTAGCTGGTGCACTCGGGTATGTTCTTTTAGTTGAGCATGAATGAGGCATCCGAGACCCATCCGTTACACATGAAAGTCGTCTTTTGCAAATTCAGCTGAAGTCCGATGCATCCAAATGTTTTGTAGAGTTCGGTCAGCCTTCATTTCGCTTGGCTGATGCTAGGTGTTATCAGAACGATGTCAACGGTAAAGCGCAGATGGTGTAGCTGTCGACCGTCAATCTTCACTTCCATGTCGTTCCATTGTGGCTTTCGCATTGCGTTCTCAAGAGAGGTCGTGAATATCTTGGTAGAGATTGTGTCACGGTGTTGGACCTTTTCTTCACGTCGATGATGATACTCTTGTAGAATGGCGAATTGTGAAGTTACTGTACAATTGTACGAAGTTCCGTTATGCACTGAGTAGGGACGCCTTTGTTGTCCGAGGCTTGTATGACCGCAACCGAATAGACGGTCTTCTCTAAGTCGAAAAAGGTGATACATAGCGGTATCTTGTACTCTGGCGATATCTTGGTGAGTTTCAAAAGAGCGTGATGTGCTCAATCGTTCTTCTGAATCCTTTTCGAAATCCATCTTGCTCTCAGTGTTGTCCTTCATTCAACACTTTTTCAATCCTGTTAAGGATAACTCTTGTGAATAGCTTGCAGATTTCAGATAGCAAGCATCTTTTTTTATACCACTAGTGATGATTTTGCGGGTATTCTATTGTTTAGGAACCTTGCATTCCGACTGGTAACGCGTGAAGAGTCTCGCCGGTGTTGATAAAGACTGCTGAAAGATCCATCAGATCTTAATGATAGTTCTGGGAAAGGAAAATCTTCTCCAGAGTAGGTGATGGAAAGGGTCGATATTGCTTGCTCAGTGTTGACGAGGACACCAACTCCTCTGCTGTCGCATGTTCCTAAAGACAGTTCTTCTCCAGTTTCATGTACGATGTTCTGTTGGTGACGTCGTGTCGTCTCGGTCAGTTCGATGTCATACTTAATCGTGCGTCATCAGATCTTCGATGGCTGCTTCCGTGCATACACATAATTTCAAAATCTATTGGCAGGTTGCTGGCCTCTAGTATTATGAGCTTTGGAAGAACGTTGCGTCCCCTAGGAGTGGACAAGTGGAGCTCATTTATTGGAATCGACTCCAAGCCGCCTCCCACGAATGTGTGGACGAAAACTAAGTGCTTGAGGAAAGAATTTCCTGCATCTCTAAGTTCTTGGAAAAGAAATTATTAGATAAGGTTTCTACACTTCAAGAAGGTAAAATCTGGACAAATATTATTAGGTTCCTTTTTTTTATTAATTCAGTAATTTGACAGAAGTCTCAGCATTCTTCTTTTCGTATTTTTCTGTTAACTGTGTAGTCTCTGTGCTCAAAAAAGTATCTAAGACGCTTTCTTTCTCCATGAACGACTGGAGCGTGGCCTCGTAGAGGTATGTCTGCGTTTCTCCGGACATATCCACGGATACATAACTCCCGGAGGCATTCGTGGAGAAGTCGCTAGCCTTTGTACCTTTTCCCGAATACCCAGAGCATGGAGTCTTTGGCAACAACTCTCTGTTTCTTTGTGCTGAACTACACGACATTGTCAACCTGAAGGTCGTCAGGTCGCTCAGTGTCGAAAGGCATTTCATTCTCGAATGCCATGAAATAGTGATTACGAATGAATTACAATTTTTGCAAGTGCCGCTGTAGACCGGGAATTTGTGGCAGAGTCATGTTCAAGGAGGATAGCGCCAAAGATGCAGGTAACCGCGTTAGGCGATAATACCAACCTCCATGTTGTTTTCTATCTTCAGAGGATAAATGATAGTGTTTAGCGTTGATCGATACTCTTGTGATGCTCCAAATCCAATTGAGAATTTTGATCGTTGTCTAGAAGGATTGGTTGATAAGACCGCACACCTGCAAGTGAATAATTTGAATGAAAATTCGTAGTCTCTTTGGATATGGCATAGCATAAAGCCAAAAAATGCTGAGTTCCTTTTCGATGAGGAAATACTTGTATTTAAAATGAACGAAAATTACTCTCTAAAACTGTTCATTTGCTACTGATTTCATTTCAGCGCAAAAAATATATGGATACACTATAAATGGGTGCATTCATTTCAGAATTTTCTATCGATTGTTTTCGTTTCAGTGTAAGTTGAGAAACGGTCATTAGCATCATCAAGTACATTTTCATTTGGTGATTTTTTAGAGCTTCGTTTTCTTTGAGAAGTTGGATTTCTTTTTTGAAAAGTTGATACTGTGCGAGGCGCGAAAGAGGGTTCAGCGAATCTGAAGTCCACATTGATCTGAGTGATTTGGTGCAGGACGAGCGTCCTTGAACGATGAAAGTGATAGCGATAATGAGATCATCGGTCAAAGGAAGACACGCTACCGAAATCACCTTTTTCCATCTTGCGCACAGAAGTGCAAGCGTATATTTACACATTCTCAAGTGTAGAGGCATGTACCTCACAAAATACTTTCTAAATCACCTTCATTTTTTTAAAAAATTTGTCCTTTTATTTTGCACTCCACAGCTTTCTGTTTTCAAAGCCTTGTTACATGTTGATCTCTGTGAAGTAATTTTGTGTTATTATTTATCATTATTGCCATGTACGAACGCTCAGCAGTTGAAGCTGTCAAAGCGATTTGAAGATAATCATTTTTCTATTCACAAAAGAAAACTATCTGCTTCTACTATCTTCCCTTACAGCATTTCGTCGGTAATCGAGATTGTTGCCATTTTTCATATATGTACTTGGCAAACGGATTTTACGAATCTTAGTCTCCATTTGAAAATTATAAAACCTATTGTTCTTCCACTATAGTCAGGTGTAGGAGTTCAATATTGTTCTCTTCTTGTTATAAATGAGTAGATAGGAATCTCAATAAACCAAATGCATCAGTAATATCACTAAAAGCAATTTTCATGTGAATTTTTAGGAGAAAAATTGTATACAAAGGTAGGCGAGCAAGAGATAGTAAACGATTAGGCGTACAAGCGAACATTTTCTCCCGGGTCTGCTACTGATTTATAGCACAAATTCAGTCTTTGATTGTAAATCCTTATGTGATCGAAAAAAACGTCATTACTAATTTTTATGTTCCCTCTCATTAGCTATATTAGTTGAAATAGCTGTTTACAGATGTTTTATGCTTAGTTGGAGACTAAACAGGCTGCAAACATCTTTTCTGAAATTAGGAAAGAAAACTACCACAAAGTATTCAATGATCTCAAATAACATGAACTAAATAGAAATGAAATAATGGAATTTTCACCGAATATTAACTTTAAAGTAATCCCTTCCACAGTTACAGTGGTTAGTTTCACCTGCCGGAGACAATTGAGGACAACATCTCTGTGTTTCACTTGTAATTTATAAGAATTGAACCACTTAACATTCGTTTTGCGCCATTTTTTATTTCCACTACCACTTTATATTAAATGGTGAGTGAAGACAACATCGTAATAAATAACGCATGCGAAATACCCCATCTTCCCGCACAGGAGCGGTCATCAACATCAACCTGCTTCCCGCCTTATTGATCGTAGTATCAGTGCGTAACATCATTTAAAACGAAGGAAAAAAAAAAGTGGACGAAATGTATTTTTGTTGCCCCAACCAGTTCTTTTACACTTCCTGTCTCTTCATTCACATGAATCTCTCTTATTATAGAGCACAAGAGGTTTTGTATAACAAAAATTCATAAAATTTTAGTAAGAGGATTTCCCTTTTTTTATACAACTGTTTTTGTTCCTGTTCTTATGTTTGGTTGCACTTTTGAGGTGTACTGTCAACTGTAGTCTCGATTCAGTTCTCCTTTGGTTACTTATTTCTTATGGCTTTGAAGGAGACCACTTCTAAATAAAATATACGAATTGAGTGTGCTCTTCAATCGGTTTAACATTCATTCGCAACTCTTCCTCATTTACAGCTTTATTCAATTTTTAGAATCTTCCATCTCTCTGTTTCATTGTTAAAATCAAAAAAAAAAATAAAATAAAAACTTGCGAAACTTCTCTGATCTTCTCTGATGTATGAACAGAGATGTATGTACATTAGCCTGAATGAATGCGTGGACCAAAAAATTAATCTATGCGTGTACATACATATGAATGAAGACTGAAAGAATAAATAAATAAATGGATGGAACCACGAATGTAAGAAACGCAGGAGTCATTAGAAGACTGCAGTTCTACATTTGGAACATCTTTGTCCTGTTGTACAGCTTTTTTTTTTTTTTTTTTTGAAAAACTGCTTACGAGATGGAAAATAGTAAAACTGCGTTCCTCGTATTTGAAAATGTCAAAATTCAGAACGAGTATAAAACAAATCCACAGAAAAGGCAAAGCTAACAAGGGCATCGCGTAGTCTTGCAGTGGAAGCTAATAGTTTGCTCTCTACAATGCCGTTCGGAGATCTTCCGTTTTTTTTTTCCCTTTTCATCATCATCACATTTTACCTTCTTATGCTAATCTCTGACAACTATAAAAACAACTTTTTTTAGTACGTCGCATTTGAATATGACTTCTCCTCAATCGGATCAATGATTTCGTAGATTTGCATAAAACCTGTGTGGAGACAAGAATTAGGACAGCCGCACTCTCGTTTGTTCAGCAATCCTTTCATCCTTTTGTACTCTTTTTAGTGATGAATTTTGCTCAATTCTTCACGTGATAATCATTTTAAACACCCCTTTTGTAGTACATAGATATCTCAAACATACATGAGTGGCCATTCTTATTTAATCTCCTCAGATCTGCATGTGTAAAGGGTCCACTCAGCTTTTTTTTGCTCATATGATAAAAGTATGTAAATTGCCCAACAAGAGTCGAAACACAGATTACTAAACTGGTTTCACGAATATTTTCTGCAAATATTCGCCGTAAGAATTCAATGTTGAAAACAGCAAAGATCTTTCTACACCACGTTATTCTAATAGCGTTTTTATGTCTCGTGTAAATAACTCTTGTAAACATCAATCCTAAAAAAATACTTTTGACTTTACCACTCTATTGCATTTATTCTGCCCTATCGCCGGAATTCTCATTCACTACCGCAATGATTTATGAAATTCGCACAAAGATTAATTCTTTATGATACCTATGTCTTTGAGCAAATTTCTCTTTCTTTTCCAATAAATAACCCATACAAAAAATATTAGTGGAGTTGTGCATAAATAGCAAAGAACGATTTTTTTTCTCAATTTTTAAACGGAAACAATCTTACACAATCTTAAAAGGAATCATGGTCTTTCTCTAGAACTCTCTACGGGAGTTTTTGCGAAATTCCCATGTAAAATATTAAATCTTCGAAAATAAAAGATTGTTGTGATGCATGTTTCATCTCCACGTTTTTTACTTCCATAAAAAAACCCACTGAGTTGTTTGAGCTGTAGCTAAGAGCTGTCTCCACTAACAGCTAACGTTTCGGCGTTTTCGCTGTTAATAAGGATCAGTACTACTTTTCTTTACAACTTAAAAAAATCAATGAAAGCGACATATGTATTCAAGATGTCACAATTCGAGAACAGTCGAACATGGGTGCAAAAAAAAACTACTGCGAATTAATGAACATATACATATTCTCTACTATTGTTCTTCTCATCGAACATCAACGCCCTCGTATCACTCAAGTTTTTCGATGATTCCTGTTGGTTTTTTCTATGTTTTTCCTAACCGTCTCATATTATTTTTTGATGTTCCACCTTCACAACACAAATCTCATAACCAGCATCAGCACCTTTCTCAGCCCCACCCAGATATTATTTCTACAATAGCTGGCTGCATAATTTTTTTTTTATAACTATTCTCAATAGTTCATACGCATTTAAACCTATATGTACTATGTATGTTAACAAATTAGAAATAACTTGTCTTTCCGCATTTTAACAAGCATTTTTGAACTAATATTAAATTATTATTCTTAAGGCTGAATAAAACTTGCGGGAGCCAAATCCCCAATTTGAGAAAAAAATAGACCAACACTTCGGCGGCAGCGTTTCTTTTCATATGAACTCTGAGAAAAACTGAAATTTGTTGTCTTTTCTTTTGTACAATTCTTCGCATAAACAAGCTTGACTCTGTCAACAATGCGTGATTAAAAATCAGCTTACACCTACTTACTGATTAAGTCAAACATCAAACAAACTATGCGATATGTACCATGAGAAAAACAAGGTATGTATGTAGTGCCTTTCCCCTCACTATCGTGGTTTCGTAGTTTGTTTTTCTTTCCAACTCTTTTATAAAGGATATCCCTATCGAAATTGTCAAAATCATGACTTCTTGTAATTTTAGAATCACTATCGTACAAGATACATGTATAAAAAGTGCTTCTTGTTTTGGAAAATTTCACGCTTTCTCGTCTTGGTCGTTGGCGATTTTTTCCTTCACTTTGAAGATTTCAGATTACTAGTTTGCTGTAGTTATCGAACGGCTTTGAAGAATCGCTCCATATCGAAGACTGGAAAGTGGACGAAGAAATTAATATTAACATACAATTAACTCCAAGGAGCTCTCGTACTTGTTGACATGACCGTCACTTATTCGCTGGATGTTGCGAATTCGTCATTTTTCTGTCTCTACCGATTGTTATTCAGATGGAAGGTACATTTATGTGAATTTATGATTTCTTCTTTGAAATTTGGCAGCGTTGAAATGTTGCTCGGTTTTACGTACTAGTAATCGACTTGTACTTTGTGTATTTCGGCGCTAAATCATAACAGTAAATGACGTCATTCTCAAGTCTTCGAACAAAAAAAGAACTGGAGCAGTAAGCCTGGATTTGATCGGCTTGCTAGGTTTTGGCTACGTCTCACGATTCCTCCAAACTTCTCAGCTAGATGAACGCACCCTCACTCGTGAGGATACCGTTGCATATGAGTGCAAACTGCATGGCTGAGGTGTGCTCTGTGAAAAGGGAATGCCTAACCTTCTCATGTAAAAAGTTTGTAGAACCATCGTTCGACCTGCAGCCCCCTATGATGGCCACTACTGCCCCGTGACCAAGCAATTGAAGCGGTCTCAAATTCATGAAAATGAAGATCTTGCGATGCAAACGGGGCACCTCGTATTATTTACATTCGATTCACCCTTGACATAAGGCAAACTTGCATCTACTCTGACCAAGCACATGATCAGCCAATGTGATGACACCTAGACAGAAAAGTGAACTCTGCCACTAAGGGAGAGAAACGCTGGACAAAAAGAAAAACAAAAAGAAAAAAAAGAATTGAGAAATTCAGGAAAATTTGTGTTAAATTTACTGTGGAACTCACAACAAGCGGAAGAAGCTGAAGCAGTTCCCATAGTTCTCGCAAAAAACGACACGGAACGAGAACTCAAAGAAGCAGGTCAGCAACTTTACATGCTTGATTTCCAACACAACGGTTGCATCTAATGCCACGTGATTCGTTAACTTCGATCACGTGACCTGTTCACGGGAAAATGTTGGCAGACACCTTCCCCGTCTCGTTTGTTGCGAGGAGCTCGCAGTTCTCGCTCAGCATTCTGTTCCTTCAAGATATCGTGGTGTGTGGTAAAACAACGGAAACTCCCTAAGACCACCGACCGAAGTTAACGAATATCATTTCAACTTCTAATTTGGGTCCCAAGACCAGAGTTCTCTGACAGATTAAGAATGTCGAGAACTGTAAGAATTTGTGCAAGTAACCCTCGAAGCAGCAATAATAACATTTGAGGAACTTTCAAATACGAATCCAGAAGTGGATTTTATCAGATAAAGATAAAAGATAAAGTTTCTGGCGTTAATCAATCCGCTTGGGATGCGCCCCCACGTTCACTTCCACTCAGAATCGCTTGAGGTTTACGAACGTGTAACTGGCCTATACAATGACTTCGGGGGGACAGCCGATGTGTTTTTATCCTCCCAGACAAGTCTGGTACCGATTTATCGACCACGGAGGGATGAAAGGCTTGGTGAGCACTAGGACGGATTCGAACCTCCGATCGATCGTGCATGAAGCGGAACACCTAACCGCTACACCACACCCACCACCTTATCAAATGGGCGAACCAAAACAGGCAAATTTTCGCCGATATTTCATCTCCATAGTCTTGTCTATTAACGCAACTTTTTCAGAGCTAATCCCAGGATTTTCACACTGTAATGAAAATGTACAAAAATGACCAGCATTATGTTTAATCTCATATCCTCAAATGAGGTGAAATTACATTGTTTTGAACCGAGAACAATACGAGAAAAATTGTCGAGTGAAAAGATAGTCTTTCCATGAGCACCACTCTTTCTAGGGGTCAATATGGAAATCCATATGGGCGGAACTGATGGTATGGCTGATTCTTTACGGCATATTAAGCGTCATTTACAGAGTTGCACTCTCACAAACTCAAAGAGTGTGAGTTTTTTTTTTGCTTCATCGAATACGCTTCCGTTGTGTAATGCGCACATCTCTGTTGAAATCTGCTAGTCGGATTATAAACTCAACTACTGAACTTATTCAGTAGTTTATTGCTTAACAGAAAGTTGACAAACATCCCTCATTTTTCTTTGAAAAGCAAACGAAATAGAACGGAAATCCTCTCATTTTGGAGAAAGAGAATAAATATTACTCAGATAACTAGAAAGGGATTAATTTTGACCCTTTAATGCACTTTCTCAACTGCCGAAAAAAAATCAACTGCCTGCGAATTCTAAAAAGGGTGATCTTCCCTTATAAACATGGGTTTCTAGAATATTCGAAGATCTCTGTGTATTTTTCGACACGTATTCGTCATTTATTCCTATAACATTTATGCTTGGCTTCTATGTATCAGCTGTTTTCAATCGATGGTGGCAGATTTTTGACAATATCGGATGGATTGATACGTGAGTTTCATCTCTTCTTTTTTTTGCAAAAAATTGAAGATAGATGTGAAGAAGGTAAAAAGAGACTTTTGTTTATGATTGAGGAAACTACAGATAAGGAGATCAAGGAAATACAGAGAGACAGGTGACTTGATGCCATATTTTTCTAGATCGCACTCTTTAGGCCCGCTCTCTGGATAACTCAGTATGTCCGTGGACAAACAGAACGTGCAAGAATGATGCGCCGTACTATTATACGTTACCTCGTTCTCACCCAAGCGATGGTATTTCGCGATGTGGCGGCTGGTGTCCGGAGACGATTCCCAACAATGAATCATCTTGTTACCGCAGGTGCGATGAATACAATTGAGTAATCTAAGACCATTACCGCCGCCTCATTTCCTTCAGTTAAGGCCTCATGACCGAAAAGGAGCTCGACGAGTTTGATTCGGTCGTTTCGAATAATCCCAAATATTGGGTACCGATGCATTGGCTGTTCAGTTTGATTCGAGTCGCCAAAGAAGAAGGAAAAATCCCGGGAGAGATTGTATATGTAGATCTGATGGAGGTTTGTCGGAAACTCCTCATCTGAAGATAGAATTAGGAGATTCTTTTTCCAGAAAATCCGCCAATATCGTGTTCAAGTCCTTAGTTTGACACTATATGATTGGGTACCAGTGCCTCTTGTGTACACTCAGGTATGTGTGGAACCATAG
Source organism: Necator americanus (assembly GCF_031761385.1). Classification (NCBI taxonomy): domain Eukaryota; kingdom Metazoa; phylum Nematoda; class Chromadorea; order Rhabditida; family Ancylostomatidae; genus Necator; species Necator americanus. Next base: position 601,465 of record NC_087372.1, on the reverse strand, counting down.
ATTTGGGAGAACAGTAAAGTTCCATTTCGGGGCTGTACATTTTTGGAATTTCCGCTAATTGGGGTCCAGAAGATTTCTTCCATAACATTTAGGCACATGTTTGTGTGCTGCAGATATGCAATATGCAAATCCGACATATTCACTATTTGGATCAAATTTCCGTAAAGATCCTCATGAGAACATTGAAACAAAACCAGAAAATAACATGGGTAGTTGTTCTTGATCGTATAGAGCAAACCGCTGTATAGTAAAACTCATATCTCCATTCATACTAGACTCATCGTCAAAAAATTGGAAACAATGGGAGTTAAGGCTAACGTAATGCGACATTTCTTGAAGGTGGTTCATCTTGCCGTACGTAGCTATTTCGCCGTCGGACTTCTTGGTAGACAATACTTGCAGCCTGGGCCGAATAGAAATATAAGCATCGACTCCGCTAAGACGGTAAGATGATTTCAATTCTCGAAACAACTTCTCCCAGTGAAATGAAGCAAACAAGCTCAAAAACACATTTACAAGAAACCATTCACGAACACGGAATAAATGACACTATCACATGACCGTAGCTGGTATCGAAATGACAATTCTGGAGCAGTTTATATCTTAAAAACTAATCTTTCTCAAATCTATCCGAAAAACCCAATAGAATCGTTGAGAACATAACAATAAATAAATAAATAAATAAATATATATATATATACAAAAGGTTCAAAGAAAAATATGACAAACTTTCTTCCGACTTCAGAGGTCCAGAATAAGTAATAGATATCTGCAAATGTACTTATTATAAGTCTCTGGACTCGAAAAGAATAACTACTTCTATAATATTTCTGGAACAGCCATCGTTTCTACATTCTACAATTTTTCTTTTAGGTTATTCTTTGTTTGGATTGAAAGGCTTTGTTATGGTCCTTTCATGCTAGATTGGAGTATCAGAAACATCTATAATGGTAATATAGCGATTAAGAAATGAATTTTTAGCGATTAAGAGAAAGAAGAACATAACAAAAACCTTCTTGAAAAAGAGTTTGTACAACGTGTTCAAAGAAAGCACCAAATTTGATTGGATTCCACCGTTTTCTATCGCAAATCACGTACGTAGTTGAAACGAATTTTAAGAACCATTCGAAAATAAGAATCCCAACTAAACACAACAATAATTTTCCTTTTTGAGTGTTGTTTTGACAACCATACTTCACTTCTCTCATTGATCTGGTTCATATCTTTGGAACGATGGTTTAGTTTGCTATTCTGTTGTATCGCTTTTAATGAAGTGCCACTGTGAGTTCAAAATCAAGAGTAAATAAATGTGCAAGAAAAAGACCTTTGTAGATTGATCTCTACGTTCCAGTGATGTCCATACTTCAGTTCATATTTTTCGTGGGGTGGATGAAGGTGAGTTGTTTACTGTGAAAAATCCTTATTCGGCTTGGAATTAGCAAAATCTACCTAGGTAGCTGAAGTGCTGTTGAATCCACTTGGTGAGGACGATGATGATTTTGAATGCAACTACATCCTGGATCGCAACTTAGAAGTTTGATCCCATTTCTTTCCCAGTTGCTTTATTGGAACCCTAAACGCCTGCTCGATTTAGGTTGGTTTGAATGTAGTTGACAATAACTACGACAAATTCCCCAATCTGGTACGCGATCAGTTCTGGGAAGACACTATACCAGAGCCATTGTACACAGCTGAAAGCGCTCAACGACCAATAAATCCACAAGTTGGCAGTTGTGTGGAATTGTGAGTGATTTTGTAGGTGGTAGCCTTTGCCCTAGTGGGCAGTGAATCTTTCGCAGTCTGCAGTTCCTGTATTTGAAAATAAATTGAAAATATTGGTAATTTTCGTGTAGAGCCACCGAGGAAGACACATACATGCTCCGTCCGCGACGTCGAACGATTTCGCGGAGTTCACACTGGGACGGTGAAATAGAGAACGAAGATGTGGTACCTGTATTTGGAATTGATAAACTCAAAGAGAACAGGTGCTGGCTTTGTATTTTGTAAATGTGGGTGTATCCGTCTTCTAATCAGGACAGTTTTATCAGAGAAATCTCTTTTCAGCAGTATTGCCTCCGGAGAGTCAAACGCATTCTCCCAGTCATTCCTGAGTCAAAGCAGGAGAATTAGTGATATGCTGAAACGGATGCAGGGCGGACATAAAGCAAGTGTGTTCTTACAGCTAGAAAGAGCGAGTAGAACCAAATTAGCAACTTTGTGTTCGAATGAATGGAGCAGTGCCTGAATGAACCGGAGCCATTTCAGGTTCGAGTAACGGTGCAGCCCGTCGACCGTCAAGAAAACTCCACCGTATTTCCGACATTGAAAATAATCCCAGTCCAGATATAAAGTCGACGTAAGCATTAAAGTGTGCAGAGATTACTGTAGTCAATAACTGCAAGCTCTCGATTTTAAGCCACAGCAGTTCTTCGTCGCTGGACAGGTTTGGCGAAACCTTTCACAACAACGTGCACCCGCCCAATTTGCATAGTAACAGCAAATCAGTGCCAGATGGCTTGAAGATTTCACCAGATGACACAGGGGAAGACAAAACGGCAAAAGTCACATAATATTACTAGAAAAGAGAACAAATAGAAAAAATAAGGTTTATTTTCAGCCCGTTTCCCCTACATCAAATGTGGCTTGGTTCGTCGACGAATTACCGGTGATTGAGGAAGAGGAGCAAGAAAAACGCAAAATATCTGAAGAGGGTCAGTTAGAATTTAGTCTGGACTTATGATACCCGTCTCACTGCTGTTCAGGTTTAATTGAAAGTGGAAGTTCTCGAGCTGGTCTCCGGAGCTCCGAAACATCTTCAGTGGATCCAATGCCACCGCTTTACGAACGTGACGAGAAGAAACCAGAGAAAACTAACAATGATGAGCTTAAGGATAATCAAGGAGACAGTAATGTGTCCGATGAGAAGAATTGAAGAAACAATTGGTCATGCTAGCCCTTGTACAGTTCTTCTTGTTCTTCTTTCTTGTTCGTCCTGAAAACAGCGTTTGGGGGATTTTCTATGTACGACTCTTCATACTAGAAGGTAGGAGTAGGAACATTGTTCTCTATAATGGCAACAAAATCGCGAAATACCTCTTACAATTCCTTGGAATCAGAGGCTTTGATTGACGAGGAACGGTTTGCGTAACGAGGCAACTCTTTGCATCCATTAAAAAAACGTGTAGGTGTTTGTCAGCCAGAGATTTCAAAATTGTTTTTGCAACTATTTGTATAACCCTTACAATGAGAGGGCAAACTGTTCTACCAAGTCAATGTCCCTATGCTCCCAGACAAGACTTACGATCGATCCCGAAACAATAAAAAAACTTTTTTGGAATCGGGTGGTTTTGACTAAGCAGAAGCAGTAAATACATCCAACCAAAAGGGTAAACACACCCCTCTTTACACATCTAAAAGTGGGAACTGAAATCACGTAAGGTTGATCAATGACAAAATTCCTCAAAGGTGAAGCAACTCTCTGCATCTGAACTAGCAGCGAAATCCGCTTTACGTGATTTCATTTCACCAACAAATGTAGGTGCAAATAGTCCCAATTTCTGCAAACTCGTGAGAAAACACTACAGCAGAGATTTCCCCGAACGCTGTCATTAAAGCAGAATCGCAAAGCTCAATGAATTTTCGAGCCTAATATTTTGTCTGTTTGAAGTCAGCACCACGCCTTCGGCACATACGAGTACGTTCCATAACGAATGGTAAAATAAGTATTGGTGCGAATTTTAAGAGGAATCAGTAGTAACGTCATATTCAATTCTGATAACTGTGTTATCGCAATACTTGTAACTCATTTCCGGTCATTTATTGCAAAATAAATTTTCCTGTATTTCTGCTCCACTCACGAGTCGCTCAGTTGTAAAACACAACCAGATGACTTTACCTTCTCAATGAAACAATGCAAAAAATAGCAGAAATAGATCCAGATTCAGATAAAACTCATTTTTATACATTCCCTCTACACAAAAGAACAAACGAATACGATAATAAGCGTTCAGGTCCGCACAAAATCACTTTGAGAGGCTACAAATTTGATGGAGTTAACAACATGGACTATTACTTTGAACCTACTTAAAGGCATCACCCCACGAATCTGGGGTGGTGCGGGTTTCAGGTGGGTTATGGTTATGCGGGGTCGTAGATTATGGGGAGGACGGTGATTCCATCCATTTCTTCCTAATTGCCGGAAATACGCCCTGCAAGATGCGACTTCGAGCGTTCCGGGGCGCTATTTGGCTATGGTTAGCAAAAGCGGAATGACCGAAAATAATTTGATTCGATAAATTTGTGAGAGATGGCCACAAACCACAAAACGCGTAAATCGAGTTCGAAGTAGCTACGCGTATACTATTTACTCCCAGTGTATACTGAGCTGATTAAATCTCAGGAAATCCACGAATATGATGCTTGTCGTAGAGCACAGTGTAGAGACGATCAGATCCAATGTTTCAAGTTTCACACAAAAGTAAAACGTCTCACGAACAGCTGGGAACACTCAAGTTTTTTTTGAGTGCTATTCTCTAAATGTAATTTTCAAATTTCAGTTATATAATAACATATCGCGCTAAAAATTCTTCTTTTATCGTCTTCAATTCCCTTCCATAACTAAACCCTCACGAACACTGACCGGACAACGAACACACTACCCAGTTTTTGGCAGTTTTCGAGAGGCGTCAGTGAAATCGGGGCCGCGGTTCGGTATAAAATGCGCGATGCACTTTCAGTTCGCCCCACTCTCGTATCCTGATCACTGCACGGTAGTGGCATACCTACCCCACCAATTTCGTTACTATGTTGATTGCTTTTTAAGTGCTGTGATGTGTGTCTTTGAAACAGCAGAAAACGATTACAGATGGAGACGGCGGAGCAAAAGGAACTCCGTCGAGTCGCATTTTTTGCGATTGTTGTCAGCACAGTGGCGGTGATCGCTGCAGTTGTCACACTACCCATGCTCTACAGCTACGTAGCCAATTTCCAGTCTCACCTCATTATCGAGACCGATTTCTGTAAGGTATGCGGATCTAAACACTTCCAGTTCGACCCATACACCTACGCTTAATTTCAGACCCGTGCTAGAGACATGTGGGCTGAAATTCACCATATCGATGGACCAGAGTTCACTCGCGCCAAGCGTCAGTACGGCTCCTCGCCGAATCCTCCACTCTCGGCGCCAGTTGTAGGCGGCTATGGGCAACCTCCAGTGGTCAACAATGAACCTAACCCCACATGTTGCCCTTGTCAGCAGGGTCCAGCTGGGCCGCCTGGTCCACCTGGTGACGATGGTGAGGATGGACCAGATGGACTGCGAGGAAGTGATGGCAACAGTGGGAAGGTAAGCGCTTCGTTGAAATTCAACAAAAAAGAAGGGAATTTTCAGACATGTCTTAGTTAACAGTACAGTATAGTTAACAGTAGGCATAAGCGGATGACCACCAAATCATCTTTATTAGATAAATGATATACTGTCTGCAGTTAACTAATCCGCCTGGGATCTGTCAACTCGTACACTTCATTTCAGAATCTAGGTTTACGAACGCATGTCTAAGAAAAGTCTAGCACCAATTTATCGTACCCCGCAGGGATGAAGGGTTTTCTTTTTTGACTGTAGAGCGGTTCCGGGGCATCGATCGCACAGTCGCAGCTGAACCTCTTACAGACTGCGCTACTCTCTCACCACATTAAGCAAGTGTCTGATAGTCTCCTAAGTCGGATTATGCAGACATTTTAACTACTATCATCCTGACCCTTATGCTGTTTGCGTGATTTCGTTTCCTCCACTTAGTCGTGTTAGTTGGCGCCGTGCTTTTTCGCTTACAGAGCTTTCGTAAAATTAACACATGTTATTATGAGCTGGGACCATACAGTGAGCACGTGTTCAAACACAAACATTAAAGGCAGCATCCGCTGGAATTCCCTCTGTTGTATTCGATCCTCCAATCGACAGTATAGTATAGGACAGGATCAAAACGTAATTTGCTAGTATCACAGCAAAAAAGCGAAGCATCCCTTATGGCCGTGGACAAGAAGTGGATTATAGCTGATACCCAAGAGAATAACCAAAAATACGTGCATACCAGTCGCGGATGAACCTTTTACCAAGTGTGCTGTACTCGCCATTATCCTTATTGTCCTTATTCACCAAAAGTGAAAAAATAATGTCTTTCTCCTAATCAATATAGATTTTGATGTGAGTTGAACCTAAGTACATTGTCTTTTCAAAAAATCTTCTGAAGCAAAGCGAAGCAAGATCTCTAGTTTAATGGAGGATCCTCGAGGATTAATTTTCAGGACGGCAGCATGTTGGAATCTGCTATCAACAACGATGCATGCGTTATCTGTCCACCAGGGCCACCAGGACCACAAGGAATGGCTGGTGCTAAAGGGCCTCAGGGCCCGAAAGGAGCTCCTGGCAAAAACGGCGATGATGGCAAACCTGGATTACCGGGCATGCAAGGTCCCATGGGAATGATGGGTATGCCAGGCAGGCAAGGTGTTGCTGGACCTAAAGGAGCTCCTGGTAGAATCGTACAGGTGAATTTCATTAACTTCTCAGCTGAACATGTTCCAAGTAATGAGTATCGGTCAAGGTAAATGGCCCAGCTGGCCCAGCCGGCCATAAAGGGCCGCGAGGACCACCAGGACCACGCGGTGAGGCTGGTCTAGACGGTGCAAGTTTGGAAGGACCTGCTGGACCTCCTGGCTTACCAGGACGTCCCGGACCACCTGGACAGCCCGGTCCACAAGGGCCAGAGGTAGGCTCCCTGTTGATTCAAACACGCCATCACATAGAAATCTTCAATTTCTTCATTGCAGGGAGCACGGGGAGCTCCAGGCGAGCCGGGCACATGTGAACATTGTCCTATACCACGCACTCCACCTGGATATTAAACCTTTACCCACAATACGTTGTATTGCCATACTCCGCCCAAATAGGGTGCTATCGAGTGAAATGTGTAATAAAAATTTGTACAACCTAAAACTAGTGATAAAATATTGAGCGGTCTACCACAAAACATTTGTAAGTGGATTTAGCTACTGAAATCGAAAATAGGTGCAGACCAGTTTTATAGCGTAGTTCTGTGGTCAAGAAAGAACGCTTCTAAATATCCGTGAAACGATTCAGTTCTGCAACCCAGTTTCTTCTCGTGAGATCGGCTATCCCATCGGAAGATTTTCAACGAGAATGTAAAAGATTCGATTTTCGAAGATAATTCAGAAGTATCCAGTGGGAATACATTCCACTGACTTACATGTTATTTTATCCTATGGTAAGTATTGAGGATTAGAAGGAGAATTTTCTCTCGAAAGTAAAGTCAGGAGCGATTAGCGCGAATTAATCATGTATATCGGTGTTGCGAAATTTACTTCCGTCTAGCGTTATGTAAAAAACAAAAACCTTACAAGATTGATATCCAGCGAACGAAAAACAAATAAAATCCATTTATTCTTAAGCATTTCTCCTGCTTCTCGCTCAAAACATTTATTCAAATGCGACCAATACTTCCAATATACACTGTTATGAGATCCATAACAAAACATAATCAAAGAACTGCAAAAATCAAGCAAGTTTTCGGCTTGGAGTAGGAAAGAGTAATATCAAATTCTGACGTTTTGCTAGGTGTTGCTTTGTTTGAACTTACATTTGCTCAAACAGTAAGGTTGTTTACCTATTTTCTTACATGATTTGCTCAAACTGTAAGGTTGTTTACTTATCTTCTTACATGCACATACCCTTTACAATTTCATAGTTTCTTATTCACACAATAATGACCATCCGTCGATGTATTCACCATGAGTGTCTATCACAGTGTTTGATCTTTTTGGGAGAGTTACAATTCGCTGAAACCAGAAACCGAGAGCTTGGGACACAAAAACAACTCAGCAGCGGACTTGAAGTCAGTGCGATGCGCTGCTTTCTTGAGGCCCTGGCTTTGGAAACGGTCTCCATTCAACCCTATTCTCTAGACGTCCTCCTCATCACTCTCTCTCTCTCTTTCTTTCTCTGTGTGTCCTCCCCCCTTATCCCCTTCCCCATCAGACTACCGATTGCTTCGAGCCCTTAAACATTCCCTGAAGCAGAAACTGTTCAGCTTCGAACCCGCAGTTGAGTTGTTTCTTTGAGTCTCGTCAACCTAGCTTCTGATCCCAGGGAATAGCAACCTTCACAAAAAGATGCATCACTGTGGCAAACACTGGTGCGTTGAGATGCAAGCTGCCGTAAGAAAAAACGGCGGCTTCCAGGCTGTTTTTTACGAGTACTGAGAGTTAGCATAATCACCTGGTTTTCCACAACTTACGACTCTGTACGGAAGCTTTCCGCGGCAAATCCATACTACTTCAGAATCCTGGTATGCTGCCTTCAAGTGTATCTAAATCAAACACAACTTTACACAAAATTACAACTTAACTGAACCAAAATGACGGTAACTGGCACGCACATATATGCTCGCAATTCACAACTTGCTGATGGGAGTTCTGAAAAAAAAATCTCTAGCAAATCACACAGTTTCCATTTAAAAAGATCGCAATGGAACATAACAGACCATTACAAGCACAAGCAATTCTGAATTCCACCTTCCATAATTTATTATAATAAAACTCTCGAAAAAAAAAGACTCAACAGGTTTTTTTAACACAGTCTGTAAATCACTAACACATAAAATTAACCTCAAATAGAACTTTAGTTAAAACAAGACGCAATTAATATTTACATGGATGTAAAGTAGTAAACTACTCCTCACAAGCAACAGATAAAACCCAAAACCATAAACTACTTTAAACAAATGTTACAACGGAAAACCACCTCAAAAGATGGTGAAAACGACTGATTATGAATAAAGTTCGATAGAAACTATATGATTCAATTTAGAGGAAAATCATGATCTGATCTTATTCGCTCTCTTCCATTAATTCAAGTAATGTATGGGTGTCCCATTGAGGTCGCATTTTTATCAAAGCTTGGTACTTAGTCGGCTCCGGAAGCGCTGTGAGAACCACATCGACAACAGTGCACATCTGGATGGTTTGCTCTATCGCAGCATTATTTCTTTCCTGAACCGTAGTTAGAGGAGGATTCCAGAACAGCGTCAACTGAGCTGGTGGCCCGTCGATGAACACTGGGTCTCTAGCCATGTCTAGGCGCTGAAAATTTCAAGATTATCAGTTCCTTTTCGGAAGAGGACAATTCAAATAAGTCACATATCACACTGACTAAATTATTAAATCAATTAATATCTCTCACGTTTACGTAAACTCTCTTCACTACTCCGTACTTTAAAACAAGAACATCAAAAGAAACGTCCATAATGCTTATAACAACTCCACGAGCTTCGATCGGTCCACTCTGCTGGAATGGTTGGTTTCAGAGGATTCCACAAGTACAGCTTCTTTTCTGCTCTGGATACAACTAACCTTCACAATAAGGCCAAAGAACGTATCATCGCTTGAATCACTGACAGCTTTTGCAGCGAGTTTTTTGTCATTGCAGTGCTGAGCCTGTAATGTTTGCATCAATGAAAAACAATCACCTGCATCCGAAAAGTTTGCACTAACCAGCCTTTCTAAATCATCTTTGGTTTTGTCCATTGGGGGGCAATACCCTAATGCTGCAGCTAACTGTCGATGGACAATGATATCAGCGTAACGGCGAAGAGGAGATGTGAAATGAGTATATCTGTTGAACGCACAAGTAAAGTATTTTCAAATGAACATCCCCAAATTATTTCTAACTGAAGTGCGGCGATGAATCTCCATACAAATTACGCTAGTAAGACCAGATTCAAAATTGACCAGTTGTGTAGGCCACAGAAATGAGAGGGGCAATGACATTTATGATGGAGCCATTAAACATACCAACTGCCAATAATATGCACAGTGATAATGGTATAAACTTTTCGCAGAGACCATCATAAAAATGCACCAATTAAGCAGCTCCAGAATATTCAAATAGTTTTAAATCACTCTTCCAACGCAGCCTTTCTTCTCTATGATTTGCATCGGTGTCAGAAGAACATTTAAAAAAGGAATAGTGGACCTCATCAATGATGGCAAACGTGAACGCGAACTCGCGAAGGTATTGTTCAAGAGAGGCCGGCACATTTTTTGACCGGCGAGTTGTGTACGGACTACTTCCTACCTACGTACTGGGAACAAAACAACAAATACTAAAACGAAATTTTTTTATTAAATGAGAGCGTATTCATTCGTCGAAAATACAATTACAGAGAGCGAAAAAAACTCACAAAGGTACATTAAGGGCATAATGATGGTACTCCTCCTTCTTTTTGGCAGAACCAGCACACATATAATAACCAGATTGCATAGGTTTCGCCAGCAACATGGATAATACCTAATATGTGTATATAACTGAAGCGAATTTGAAATTAGTAGTAAACTCACTTGATTTATTGACTGCAGCAGTGAGCTTCCTCCTTGGAATTTACTAAGCGACGAAGCTAAACGAGCAGAAGACGCTGCGTCCAGTGGGAAACCAATCTTTTCGCACACTTCGAGCTGAAGGCAAACCTCTTTTTCGTGCTCTTTTTCCTAAAGCTATCAATTACTAACCACTTCTCGAAGAACCTTTTGTTTCGGCGGGGAGTGTCTTCTTAAGAACGCTGTTTGAGGGAAGCACGACTCTATCTTAGTCGCGACTGCGATGTTCGCCAGCAACATAAATTCCTTGACCAATTTGTGGGAGTCTTGTGGCTAGAGCAGGTAGATGCTTTCAAAGACAATCGGTATATGTGAACCACCAGCTGTGAGTCAACCTCCACCATCAGATAAATTTTGAAAATCCCACATTTCACCATTTTATAAGAGCGTCTCCAGACGAACGTATTAAAATCATCATCAGATTTTTCGTGGGGGCAGAGAACACCAGATAACCGAACTATATTTTCAAGCAAGTCAACTCACAAAGCCATCAAAAAAGTTGAAAATTTAATTTGCTACCTCCTCAGCTTTCACAGAAAGTGGCAATTTTGTCTCTTCGTTCAGTGAAAATACCAATCTTGGTTGTTCAATGCGCAAGGCTCCATTCTTTACGCGAATGGAACGGAGACGTCGTGCAAGCATGTGTAGCTGCATCACCTGAATAGACATGTGCTACTTACTCAGGGAAAACAACTCTCAAGAGTGCGATAGGAATTGAAACTACTAAATCTCTTCATAAATGCAAACATCTTTGTTAACATAACCTTTCTTCTAATTTCCGACAACGAAACGCCGTCAAGAACCTCTGGATAGTCCTCATCGACAAGATTCTTCTCTGGCTCTTCAATGAATCCCTGAAGAGGAAGACTTATGTTCCAGACCTCGCTCACAAAGAAAAAAAAATCGAAGTACCTGAACATGATCGTACTCAAGATGTACTCTCGAACGAATAATGGTCCTGCCAAACCACTCTTCAACTACAGTTCCATTCTTATCCATTTTCCACATTACAGAAAATGCTAGTCTGTCTTTTCCAGGAAGAAAACTACATATATCCTCGCTAAGCACCCGTGGTAGCATTGGAATAGACTAAAAATAGTATTTTCGGCTACTGCCTTCATACATAGAACACTCTCTGTGATTATTGTTGACTAATTTTCTGTCTCTAGTTGCGATGAATGATTATTTTGCAAAGTCGCTCCATAACCTCATGGACCTCCTAACAGACAAAGCCAAATTGTTGTATTCTGTGGCAGGATATTGCAATGGATCAAACACTTTTTGTTGTGCTTTTTCGTTGCAGCAGGTCTTTGGACTTTCTGTTGAGAGGCTAGTTATCGCGTAGTTTTTCAACACTCACACTGTTCCGATCTCGGAACACGACAACTTATAGCTTGCAATGTTTGTTGCCATACTGTCCCATCCTTACCGACCACATGGCAAGGAGGCGGCGCGCTTGTAGATAATGCAGCTTTTGTACTAGCAGGAGCAGGTCGGAAATAATTCTGTGCTCTAAACTTCATTGCTCTTCTTTTGATGAACATTACCACTGAACCACCGTTCAGTGGTAATGTTCGTTCACTGTCTTGGGTAGGAAATCCCAAACTATCGTAAGCCATTCCACTCACGCGCACGCACACATCGGAAGTTCAAGAGTTGCTGAAAAGGGCTGGAGCACTGTGTAGTTTTTGCCAAGAACGACAAAAAAGAGCATTTTCGACACCTGCTTTTTGCGTTTGATCGATCTGCAAAAGCCATAGAGGCTGCTCAAGAGATTTGTGAAGTGCATGTCTAAGAAGCGATGCCTCTTAGAACGTCTCAAAATTGGGCTGCTCATGAAGCTCAAAACTTCAAACAGCGAGCGGATCGGCAGAGATAATGGAATGCTTCAACAATAACATCGAGCCTCATCCTCGCTCATGTTTACTTCGAACTCTAGAAGAAAACGAAGAAACCCCATAGTAGAAACCGGAGTACAAGTCGGATAGCCCAAGCGAAACGACATGGGTCAAACTGTAACATTCCCACTCACTTTGTGCACAAGATTGACAGTACACCCTCGATTAGCTGCCCATGTATCCAACTCAGTATTATCGAACACAAAATGAGACACATCAGCTATGTGAACTCCTATCTGCAACGATCAAAAATATATAGCTACTGAATTAAAGGCAGCATACCACGAATCTGAAGTGGTGCGGATTTCAGGTGGAGTATACATATACATATATCGTAAATTATGGAGACGGGGGCAGTCCTGCTCATCTCTCCCTCCATCACTGTAAACAGCCGCTCCAGAATGATGTTTTGTACAACGCCATCTATTGCAACGCTCCACCCCTTGCGCAGCCTCCGTCCTGCGATTCGTCGAAAACCATTTCGGACTGCCCCGGTAAGCAGTAAGGGACGCTACGCGTGCGAGGGTGGCGCTCTGCAATAGAAGACATCGTAAAAAGCAGCATTCAGGGGCCGGCTGCTAGCAGTGATTTAAGGAGAGATGAGCGGAACCACCCTAGTCTCCATAATCTACGACCCCGTATACGGATACTCCACCTGAAATCCATACCACCCCAGATTCGTGGTATGCTGCCTTTAACATACCATGCTGCAAAAAAAAAATTTACCTCGAACAAAGGTGGACCGGTGTCGTCACAACCGCTTAGCTCTTTAATTGACAGCGCTTCGCCGAACTCGTGCGAATGCTTGGGGCCAACTGTGAATGTCGCGGTATCACGCAAATCACGACGATATTTGAATTCCTTCTACACATGAACAAATTCACAATAAAATAAATAAATGTAGCTTTGCGGTCCGTCACCTCATCAATAGTCCATTGTTTTGACTCGGCGATTGGAAGGCAATGCATAACTGACACCGAAAATTCACGTGTATCGACATTGTTGGCAAATAATAGTCCCTCAGTTTCTGCCTAAAAACGGGTTGAACTTTTTATACAGTGAACAACTAGCACACGTTAATGAATTTCGCGAGCAATAATCAAGTATGGATAGCAGTGTAGCCCACCTCTACGTCTCCGGCCAATCCCAGGGTGCGTTCAAGCTTTCCACGAGCGAACTGAGCTGTAGCCTGCCACTCTACCATCCTTGCCACAAAAATGAACTTGGCGAAGTCCTGAAATTAAGCCATTTCCTTTGCATCCCAACGAAGCCATTTTCTTAGCAAAACTCGGCATGCTGACGGCACACAGAATCAAGAAATACATAAGTAAAATATGTAGTCGTGAGCTTAGCAGTCATAACGGATGCAAAATATCATTCTCTACACTCTATTCCTCATTTCAGAAGAGTCGAGATAATATGCTTAAAAATTCAAAAAAAAACCTAACCAACAATAAGATTGGTAATAATATCACTTTTAATTAATTTTTAATAATATCACTAGTTGCACCATTAAGATGGCTGCCAGTTGGCAACTATTTAAACAGACTACCTGTGGCCTCTCGAAGAATCCGGATGGAAGCTGCTCCGCTGGAATCATCATTCGTGGCATCCGAGAATCGGTAGGAGAGAATAATGCCCAGTTGCGATTTCCATCCGTCATCACTTTGAGCTGACCCATCGCAGCGCGGCAATTCTTCATCTCCATTATGTACATCACCTAAGAATAATCTTCAGTATTAAAAATTTCCTCCGGAATCCCACGTAGATAGCAATTTACTTCAGCAGTCTTTTGTAGGCACACATCAGGTACTCCCCAGTCCTCATCAGGCATCTCTGATAAAGTCCTGTATGCAGAACGCTTCCCAGTGGAGGTAGTTTGCGGACGTTTAGGTAAAGTCAGAATTTTCCTCGCTAATTGGGAATTTGCAGACGCTGTGAAATCACCCACTCTTCCAATCGATAATGAATCGATAATTTTTTGAACTTCTAGTGAAGGAAGACTGGGATGAACAATCGGCGCGCTCGAGCTGTGACTTGTCATGCATTCCCGACGCGCTAATTCGAGCTAAAAAAGAGAAATGATATTTCGTGGTTTACAATATCAGCTAAGCAGTTCTGACCTGTGCTCCAATTATAACCATCGCTTGTCTGCTGTATTTTCGGTCTTTATTGGGAGGGATAGTAAGATTCAAATTCGCTTTTCTTATGTGTGGATCACTCAGCCCACCGATGGGAACCTTAAATGAAATGGAGCATATCTAAAATTGGTTGTGTATGAAAAATGAATCTCTTCCATAACGGAATCAGAAAAAACTGGATTTACAGAAGCACAATTGGGAATCATTGCTTCACAGCACGATTTGGAATTGAAAGAAACGAGATCATATGTTCCGGCTGGGCACGCCTGTCTGTTATTTCGAAATTAATTACCCTTCTACCCACTTCGACCAAATCATCAGATTTCGGAGCGGCAACCGGCGGTATAGTAATTGGTTGACCGTTATCCTCCCTTGATACATTTAAGTGACCGGCACGCCACGCTTGATAAAGGTTCTCACGAATCTAAACGAGGACTTTTCGAACAATTTTGATCTCATACCATCACATCAGTTCTTAGCTAGTGATCTCAAGATTATCCCGTAACTTTCAATAGCTCCTTTACCGTCAGGCTTCATTTTAACTGAGAAATAACATGGTTTCGAGGTAGGAGATTAATAAATAACTTACCACCCAGTTCATCCTCTCTTTGATGCGTACTACAACGACATCACCGTGTAAAGCACGGTTACGGTCATGAACTCCCAAAATCAGCAAATCAAGTTGATCATCACCATCTGGATTATCTACATAGGATTCCTCGTAATTCCTTTGATTGACACGAAGAGATCCCTGGAAAAATTCACCAATATGTTGAATTATGATGTCACTGAATTCTCTTTCCTGTTTTGTCTTCATTCGATTCAATTTTGAATAGAATGAAACAAGTTAACATATTAGGTTGCCCCATTTTACCACTACATCACTCTAGCCTTCCCATGCAATCTTAGTTCTATTCTCGGCAAGGCTAATCAACCCCAACACACCTTCGGAATTCATAAATTGGATTCGTTTGAAATTATTTTTGTAGATGTATGCTGGACTTTTTAGCTTTTTACAATATTTTGCAACAAACTTTTTTCTTTTTAATGTTATGCTGTAAATAGTATATGTATAGTTGAGTCAAAACGACATGAAGCACGGACCGCTGCGTAAGCGGCCGCGCTCGGAAGCGGTGGACACAGCGGTTGGAATCGATGTGGAACCTGGCGAACTGCAGAGGTGGTTGGTGGCAGCGAGGATCCTTAAACGATCCTAACCGTTACGCTTCACCGCTTCGCTTCGAGCGCAGCCGCTTGCGCAAATGTCTGTGCTTCATGTCGTTTTGACCCGACCATAGTACGGAGTAGCATTGGTAGCATACGATGTTAAAAATGTAAACTCAAACAAAGCGCGCAAGGACTCATAGTATGCATTCCATAATACCAGAAAACATAAGGAAAGGATGATTGAACTAAGATAGTCTTCAAAAACCTGGAGCAAAATAGGAGACGACTCCTTTAACTTTGCAAATGTCAGGCTCCACCTCATAGCACTTAAGCACTACAGATTCCAACATCATGCATTGGTGACGTCAATCGAAATGATCTCCCAGTCCAACTATGTCACCTATATCATATGGAAATGAATATCGCAACAACCTACCTTAACAAGATCACCGTTTGCCAAACCTCTGCTCACAGCTTCCAGGCTCATATATGGCATAAAGTACGGTTTTCTAGTCTTCTGGTTGTTTGCTACGCCAACAAGTTGAGTCGAACTTTGGTAAATGTTCGCACTAAATGCAATATCATATTTGCATCAACGAATGTTGTGTCATCATTAACTATTACTTCGAACGCGCAGAAGGATGACTGTTCTGAAGTCTGTAGTTAGCAGACCCTGTTGATACAGTTCGCCTCGAAGCTGTAGCACCATGATGATTAATACCACTTTGAGGACTTTTGTAAACCGGTGGATGATCTGTTCAGTATTTCTATATAAACAGTACACAATTGGTCACAACAGTGAGAGCCTTACTATATTGATTGCAGTGCGGGTGTGAAGGTGGTGGCGGACGCTGCCCTGATGACGACATATTTCTTTCCAGTGGAAACATTGGCGAGAAGTTCACCCACGGGAGCAGAAAGTCCGGAGACAGTGCTCCTCGCCCGCATTGACGGCTGTCACAACAGTAAGCTCCATCGCCTACGAATAAACTACGTTATGCCAAAAATAGAAAGTCTATTAACACAGATGGACATCATCTTAGACACAAAAATAATCAAATTAATGTATAAGCTAGTTATTTCGGGCCACAGTAAAAGCGAAGAAATCGCACATGGAGGTCTCAGTAATTTTGCTAGCATAGGCTACTGCATTACATACTTGATTTAATGAAAGCACCACACAGATGTGTCAGACACAGAAAATTCGTGAACTCCAAAGTTGGTTTGGTAGATTGTTACGTGTAACGTACACGTTACACGTAACAATCTACCAAATCAACATAATTATTGAGACCCTTTGTTGTTTGCTAATAAAGCCGCGTGACAATGATGAAAAATTTGTCACATAGAAATATTTAAATCTACATAAAGAATGAAGGGCTAGTCAATAAACGCGCGGCAAATTCAAAGAACCACAATCACTTGTAAGAACATCCAAATTTTTGTTGAACAAACGAAATAAATCGAAACAATTGGTTCGAGGTTTATCGTTCAGTTGACCACTGCCGCGAATGATTTAACTCGGATGTCGCTTGCTCTACTTGTTATCGGAGAGAATCGCTAGTTGCTCTGCTGATAAGTATAGACGTCTCGATGGTTACAGTTGGAGCTGTGGAGTTGAAGATATACTGCAGACATTTTCGGTTCTAACGAGAATCGCGAGAATTCTACCAGAGCTCGATGTGCTAAATAAACAACAAGAAGAAAGATTAGCACAATTAAATACTTCGATAAAGTGAAAGACGAGACTTTCAGGTCATAGCAGCCTAAATAGATGTGGAAACTTTGAAAAAAAAAACGAGACTATCTGGATACTTTTCAGCGCAGCATCATTCATTTTGTAATAAGACTTGACGCTACACGAAGCTTCAATAGAACCCTGAGAAAGCAACTAACGAAGTGATGAAATTCATGTAAATCGATATTATTTATGCTGTGCACTGGACATATTCCAGCCGCGAAAATGGACGGCGCGAAAGGAAAGGGATATTGAAATAACCGAAGTATTGATTATTCAGTGAAATCTGACGAATTCATGAATAGAGGAACAAAAACGGCAGGAACGAAGAGTTGAATTATAAACGTATACATAGTAAGACTACACTCAACCAGAACCGACTCTGAAGCAAGCTACAAGTATAAAGCTATAACAGCTGGAAAAAGCTTACGAAAAGTCCCAAATATATCTGAACCACGCTGTGCTGTAGCGCTTGCATATGCTTCCATAGTTGTCTTGAAGAGTTCTGGACGAAAAACCGTACCATGAGGTCCTGAGTCAGGTCGATGTACTAAACAGTAGTCTATTTTAGGACAAATATCCCAATCCACTCACACAATCATAATTTAAAGGTATAATACTCACTTATTGATGGAAAACCTGGAACCTGCGGTATCTGTCGTAATGCTGCACTGAATATTGCTTCAGGATCTACGTTGTTTCCCACGAGACGTTGCAAAATCGATCTTCCTATTGAAGCATTTGACTGTGGTTTCACTGCTCCTGATTGCTGACCATATCCTGAGCCCATAACTTCATTTACCGGCACCTTACCAGTACGAACCTTAATATAGCACGTCTCTGAATCACTTCTACTATATTACTGTTGTCCTTCACCTTCTTATGTAACTCTTCTAAGAGGACATTCCCTCTCGGGTTGACCCTTTGGACAGGTGACGATGCTGCTGTCTTGTTCGGGATATTCTGGAAACTTGAACTGATTGATCATTGAAGAATTACATTTCCAATGTTATTCACTACTACGCCGGACGTCAAATGTGGCAGTGAGCTTCTGTTTTAATGACACAGACATAGTTCATTTTTGAAGAAAAAGTCTGATTGAATTGTTGTACTACGAAACCATACAGAATACACAATACATGATAATACAGAATTCACCGATCCTCTGAGTCTACCGTGCATCTGTACATGGGTAGCTGAGTGGGTAAATCGGGACGGATATGCTTCTCGCAAGCACGATACGAAATGCAATGAGTCTTCTTAGTGATCCACACATCCGTAACCTTTGACACGCCATCGCACATCGCAAATTTTTCCGGGGTCAAATATGTCGACTTCAAGCTTCAAAACAGTCTTACCTGACTCACTTCCTTCAATTTCTCCTTCGTTTTTCTTTTGCTATGACGTCGTTTTTTCTGTGAAGTAGAGTTTTCCTAAAATATGCGTGTCTGTTTACTAACCACAAAAACAACACCAAAATTTTCTATCCAAATAAGAACTACAACTTCTGAAGATACACTTTAGAGTCCTGCCCTGCGTAAAGGACGAGCAATAGAGAAGCGACGGCGAAAAACCTACGTTTTTATACAGCTCTCCAAACTTGCATGCATATCTGACGAGAAAACAAGCGGAAAGGAGAGTGCATTGAATGAGACATATTCCGGTCTCTCAGAATACTTCAAACTTTCAGTACGTCCTATCATAGAAAAATACAGGAAATATGTCCATGCAACCACGATTATATGACGTAACATGTGCTTGCAATGATCTCAAAGTTGTGGTAATAATAGTTAAAGTGAGTCAGCGTTGTTCTCAAAATTACTCTTCATCGCTACCTCATGCTGAGTCCAGCGATATTCCAACGTGGCCGGAAACGAGCGAAGATTGATAGAAACTCCACCACTTACTCTGTTGCAATCCGTGCTTAGTATGGGACTTGAGTCGATAACATTCGCTGTTCCTGCTGCAGTAGACGTCTTGCTATCCTTAAGACACATTTTAAATCGGAGCTTATGGAATCCCACGATAGATCTTATCTACCTTAGACTTCGCTGATCGCTTGAATCCACGTTTTTTCTTGGTGGTAGCATGAGAAGTGCTCGACGAACTAGGCTCGGCCGACTTCGTTTCGGGCATCTATAAGAATTAAGTGGGCATTCGAGTTCGGCTGGCTCCGAACAGTGATTGTATACCATAGAGAGTTTGATACAGATATGCAGACATCAATTTTGTTGCAGTAACTTCACAGAGTGGTAAACAATAAGAATAAGAACCGTTAACTTCCCCAATAACCTCCATTTCTATATGAAGAATGAGTAGGCGAACAGCCACACAAACAAACTATCTGCTGGTACAACTTCATGTATAATATATATTATATACAAATAACAAAAGCGACCTCTGAAAGTAGTGCTACATAGCTCAAATGAGTCAAATTATTTCACTTTCCATATAATTTTCGACTCACCACATGTCATCTTTAATCACCTAGGTTATGAATTCCCTCAACCGCCAACGAGGAAAAAATGCCATTAGATCCGTGGGCGTGTCCTTTTAACCGAATGAACTGTCACAAATCACGACTTTTCTCTGCACAACACACACTCCTTCCTTGTACTCTTTTACAAGCGAAGAGGCATGTGTCTCATTAAGCTGAACATACTCCGTACCGATTATATGTGGGAAAAATTCGTCGCTCAGGAGAACGAGGCAAGCGCCGCAACACCCATCGCTCATAATAATCAACCATACTTTCCACTCTCTAAACTTTGGTCAAACCAAGACCTCATGCAGTGACGCAACTGGTCAGTGCAGGACAAACATATGCGCATCTGTTACCAATATTCTTCAAACCAAAACGTCAAAAATATGGTTCCATGATGAAGCACACATATGCTTCCTGACAGCGATTATTAGTGCGGCCATTACATCCAACAGAAATCTAACTGCAAGCGTGAATAGCAGCAGTATAATTGTGGTTTCGCGCTAGGACCCGAAGAAATCACGTTAATACTGAAGGGCCAAGGATAACCGACCACAGCAATCTCGGCGGCGTATTCCAGTAAAGCACACACGCGTTTTAGACTTAGTAGGGTTCCTTTATTTCGTTTGTTCAGTGGCGCAGCTATAAATGAGTTAACCTGAATAGACTTGACAATGAACTTGTAACAATATACTACGATGAAGAAATGAAACGAAACAGAAAGTGAATTGTCCCCACAAAGAGCACGAGTGCGAATCAAACCTACTCGAAGGGATGTGAAGAATAACTAAGATTGCTAAAGGTTTCTGGCGCCCTTTATTGATGTCGTAGGATCAATCACCGTATCCAACAACGTGAACTTGGGAACAACTTTGAATTTCAGCGCTCTTTTCCGAGAACATTTTAGCGCTTACAGAAGCAGTGTAGTGCTCTATTTCAGCTTAAAAGCACGCACGCATGACTCTTGCACTACTATGATAAGTACAAACAACTATTTGTGAAAGTTCTTGCATTGGTATATGAGTCTTTGCAGATCGTTCGCGTGCGATGATCTACGAATCATTCAGTAGTGCACGAAGATTCTCTTCTAACGAAAGTTACAGTTATCTGTTCATTAGTGCCTAAAACTTCTTTGTTTTTGTCAACGTACGTCAAATGGGAGTACATCTTAACCGTTTCATTACATTGATGGACAGTGTTGTCACAGACTAGAACATTTCCCCATTGACCGAGAGAAAAATGATTTGTGGAAGCTGGGCTGTCAGCAGTTTTATTTGTTTTACTTCCTTTACTTGTTTTCACAACGAGGGAAACTGTTTCTGCTAACGATCATATCCGTACAAATGATAGCCCGTTCGAAAGGAAATCAATAAAGATCAGTATTTGGGACACTGGTGTAATACCAAAACTCCATCCAGATCTGATCACATGTAAGGACTCGCTCACCTACTCACATCTTTTTTTTTTGTTTTATTCCTTGTTAAGCGGTGTATAGTTGTTAGATGCTATCCTCTTCCTCGACTGCTATTGCAAGAGCTCGAAAATGCTCTCTACTTTTTGTGTGATGGAAGGTAGAACAGAAATATAGGAGATCTGATCACATATATAGTCGGGTCAAAACGACATGAATCAGGAGTGTAGTTGCGGTGCATTTGCGTACGCGCTCGAAGCGGCACGATGAAGGGAGCAGTTGGAACTGAGTTGGGACCGTCGCAAACTGCAGCGATGGGTGGTGTCAGTAAAGGTTTCGCCACACTCACAACCGTTACGCTTCATCGAAGCGCCTCGAGAGAAGCCGCGTACGCAATTGCGTACGCGGCTTCATGTCGTTTTGACCCTACTATGGTTCTGCGTTCATTGTTGATTTATCTGTCTCTAAGCGTGTTGACAAATTTAGAGATGAAGGTGGGATTCATTAAATCAACTGACCTTGTATTTTAAAGTGTGGCTCGAATATTTTTTTTATTTTCTTTGATTTTTTTTGTAAAACAAGAGTCTCTTAACTCACAAACATTCGTCTCCCTATGAAATACTTCACTTCACTCATGATATATATATGTATACTAATATAATACCTAATTATATGTACTTAATGCGTATTTGCAAAAAATATTGTAAAGGAGAGACATAATTTGCGCGAGTATTGATCATTTGCATCGCTGAACTGCGAAATGTTAAGTATGCATTTGAACCTTCCTCAATTCCTTATTATGGATACTATAGCTCGTAATTCAAAGACATCCTATTTCTACACTATTTACAGAGAGTGGTATCTATCGTTCAAGAATTTGATACACATGTAAACTCGAGAGGACACTGCAGATCTGGTGTCAACCGAAGACAAAGAAGTGACAGAAAAGGTGTTACGGTAGGTGTTTTCTACAACACTTCTGTGTCTTAGCAAAATGAACGATCGTCGCAAATAATAAGCGGGTTGATCTATGTCCTTTCTACCAAGATCTGCAATCAAATATCCCAGCTGTTTTCGTCGACTCAAGGAAATCTCAAGAGTAGAACTGCAGCGAAAATGCAGAAAGTTATGAAATCGATCTGGAGCTGGAAGATACGAAATATGCACATCGGGGAGCCAGCTCTGTCATGTTATCCAAATTCGAGGTCTTTCTTATCTTTGAGTGTCCTTGTGAATTCACGTCGGATGAACGGACAATGTTCCACTTTACACTATGTGTATTAGATGGATGTATGTGTATGGGTACTGGATGTAGATGTGTGTTCCTCAAAAACTTGCTATCTTTTTATCCTTGGGAAACTCCTTTGCACTCAAATTGTCTTAATGATTACATCATAACTGTATATAGTCGCTATCACATCATAATTGTATGTATGGTCGGGTCAAAACGACATGAGGGACGGACAGTTGCGTAAGCGGCTGCGCTCGAAGCGAAACGGTGGAGACAGCGGTTGGAATCGAGGTGGGACCATGGGGATTTACAAAGATGGTTGGCGGTAGCGAGGATTTTTACACGATCCCAACCGCTACGCTCCATCGCGCCACTTCGAGCGCAGCATCTTACGCAACTATCCGTGCTTCATGTCGTTTTGACCCAACTATACCGGAGTACCAGTGAATATAATTAGTGCACTTGGCGAAAAACAATCACTGAGCTTGACAACAAGAAAGGGATCTTTGGGAGGCATCAACTAACAAGTGGAGAAAGATTTGGGATTCTAATGAGAGGTACAAACACTTTTTTTTCTGCAGTGAACGGAAGAGTTCATTATGGATCTGCAGAGCGCAGATAACTGTCGATTCAGACATTTCACCGGATTTTGGTACCTGACTCTCTCATTGTACTCATTTGTGTACTATTTACTGTGCGGTTTTTAATAACATTTTGTTGAAATTATGGAAAATTCCATTGGAAGCAAGCAAATCTGGATCTCTGAACTTGGCGGCTTTCTCTTCTCTCCTTGTGAAGGAAAATTTTCCTCGGAGGAGGCGATGGTCCGATCCCGTATAGAACTTTAGCACAACAGCGACGTCCGTCAGGCAGAACCTTTTATTGACGATGATGTGGTCTATTTCATTACGGTACCCTCCACCGGGTGACTCCCACGTCCAGCGTAGAGAGGAGGGCTTCTGGAATTGCGAGTTCCCATGGATGGTCTTAGTCGTCATGATGAACTCGGAGAGCCTTTCCTCCTGGTCATTCCAGTAGGCCGTGGATCCCGATGTGAAGTTCCTCAGGCGTTTTTCTTTGGCCAACGTTGGGTTGAAATCGCCAGTTACGACCTTGTAGAAGGCATGATCTTCTCGGTAGAACTTCTTCAGGTCCATATAGAAAGATCCGACTTCTTCTTCTTCGTAGCTTTATGTTGGAGCATAAGCGACGAAGATAGTCGAAGCTGGTGTTGGACCACATCTTATCCGTTATCCGTATCCTCATCCGCAGACGTCCGATTCGGGTCGTAAGTTGTTCGAAAGAGTCGATGTTCTTTGCCATACTCGTGTTGACGAGGACGCCAACTCCACCAACACCTCTACTGCCGCATGTTCCTACGAACAGTTCTTCTCCAGTTTCATATACGGCGTTTAGAGGGTGGCGTCGTGTCGTCTCAGTCAGTCTGATGACGTCGTACCTAGTCTCCTTGGCTTGCATCGGCAGATCTTCGATGGCCGCTTCCGATGCAAGCGTACGTACCTTATAAGCACAGATAGTCATCCTAGCCGTTTTTCGTTTCAGCATCCTACGACTCCTGCAACCCTGTCTTTCGTGGTGTTACCGTACCAGGCTTTCCTCCGGAATCAGGAAACTCTTTTCTCTTACCGTGACATGCGTGCTCTGAAAACAATATACCGTTAGCGTTAAAACTGCCTTCAGATGCATTCAAAAGATGAAGAACAAAAAAGTTAGGGAGATGACACTTCACTTTTTCCTTTTTTCCGATCAAGGAAAGGATCTGATGATTTATAGAGAAATAGTAATAACCATATAATAATAGTCATGATTTATAGGCATGAGAACTCCTGCTTTCATTGAAACTTGTTGTGTACAATTGTTTAGCTACCTGATAATTCTAAATTAATATCGAATATTTTTATTTGTGAGTTCGAAATTTCCCAAAAAAAATACTCCTTTGTTCAACATATGCATTAAAAGATAGTCTATTTATGCATCCTTGCTTTAGGGGATAAAACCACCGCACTGATTAAAGGGAGCATACTGCAAATCTGACGCGGTGGGAAAATCCACGACAAAACCTAGAGGTGGAGTTGTAGATTGCGGGATCTGAGGTGGTTCGGTCCACCTCTCCCGAATCGTCCTAAAACACGGCGTGGAAGCGGCTTTAGCTCCTACGAGGTACATTAGAACGCTCTTCTACGTATAAGATCTAGTCCTCTCAGCAACCTACTCATTGGTTTCACTTGAATAGACGAACGAGGTGAACTTACAGGCTTTCGACCGCTGTGCAGCGGCGCGTGCACAAAAGTGCTCCAATTGAAATCGACGTGTACAATGCAGTCTTCCAAGTCGTTATTTACGACTATAAGAGAGAAATGAGCGGAACCAACCCTAATATTACAACCTACGATCTACAGCCCCATCTCCAGCTTTTCCAAGTGTTCCCTCACTACGTCAGATTCGTTGTATGCTACCTTCAAAATATGGGTTTCTGGTTATTTTGTTACTATTCTGCGCTTTTTCTGACGTCGAAAAGTCCTGGACTAATAAAAGAATCCGTTACTGAAAGTTGGCCTCTGGCCACTTTTTTGGAACATACCTGGTTTGTAAACAACTGTAGTGGTGCCGTTCTCCATTAATTTGGACTTCTTTGGACCTAAGAGAATTAGTAATAACCTAGTTCGGGTAACTATTTAATGCTTCACTCTGCTCGGGTGAGAATTTGCCACAAAATACTGCTATTGTGCGGAATACATGTTGAAAAGTAGTCAGGATGAAGTCGCTGGAGTATCACTCCATTTTTGATGCAACAACGCGTTTTACTGAAGTTCGTTATAGTTGAGGTTTTGGAACGCGTATTGGCTTACACAATGACTTGCGGGGTCCAGCCGATCATCAAGTCTGTGTGTTTATCCTCCCAGACACGTCTGGTACCAATTTATCGACTCCGGAGGCATGAAAGACTTTGTTGGCACTAGGGAGGTTTCGAACCATCGACTGTGTGGCTACAGCGGACTTCTAAGCTCCACACCGACCCCTAAATACATGTTTAGAAGCAAATTTTCGGTGTAGACTGGTATTAAATTTTTGTTTCCGGTCAGAAACCGCAAGGTAAATTATCGGTATGAGCAAGGAACTCTTGAATCTTTGTTGCTTCTCCCGAAATCTTTTTTTTTTTTTTTGATAATCTTAATTTTAAATTTTTTCTCATCTGATATGATACGCCGCTTGCACTTGAGATAAAGACATACTCTAATGGACTTTAACGGGCGGAGGGGGTAATGAATTTCATCAACACGAAAGAACTCTCAGAGCAACATAACTGACTTAGAATCAGAGAGTATGCAGTAATCATTGCAACCATTGCCTGCGTAAGTGTTCATTGGAGTATGGTGTTTGATTAGTGATTAATCTCCATGCAACTACGTAGCTGTTGCTTTCGAAATGAGAAATTCTGCTCAGTTGTTGGTTGATTTTTCAGGATTTTTTTTTATTTCAAGAGAATAGCATTCACTTTATAATCTTGTAAATGTTAATGATGTTGTAAAGACCTTTACATTTGAATGAAACGATAGAAAAAAACCAGAACTACTTACAGGAGCAAACGATTCCTACAAATGAAACCAACATCAAACAGGCAAAAACTGAAGTTTGGTGGAGTTAGGTAAGTGACACCAAGGGATTAGCGGCTGCTATGGAGGTACATAGGACCGTTTCACATCTCTGCAATTGAACTGCAGCAAGCAAGGGTCCTGGTTCGGTCACAGCAGCTAATTCCACCACCTCGACCACAACCTCTTCGCTTACGCAATTCTGGCTTCAGGACTTTCTGACCCGACTATACTAAATAATGACGTATTTATTTATCACTATTTTGTTTCTTTTTTCCATGCCTCACAGTTCAACTTCTGAGGTCACATTTTCCCTCGGTCAAGTAGGAAGTTAGGACTTAAAGTGGGCATGCTCTTTTGCAACGTAGTAGAAGTACAAAGACTGGAATGACGCTGCTATACCATCCGCATTTTCCACGATGAAAAAACTCGACGCCTTGCGTAATTTTGGACAGCCGACGATGACTTGCTACTCTTGAGAACATTTTACTTGCCTCAAAACTTCACAACGAGTCTTTTTCCGTAATCCATTTTCTCTTATTTTGAATATTGGAGAATAACGTTTCAAGAACATTTCGACTGAGTATGAGCGTGTTCACACTCAATTCTACCCGGTAATACAGAAAAAAGTGTGAAACCGCTTTGTGTGGACCGCCGATGATACAACTTTTTATTGTTGTAACGGAAGTGTAGAACGTTGGCAATCCATAACGCCTCTACGATTGTGCGGGAAGGGCAGTTCCTGCTGATTGTTGGAGTTACATCACCCGGATAACGGCCGTTATGCGACGACGGAGTTTCACGCATTTTGCCACGTTAGGGGACGATGACCCGAACAGCTGTTTTGCGTTCCTTTTTCTGGATTACTCGGGAAAATTGCGCGTGGTCACGTTAATACTCGTGAACTACACGTCTACTCCTATTTATTAACGGAGAAATTTCACCATCGTCGATTTGATTAAATGCTTTTTGATTTTGAAAGGTGAAAGATTATTTTGAAAGGTTTCACCAGAGGTCTAATGTTTTTAGTGCTTTCAGATCTCGGATTCCGTCCTTACGAAAAGAACTAGAGCTTTTGTGCTCAGGTTGTTGTAACAATGTCCACTCTTGTTTTGATCTACACCTAACCACACAAAAGATAATTTGTTTGCCTGAATTAATCGCTAGTCTTTGATCTCTTATTGGGTGTATTATTTGGAGAACATTCAATGAACAGATAGGTTTTTTTATACCATGTTAATGTTAGCCTTAGTGATTTCTAATCATTGCACTTAGTTCCATTGTTGTGAAGGAAAGGAATTCCTTACGAATTAAATGACGATTTAGATGATTACAGTTAGAGAAGTTATGCACAATAATTATAGAGGAGATATTTCTAACCTGTGAACGTATCAGGCTTCTGTTTTGGAGCGAAAATACCCATTTCCTAAATGTTTTGATAAAGTATTTTGAGAGATATTTGTTCTCTTCTTATGGCAACGAGGTGTAGGTGAAACTTTTTTATACCTTTATTTTTTTATATATATTTCATTATTTTTTATACCTTTATAAATACACTTCCAAATGCCGAGGTTTCAAGGAGAGGGGACTTGCAGATTATTTTGAAAGGTTTCACCAGAGGTCTAATGCTACTTAACTGCAATACCGACGTGCCGCACAGTCCTCTTGAGATCAAATTCGAATCTGGGATGGTACGGATTTCAGACGATCTATTATTCACCAACATAGTACATACTGTATACAACGATTGCGTGAATGAAAAATAATCATATTTGTTTTGTGAGGTCCAATTTTGTCTTGTTACATTTGAAGCGTATATTGGGACAAAATTAAAGCTGAAAAGTGATAAAACTGTCGCGTGAAAAACATTGAAGACAGAACGTTCCTTTTAAGCATAGAAATTAATTTCAAAGCAATTCCGAAAAAGTACAGCTATTTTTGGCGTGCTGGAGGTGAGCCATCTTATGTTTCGCCTGTACTGCCATTTCTTCCTACATTTTTCTTTTTCTTTTTTTTTCTCCGAACAGAAATAGTTAGCATGAGTTTACGTGTGTTAACATAACTTAATCGAAGTAATCAGGATCTGATTCTTTCTCCTCTTCTTAAAAACGTTATGGTGTTTTCAAAAAATCAAGCAATTGTTGCGGAAATAGACGTGTTTTAATGGTGTATTCAGCATTTCTTGTTTTGACTAGGCTGTTATTTCATACATCAAACTAACAAGAGACTCTATTAGCTTTTTCTGGCGCAGACAGGCAAACCGTGTCAGAATGAAAAGAAGATGCCTTAAAGGCATCACCCCACGAATCTGGGGTGGTACGGATTTCACGTGGAGTATTCGTATACGGGATAGTAGACGCGTGCACAAGGCTGGCGCGCTCCAATCGAACTTCTTGTAGAAAATAGCGCGCCGTAACACCCAAAGCCGTATCTTCCAGGCGGCTTTGAGCTATCTTTTTTGCGGCAATTAGGAAGAAATGGACGGAATCACACCCTCTCCATAATCTACTGTCCGGTATACGAATACTACACCTGAAATCCGTACCACCTCAGATTCGTGCGGTGATGCCTTTAAATGTGAAGCTTTCATTGTAACTACAAAAGGTGTTGTTGGCAATTCTCGGATATCCCCACCAACAGCGTGTGGACACCGTGTATGCTCATTTCCGAATAACGAATCTGCAGATGTCAGAACTAGTCCGTGTATGGGAATTGCTTTCGCTCTGAACATCGAATTGCGAACTTCGAACAGACTCGTCGCACATAAATACCTTCAAGCAATTATCGACATTATTGATATTGACCCAGTTTTGCTATATGGACGGTGAGAACGTGACAGCTAATTTTTTCAGTTACACTGATCATAATTTTCACATATATATACCAATACCTTCTCCACAGAAAGATATTTCTCCGTGATTTGGATATATTTCAAGCAGACTTGCTTCCTCACATTAGTATCTTATCTCTGTTTATAGAACAGTGTTTTCAGCGCGAGAAGCCTGCGAAGCCAGCAGCTCGTGCTGCTGATCTATAAATATTGTGGTAACGTGAGAGAAAATAAAAATTCTGTGGCGCATCAATTCACTTGGGATGCGACAACGCGTTTTACTGCACTTCGCTGGGGTTTTGGAACACATGTTGGCCTATACAATGACTTGCGATGGCTAGCCGATGTGTCAAGTCAGTGCCGCTGTCCTCCCAGACCGCTCTGGTACCAATTTACCGAGTTCGGAAAAGTGAAGGGCTTGGTTGGCACTAATGCGATTTAGAACAATTGATCGATCGTGCAGTCACAGCGGAACTTCTTACCGATTGTGCTACACCGTCTACAAAAGAAAATAGAAAATTTTTAAAAAGGCAAAGCATAGAGAATGGTTGTTGCAAAGGATGGATTTCGAATGAATTACGATTAGTAGCATGCGATGCTCGATAACAGTGTTTCCTCCTTCCGAAGAAGGGCCTGTAGAAGTGGACCAAACTAAATGAGTCGTGAAGGTCAGTTGAACGTGTTCCTTTCAATGTGCAGTCCCTTCATGAGCAGTGTTTTGTACAGTCGGGTCAGAACGACTTGGGGCCTTGTGCTGTCGCAGAGGCGAACGCGCTCGAAGCGGCGCGGTGGATTCAACAGATGCGAACGAGGTGGGATCTCGATCCACTGATTTCTGCAGTCCGAGAGCTAACGACGGCTCTACGCACGATCGATCGGAGCTTCGAATCCGCCCCTATTGTCAACCAGGCCTATCATCCCTTCAAGATCGTCGATAAATTGATATCACACTTGTCATTTGGACACTTGGAAGATAAAAGGGCTGACTTCACACATCGGTTAATCCCCGCTGGTCATTGTAAGGCTTTTTATCACAGGTTCATAAACCTTAAACGGATTATAAATTAAAATGAAGGCGTAGGCGCTTCTCCATTGGGACTAACAACGATGTGCACTTGATCCTTTATCCACTTTGAATTTCTCAAACTGCATTAACAAAAATTGGAAAGAAAACTACAACCATATTGTAGTCCTGCTACTACTTCTTTTTGTGGCTATCCTGCGTAATATGCATTTTATGCATTTCCACTCCCAAATTTCTAAAGTCGGTCTCTGAATAACAGCAAACAAATGCAACAAAATATTCATGAAGGCAAATTAAAAGTCACAAAATGCATTACTCTCCAACCTCGACACCAATTAAGTGGTACAAACCCGTGTCGGATATTCTAATTACCAGCTTTACCGATGCATTTTGAAAGTAGCTGATTATCTATTCTTCACAGTCATACGCGTAATGAGCATTCCATCCTACGAGAATAGTAGGCGGGAAGCAATCCCTACGACGACCACGCCTTCTAAGTTCCCACACTACCCTGCGTTGTGAGTTGCTGAGCATCGCTTCCGCTCCTTTATTGACTTCAAGGGCGCCTCTTATTAGAATTCATGTCAGGCAAACTCCCATTTTATACTTGTCGTTGTTCTTGAAGAAAAAAGAAACAGGAATATGCATGATATTGGAACGGAGAAGTTCCAGTCATCTCATTCAATTCTCTGGTACTGTCAAATGCCTGAAGAACTCTGCTTAAGAGCAGTTAGCTCATGTAGCAGGATTATTGAAATCGCAATGAGCTGCATCTTTAAAAAAATCGTTGTAAACTTTTTTGTCGACTATTGTCATGCTGCAGTTTATAGCGCATTAACTGTAAGTGAAGTGCATGAGACTGGATCCTTTCGGGATGCGTCTATGCGTTCTACTTCATCTCAAAATTGTTTGGGGTTTATGAACCGTAGCGCAGCTTATATAAGGGTATGATAAGCCAGCCGATGTAGGGATCAGGTCACTGTTTTACCTTCCCGGACAAGTCAAGTGCCAACTTACTCACATGATGCAATTATTATGTGAATAAGTTGGTACCTGGCACATAATCAATTTATTCACATGATAAAATTATCACTGGAGAGATGTAATCCTGATCGAAGCAATGCGGTTTCAAACCATCGACCGTACAGTACCGTTGCAGCTCTTACCAAATGCGCTACACTAATCCATACACATTTATGAAATTGTATTGGGTACGCTCACCGACATAACAAGCAAACTAAAAAAACATGTCTGCAAATCTTAATTGTAGGTTATCGAGAAATATTCTTAAACTCGAAAAAGCTCACCATGTAGAACAAGGAATATCTAATAACTTCTTCCTTTCTGCGAAAAATTTCATCTGTCTTCGGGTGTTTCATTTGATCGAACATTGAATTTTTCTTATTTTCACCTTACATACGAAATTCTTTATCCGAAGTATATCAAAATAATGCGCAAGATTATTTATTCAGAATGGGAGCAACTGACGTTCTTCCCTATCCGAGGAGACGGTCATCAACTCAGGTGAGCCTTACAAGAAGTTAAGACCACAAGTTTTCACGTGGAGGTTACAAAAGAAGTGTTGATAGTACTTTTGTGAAGAAGGAAATATCAGTTGAGCTTCCTTTTTCTTTTCGTTTCTGTTTTACATTATTTAATAGCGAGTGTGAGAGGTTTGACTAAAATACTGGAAGAACAGAATCACGAGTTTTCAGCTCGAATCACTTAATTTCCGCCTACCAGGAGAAGTGGAAGGGCCCAGCAATCCATATAAAAATCCTGCGCAGCAAATGGATCGCTCAGTTAGAGACAGAGAGCAGAGGTACCATTTTGTGCATTTATGTTATGTTTTACATATACGTCTTTATAAAGAAGTTGGTGTGGCGGCGGTAATAAGCAGACTAGGAAATGTTGCTTAAGTGATTCTCTCTCTGAAAAAAATTCTCAAATGGTGAGCTCCGAGCAAATATATCGGTACTTTTGGAAAGCAACTACTATTTAAACTAGCTTTGAATGCCGGTATGAAACTAATAGTGCATCAATTTTCATTTCATCGATCTCTTTAAAGTTTTCGTTTCGGACCACAGAATGTAAAAATAACTGTTCTGATAAATATGACACTTGGAATGTGGAATGTTGGGAAGCATATTAGTTCCTAAAGGAAAATACTTGAAGCTCATAAAACTCCTGTGATTTCCGCAACGCACATCGAGAACCACGAACTGGCTCCTCATCGATGTAGTGACTGAAATGACAGGAAATGAGATAAACCAATGAGCAAAACCAACAAAACAAGTGTTAAAGTGTTAAAGACCGTACCGTACCGTAGACACAAGACTGCTACTTTATGCATAAATAGATCACGATCTTACATTATATCCCATTCATATCGAGACAGCGAAGCTAGCTGTTCACAATAGCGCTTAGTTTGAAGAAAAACAGCGTGTCCATGCAAAAATTTGCTTGAATTTCTACTCATTCTGACATTCATTTTAACTCAACTTTTTGCATGAACATTTCGATGGTCGTTTGACTTATAGTAATCGTCTGGTCGGTGCATTGCGCTGTCCAAGTCTTTATAATACTCTGGCAACTAATCATTTAATAATTAATCATCGGCGAGAAAGCAAACTATCACACGTTCAAAGTCCCGACCAATTGACGTCATGGCCTATTTCTTGTCGCTGGTTTTAAAAGTGGGAAACCATGTGTGACTGCTATCATTTAGACAAATGAACATGCTCGAAATAGCATCAGTTTCAATTCTCTCAGAGAATTCTTCAATGAGAAACACAATCCGTTCTAAATTCCACGATTGGTACAACATCGCGCAAGCGGTTGCGTGCGAAGCGATGTGGTTTTAAACCGCTCACCGGTGACTCTCATGTATTATTGCGCAGACATTAGATGGCCTATAGCCTAAAGGTGAAGGTAAACAAGAGTTCTATGATGCAGACATCTACCTAAGATCTGTCAGAACAAAAGTGGAGTACAAGGAAATATCTGACCATACTGTGCATCGAGGAGCTCTTCACTTAAAAATAAAGTTAAAGAAAATGAGAGTAAAGAAAAGGAGAAGATTTTCAGAATTACGCACACGTCGTCATTAGAAGGTAACCACGTATGGACAGTCTTGTCTCATAGTTCTACTGTTGACTGATGAGTAACTCGACTTCATCTAATTCTAGCTAGAAACAATGAAGAAGCCCCTCGAGCAACCCGAGACTAATAAATTTACATAGGTGGTGATACATGAGCTATGCTAGCTGCGCTTTTCATGCGGGCTTGATCACTCAAAACATACATGTTTCGCAAAAACGTACAGTTTAATTTTAATTAATTAATCAGACAATCAATTAATTTAATCATGCATGCAATGTAATTTAAGATGTTGTGCATATGAGAAAACACAGATGAGCTTATTAAAGCAACTTATTTGCAGCCAAATGTCACTCAGATCACCTCCGATCCTTCTTCCACTAAGAGTTCTTCCACGTCATGCTTTCTCACGCGAACAGGTAGGCAATCACTCGCAAGTGTAGTCAAAATAACACTCTCACATGGGAATACTGCCAAACAACTCTTCTGTGTAAAATAACATGCCCTTGGTGCCCTACAAATAAATCCTGGAGCCCTGGAGCTATGGCAACGTTTGCTCTTTGCTCTTGTTATTGCTCGATGCTTGACTACAGCAATTACGAATTGCGAAGAAAAAAACCCAAGAAAAGGAACAACATTTTCTCGGATTGAACTAAGATACACTACAGCTGACAAAAATACTATTTAATTCTTGTGATCTCGGCGCTGTTCGCTGCATAATGGAAAGTTTTTCATCAGAAACCGTCCTCCGCTGTACCGGTAGGGGCTCCCAGTAGAGTTCACTAGTGCTCGCAGGCCGTGCCACTGCGTTTGGGAGCCTAAGCAGCTTCTAGTTCTTATTAGTAACTTATTGGTGTGACCACGTCATAGATATTACTTGCATATCAACGAGAGCAGTCACCAGCTGCATCCTAAGTTGTTACGAGGTTCCAAAATTCTTATATGAACTTTCAAGATTAAAAAAATGTAATGATAAGTTATGCTGTTTTGAATAGGAGTTTAATAAATGAGCTGTAGCGAAGCATTCGATAATATAGAGAAATCACTACAACTGCGGCTGCAAATGATCCAATTGATATCGAAAATCTTGATCATCCAGCATTTTTGTACGGGTACAGCTTTCATTCGATTTGATGTGATTTTTGTCCTGTATGCCAAATCTCATCAACATGTTGAAAGAGCGCATTACGTAGAAAATAGTTTAAATATTATGGCAAAACAACTGAAATTGGAACCAAAAATCAAGTAAAAACAAACGAAACGAGCTAAAGGGAGACTGCTGAGGAGCAAGATTTACAATCCTCATTAACTATTAACAGATAGTTTGAGCGGAAAATCAAACAAATACACAGTGGCAACAAGCACCAATAATCCAATCATGACAGAGAATCCGTCATGCAAAATACAGAGAAAAAACCGAAGCATTAGCCGTACAAAATTTACTAGTAGCTATATAAGACAATTTCTATGACGACCGGAAGAAAGAACCGTTGCGGGCTGGCACGAGCTGGACTTTTGTTAACTCGAGCGACCACGACACATATCACGTAGTTTTTCTCCTGGCACACAAATGTTCATGTCCGCATCGTATTGTCTTTGTATCGAATGCGCGTTTGGATTGGAGACAAGAGTCCAGGCGTTTGCATGCAGTCGATGCACGGATTTTTATTTTTGTACGTGTATATGTGCCGAAAGTAGAGGAAATGTACGCAGTGCGGCGGTGACTGCATGTCTTCTGCCAAAATCATTATTCTTTTTGTTGTGACTTTGTGACAGCCTCATTCCCATACCTATAGTGATGATGACAATGAGGGAAGGGCCTCTTGATGGCTCTTCTATGATTATTACAGTTATCGTAATGTGATTTTGTATCCTTGTTTTGTAGTGTGGAATCTTTCATCTCACTCACTTGCACAACTTTCGTTACGTTCAAGTGAAACACAACACAACACTAATTTCATTGAACATTACGTTTCCTTTTGAAATCATGTGACAATCATTTGTTTTTGAAGACTGAATCCGCACAAAACGTCCTTGAGCTCATCGTAACGATGCACTTTCTTGTGACTTGAGAAAGCTTCGTCCATAGAACACCTGTTACCGTTAATCCACCTGCTTGTAGTTGCGATAATTTACAAGATTTAAGAATAGCAATCGTATAAAGACTGCAAAAACAATAATACAATGTACTTGTGGGATTGCAACAACACCTCACTGAACTCCATCTTTCACAAAGCTGCGAACATCTGCACGGTACCACGAAGTGAACCTGTTGATTTAAATGCTTCGCACAGTACAGTTGCTTTTCTCATGAGCCACAGGGCGAGTGAGTAACGTTGTTTGTCTAAATTCGCAGCTATAATTTGAGCATACTACTGTGGAATTATATAAACAGCCACGTCTAGCACATGAAATAGCATGAAACAACAATCCAACCATGTAAATATTGTTACTATACAAAACAACAAAGGCCGAGCAGCTAGAAGTTCATAAGACAGCACCGAGTTTGGAGCACGTTCGTTTTTAGCACAAAACGAAATGGTAGATTGTTTTGTTTGGTACAGAGACATTTGACAAAAGCTCTGGAGAGATGTAGGAAAGGGTGAATTGAGCTTTAAGAAGCTTTTCTTGGTTCGACAGACGTGTGAGTGCTGATGTTTAGGAGAGTGAATTGAGATAGAAACAGCCCTGAAGCTCACAAACTTCGCGAACTCCACGCCATCGCCATGGTACGGAATCTGGTGGGCAATGCTTATACGGGATCGTAGATGATGGACAGGAGAGCGATTCCGTCAATTTCTTCTTAATTGCCGTAAAAACGGCCCGGAGGATGCGGCGCGTGCGCACGGCTGGCGCGCTCGAGTAAAATTCGTTGTAGAAAATGGCGCCCCAAAACGCTCGAAGCCGCATCTTCTGGGCCGTTTTTACGGCATAGGAAGAAATGGACGGAATCACCCCCTCCCCATCATCTATGACTCCGTATAGGCATTGCCCATCTGAAATCTGTACCACCCCAGATTCGTGGGGTGATGCTTTTAAATGCAGCTTCCGTAGAGATTTTCAATATTGCATTCAATATGCTAGTGATTGATTGGAATTTGCAATAATTTAATTTGTAATTTGCAGATATCACAGCAAAAAAATGAACCGTCCTAAATGACTGTGAACTACAGATGGATGAAGACCAGAGTACTAATGAACCTACCTAACAACGCAACGACCAAACGATCGCAAAATAAATTTCAAGAGATTGATTTCGTCACCCATCCTGGAGTTTCATCCCTATTCTCATTTCTAATCCACCCGATTTCGTTCTGTTAATTCTACTGGTGCAAACAATTGCTACGAAACCGATAAACTCCGCAATTTGTTGTCCCTAGTTTGCATCTTTTTTGAATTCGGGAAGGGCATTTTGCTTTCTTGTTGCGATACATGTAGCCAACGCCATGAACACCACCATCTACTTCTCTGAAGATCCCAACATCGGAAATCCCCACTGATGCTAAGATTAATCCCATTAACCCTACATCTAAATTGTAACGAACCATATATTTGAACGTAAGTAATTTGTAAAATTGCATATGCGGTTACAACTGCTTAAGGGGCTGCGCTCGAAGCGACGTAGAGGAACTGGTGGTTGGGGTCCAGGAGGGACCCTAGCTATAGTAGCACGCGGCTTCTCTCTTTTGGAGCATAGCGGCTGGGAGCGTGGTGAAACCTTTGCTGGCACCATCTATCGCTGCAGTTTGCGGCGGTCCCAACTCGGCTCCAACTGCTGTCTCCATCGCATCGTTTCGAGTTACACAAATGCACCGAAATATAGGTCGCTTTTATCCTACTGTAACAGATCGGATAGGTCTGGATGAATTGATTGTTTGTAATGTGCAGAATCGTTTAGAATCATCGAAAAATTGTTTTTTTAGGCTCGATCGCAGTCCAGCGAATGCCTTTTCCGAACCCGTTCGCAGTCAATGCACAGAATAGACGCACCACATAGACTTCAAACAAGAAGAGCTTCCGGGCAGAATGAACGACCTCATGAGGCAAGACGGCGCTTTGCATCGGAAAACGAAGAAAACACCGCGCAGTTCATCGAAAGACTACGAAAAGACCTAATCGCACAAGTACATCATTCACGTGGATTTGAAATGCCTTGTACGGATTTCTAGATGAGGTGTATGATGTAGTAAGGTCAAAACGAAATTAAGCATGTTGCAGCTGCGTAGGCGTCTACGCCCGGTGAAGCGTAGCGGTTAGGCTCGAGGGAGGACCCTTGCTACTGCCACCCTTTGCTGCAGTTCGTGATGGTCCCTCTTCGATTCCAATCGCTGTTTTCGAGCGCAGCCGTTTACAACAGCTGCGCCGTACATCATGTCATTTTGACTCCACTACAGCTAGAAATACGCCTTCTGTATTTATTTCTATCGCTATTCCAGTTATCTGCCCTGCACAGAATAAAGGAATATAAAGGCTCTCCTTAAGTCAACAGCATAAGTTGGTTAAGGAAAATTTGTTTTTACTGTTATGAAATACTGACATAACGACTCATGAGTAAAGCCACCTCCGGTCCGGCACATACAAGTATCAACGCCCGCAAAACACGCTTGTAGGTCCTACAGCTTGGACGAGAATTTGCGATTAATGCAAAGGAATGCAAGCTTTAACCCCTTAAAGGCATCACTCCACGAATCTGAGGTGGTGCGGATTTCAGGTGGAGTATTCTTATAAGGGATAGTAGATGATGCAGAGAATGGTGATTCCGTCCATTTCTTCCTAATTGCTGTAAAAAACGACCCGGAAGGTACGGCTTCGGGCGTTCTGGCGCACTATTTCCTACAAGGAGTTCGAATGGAGCGCCCCAGCCTCGTGCGGCGCCGCATCTTCTGGGCCGTTTTTTTACGGCAATTAGGAAGAAATAGACGTCATAATCTGCTATCCCTTGTAAAAATACTCCACCTGAAATCCGTACCACCTCAGATTCGTGGGGTAATGCATTTAAGTGGCGCGCGCTTGAGCACAAAAGTACACTTCACAGTTGCGGCATGTATGGAAACACGTGTTGGGTGCATAGAAAGATGAAGAAAATTACTACATTTTACCCCAAAGAAGGCGTATGTCACACTAAACCGATTGAATACGAGCCAATGCACATATATATAACGCCGCAGGCGAACAAATGCGACATTAGCCATTACCATTTTTCGCTTTCGATCACTTTTCTACGATGAAATATACAGGTCGTTAGCCCCACGGTCAACTGGGCATGACGTATATATACGTCAAATGTGTAGTTGGAACAATAATATATAAAATAATAGCCGCTCATGTAGCAACCAAAAAATTGCTACAATAAATAGAATTCGAGAAAAATTGATGCTTAATAAATAGGTTAAAATAAAATAGTGTAATGAATACTTATGAATAATACTATGCTGAATATTAATTTATAGTGGTGCAAGCAAAATAAAAATATGCAGTATAACATGCGCCACAGATAGCTCACTGCAAGAATTGGAACTGTCAGCACACATGCGCACATATAAGTAGAAAAGATGAGGAGGTTCTCAGCGCCTATTCGACAACACAGTTTCTCTTATGGCAACGATGGCAGGCAGTCCAGAGTTCGAACTCAATCGGATTCATTATTTTTGCAAGCGGAAGAGAAATTACTGAGAAGAACATTTCGCCGGCAATTTCTCTAAACTGCATTAATAGCATTATTAACCGCACTTAAGTGTGAACCAGAAGTAATTTTAGCAATTAACATAGGCCAGGGCGAGTGTTGTGTAGCGGTTAGAGGTTCCGTTTCCTGCACGATCGATCGGAGGTTCGAATCCGCCCTAGTGCTCACCAAGCCTTTCATCCCTCCGGGGTCGATAAATTGCTACCAGACTTGTCTGTGAGGATAAAAACACTGACTTGACACATCGGCTAGCCACCGCAAGTCATTGTATAGGCCAGTTACACTTCAAATTCGTGAACTTCAAACGATTCTGAATTGAAGTGAACGTGGGGGCGCATCCCAAACGGATTGATCGACGCCAGACACTTTATCCTTCATCCTTTAACGTAGGCCCTGACTGGAAATGACTACTGGCCTGGTCGAATTTTGTTAGGTTGAAGTAAATATGAATAACGGCCTGCAGAAATAACGAAAAGGGACAGCCAAAAGTCCGTTTTGTAGAGGAAGATTTGCGTTATAAAAGATTTACTTCACCTTCTTAGGAGAACCTTGCTATCTGAAACCTAGTTGAGATAAAGTTCAAAATTTTTGCAAATTTTTATACTTTTTCTCAACTGAACTAGCTTTTGAGAGGACGAAAACCATGTTGGACAAAGAGAAAATGAGTTCTGGTAGCAAAAATCCTCCTTTATAGTACACTCTAATCCAAATTGGTTTTTGTAAATCAAGAGCTGAGTTATTGCACTTTCTTCTAAGTTATGCAGATTTTGACGCGCAGCCGAAAATCTAAAATTTCCCACTTTTCTCGTTGCGAGATTACAGCAGCGCGGTTGCAATATTCGGTGCCATATTTTGATAGAACATTGAAGAAAACCCTTGACACCCAAATTTCGATCTCTGTAGGTGTTCTCGTTATCTCAAAAGCTGGTTGAGGATAATTAGAAAATTTGAGGAAATTTTGCTTTTTTCTCACCTGGCTTTAAAAAAAAAAATAGAAGAGTACAAACTTAAACCAAGCTTTGGTCGAGTATAGACCAAATCTTTCTTTACAATTGCGCACAATTGTATTGCAAGAAATTTACTCCGAGTGTCGTTATTCAGAAACTCCGTGAAGCTCATTTTGCGCTATCTTTATCCCTATTTCTGGCTGTAGATGTCTTTTTTTCACTTAGTAACACCAACGAAATAGCTTTTTTGAGCGATTATAGAGGAATTCATTGTAATTGGATATGTACCCATTACACCTTATGACGATTTCTACAAGATTATTAATTCTGTCAGGATTGATCCCCTATCGTTCCAGTAAAAACAGCGCCACAACGCGCTGCGCCATCAACAGCATTTTCAATGCTTTCAACAAAGCACATGTTAGCTAATTAATAAATTACCTTACCTTTTATATGAAATAATAACACAAAACTTTTACTGTTCAGACCAGATGGCATTGACAGCAAGTTGATTTTTAAAAGGATCAAAATTTTAGGTACATTAAGAAGTGCATTAAGAACTTTTTTTCTGATTTTATTGCCTTCGTTATGCCATTATCACGTTATTTGTAATGACTGATTATTTGTAATAATTTCAATTATTCAAGTTCAAAATGTTACTCGTTCTGACAGTTGACTGGAAAACTCAAGAATTTTCTTGAACAGCTCACTCTAAAGAAAAGCGGTGCGAATTGTGTAATTTATACTCTTGTTATTGTTTTCGTACTTATGACCCAGCATTTCGCCTTATCTCGATCTCTTTCATTTGTTTATAATTTTCCCAAACTAGTTCCGGACTAAAAGGTGTTGAATTCTTTCACAAAATCTTTTAAAAGGTACTTCGCGCCATCGATTTTTCTAACATAATGCAAACTTCAATATGTGTTTATTAAACGTCGAATACCACCTATTTCTTTCCTCTCTGCTCTCCCTATTTTTCTCCTCCTCCAAATCCCTCTCAGGACCTCCCTATTTTGGAATTCTCAACGCACGCCTGACTCTGTATGCGTAATAAGCGGTAAAGGGTCCTTGCATCATGAATTGCATGAATCTGAAGAAGGCGAAGACGCCCACTGATTAGTTTTCCACAATAAAGAAAACAGATTTATCATGCATTCTCATGAAAATAATCAAAACAATCAAAAGCAATACTTTCAAAGCAAAAAACAAAACAAAAACGTAGATGTAGGTCATTAAATTTAGAGAAAACACCCATACAACTTTGTACTTACACATATATTCACCGAAATCGCAAATATCTATGAACTGACATTAATCAGATTGTGTGAAAAAACAAAGGTATTGATGAAAATGTACACAGACGAGACCTTTAGTGTGATGAGGACTTCTATTATTTCGTCGCGAAAAAATTTGCCACACGGATTATATTTCACTGTCTGTAAAGAATGAAATTTTTGTTTTAATTAGATTCTATCTTAAAGGCATAAAACCTAGAAAGAAAAATGAGTTCAACAATAAAAAGTCCCGCATTATGAAGCAATTCTTTGATGTCCATTGAATCCTAACAACTAAAGAAATCTACAACTTAAAAAATTATAGAACGACAAATCCACTGGCGGTGTTTAGACAGACGCACGTTTCTTCATCATTTCAGTCATGGCTTCTGAGACGGCATGGAACACAGCATCAGAGCTTTCCCCGTTTAGCGTTATGCAGACTCCATGGTTCCTGGACGCAAAACCGTAGACTGTAGTTAGAAACAGCGTCTTAATTCTTACCTGTAATAGTCAACGACTTTGCTCTCTGTTTTATCGTGAACCTCTATTCTTCTCCTAACTACTTCTGCCACATCATCCTCTCGCCGAAGCAACGGTTCACCAGTAACGTCGTCCTTTCCCTAAAACCTAGTCTTTCACGTTTGCAAACTTAACCATGATGAACACCAGTTTAATCAGAAATAGGCTAACCTCAACCTTGGGAGGATTGAAGTCCAAATTATACGTTCTCCCTGAAGCCGGATGTACTAACTGTTTCGACAGTCGGTCAATGAGGATTTTCTTTGGAACCTTCAAAAATTGAATTTCATCAGAACAAATATCAGTAAAGTTCCGCAAGCTGTGGAAAGATATATGTCTGCGTGACACCAACCTTCAGCTCAGCCACAAGATTCAGAGGAGCTACTTCCTCAACCATTTTTACCTGCGTTAATGAACGGGGATAACCTAAAAATAGCAATAATATAGTCATACTATATTATAGACTTAATATAGACAAAGTTTGCATTACGAGATTTGCAGGTGGATTATAGTTCATTCATATTTACATGGATATCATCAAGATTTAGAGTGTTGAAATAGTGTATCTATGTTTTCTTGTTATGCCAACGAGGTTTTAGGTGAAACTTTTTTATTGGCCTGATTTTTCGACAAACTTGTCTTTTTCAAAGGCCTGAAAATGGTTCGAGGTCTTTAATACCATGCATATCCCATCAAACTCCTCCTCTCTACTCGACAACCCTCGATATTGTTCGAAATACACCACGCAAGACCTTAAAAGGAAAACAACTGACCACTTCCACCGACTGCGGGGTTGGTAAACCACCACGTTCTCAAAGTTGTCACCAAAGCGAGTGAGATCTATGCACTGTGCAGTATCCTTAAGTACTGGTGTCTGGACAACGTTAAGGAACTGCATGTGGTGCAATCTTATAGCTCACAGAGCGTTACGAACGGCAAGAAGTCATTCCAACCGCTACTTGTTCTGCACAGTACTAAGCACAAACAAAAATCTGACTTTATTTCAGCTTGCGTTCTAAAATAAACGACACGCCCTGATATGATTCATCTTGGAACGGTTAGGTCACTTATCCTCGATACCCAGATAGGACACGTGAGATATCAAGGTGTAAACAGTACATGCAACAAGAATCCTCAAAATGATGTACCTAAGAAATAATCCGTGATTTACTTCGCAGAAATTATCCGACCGTAAACATTCCTTAACAAAAGGTTACGGTTATGATTTTGCTCCTAACTATCAACAAGACAAGTATGTGATTCAACCAGGAGAAAAACGTGACTATTACAAAATTATGATTGGCAATAATATTTTGTAAACGAATTTGCTCTTTAACGCACCATCTAAAATCACTTTCTTTCCAGCACGTCGCACTTGTTCTACGAGCAATCCGTTCAGGATACTGTCGGGGACCAGTTCTCCTTTCCGCACGAACGCCGCTGCCCGTTGTCCGAATTCTATACATAGTAGTTTACCCTCGAGAAGTGAACAAGAATATCCTCCCATCTAGAAATAAGCAAAAAAAAAATACCTGTGCCTCGTTGTATATGATCCCTAATGAAATCACCGGCCGAAAAATGAGCAAACTCATCGAATTCCCTAACTAACATCTTTGCAACAGTGCGTTTTCCACTGCCCGCTGGCCCACTGATCAGTACACGGAATATTGATGTCATTCTAAACTGGAAAGTAGGCAAAAGAAACAAATTGACTGATTCAAATCGAACAAATGAGAGAATGAGGGAAAAAAGTTCGAAACACAGAAAACGAAAAGACGAGAGGTAGCCGAAAAAGTTTACATGCGACAGAATGACTATCAACATTAACAACTAAATGACCATTAGTATTAAGAATGAAGAGATATGAACTAAGTCATGGGCTGACACTTATGCTGGTTTTCTAGTTCATAGGAAATTACCTAAACATACAAGTGTTACAAACACTGCAAAAAAAAAGCAAAACGCATCCTTTGTGAGTTAGCAGTCGTACAAATCCACCCACTTGCAATTTAAATAAACCATTATGACACAATTATTTCCGGGTACAAGTGGGGAAATTCGTGAAGGGTACGGAAAGCTATGCCACGTGCTCCCGCAAAACCACAAACCTATGCAAAATTTAAGTGGCGTACCAGAGAACCCCATACGTAGGCAAGTTCAGGATGAACAGAATTGTGCAAGAAATCCAAATAATCCGCATTTATGGACCATAACTCTCTACAAAGAAAAAAACAGGAGATTCGAAAAAAAAATAGACGTCGTAGCCGTCATTAACATGCAGCGCGTGAATTCGCAGTTCACGCGCAAAATACACACCTTGTGTGTGTGTGCGTGTGGCGTTTACAAAGAACCCAAATTGAATGGGGGAGAATTAGAGAATCCGCATCCTTGCGAAAGTTCCGACTAAGCGTGCAATATGTTGTGTTGTTCGCAGACTACACCGCAGGAATCTGCTGCTTATAAAATAATATTTTCTGATTTTGAATATTACGCGTATGGAATTCGCACCTTGCGAAAGTTCCGCTGAGATTAGGCGTCGAACATATGACTTGTTGTGCAACGTACAGACAATACGTAGGTACTTACGACATGCAAAATAATACTCTCTGACTT
This sequence comes from Necator americanus, assembly GCF_031761385.1. Lineage (NCBI taxonomy): Eukaryota > Metazoa > Nematoda > Chromadorea > Rhabditida > Ancylostomatidae > Necator > Necator americanus. The sequence goes on along the minus strand of NC_087372.1, from coordinate 557,345 downwards.
TTGGTTTTCACTTCATCTGAATTCTCCAGTACCTGGCGGGTTAGTTTCTTCTTTTTTTTTTTTGACTTCTCTGGTTTATATATTAAATTGATAGCCTCTTAGATGCTGGCACTGTACATTGCGTAATCACTCCTACTACGTTTTTTTTTTGCAGATGTACATTTTGTCATCTAATCTATTCCACTATGCCACGGTATTATAACTTCAACGTCCTTCCTCTTTTTCATGTTTCTTTTGACATCGTATGCTGTGCCTTCTGTCATCCTTTGTTGTCGCATGTATGTAATCATGCGAACCATTGGATGCTCTGAAGGGGAAGCTTGATGTGTACTGTTGCGTTTCTATATATCTACCTTAAGACATTAATTAAGTTCACATTTTATGTACCTCCACAAAAAAGATTCTCCACAAAACGATACTGCACTACTAATATCACATTTCTCCCAATAATGTCTATGAGCCAGTAGGTGTGTATCCGCGCGAACGTTTGCTGACCCCTTAATAAAACAATACACCTCATGCCTAGAGGTGTTGAACGAAGACCTCTATAGCCCGTCATTTGGAAGAAGAACATCGGGTCATGTAAGCCTACACGAAAGTTATTATCTGAGGCTGTTCTCAATCGAGTTAGTCGAACTATTTATTATTTCTGTTCTTAACAACTTATCTTGAGTTTACATTATGGATGCCGCACGCAAGTCAGTTTTTTTTTAACACTACTTTGCTTTCTCTTTCATATGCAAATTATATTGATCTGATTCTAGTATCGTCATGAATATGTGCCTGGTTTGTGATGTAGACAAGGGTAAAAAAAACCCAGAGGCACCTTGCTGAAGTCCATGGATATTCACAAGAGCAAATAGCGGAATTCAAGGCTGAGAAAAAGAACCAGGAAATTGCCGCCTCAGGAAGGTCAGTATATAACTGTGAGTACTGTGATGCGGAATTCAACAGTATTAGTGGGCTAAGCCGACACAGAACCACAAAGCATGCTGACGAGTGTTCACTACCCGACATCCTGTGTTCCATATGCAGAGAGACCATCAAAGTGAGTCACATTAATGAACCGCAGCTTTCACGATGGTTTTGTCCATGCAACAATTGTCGTTCACATCTTTATTGATTACTCTTTCTGATTCTACCAAACGTATCCATGTAGAGTCCGTGAGCTTGCACAGCATGCCCATCAACAAGACTCAGACGAATTTGTAGTGGAAACAGTCGCTTTCCAGAATGTAGATGATTATCAGGTTCGAGCAGTATGACAACATGCGTATACGTTAGCGTATGTAAAGTGATTCTTTCTTCTCAAGAGTTGGAAGTTAGCATCAGCGGAAGCAGGTGTAATAAGTCGCTTCGTGAGAAGGACTAAGATTACGGAGCATACCAAAACCACCTATCTCCGCTGTCACTGCTCGTGTTACTGTACAGCATTGCGACCTGAAAAAACGGAAAAAGTGTGACGTACTGCACAGCGTATATGAATGTATGTGTACTACAATTTTAACACAACAATCAGTGGCTCTTCAAATTAATGGTAGTGAAACCAGACGAATTCTAGGTAACGGAAAGGATTGATGCTGTGACAGTCGAACACTGTCTCACCCATCTCGGACATGAAGTCCGTCCATCTCAGCTGAGACTAGATGAGAGTGCTGAAAAGTATGTAGTCTGTTAACGTTATGTTAATGTTGATTCAGATGCGAGTTGATGCCAACTCGGAATCTGATGGCATTCAGCTATATAGGCCAGCGCAAAACCCTAGCGGAGATGGATTCGACAATATGCGCCTTGCACGCCGTCCAGATGTTCCTCCTGTCCGCCGTCCTCAAGCTCCTACTCCGATACGGAAATTGCAGAAGGTTTGAAGTCAATTCTATGTGAAAGTACTCCCCTTAAACTTTAACTTTGTTCAGCGAGCCCATCTACGCAAGGAGGAGCAAGCTAAGCGACGAGGGCCACTGCTGGACATTCCGGACTGTACGCAAGACGAGAAGGACACGTGTACTGTTTGTCTTCAGGTGCTGTCAAGTAGTAGCGCAAATAATCAGATTTGTTGGATTCAGTGTCCGACGTGCGAAGATTGGATGCACAACGAATGTATCAACAATGTGGTAGGGTTTGGAATCATAAGAATGTGTATGCATGTGCATTTACTTGATGTGGTGTGAATGTACATGCAATGTATATAATGGTACAAATGTCAAATTTGGTGATGAGAATAATATGTGATATGACATACAAATATAAGATGTAAACTTCTTCTTTACATAATGTATAAATTTAGTATGAGCACATGTGTTAGCGCCTCCTTCAGAGCATCCAGTGGTTCGCATGATTACACACACGCGACAACAAAGGATGACAGAAGGTACAGCATGTCAAAGGAAACATGAAAAAGAGGAAGTTATAATAAAGTACCGTCGTGGCATCCATTAAAGACATGTTATTCATATGGGAGAAAAACACACAATAAGAGTGACTACGCAGCCGTATAGCAGTCGCAGCACATAAATGGGAATCAATGTAAACATAAACGAAAGAAATCTTAAAAAAAAAAAACAACTTACGTGGCTCATACGTAAGATTGCAAAGACGTAATATTCAAAATCAGAAAACATTATTTTATATGCCGTAGATTCCTGCGCAAGTGTGTAGCCTGCGGACAACACAACATATTCCTAATAATAATATTGCCTAGTAGGAGCTTACGTTAGGTGCGAATTATATCAGACAAGGAGAAGACAGAGATTAATTACAGAAGTCGACCCAGGCGGAAGTGGATAGCGTCGAATATAATGCGACGTGTGTAATTTCACACAACACATAGGCACTTACGACATGACAACAGTGTTTTCTGGTTTTGATTTTTTTCTTTTCCTTTCATATCTTCCTCTGCTTGTCAGGTGAGTATTATTTCTCGACATTTCCCTCCCTAATTTGTTAGCTTGTTTGTCTCTTGCATGAATTTTGTGTATGTTTGCATAAGAGCTTCTTTTCTGTGGGTTTTTCTCAAATATACGTTATGTCCTCTAATGCGTGCTATGACATGCAATATGGTAATTCCATCGTTTTTCTTGTTCTTTATTTTTCTTTTCACATCTCTTGCTGTACCTTCTGCCATCCTTTGTTGTCGCATGTATATGATCGTGCGAACCATTGGATGCTCTGGAGGGGAGGCTTAAAGACATCACCCCACGAATCTGGAGTGGTAAGGATTTCCGGTGGAGTATTCGTATACGGGGTCGTAGATTATGGGGAGGAAGGTGATTTCGTTCAGTTCTTCCTAATTCCCGCAGAAAACGGCCCGGAAGATGCGGCTTCGAGCGTTCCCGCGCACTATTTTCTACAAGGAGTTCGATTGGACTGCATCAGCCTTGTGCACGAGCCGCATCTTCCGGGCCGTTTTTTTACGGCAATTAGGAAGAAATGGACGGAATCACCCCTCTCTTCATAATCTACTATTCCGTATACGAATACTCCACCTGAAATCGGTACCACCTTAAATTTGTGGGGTGATGCCTTTAAGCTTCCCCTCCAGAGCATTCAATGCTTCGCACGATCATATACATGCAAAAGGTTGGGCTTATTGGCAGAGAATGCTGGAAGGAACGGAGACACTGCACGCCTTGCTTGCGGTCATGATGTACCTTCGGTTGGGTGTCCTCAGGCGCTGACTACGATAAGGAAACTGCATAAGGTCTGAAACTAATCATATGTAAAAAGAAATTCTCTAAAGTATTTCTTTCGCGCGCCTACTTACACAAATCAGAGCAAGCTAAGTGAGAGCAAGACCTGGACATTCCGGACTGTAAGACGAGAGGGACGCGTGTGCTGTATGTTTTCGGATGCAGCCAATCAGTGGGAGCACAAAGCATCAAATTTGTTGGATTCAATGTCCAACATGCGAAGACTGGAAGTATACCGAATGTCAGCAACAACGTGTGCCCTCGCGACGGAGCAGAGTTGCAGAGAAGTGATGTGTAAGCATGCAAAAATGTACCCTTATTTATTTAATGTGTCAGTTCTGTGATTAAAGTTAAATGTGTACAAATTCAATAAATAGAAATTATTTATGAGTGTGATGTGATAACTCAGCAGCAGAGGTTGACTACGATGTGATAACAAAGCCTAGGCCTTGAGGGAGATATCAGACCAGAAACGTCACAACATACATCAAGCTTCCCCTCCAGAACATCCAGTGGTTCGCACGATCATATATATGCGACAACAAAGGATGGCAGAAGGTACAGCAAAAGATGTGATGAAAGAAAGGAAAAGTAAGGAAGAAGAGAAACGATGGAATTACTATATTGCATGTCATAGCACGGATTAGAGGACATGACGTATATTTGAGAAAAATCTATAGAAAAGAAGCTTTCATGCAAACATACACAAAATGCATGCAAAAGGCAAACAAGCTAACAAATTAGCGAGAGAAATATCGAGAAATAATTCTCTTCTGAGAAGCAGAGGAAGATATGACAGAGATAGAAATCAAAATCAGAAAATATCATTTTATCATGTCGTAAATACACGCGTGGTGTGTGTAGTTACACACTTATACATTATATTCCAGGCCATCTACTTCCGCCCAGGTCGCCTTCGATGCGTTTGTTATATGCAACGCCATAAACTCCCGTCCACTTTTATACGCCTGTGTCGACTTTGTGGCAACGGCAGGAGCTCGGGTCGCAGCACGGCAAAGGTATTCTCAGACTCGTCCCAATAGGAGCACGCATGAAGTTCCTATCCCGACGAACTAGTGAAATAATCTTGCAAGGAAGTGAAACAATAAAATATGAAATTAACAATTAGGGGCTTGTTTAATAGCGAAGATGGCCGAGGGGAAGTGAAAAGAAAACAGCATTATAAAACTCACACATTGCGGAAGTGGACTGCGTCGATGTAAACAGGAGCATTATAAAAGTCACACATTGTGCAACTGAACACATTGAAGTAGATGGCGTCGAATATATTGTTAGTTGTGTAGCTACACACATGGCGCAGGCCCTACGACATGACAAAATAATATTTTCTGATTTTGAGTACTACGAACTACAAATCTTCTTGGGCTCGACAAGTAAGATTTATTTCTCGTGGATCTTCTTAGTTAATTTGTCCATTTATTCGCTTTCAGTATGTTGTTTGTGTTCGTTTGCATATACGCTCTTTTCCATGGCTTTTTCCTCAAACATAAGTCATCCCCCTCAATGTACGCGATTATATCTGACATTGTAATTCCATCCATTTTTCTTCTTCTTTACACTTCGTTCCACATCGCTCATCCTTTGTTGTCGTATTTATATGAACATGCAAACCAATGGATGCTCTGGAGGGGAAGCTTGATGTGCGACTTTTCTATACGATACCTCCCTGAGGGCACTGCCGGTCTAGTGAAGCTTATATGTAAGCTCAGTCCTTGTTGGTGTTAGAAACCTCAAAGAAGACCTACTGGCACTACACTCTTCCTAATAAAGCACATGAGACTGGTGTGGTGCATGCCCCTATGCTTTGGCTTGCACTTGTTGTATGGATGTAAAAAGTGGGGTTAGCTGCGTCCATGCAGCTCTGTTGTACGCAGGAGCGGGTCAATCTAGTACCCTAATCTTTGTCTAGTTTATTGGCCCAATCTTCATATTTCTCTAGGACGTCGCTCGCAGCAAGATGCATTGTCGTTAGTAAGTAGAGAGACTGAAAATGTGCGAGATGGGCAGTATAGCGGTGATGGAGATGAAAAGATGATGGAAGTATTAGTGGAAGGCGATGTGGAGAACGAAGAAACTCGACGGATACAAAGGACCGCCACAGAGATATTTTCCAAAAAATGGAAATGGTTATTATACATAATTTTCGTCGCTTACTGTTCAACAACCAATAATATATGTTTATAATTGCTTCAGCTCGCGAGTCTCTCTTAAAGGCATCACCCCACGAATCTGAAGTGGTGCAGATTTCAGGTGGAGTATTCGTATACAGGATGGGAGACTACGGAGAGGGAGGTGATTCCGCCCATTTCTTCCTAATTGCCGTAAAAAACGGCCCGGAAGATGCGGCGCCGCACAAGACTGGCGCGCTCCAATCGAACCTCTTGTACAAAATGGTGCGCCAAAACGAATAAAGCCGTATCTTCCGGGCCGTTTTTTACGGCAATTAGGAAGAAATGGACAGAATCACCCCCCTCTCCGTAGTCTCCCATCCTGTATACGAATACTCCACCTGAAACCTGCACCACCTCAGATTCGTGGAGTGATGCCTTTAAAAGTGATGAGAAACCCAACGGAAGGCACGCGAATGGGTTTGGAGCAGGCGGAAAGCATGTTGAAGGAATTCCGTAAAATGATAGACGATTTGGCAGGAAATGTTGAAGAGAGCGAGAATAATGTTCGCCTGGCTCGCCGCCCAGAGGTACCTCCGGTCGGCCGTTCTCAAACGCTAACTCTTATACGGAAGCTGCATAAGGTTTGAATCCTGTGTGCAAGGAAATGTTCTAAAAAATTTGTTCAACGCGCACATCTGCGCAAAGAAGAACAGGCTAAACGAAAGCCAACGATGGATATCCCGGATTGCGCGCAAGACGAGAGGGACGCGTGTGCTGTATGCCTTCGTATGCAGCCAAGCACAAACAGTACAAACAATCAGATTTGTTGGATTCAATGTCCAACATGAAGATGCGAAGATTGCATGCATACTGAATGCATCAGCAACGTCGAGATGGTACCGACCTGGAAAGGAATGACGTCTAGGATGACGGAGATGTAGTCTTATTTATTTAATGTGATGTTATATAAATGTACGTTTAAATATGCACAAATCCAATAAATGGGAATCATACATAAGTGTACAAATTTGTCTTAAGCAGACGTTCGTATTCGCAGGTGCAATGTCCTAACAGAGCAGCAAAGATTGAGTATAACGTAATAACAAAGCCTAAACAAACACATGAGCTTCTCCGCCAGAGCATTCAATGGTTCGTATGTTCATATACATGCGACAACAAAGGATGAGCGATGTGAAACGAAGTGTAAAGAAGAGGAAAAATGGATGAAGTTACAGTATCATCGAGGAAGATGACTTATGTTTAAGCCATGAAAAAGAGCGTATATGCAAACGAACACAAACAAAAGGAGTAAATGGACAAATTAACTTAAGAAATCCACGAAAAATAAAACTTACTTGTCGAGCCCAAGAAGATTTGAAGTTCGTAGCACTCAAAATCAGAAAATATTATTTTGTCATGTCGTAGGGCGTGCACAATGTGTGTAGCTACACATCTAGCAATATATTCGACGCCATGTGTGACTTTTATATGCCTGTAAGAAAACATGTTATTTTTTCTAGGAATGATAGAATATTAGGAAGGAAAAGTGATGTTAGTCAATCAATTTAATTTTAACAAAGAAGACAAATTGGTTTAACGTGTTTTCTTCTGCAGTTTCGTGTCACAGAATAAATCAGTACTATTCACATTCGTTTTCTTCCCTCAGTTCCTGTGAATAACCTCTACAACAGATATACAACGAATACAATAAACAACAACACTCCCGCAAACCGTCATATAATCGATTGGTTTATATCTTAGGCGGTCATATATTAGGTTACTGATTCCAGAAACCATGCAACTAAGGGATTCACTTTTGCTTTCTCGTCAATCAACCGTAGATCCTCAAGTTACGGATAAAAAGCGTCCGGCGTTAATCAATCCGCTCGGGACGCTCCACTGCGTTCACTTCAATTCAGAATCGTTCCAAGTTTACGAAAGCTTGTTTGGCCAATAAAATGACTTGCGGGGGCTAACTGATGTATCAAGTTAATGTTTCTATCCTCCAAAAGGTAAGATAGGTCGAAACACTAGTCTATATGTGCACTTGAAGTTCTTCCAAATACAAGCGTATCGAAGGCGACCTGGGCGGAAGTAGATGGCGTGGAATATAATGTATAAGTGTGCAAGTACACAAACCACGCAGGCACTTACGACATGCTAAAATAATATTTTCTGATTTTGATTTTTATCTTTTTCATATCTTCCTCTGCTTGTTAGGTGAGTATTATTTGTCGACATTTCTCTCGCTAATTTGTAAGCTTGTTTGCCTTTTGCATGCATTTTGTGTATGTTTGCATGAAAGCTTCTTTTCTATACATTTTTCTCAAATATATGTCATGTCCTCTAATCCGTGCTATGACATGCAATATGGTAATTCCATCGTTTCTCTTCTTCCTTACTTTTCCTTTCTTTCATCACATCTTTTGCTGTACCTTCTGCCATCCTTTGTTGTCGCATATATATGATCGTGCGAACCACTGGATGTTCTGGAGGGGAAGCTTGATGTATGTTGTGACGTTTCTGTCTGATATCTCCCTCAAGGCCTAGGCTTTGTTATCACATCGTAGTCAACCTCTGCTGCTGAGTTATCACATCACACTCATAAATAATTTCTATTTATTGAATTTGTACACATTTAACTTTAATCACAGAACTGACACATTAAATAAATAAGGGTACATTTTTGCATGCTTACACATCACTTTTCTGCAACTCTGCTCCGTCGCGAGGGCACACGTCGTTGCTGACATTCGGTATGCTTCCAGTCTTCGCATGTTGGACATTGAATCCAACAAATTTGATGCTTTGTGCTCCCACTGATTGGCTGCATCCAAAGGCATACAGCACACGCGTCCCTCTCGTCTTGCGCACAGTCCGGAATGTCCAGGTCTTACTTTCTCTTGGCCTGCCTAACTTGGTTAAGAACAACCTCAGATATCTTGCTTGCAGTGTTACATGACCCAATGTTGTTCTTCCGGATGGCGGGGTATTAAGAGTCCTCGATTACCACCACTTGGCATGAGGTATAGGCTATTCTATTGAGGGATTCGCGTGGACACACCTATTCGCTCAAGAACAATATAAAGAAGAGTATCGTGCTAGTAATTCCTCCTAGAGGTTTCCAGCATCCACAAGGTTTGAGCTTACATTTAGGCTTCATTTAGCCGGCAGTGTCCTAAGGGAGGTATCAGACAGAAACGTCACAGCATACATTAAGCTTCCTCTCCAAAGCATCTAATGGCTCGCATTAGAGGACATAACGTATATTTGAGAAAAATCTAAAGAAGAGAAACTTCTATGCAAACGTACAAAATTGCATGCAAGAGACAAACGAGCTTACAAGTTAGCGAAAGAAATGTCGAGAAATAACACTCATCCGACAACCAGAGAAAGATATGAAAGAGAAAATATGAAAGAAAAAAAGAAATCAAAATCATAGAACATTATTTTGTCATGTCGTAAGTGCCTACGCGGTTTGCGTAGTTGCACACATAGCATTATATTCCACGCCATCCGCTTCCGCCCAGGTCGCCTTTTATAATCCATCCTTTCTAATCATGCTAATGTAACGGGTTTTTACTCAACTCATTGTGTAACAATGACACATAGCATGTAAGATTGAAGCGCCAGTGAAAAAAAAGAACTTCATTGTGCATACTACATAGAGATCTACGAATATATTCACAATTATAATACACTTTAAGATACAGAAATAACATTTTAAGCATACTTTTAACATTCTATATATATATACATATATATATATATATATATATATATATATATATATATATATATATATATATATATACATATATGGAATGTTGAAAGTATATATATATACATACATATATATATATAATACTATATACATAATATGTATAATATTATACATATTAGATATATATATAATATTATATATAATACATATATGATATTATACAGTTAGGTCAAAACTAAATGAAGCACGGTGCGTAAGCGGTTGCGCTCGAAGCGGCTCGATAGAGGCAGCGGTTGGAATCGAAGTGGGACCATCGCGAACTGCAGCAATGAATGCTGGTAACAGGAGTCATCACTTGAACACAACCGCTCCGCTATATGATCAGACGGAAATACATAGAGACAAACATGCAAATATACGACTAATGTGTGACTCGCAACTATAGCATTGTATTTGTAAGGATGGCACGATTTGCTGCCGCTTGCAATGTGACTATGTCGAGGCACAATTTTCATTAAAATTTCATCTTATTCCTTCGATATCTTTTCAAATACTACGAGTATAAGACAAATGTGCTCTGTTCCATAAGTAGACAAGATGAGAAATTGGTCGATCCATTACACAGCAGGAAAGAATTATAGTAACAAATATATAGATACCACTTCAGCATTTGCAAAATAAGAAGAACCCGTAGAAGGGAGCTGTTCGCCCAGTAGTGCGTAAGGAAGATAAACGAATTAAAATGAGTCACAACAGAAAGACTCGTCGAGTTATAAATAAGAAAGAACAAAAAGAAACGTGAGTCTCATTTCTGCTACACTGAAGTCAGAGCGACATGTAACATCGCTTCAGAAGGAAGCACCCATAACCGATGAATAACCGTCGTCGATATGACTTAATGTAGCGCACCGTAGATATTGATTGACAACAACATTCCATATGAAATAAAGAAGGAAATTTATGTCCAACAAAGTTGCAGTGGTGAATGCAAACCCTACGGGGAAAAATACGAATGTTTTTGCTTAGATTTCTGACATCTAGCTATTATATGTGTTTGACTGCATGGAAGAACCAATTGGTCTTCGTTGCCCATGAACCATTGAAAGCTTCGTCGAACACCTCCGAAAAGAAGTTCTTAGCTTCGGCAGTCATTCCACTGTGGAAAGCAACTCGTAGTGTACTCTGAAATCAAGTGACTATTGGCGCCAAATATTCAGAAAAGAATGAGAAAAAAAGCTCTTGCGCACTTTCAAGTGATCTAAATCAGCTTCCGTTGTCAGCTCGGGAAGTTCCATGGATTGCATCACTGTGAACAATGAGAGAAAAAGATCCCGTTCTTCCCATAACATCATGTAAGCGTCACAACATAATTTCTTAAATCTAAACCAATGTATCAAACAATACAATATATTAGGTTTATTAACGCTCTTTCCTATACTTTGTAACTTCGTGGCTGTCTTTTGACACTGGCCTCCCTTGTCCAATGACACAGAGAAAATGTTCTGTGAGCACAAACGGTACACGGTCTCGCTTGATGCCCAATTTCGTCTTGCCGTGGCCTAATATGTGACCAAAATCAATGTGGAACAGCTTCCCGTCGTGGGTCATCATTATGTTGTCGTTATGACGATCCTGAAAGAAAAATGGCGAGTCGCGACTTTGTAGGTATTCTCGGTCAAATGAAACTTCGAATAAACTTGACATGAAAGGTAAGAAAAGTAAACATGTAATTATCCATATTATCATTATTATTATTAATTATCATAAATAAATGTGTAGGGAATCTAGAACAGATCCTGGTTGAATGGTAATATTCACTCGATCGACAGTTGCAAATCAAATAAAAGTAAGAGTTCTATAGAATACTCACCATTATGCCCATAATAAAGGTAGCGACAGAGTATCCAACGCATGACATTAAGAATCGATCCACACATTCCATATATCTGAAACTTTCCGCAGATCTTATTTTTACGTAGAGTTCACTGGTAAGATAAGATTCCGGTAGTCACATTCAGTCTCTTACCCTCTTCCGTAAAATGATCCTCGTCATCTAAAACGCATATCCTCTTAATAAAAAAAGGAGAGAATCTGTTCCGCAACAAATGTAGTGATGAGATGTTATACGTCGCTTAATGAAAATGATAGGAGTAAAAAAAAAGCGGGCCAATTAAACTATGAATGTACAATTACAATTACAGTTGCTATACTATACTGTACAATTACTGTAATTGGAATGTAACGTTGCGCATACATAATAGTGAGTGCCTTCCACTTAGAAAGCTATAAAAATAAGCCAAAACAAGGCAGAAGTTTTTTCGTTTGACCAATCTTATGTATGCAAACTACTGGTTCTGCGAAAAGAAAGCATTGCATGGGGAAAACCAACTAACTTTTTTGTAGATCCAGCATGGTTTTTGATATATCGATTGATAAATGTAGTTTCCAGCGATTTAACCGCTGTACCAACTTTTCCACCTTCGGATTGTATTTCAAAAATGGTGGAGCAGTTCGGAACCACACCGATCATGCCATACTGAAAATTCAGCTTGTTAAGAAAAATGAGGGCAAAGAATGAAGATAAAGTGAGGAACAAAAAAATATACTTTCGTCCCCATTGGAAGTACAGGGTAGGGACTTAAGCAACAGTCCAGCTGATTCCGCTTCCAAATGCTGTCCATCACTTCTAGAACTTGTAGTACCAACATATCTTGACGAAGATCTTAAGAGAATCGCAATCAAAGACTAAATTCAAAGAAAAAAAACTCGAAAAGAAGAATCTACCATCTCCATTCTTGAAGATAATCTCGTAAGAGGGTAAATGATATTCCGATAGCGGGCTACGATTCTGCCAAGAAAGAAGAAGTGGCATTTTTGCGCTGCCTAGCACTCGACATTTGTCGATTCTGAAAAAAAAAACTACTTCGTTCAATTCAGAGTAGAATGTATCAGATTCTTCAAAAAAACAAAACTAGCCTCAGCTGACCAAGTGCGTGATTTGGGTCAAGGGGCGAATCGATTCTTTCCAAACTGGGGCAGTTGTTTCTTAATTCCTCTCGAAGGCGCTGCTTTGGAATTGTGAGCAATGAACAAAAATCTGCAGTTGAATCGCACCACTTACTTCAGTTGCAGCGTCTTTCTCCTTGTATCCCTTGATGAACACGCTCAACCTATGGAGAAGATCTACCATTTCAACCTAAAATATGCAATAGATTAGAAGCCACATAACAAAGTCTTCAAGGCCTTCAATACTTCCTTATCCTAGCACAATTCTGCAAGAAACACAAACAAAATTAGAAGCAGGACAGTTATGAAGGCCTAATAAAGCAATGATTTTAATTTCCCCTCGGAAGACACAGGGGCCATCGGAAGACTGTAAATCGTTGCTCATGCGAATATCGGTTAAGAGGTGCTGCCTGAAACATTTTCATAAAAGGGCTACTCACTTGTTTAACAACTGTGCGAATATGTTCGTCATTTCCCCGTAAATAAGCCTCGATTATTAAGGCAAAACGTTTGTACAACTCTGTTATGCTGCCGTCGGATTCTCTGAAACGACTATCTTTAGCAGATCAGATATGATGCTAACCAAAAATTGAGTTGAATTTTGAAAATACTAGATGATAGAGAAACACTTCTATGAAAATGTGTTGAGAGTAGTATAGCTTACTTAAGGTTGGCCAGTTCTGCCCTGAGTAGCCAAAACAACTTATGGCCAATGCGATAATCACACAATGCTTTCTTCAGGAGCAAACATGACAACGGAGAGTACGACCAAGCCTCGCATTTTAATGCCTAAAACGATGACGAGCCATTAGAAATACAATTTTTTCAATAATACTTTTGAAAAGACTACGAGTCTGCCAAAAACAAAGAAATCGGTTCCTCAGCAAATCGGCAGAGGTTGAAAAATGTGTGTATTAGTTGAATTCGTTTTTTGCCGTAACGTAGGACAGATCGTTTATTCTATTTTCTAACAAATTGATTGTTGCGTTCTATGATAGCTCAGTGTGTGAGAAAGTCGAGTCGAGTTGAAAAAGACCCAGCCCAGACTCTTTCACTATGCTCAGTAATAACTTCTACACAAACTTGTATGAATGGTAGAATAAACAGTGGAAAAGTTTGGTTATCCAGCAAGGTATCTAGCTGATTGACAGCAAAGCGACGAACGATAGGATCCATACACCTAAAGATGAAATTCATTTTTCACAAAGCTTGGCTTGAAAACCGAAACTAACTTCTTTCCGAGAATGCACAGAGCTGTCCCTACTGTTAGCCGGCCCCAACTCTCGAGCATCACGTAAAGTTCTGTGAAATGTTCTCGCTTTTTCCACGTCTCTCCCGCTTCGGCAATGATGAGTAATGCGTCTGGTAGATTTTGCGAAACGAAATGTCTATAAAAAAGATTCATAAGCACCTACAACAGTGGAAATACAAGGATAGCAAAGAAAATACAAAGAGCTAGCCCAGCGTTACTGGCACATCAAGGAGGAGGAGGATCAAAACGTAGACTACCGCCCGCTTTTCATAAATTTCCAACCCTTTACTGAATGCGCATCGAAGCTCCGCACGACATGCTTGAATAGATTATGAAAGTCACCACGGAAGTGCTTGAGAATTTAAGGACTGGAGCTTGAACCGAACGCATTGCACATAAGGTGATTGGTAGCGAACACCGGCTGCAGAAAAGCCACGGAGCGGATCCCCCGAAATCCGTTAATATGTTCAGCTAACAAGCTCGTTAAGAGTATAGAATCAAATCGATTTTCAACATAAAATGAAAACAATTACGAAAGTCTCTACACCAACTAAAACTAAAACTAAACCACTACCACTAAAAATGCATTCCTAATTCTTATTTTGGAACCATAAGTTGCGAATGAAGAGTTGATTAATACTGTGAAACCTGCTATAGCTTCCAGCCTGATGTTATATCGGGTAATTTTCACCAAGTTAGTGGACCCTGCTCCGGCGCCTTCAGAACTTCGTTTCAATATGCTCTATGAGAGTTTCAGAAAAAGAGTTAAAGAATATCAATCCAACACACACATCAAAAACACCCAATGAAGGTCAAGCTCAAGAAACAGCTGATTCCGTTGGAATTTCAACTGCATGGCCCACATCCAGACTTTATCGAGAGGTAGAGAAGTTTGCAGCGAATACCGCCTGACTTTCGTCCTAACATTCGTCGTCTATTAGAAAGCTTTTGACAACATGCGAGAGCAGCGTAGGCAAAATTCACACCTATGAGCAAGGCTGCGGACCAACTGATGAACCAACACTTTCGTGCTCATCATTCCTACTCGACACTTCTTTCACAGCTCTGTAACGCAGCGAAGATCTTTGATAAATTGAAAAAGGGACCCAACACTATTAAAATATCAAAGAAGTTAATTACTCTTCATTTAGCTGTTGAAAAATGTCGCCAAAAGTTTGGTCGACAATACTAATAAACGATACCGATAATAACAGCTTCACAGTAAGGCTTCCAGTTCCATCTTGAGAACAATACCCCACAATCCAATTGAATGCATATTGCAGTACAAGCGCAGAAGCAGAAAAACCGACGATAGATGAACCAGAAGAACGCTAGCGAGAGGAGCAGATGCAGTGGCGCCACGAACGGACCCAATGGGAGCTAAGCTGAATATGGTTCAAAGCTGTGAACCTTATCAACGTGATTTACGAAACCCATTAACATCCTGGATGATGACTGCAAGGGAAAGAAACGATTTAAAAATTGGAATAACGAAAACGATGCTTGACGGTCATTCCGACTTCTCTATCTACGTGCTCAGTACCTCTGGTTCCAGACGAAAAGTTCCTCTTCTGCCGAAACAACTCCACCTAGCAGTCTTTTCCTTAGTGTGTTGAGTATTCTCCTGACGCTGATGTCATCAGAAAGCTGAAAATTAAACTAAAGTGGCATATTTGCAGCAAGCGGCAAAAAGCAACAACATTACAATCTGCTCACAAGGATTCCATTTAAAGTGGCATGTGTCCTTAGCTTTTACAGCGTATCGTATATCCTTTACAGCAAAAAAAAAAAAAAGAACTCAGGCTCACCGCTTTGGGAGGTTTCTGAATTGAGTGGATGAATTTAACGAAAGGTGCGAACTGAGCGCTATCTGGCATGCGCACTTTCGGCGCCCGATACCGCGCCAGCTCGATTATAAGACGACAGTTTGATCCTGAAGAGGTTTTGAAATATTCCTCTCAATTGCATTCAGTGAAGCCTATCACCTTGCTTGTTATCGTTGTTTCCAACACGACCATGTGGAGGATATTGAGGCTCTCCACCCCATAGATTTAAAGTAACAACACCTTGAAGCAACTCTCCACGCCAGTCAATTAGCCGAATATTAGCCCAACCAAGAACACGATCTTCTGACTAAAATTTGGGATTTATGACCGTTAGATGAACACTGATGGAAGATAGAAAATACTGAACCTTTGTCTTCTTGACTTTAGTTTCCACTAAATGAACTGTTAGAACTGCTGCGGGTGGTAAATCTTTCATGTACAAATCAAACGGAATCATACCCTAGAAAAACTTATAAATTGGGAAAGAGTTATCTTGATTTGAAGCGACCATTCTCACCTCCACCCAACGAGGGTTGTGACTAGGTACCTTAGCAGAAGCTTTGTGTACCAACGAAGTTTTCCCGCAGTAAACGCTAAATTCGACGCTGATCTGCAAAAAAAGAAGATATAGCTATCCAAAAGGAAGTCTTTCAGATCTTGGTAAACAAAAAACAAACAAACAAACGAACAAAAAACCCAAGGTAGCAATGCACGCCGGCAGTGCAGAAAAAGCAAAAAAAAATAAACAAAACAACATGGAAAAGGAATCTGCGAAAAAAATAATGAACCAACCTGGGAATCCAAATCAGAAGTGCCCATGTTACTGCAACTCAATGGGCGCATTGAGAGGTTTTCATCCACGTCCCAAAGCGTGATGCACGTTTCACCAGTTTCATTCCCAGTTACACCGGGTGTTGTACTACTGCCCTTTGCATTCTGGCTAGCAAGACGGCTTTCTTCGGCCCGAACGTAGTTCGGCTACAACGAATTTCATTAACTGTAAGATAAGTCATAAGTCTTCAATCTACAATAAAATAATGAGCTATTATTTTAATATGTGGTACCTTGTGTATAGGTCTTGGCTTTGGGTAATCCACTAGTACGATTTCCTTTCTCCGCAATACGAATCGCGGGTTTCGGTAATTCTCGAAGGCGGAGCGCACATCCTAAGCTGCGAATTCAGCAGAAAGAAGTAGAAACATAACCCAAAGTCGATTGAGAACAAACGTACATTGTAAGTAATCAAAAGTTTGTCGCACTTCGTCAAAAAACTCTTCTGACCAACCAGTTGAAGCAAATATTCGCTCTCAGCTTCCTCAACCTCAAACAAGAACTATACACAATGCAGAGGAATGTTCTCTTCCGTTATTCAATGTATTCATTTTTGTTTAGCTATTCACTGCAAAATAGATATTATGAGCCAACAACGTGATATATAGAAAGACAGAAAAGATTAAAAGATCACCTTAATATGTTCTGAACGCTTCAAGTCTCGAACTACCTTAGCGACCAACGAGGTCGGTGTCATATCGGGCACAAAGTCCACAACTACTTTCGCCGCTCCATGATCTACACCAATCTTTTCGTCTTCGAATGTTCGGAAGAAAACTTGGTACGTCAAATTTGCAGCTGTAGTCACAATTACAACAATCTTGCTAAGTACGTACGCCCGTTACACAAGTGCACTTCGAACTCACATTTTATTTTTGCAATGAGTGAGTGTGGACAAGCTTGAACCACATCCAAAGCCAATGCCTCTGGGAATGCATAGTGGCTGTATCCTTCGTTTCCTGCAAAGGCAAGAAAAAAAAGTTGTCTCCTAAATCCCATAATTTTCCGGCACTCTTATATCTGTGAATTCTTTTTTCTCATCTTTTGGATGAAATGACTACTGTGTTAATACAGCAGTAGTCATTTCATCCCAAAGATATAGAAAAATATTGAACTGCAAAGAATATTGCAACTGCAGCCGGCAGTCATTTCACTACAGTGTTTTCAGATAAGGCGTGTTAGCAGTTAAGCATGTAAATTTCCAGATACCATGAATATTTCAGAAACAAGGTAATTCTCTAAGAAAAAATGTGATTGTGTGAGTGTGACGCTGGCGCTGAAAGTAGAATTAACGATTGCGAAAGCACTTGCTATAATTTCACAAATTCAGCATATGAATAATAGTAATGAACGATGATTCACAGCCGATAAGCTAAACATTGCTGAACTTTTAGTATGGTGGAAGATAATGGACAATTGTAGGAGGTGATCTGTCATAACACCTCTCGGACCCAAAATGCACAAACATCCACAGAAGAGTAGGCTTCGAGACCGCAGTGATACCACAACTTTTACTTTCCCAGTAATGCAGATTACTACTAAAACTTTGATTTCAGCAGAAAATATGACCTCTGCTATCAACAGCAGCACAAGTATCGTTGAATAATGCAGCACGACAAGCTTTCAATTCATCCGTAAGCCTTGATTCCAGTTCATCGAGTGGACATCCTAGCGCTTGCCCTGAAATATCGAAAAATAAGAGGAAGTATGAAAAAGAGAGCGAAGAGGAGAAAGAGATTCACCTATAACGTTAGCCAAGTCACGCTCATGGCGAAAACTTTCAGGTTCGAACAAAGATAACATTGGAAAAGGTTTCGTAAAGTCGATCTTCGATAGTAGTATTTCTTCATTGTAGAGTTCCTCAATTTCACAGGTAGATCTGCGTAATACACGAAAGACGTAATCCGTGTGCTTCATGGAGAACTGTGACACTGCCATTCTGCAACAAATCGCTCTTCTGAGCGATGTACTGGGAAAACAGGGGCGTCAACAGTATACCTCTTCAAACTTTCAAATAAATCGGTCTTTAAAGAGCTCAAACTATAGTCGAATCCACAACAAACAGTTACTTGCATCCAAGGCAATATAACCTAAAGGATCCACAATAAATTCATTAAGAGAGTAATTTTCAAGACAGAAAAAGTACCGTAATGAGTCGTCTCTCTCCGGAGCCGCCTAATTCAACACAACTGACGGGATCTGACGACGAAGAGCAAAGAAGGGACGGATTTGTATAGTTAACTTCAAAAAATGCCCTAAAACAGCGAGTTTTTAAAGTATATAATAATTAAACTGACAATGTCACAAAGTATGAAGACTTCAACTAAGCCAGTTGCTCACTTTTTCCTCTCTTCCCATTCCTCATACAACTCTTGGAGAGATTGGTGGACACACTCTATTCGGCTTAGTCGGTTTTCGGGGTGTTGACAAACTGGTGTCTCTTGTAGTGTTATTCCCATAAAGTCGCTTCGAGAACTTGACGGTCCAGGGACATCTTCTCCGAGGGTTTCGGTAGCAACCATGTCACTCATTCTTACAAATATCGGAATGATTATTTCTTCTCAAGTTTGCCAAAGTACCATATGTGAAAAACAAAAGCGAAAAAGAAAAAAAAAAACACCTCGATGTGAAACACTCTATTATGTAACCTGGTAGCTACTAATGAGAGCTGTACCTAAATCAAGATTCATGCCTAAGTTAGCAAGCGGTGTCTAATAACAGCAGGTTCAGAAAACATACTGTCCAGCTACAATTACACAGTCATCGACTGAAAACAGCATATGCAGTATATGCACATTTTTAAAGTGGCAACAGTTATGCACAAAATTACATGTAGGTTCAGTAATACAATATGACTTGCCCAATAAATGAGTAAAGCAAAATCTTACTATATCAACTTTTGAAGTAACCGCTTGGTTTGCCTTTTCAGAAAAAAAAAACAAGCTTTTGATGTAAACGCTTCATTGTATAAGGATCACCTCAAAATATGTTAGTGTCTTAGAAAAAATCAAAAGAAGCCTTGACTGTATACTCCCGTACTCAAAGAGAATCAGAAAAACAAAACTAAGAACATACTTCTTCAGCGAATTCTATTATTGAAAGGATAAATGTCTGTTAAGAGCGGGACGACCCCTGTGCCCCAGAGGGTCGTGGTAGCTGCGTGGCCGTATGCGTAGACGACGTCGCCGATGCCGATCTGCCCATATTGATTTTAAGCCCTTCACCAACCATCGTCGCGCGAACTAGCCGAATAGTCTCGTCCTTGTTAAATGTTGGCTAAAAAAAGTGGAAAAATAGCAACACGAGTTCACTAGTCTAAAGAAAGTCTGTCAGTTCTGTACCTGGTACAGAAATAAGTCCATAAGTATGTCAAAGCTTATTTCAGTGTATACGCAGAACACTGAAACTTGTTGCCTAAATGAGGTCCAAACAGAGAAACAATGTGTGCGCAGGAAGTGAGCCAAACGTCACCATCAAAACATAGTGAGCAGTACTGCTAGCCTAGAGGACAGTGCTCTCAAGTGCGTACGCTTCTTGGTTCGGTGCCTAAACCATGTCACTTTTTTACACTTTTTTCTATGTGTTTTTTTGTGTGTAATACGCGAACTTCATATCCGGACGGTATACAGCTCCTCTGCAATGAAACTTTGTGATGTGGTCCAATCAACAATGCTCAAATATTGCACCGTGAGATTTCGTTATGATGACTCTTTCCACCACGTGAAGCGGAACCATGGGGATAAGAAAGGGAACATGACAGGTATAGGTCACGGTTATGCTGTAGAATGTCCAAGACCGAAGAAAGAAATGAAATTGAAGGTTTGATCTTTAAGATGAGGTGGTGGGAATGAATAAGAACTAGAGGAGAATGGCAAACGGAGCAAATGCAGAAAAGATTTGCCTCTTTTTCTGTACGCCAAATAATACCGGAGAAGAAAGCCAGTTATTTCTGAGTTTTATATGAAAGAACTTAAATATGTTCGTAAGCTTTACGTATATGTTACTAGAAATGCTACACTGACCACTCTAACACACATATGTAAAGCGTGCGGAGACATTCCAGTTCTATTGCCTCCGATAATTCCGCTTCACGAGATGGAAGGGGTCAGTTGGCAGAACTTCATGGCACAATATTTCTTCTGCCATGAAGCTATTGTTAGTGTATTTTTCATTGAACATTATCTCTAGTAAGTTGGGCCGAGGCGTTTTATACCGTCCACATCCGTTTTTGGTAGAAGGAAATGCAAAAAAAAACGACATCATGGAGGAACTGAATAAAAGAGTGCACGCTTAAACTTAGCATAGTGTTCACGAAGACGCTACCATTGTCGGCTATATTCCTGATCGCATGTATCATTAACTATACCGCGTCGTTTGGGCCACTTCTAGCCCCTTGTTTCTTTATTTGGACCTCTTTTGGGCAACTAGTTTCCACACGCTGCAGATACACTGAACATAAGCTTTGGTTACGATCTCTGGATTACGAACTGATCTGACGCACCTCCCCGAAAACACAAAAGCTTCGCAAAAATACACTGAAAGGTCCGTAAAAGCTAATGTCACAAGTAATTTGAAGTGGTACTTTTTTCGCAACAATTACAATTGAAAATAAATATTGACACAATTAGGATGGATACCAACCTTGTCGGCTAAGTTTTCATTGTGTGCTCGATCTGAAGAATGCAAACTCTGTAGCAATAAATCGACGTACTTATTCAAATGAGTTATCTGTTTGCTGATCACATCTTGGCCTGGAAAAACATCGTAGGATATATCTGCCAGTAAGTGTATTGAATAAAGTGAGCATATATTTATATGAAGTGTTAACAAACTTCCTTCTTACATCACAAAACTTCTATAGCATTATCGCATAAGTAATTTAGAGGGGTGATTAACATTACGCAACCGTCAAAAGTCGTGCAAGAAGGTAACAACATAAAATTATAATAACAAGATGCAGAAGAATTGGGCCGCATTCACAAAACAAACTGTAGAAATCATTGATTTTGTAACATCGAACAGAGATTAAAAACGAATATACCTTTCTGATTCTTGTCCTGCTCTAGCATCATCTCCTCGGATTCCATTTCAGGATTTAACTTTGTACGTAAATAGTCAGGTACAACATCGTGATTCCAGGAATGAACGCGGTAAGATGTTAGCGCCTGCAATTTGCTGGAAATTCAAAGTTTCTTCTTAAAAAAAAAACAGACGTTTTGCATACACGTAAACCCTAAAGTGATTGAGCACAAACTAAGAATCAAGAGCCAATATACCATGGGCTCGTGTAAAATTTGAAAAATCGAAGTAGAAACTAAATATCACAATAATGACACCAAAAAAGAAAATCAAGTTAAAGACAGCCAAGTGAATATCGCTTACTTGAAGCTGCTGGTCTGGCTCAAGCTGCAATCGTTGTGGTACAAGCACGTGACTTCTTAAAAGTGCACCGTGATCTTCATGACCTTCAAGAAATGAACGCATTATAACGCATAAATATTGAGTGTATTTTCTATGATTCACCTGATTGAATAGCACTTTTCTTTAAAGCTCCCTGAAGCTGTGACATTGCAGCAGCCAATGATGAAAATTTATCCAACATATCAGGCCTACAACATTCATTTGAATATTGAATTACAAGTTGTTTTGTAGTAGCGACAAACGACATGAATCACGGTGCAGTTGTGTAACTGCGGCGCTCGAAGCGGCTCGAGAGAGGCAGCGGCTGGAATCGAAATGGGACCATTGCGAACTGCAGCAATGAACGGTAACAGGGGTACTCGTTCGAATTCAACCGCTCCACCGCACCGCTTACGCAAGTGAATCGTGCTTCATTTTGTTTTGACTCCACTGTATATAGGTGTGACAAGAACCAAAAAATTTGGATACCAGGGAACTTTCTCTTGCATATCAAGCATATACAACAATTCTTCTACTATTTTCTTGGCATCCATCGCTTTAACTTCCAAGTAAGAAATGGCAGTATTCATCTTAAAAAAAAACAGATGAAAATAAAGATTACATACTACATTATTACATACTAGATACATACATAAGCATACTGAAGAATTCAATGAACAAAAGAGAAAACTACCTTTTCTGGATCGCTTTGATAGTTTGATGCCTGTGGCAGAGGGAACGAAGGAGGAATGTTCATCCTGTGGTGATAATGAAAAAGAATCTAAGGATGAGTCTCGATATCCCACCCATCAAATATTCAGTCAATGTTAGACTTCAACATGAACGATAACTCGATGCAAGTACTGAATACTAGCGAAAACTTCACATTTAGAAACATATTTGAAGTCTTTATCAAACAATAGATTTAAAGAATGTGAAAAACAGAAAACCAACAAAGGTTCTAACCGCTAACAGAACAAAATAGAAAAAAAGTGCAACGTGAACCTGTCTAAACACTGTATGAAGAGAACAAGATTAAAGCGCCCATAAGGGTACCATGTAGCAGAAAGGATTGAAAATGCATATTCAAAAAGGTCTCAAAAACCGATCAAAATCAAAAATGAGATTCGGGCCTGATATTTCACTCACAAAGAACATAAATTAGGAACAACAAATCATAGATCACTTATTTTGACGCAGACTTTGCAACATCTTCTCTCGATGTTTATTGCGCTTCTGTTCTTCTTGCCTTATAAACTCTTCTTGATCGAACGAGATGGGAATAAGGTTGGAATATTGTGCAGCATTGATATTAAGCGCTGCAGCCGCGGCCTGAAATGTTTTTTGAAAAACAAATCTTAGAGAATGCAACCTGCAGAGGAAAATAGCGTAATTCATTTGTAACGAGCCAAGATTTGTCTTACATTGTATAATGTATATATAATATATATATATATATATATATAAAGAACGAGGATACAACTTCATCACCTGTTTAAGCGCTTCCTTTTCAATTAAATCTTGGTTCTCTCTGATCAGTTGATCCACTATAGCATTCGTAGTTGAGGAGTCACATTGGGGCTGATGTCTCGCAGTATCAGTCTCAGCTTAATTGAGAATTTTAAAGGACTTAGCACTATTTTATGGTAAGTCATTCTTTTTTTGCAAAGTTGCTCTGATACTAACTGTTTAAACGAGAATTCTGCCAATAAAAACAGCATTAACATTACTCATTGGAAATATAGGAATGTGCCTGTGCGCTTAAGCTCAGAATCGTTTGAGGTCCAAGAAAGCGTGTGCAGATGTCATGAGAGGGCAAGCCGATGAGTCAAGTCAGTGATTTTATCCTCCCAAAGGAAAGAAAATTAGGAAAAAAGGAGAAGAGAATTTGTAAACCTTGAGTCTGGGGAAGAGAATGATCTCCATTTAGCCATTCTTTGTAGAAATCCTCCGGTAAGGGAGTAGGAGCATCCTTATTAGGATATAAATATTCTGCTTGTCCATTCCTTCGCGATGGCATACGAGCCTCTGAAAAGAAACACCGTCTGCCTGTGTTCTGACTAGACAACACATTAAAACAACTATCAGTTTAAAAGAAATTTTAGAAGAAAAACCAGCGGATTTTTTTCTCACTTTGATCAAGCGACACGAGTGTACCAACTTAATGAGCAGTGGGAGCTTGGCTTTCGTGCAAACTGGTAAACGGCTATATCTTCAAAACTTCATTAAAGATCGAAACAGAAAAAATAAGTTCGGGTGAAATTAAAGTAAAAATCTTTACGAAAGCCATGTTCGCATCACAAACTGCCACATCGTGCATAAGTATGACTTCTCATCAGAAACAACGTGATTGATCAATCCTTATAAAAAAGCGGTGCTATATTGTGAAATTACAGAACGTCCACCGAGATTCTCCTACCTTTTGGGTTCAAAATAGTTCAGATATTGATTAAAACAGTGAGAACATAATGAACCAACAGAAAGAAAATATGAGAACAAGAATACTTGGTCGTTGTTGTGCGCGAGTGTACATACATAAATGAATGAAAAACCAAATCTCAGGTTGGAATATAGATCTGATTCATTTCCGAGCTCAGCACCTTTCAAGCGGAGAAGAATGATGACTGTGCATCATCACAGTGAGCAATCTCATTCGAATTCGTGATATCTTTGCTTACAAACGTAGAACTACTGTTTATCTGCACCCATCCATTTTTGGTTTTGCAAACTGCCAATCATAGATGCTATAATCGGAGCCGGCGCTCCGACCCCCTTCACTTTTGGACGGTTGGTGGAGGGATCTCCTTCACTTTTGGACAGTAGGCGAAAAGACCCCATTCACTTCTGTACGGTTGGCGAAGGGACCCCCTTCACTTGAACAGATGAGCTAGACCCCCTTCACCTGAGGAGAGTCCGCCTCCTCCCTATCACACCTATGCGTTTTGTTGAATATTCTGCGCCCCGTCTCAGAACACCGCGAAAAGAGGATGGATCTGTGTCTGATTTCAGGAGTCTAAGGCAGAGAAATAAGTAAAATTGGTGGAGACGGAGAAATCGTACCGTTTGACCGTGACTACCTCCTCTGCAAGAAGAACATACAAATCGTAGTTCATCTTATTTCAGAATAAATAGAAACGTTTACGATAATAGTTCAAATCAGTGATGCTAACACTATGTGATGACCCCTTAAGATGGAATCTTCTGCGTATGAAGTTATTTCCGAAAAAGCGACGCTAGCACATTTTTATTGTTGTGTGTGACTGGAAATTAAGATTCTTAACAACACTAAGCGTTAACTTTAACTTCCTCGTTTTCTTTCTTGTTTCCAGAAAAACAATGAAATCAGGACACTAGCAAGAGCAACAATGAAATCAGGACATCTTGACCACAGTTTTCCGGAAGGGCTCTGTTAACAGAAACGAGCAGCGCTTTGTGATGTTGAGTAGAGCATGATAATACCACACTATTAGGTAAACTACGCGATAATTTTAGGATGCGCAGATATCGAAGGTCATTAAATCCCATTTGTACGGAGTGAAGCATTAAGAACAATAAACCAAGCGAATGAAACAATTTCCAAAACAAGCTATAAAAGTACGTACATGAATGTAAAAAAAAAACAAACTAAGCGACCTAGCGTGACTCACACATGTTCAAGGGAAGGACCCAACTGACCCAGGTACATTTGCTCTTGAATGATGTAAGGCTCAAATTCTTTTGAATACGAAGCTGTAAACAGATCATTCCAGCTCTTGTAAAGACTTTATTAGTTCATTAGCTATGGTATGCTGCAGCATCTTCGATAGAATTTGGGGGAAAAATTGCCGCACTTTTGATAACTCTCTAACGGAATGTAAAACATTCAACATTCAACAGAGCTGATTTTGTTGAAGATATGGAGCGGAGACGTGGGACAATACTACGGAGCCAACATGAATGGGTACGGATAAATAATAGTAAAACATTTTATATCATGATGAGACATCAAGATATATTAGACTTATAGGAAAGAATTCATCCCTTGACAACGGAAAAAAGCAATCCTACTAGTAAAATGAGGTAGATTCCAGATTTTTTATAGCGCAAAGAAAATGTTCGGATACACCTTCTAAATGCAACCACTAAATGGACGCATAAATAAAAAAAAAGAAATGTGTAAGTTCTTGTGCTCAAATTCATAGATCATAGAAGATAATACAATACAATATACAAGACGAATAACTTAACTATTTACTTACCTAGTTCCCCAAAATGAAGTTGCGCTCAAATAAACACAACAGCGGGAAAAGGAAAAACTGTACCTATCTCTAGCACATATTCATAGGCTAATTTGCTGATGAGAAACCTCAGAAACACGTCAAAACTCTTTTGCTGTACAACAATAAAACGGATAAGGAATAACAAAAATTGGTCTCTTCTACCCAGTGTTAAAAAATTCATGTATGAAAAGCTCGATAGAAAAAGGCATGAAAATAGGGCTATATCACCTTGAAAAGAAAAAAACAAGGACTCCTTATAATCACAAGAACCTTAGAACTTCCTATTGAGAACATTAAACTCAGATTTGTATGAATCACATTATTGTCTCGAGTGAGGCTCGAACACTTTTTCCTTCAAAGCATGCGCAGTGCGCCAGAGAGCGTGTAGAAACCGACATTAGAAGCATACTACACAGCGTATTGGCGCAAAGCGCGAATGCGCGGTCAGTAAGAAATGCACCCAGAGGACAGGTCCTCTAGGCGGAAATATGACGACAGTTCACGGAGGCACTGGGCTCCGAACGATCACGAGTGGACAAACTCCGTTCTGATTTCCTCGCAATTTTCAAAAAATATGGAAATATCTTACTCGTAAGATTTGAGAATCTTCCTCTTACTATCAATGCATACATAAGCTTTTTCTTCTTTCTCTTCTCTTCTACTTCAGAGAAAATTGGAGACTTTTTTAACCGAACTTTAACATAAATGGCTTTTTTCGAAGAAAAAAGATATGATGAGAAATAAAGGTAAACATAATATAGTAGCTCACATATGATCTACTTTAGAACACGTGTTGGCTTGCAGTATTTTCGACAGTGTCACATTACATCCCCAATGATTGTAAAAACTTCAACGAGGTGCATCTATAAACTGACCGTATGAAAAAAGGACGAAATACTAGAATAGTCGAGGTTTGCGCCCGAAAACATCCAATATCCGAAAAGAAAAGAAATAAAGACAACTTTCAGTGGTTTTTTTTTTTCTGTAAGGATTGTCTTCGACGTCTATTTAGCTCTTTAGCACTGATAAAGTGTTTCATTGCACAAAAATGAATGATCCTGGATTATCTTGGAAGAAACATTTCTTTTCCGTGTTGCATTCGTAGGGTATTGTTTTAGTACACCATATAAAAGATAAAGGATAAATGTCAAATAGAATAAACAAAAAGAAAAGGTAGGAATAAATAACAAATATGGATTTAAAACGGATCAACGCCTCACAAAATTTTAGAGGTTTTTTCGGACCAAAAAATATTCACCGGTTTTTTTCAAACCTAGCTGATTCAACATTAGGTGCTGTTGGCCGATTGTTAGAATGTAGACTTTTTTTTCAAAACAAAACGTGTTCTTTTCAGAAGGGCCGCGTATACAAGTGTTATTGTTATTTGCTCGTGGTGGTCCTGCTATCACTAAATGCAATCAGGCACCTGACTATACGCCTTGGCAGCGTACGAGCTATATAACTAGTGAGTGTGTACGCAACTGTGAATAAGTTTATACTCCAGCGCGTTGCTCTATTCTGATTCTACCAGAGCTGAAAAGTGAAAGAAGGGGAAGGAACTACAAAAGGTTTTTTTTCTAAAATACTGATTTCAGGACAAAAAACAGCACAGAGATGTCTTGTTCGAAGCCTGTCAAAGCATGGAATTCCACACCATTTTTTCGCAGAAACTGTGCTTATTATATCTGTGTCCTTCAATCTAGATCCGTAAAAATTGCCAGTAATTCAATCAGTCTCTCATTCTGCAGTTTACAATAATTTGAGATAGTAGAAATAACAAGACCCGTATTTGTAGAAGATGAATCTAGTATGGCGAAACCCTTTTTTCCTGGAATCATCTCAGTATATCCAAAGCAGGGCAAAACGGCCAAAAACATGAGATACAAACTCCTTTCCTTCAAACTTCCGTTCCTATAGTCGCGCCAAAACGACATGAAACACGGTGCGGTTACGTACGTGGTTGCGCTCGAAGCGGCGCGGTGGAGCGTAGCGGTTAGGTCGATGGAGGTCCTTTGCTAGCATCGTTCATCGTTGCAACTCGCGATGACCGCTACGAGCACATCCGCCTGCTCCGAACTGCACCCTTTTTTATATCGTTTTAAGCCTACTACGTACGTCACGTGTTGTTAGCAAAATGCAGCAATCCTGGATGGTGTGACACTAGGTGGTTACTCCACAAAAGTTGCCCGAAAATTAGGATAAAAGTGCTGTTGTTCGGACGTTATCGGGGAATCTAAGATAGAAGTCATCAGGGGAATAGTGAAGAACAATATAACAAATAAGAACAAAAGCTCAGCGATTGAAGGAAATCTCAGCAACAGTGTTGGTGAGCAACAGATCCACATACAATGTTGGAGTAGAAAATCCATTTCAATCACATTCATAGTCAAACTCTGATTCGTTTGAAATGTTTATGAATGAAACAGACATTACTACAAAAACAATGCAAGCTATATACAAGATTTATTTATTTGCACATTACTATCACGTCGTACAATTAACCAGTTATTAAATTACACCAACTCACTGGTATCATTCATGCAGTAAAATGGTACATAAACAAGAGAAAAAATCAGTAAGTAGGCTCGACTTAAGGAATACACATTTCCACATGTTTTAAATCCACTTGTTTTTCATCAAGAAGTATGTAAAAATCGAAGTGAAACGAAACTAGATATCAGTCTTTTGTAGTATTGGTCATGACTGAGCCTTGTAGTAAGAACGAGTTTTTGTCAGTGAGAGAATGAAAATATAGTAGGGTCACAACGACATGAAGCACGGTGCAGTTGCGTAAGCGGCGCGGTGAAGAAAGCGGTTGAAGTCGAGATGGGAGCATCGCTAACTGCAGCGAAGAATTGTCCTACCAAGGGTCCTCCCTAGATTCTAATCGCTACGCTCCAAGGACTTCGAGCAGCAGCTTACGCAACTGCACCGTACTTCAAGTTGTTATGACCTTACTATAGCACAGCGATCTGAGTCAGAAGCTCTGGTGCGGAGACCTAATCCGACTAATCTCGACTATTTTTTGAAAACTGGGAACCCGAACCTTCCAAACTACAATGAAGCTGAATCTAAACATCTTCTTATTGTTTCTTTTTTGGGATCACATCTCGTTTTCACATTTTCACAAGTTTTAGAAGAGCATGAATCAGTTTTTTTAGAATATCGTTACGAGATATGCGCGTACGGAGTGACATAAATAAAATCATATGTTAATAAAGGAAACACAATAGATACATAATAAGTACAATAGAGTTATTACATTGGATGAAGTTTCCTGAACTTCGCAGCAAGTCGCTCGCCTATCAGTGAATTCTTGTTGAGTGAACTTCTTTCATCAAGAAGAGTACTGAAAACAAAGAAGTAGTGAGCGAAAAAAAAAGAAAAGAAAAAAGGAATTGTGGGCAAACACAAAGACAATCAGATTGGTATTGAAGAATCTCAGCTGTTAGTACGCGAAAACACGTGAAATTTCACCTCGTTTGCAGGAAGTGCGCTGGGTCTTTTGATAGTATACATGCCTGTATCAGCGTTTGTGCGAACAGATCCCGCTAAAACCGCAAGAGTCAGTAATTGTCTGGGGACTTGTCTCAATTTTTCATCTTCTACTTCCGAATTAAGACCTTTACCTGTGCGTTACTTCCACCAATCCGATAGATCTCGTGTCGTATCGGCAGCAATTTACCGGCAGCTTCATCGTACTGTGCTCTGCCAAAGTTTCTCATTCCTTCATACAATGGTATACCAACGTCGCGAGAGACCTTCGTGTTGTCTACGTCGGTATTTCTTTAATAAACAAAGGATGAAGTAGTGATATGGATTGCAGCTGTATATTTGCTAAATAAGAACGATATTAAGTTATGACAGCATATCTCGTAGGTCTATAAACGATCTCGCTACTTCTGGGAAACTCAATATATCATGCAATCATGCATGAAACAAGCAGCAAAATTTAGCAGCACAGCTATTTTCTAGCTGGAAGTGAAACATCACATTTGTTCAATTTCTTGACAACAAACTAACTCTGAGAACTCAACCAGGGAATCATAAAGACGACTCTCGTTTTCGGTTTCCTCTCGCCTCATCAGAGCGATTCCTGCAAAATAAGTAAAAGAAAATGTTACCCAGAAATGTTGCTATGCTCAAAGGAAACTTTATACCTAGATGCGCATCATTGAAGCAAGTTACGTGGTCCTCCAAATGCGTTGACATATTAGGGAGATCATGCCACCTTCAGTTAAAAATCTCATGAGAAAAGTCCTCGTTGAGCTATCTAGAAAACACACCTTTTTCCAACATCAACTCCTTCAAGCTCTAACCGCCACAGCATTGAAGCAGCATCGGCCGTATCCAACACAGATTGTTTACCACTGCAGGCTCGGCGGCACACTTCGCTACAAGAAAAACAAATAGGCAACTCTAAGAGGAATTGCACTCCGTGGAACTTCGAGTGGCGTACTTATCGAAAATTGTCAGCGGCGTCTCGTAGTCTCCCTTTTCAATGTAGAACAGTGCATTGTGCCAGTAATTATGTGTGGCAATAATCCATCCTGGCTGCAAATGGAGCGATTTACGATTCAATTCACACATGAACCAGCGTGTGAGGGAGGCACAATACGACATCACCATTCCTATGTCGGAGGTTGTGTGTCGGAGGAGCTTTTACGCAGGCAAAATTGTGGATTACGCAACGTTACGTACGCGGCGGCACATAAACAAGCATAGAGTCGGATCAAAGTCATGAACCTTTGTTCAGTAGCGCAAACGACTGCACTCGAAGCGGTCTGGTAGAGGGTGGCTGTTAGGATTGAGGAGCCTTTGCTGGCACCACTCATCGCTGCGGTCCGGTTCTGATGCTCCCACCACGATCCCAACCGCTCTCTCCTCAGCGTCGCTTCGAGTGCAGGCGTTTCCCCAACTGCACTTCATGTCGTTTTGACCCGACTATATATCAAAGGCACTGTATCAGGAAACTGACAATGTTGGGATCCCTGGCAAATAGAGTTCAGGTTGTCCATTACAAGTATGAGCGTGGCCACTTTCAATTCCTCCCAATTGTCAAAAAAAAAAAAACAGCTTGGGAACCACTTTAGTTCCTTCTTGGTAGGTTATAATGCGCCAAACTTGTTCATGCTCCGTATTCCTCAGCAGCACAATCATTTATTTTTTATTGGACACCTGAGAAGATTTCATTTACTATCGAACACCCACTCGTGGAAGCAGAGTGTGCGCCGGTGTGGCACGTTCTAACGTACCTCATAGGAACTAAGATCGTTTCATACTCGTTTTTCAGGACGATTGGGAAGAACTGAAAGGGTCCACGCTCATTTTCGTAATCTACCTTAGCCCCTAGATTTGGCGAAAGAGACTTCAACATCGTCAGTTTCTAAATGCCCTTCTTTTAACCGCTTTAAGTGATGTAAACGCCTTGTTTGCAACATTTTTCTTCTCTGAAGTCCTCCTTTGTAACAACAGCCACAAAGATGGTTAAGCTTACCCTCCAGTCATTCACAGTGCTTTCCATAAAGTTGATGCCTTCGTCGTTACGTCCCTGCATAACCATGCAGTGTGCACGTGCGTGTGTCGCCCAGCAATCAAACCGATTCAAATTCAGAGCCTGAAAATGAGTGCCTTGGGGTGCCAAGATAAGAAATCAGATAAGAAATTAGTATTCTGATCCGTCACAGAAAAATCCACGGAAATTCATCAAGTAGTGTTCGATAATATTCCTTCGATAATTATTTTCGATAATATTCTAGTATTCAATTTCGAACTTTCCTTTAAAGGACGGTATGGAAATGTGGTATGAAAATAGTTGAGAAAATATGTAGGATTAGATCATACTTTCACCGCCGCTTTTTCTGCTTCGTCGTATTGTTCACATTCCTCTAATCCGAACGCCCACATACCATGGAGATAGCTAAACAAAATATGCTAGGCCAACAAAATATAAAATAAACAAAGTATCCTTTAGGCTTATTTTAAAAGCTAACTAACAAAATAGCCCGAAATATCTGCTAACAAAATATCCTTCAGGCTTGTATCAAAATCCAAACCTGTAACAAGGCTCGGACCCGTTGTGTTTCGGCAAGACGGCCTGCACTGAATCCCTCTTTCCTTTGGCGTCACCCATAAAAAAATAGGCTTCATGAGCGAATTTGATTGCCATCAAGTCTGTCGGGTACTCGGTAAGGATTTCTTCCCACAAAGCTGAAGCTGCTCTCATTTTTCTGAAGCAGATGATTCGTGTTAGCCATGTCTTTTTGCATGCGAAATTATCAGAAAACCATACCCCTCTCCCCACAGAAGAACGGCTCTGGCGTGTTTTTGTTCCCTTGCGTTACCATATTCTCTAGCATCATCTTGTAGCTGCTCCAAACTTGTTTTTAGGGTTTCGTTAACCCTGCTGCAAGTACCAGTACCGAGGCTCTCTAAGCCGCATCGAAAAGCTCTCGGAAGCACTGAAAACAAATAGAACAGCTTCATTCTTTTGATTAAAAACATCTCCGATCTGTTGTTCTGTTATCCCATGTGATGCCTCGATACGAGAAAATGGAAATAAAGCGAAATGAAGCGTTAAAAATGCAGGTTTTTACCTGCTTTGGGGTCAGCTGCTTTCATTTTTTCTAGTGTCGAATGAAGCCCTCCAAGGAGATCGCAATCTGACCATGAGACAATTTGTCTCAGTGCTCCATCGAATAACTTTGCACATTCGTTGGACGGAGTAGACAATGTCAATCCAGCAGCATTCCATCCCTGGATGGCAGATTTCATTATTCTCAGATTTAAGAGAACATATTGCGGCGAAAAAGAAAAAGAACACAAATCTAAAGAATTTCTCTAAAAAGAGCAGTCCGACAGACTCTCACTTACTTGTTCTGTTCAGAGAAATAGTGAGGTTCCATAATATTTTCGAATGAAGTAGAAGTACTTTATAGCTGCGTCAAAACGACATGAAGCACGGACAGTTGCGTAAGCGGCTGCGTTCGAGGCGGCGCGATGGAGCGTAGCGGTTGGGATCGCGTAAGGATCCTCGCTACCGCCAACCATCTCTGCAGTTCGCCATGGTCCCATCTTGATTCCAGCCGCTGTCTCAACAGCGCCGCTTCGAGCGCAGCCACTTACGTAACTGTGCGTGCTTCATGTCGTTGGACAACTCTATTATCTCAACTCTATTAAGTTATTGGTCACTTCTACGAGGTACTCTCGACAATCATTGAACGATAATTCTACGAAGGACACCTATTCTCTTTGGTCCTGTCGTGATTAGCCGTTAATAAAGTTGTACGTAATTACGAAGAACAAGAGGGAACTGCTGCCTTCTTTTAAACAAAAATCTTGTTACTTTTGGCAGAATCCTAAACTTGGTCTATTGGTTGCGACTTGAGACATTCTCAAATAAGTGGAATCTACCACCCATTATTTAAAAAATGTTTTTGTTCTCCTTAGTTTTACGAAAAGTAGGAGCATAAAAGTTGTAAGCGAAAAATACACAAAATAGGTCTTTCAGAAGACCTAGAATACGACCGCATTCCTAACTAAGTTTCGTTACGTTTACCGATTACCTTGTGCAAGACACATGTTTCATAAAATCTTAGTCAAAATAGGCGTGATAAAATCTTCGAAATGAAGACTTGCACTGATTTTGTTGTTGTTTTTTAAGAAAAAAAGATTCTCCTGCCGAATTGGTCAAAAAAGTGCTGTCTGCTTCATGTTCAGGATTTGTCGATGATGTTGTCGTTGGAAGAAGGTCAGATGAGAAACTGTAGTCGGATCAGAACGACATGAAACATGATGCAGCTGCGCAGACGGCGGCCCTCGATGCGGCGGAGCGTAGCGCTTGGAATCTAGGCTGGACCCTTGCTGACATCATTCCTCGCTCACGATGGTCCCACCTCGATTCCAACCGCTAGTTCAGCCGCTTACACGACTGCCCAGTGCTTTATATCGTTTCGACGCGACTATATCTGGCTCATTTCAGCTATAGTTTTGCTGTCTTTTACAATTAACATATTATATCTGTCTCAATTTATCTTCAAGGTAATATTCTGTAGCTGATTCTGTGGCTTTGTTGAGAATTACAAAGGCCAAGGAGTGTTACCGCTGAGAAATTCCAAATAACAATGGGGAGAGGGTCGTTAAAAAGGCACCTACACCCATACAAAGAAGCAAATCTTATGTGTTTGTTATCTAAATTTGCGACATGTTGTAAAATCTGTTAGAAAAGCAGAATTAGACTTTATTAAATCGGAGAAGGAAGTGCATGAAAGTCGATGAATCGTCAGAATCGACATTCACTAAACCAGTTTCAGTAAATTCTAAGCCATTTTATTAGTGTTAAGTGTACTCTAAATTCCCAAGGAGGAAGTTTCTGTCTATGCTGTGAATATAAAGACCGAAAAAAAATCAATCCAAGAAAAAAGGTGGGAAGGGACAATCAGTTTATGGATTTGATTCTCGATTGGGAGAACATTAGTTCAAGGAATCGGAAAAGTAGGAAAGAAAGAGAAGAATATGAAGAGGGAACTGAAAAAAAAGAATAAAAGTGTAATAATGAAGGGAACGGATAAAAGCATGGCGGATTACCTCAAGGTCGCGGAGATTCTCCGCACACCATGCTGCCATGCCGGGTTCTGTAAAATCGATTTTGATCTGCTTGTTTAAATGACTCTAACGATGAACGACATAATGTTCAACAACGCTTTAAAGCAAACAATCGAGAATGTATCACTTGAGAGAGAAATGAAATGTAGCTATACAAAGTTACGGAAAAAGAGTTCACATTTGCTGCACAATAGGTTTATAATTTGTAGCGTTTAAGAAAATCCCCTCCTCATTTTGGCAGAATTTTATTGTTTCTTATGCAGTCATTCAATCCTACACCCTCTCAGGCGTATCCTTCTAAGCAGTATCGTACTAAAATCTTTGGTCTATGATTCATAGGTTTTTTATGATTGCGAAATAACATGGATAAAAATCATTCATATGTGGAACATAGTAACAGAAATCTTCGTTACTTTGAATAAAGGGAAGAATCCTTCCAA
The DNA here is from genome assembly GCF_031761385.1 of Necator americanus. Classification (NCBI taxonomy): domain Eukaryota; kingdom Metazoa; phylum Nematoda; class Chromadorea; order Rhabditida; family Ancylostomatidae; genus Necator; species Necator americanus. The sequence goes on along the minus strand of NC_087372.1, from coordinate 522,182 downwards.
AATTTTATTCTTGCTGAAGTCTAAATGTTTAACTCCGTCATATGTAGTTAATCGGTATTCATTTCAATACTCATTTCTTTGGGAAGGTGTTAAGGATGCAGGGCAAAACTGGTACTAGCACTGGTAGCTTCGTACTCACTTGGCTATACCGATTAGTAAAAATTCTAATTAGGATAACTCCACTTGGACTGCACAGCTAACGATTTCAATCGAGGAGATGGTCTCCCCTCGATTGAAATCGTTGGCTCCACCGTGCCCCTTCCAGAGCAGCTCACACAACTGCAACAGGGTCCAGACAACAAAATGTTTCCAGTTAGATAACTGCGTTACAGCGGAAAAATGGGTCTTGGTTGGATACGTTACTATCCAATAAAAATTCGTCCGCAGACAAGCGCATCATGCAATGGAAATGCGTTTCCACTCGTCTTAGCAGCACTGGAAATGTTTCTGCAACGAACGTCCAGCTACAGTAGCGAAGTGCCGTTCCACCGAGTTTGCGTCAGCAAAGTAACCAAATAATATTGAATAGCAGGATTGGAAAAAAAAAGATGTCGCCAATGGTTTCCCATCGTATTTATCCTCCTGAAGATAAATTTATTGGATACGGGCTCACGTCGTTTTGACGCGAGTTTGGTATGAAAACATCTCTAACACCACATTCACAAAAGCCACTAATGTCTTTACCGTTGTGGTATTTCCAAACTGTAATCTACTGTATAGGAGAAACGTTGTAAACCGAGTGCATCATGCAGCTATTAATCATGGACGCGTCAGCATGAAATGATTGATGGTGAACTGGATGTTTCATATACAAAAAAACATTACAGCATGCCAATCCTGCTTATGGATCCACATGTTCGCACTAACGACTAGACTATGCGCGGAAGCTGCCATTGGTTTGCTGCTGTAAGATTTGCTTTTGAGATCCGGATCGCTTCGTTACGTAGGCTGGAAGCGGCGCTATTTCCTGATTCACATGTGCCTAGTCGACTCATCCACTGTATAAATAAATGATTCCGGAGAAAAGAATAAAATTAAACCGTCGCTTAAAGGTAGCACACTACAAAATTAAGGGCGCTGGGTATCGGTGAGGATGAGAGGAGCACATACATAGGTCTACGAGCATAGTTCACGAGTATGAGCGCGATCACACGTCTGCCAGCGACTGAAAGAGACAGTGTCAGCAGGCCATTGATTGCACGCTCCATGACAAAGGTGCCGCACATGCATGCTCTCGCAGACATGGCCCGTTATTAGGAGCTTCGGAGGGGGATTTTATTTAAAATCTATCTAATTCCATCTAAAACCCGTTTTCCACACGGTTTTTCGGGACAATCATTGAGCATTATCGTGACGCTGGTGACCTACTTCCCTAAACATATCTATTATCCATAGAGAAATCCTAACGCTCTCACTTTGGTGGTATGCTGCTTTTTAGAAGTGTTGAGATACCAGCTCGTATGATGGAGATGCGCTGCATGCGTCATGCTACGCGTAGCATGCATTTTTCTACGTTGCGAGAAGCTGTTTGATAGTAAAGTTATTTCTAATGTAGATTTGTAAAAAGTGACACCTTTTTTGAGCGAGATGTGGAAATATCTTTGGATCTATATTGCAGCGACTTTAACTGACTTCCTCGATACAAAACGTTTGAAATGAGAATTCTTTGAAATGAGTTATATTCTATAATTCATACAAGAAATGGACTTTCAATGGAGTAGTAAACTCTTAAGATATGTAGCTACAATCCGAAATTTCGGTAGCCCATTAGTGTAGCGTTTTCGAAGAAAAAATGTTTCTACTCCTGGTTTAAAAAATGTACAGAGCCTTTGCTTTAGAGGGAAATGTTTCTATTCTTGCATTTTTTTCTTCTTCTACATTTGTTTTTAGCAATCATTTCACATATTTTTGTTGGAATTATGTTTCTAAAATTAAAATCCATTAACACATGCATGAAATGACTGACGACTGGGATGTTAAGAATATGAAAAACCAGTTTCGAAAAGAGAACTTGGCTTTTTATCTCCAAAACGTGAAAATCCAAAGAGTGAAAATGTGGAAGATTGCCTTGTGTTTTCTTTATTATTGCAATATTTCGTTTTTTAATCTTTTTTCTTAAGGAGTGCAGGTGCTTTGCTACTTCCTACATTTCCATTCACTGAGAGAGTCTCAGTTTCGTTTCCAGTTTTAACTTTTTGCCGCCGTACTCTACAATTAAAGCGAAACGAGAAACCTGAAAAGGGGAGAAATAAAAACGAAGACTGGAACAGATCGTTGTTTTCTCTAGAAACTTGCGATGAAGGGAATTTTTTAAGCGTTAATGTCGTCCAATCTAAAACCGGATCAAAGCTAAGAATAATCATATGAGACCTTAGAAGGGCATGTATATCATTTGAGTAGCACAAAGAGCTTGTGCTAAAAAATAGAAGATCATAGATGTAATGGGTGCGTAGGATTTCTCACCTGCAAAATTGTGCGAAAATGCCGAATGTTCGCAGAAACTCTCGACTTTTCTTTCTTTCATAAGGACTGTTACTGTCAAAGAAGTTCGCAAATATGGAATGATGTTCTGAATGTCAGCAGGCGAAAAAAGAAATACACTTAAGTGTCACCTTTAAGCGTTAAGGTTGTTCGTAATTGCATGATGTCAGATCTGCAGAACACACACCTTAGTCTCTTGAACTAGCTACAGTTACAATTCTTATGATGTAAATTAATTCTGATCCTGATTCCAGTACTCCTGTGTTCACCGCCGTCTAGGGCCGTTGTCGTTGCTATTTTGATGTCTTGCCAGCTTCCCTTCATTTATTTGCTGCTTGAAAACTTCGCTTCGTCGCTTCCAAGATGTTCTTTGCCACAATTTCCAACGCTCGTGACGGTCAGTCGTGGAGAGGGTGGAATCGCGATCATTTGATCACTCAAGATTTGTTTGCTGATTGAGCATCATCATGTCAAAAATATGTTACCATATCAGGGATTTTCTTGTAGATGACATCCGCTCGCAGTTTTTTAGTGCTTTCTTTTACAACAAAACAACATGAATAGGAGAAGTGAAAGAGAAAACTTGAGTTCAAGAAACGCCAAATTATTCCCCACAGAACAATCCTAAGAAGCCCTATAAACGCATCTATGTACGTATGTATGTATGTAAGTCTTTCAGTTATTCGTATATGAGATCACTAAGTGTTCCTTCTTCTGCTGAAGCCCTAAGTAGTACCCTCGGCAGTTTTATTTTTTTAAAATTTTCTTTTGATCACTGCTGTTTCTCGTTAGTTTCGTTCTGTTAGGAAAGAACAACTTTGTTCTGAAAGAGACAGAAGATGCAAAACGTAATTTCGAAGGATATGCGCAGAGTTTCAACAGCACCGGAGCGCGCGTCTTGCAGCTCCTGCGAGAATTGGCGAGTAACGCAACCTTAGTGTGCATCGACAGGTGCATCGCATTCCCAAGGAAGGTCGCTCTATTCGTAACTTCCTGCATTCCATCGTCTTTCCTTCCGGTATTCATTGACAACTGGAAATTCGCCTTTTTGCAATTGCTGCTAAGTCACTGTCCCTGATCAATGCTCATCAATTAGATGCACGCAAATATGTCCTGCCGGAAATGGTGGGAATCTGCGTGGAGCTCAATTCTTCTGGAAGTACTTCCACGGAAAGATAATGTTTGGGCTGTAGATCACGGCCAATGCCCCTAATTGTCTCGAAAAACAGCGTGGAAAACGGCGTTGACGATCGAGTTTCCCGTACGAAGCACCTAGCAACATGACACATCTCGAACATACGTGTACGCACGGTGTCTGCCAGCTAGCAAGAGAGACGAAGTCACCGATTGAACCCATCGACCATTGTCCCCATTGTCTGCTCGCTGGCGAGCGCGGGGCGTACTCCTGGGCTCGCAGATGTGAAACGTTGTTGAGTGCATCGCAGGAAAATTCGATCGCCAAGGCCGTTTCCTACGCCGTTCTCTAGGACAATAAGGAGAAATTGAGCGTGATCTTCCTCATACTTGTGATGTGCATCTGTCCCTATCTTTTCATGGAGAGATCCCAAAATCATCAATTCTGTGGTGCGATGCCTGTGAAGTTCGCAGTCTCGACGAACTTACCGGGATGAGAAGTATGTATTGAGTCCAGAAGCAAAGAACAATTTTTGAGTTCTTATGAATCCCACTGTATAAAGGGTAGCAGGTACATTTTTCAATCTAGACGTGATTAAAAAGATTTTTCTCCATGTTGTTCTTCCAGAGTCTGTGGTCACTCTCCCAAAATCCTTACTTATACATGCTCTAGCTAATAGTGCTAAGAGCTTAGCAGCTAAAGGAACTGAACTTCATAGTTTGCTCTTAATTACTTCAAAATACAATGATAGTAGTAGGAAATGCACGAATATATAAGGCCAATGATGTCAAAATTAATTAAAATTCGCCCCCGCGTACGTCCCTCGTACGTGGTTGCACCATATTCCGTTTGTCGGATAGGTGGTTCAACTGAGGGAAGAACAGGTGGCCTTCAACGATACAGTCTGGCCAATTCCAAGTGGAGCTTTGTGTAGTAGCGTGAGCGCTTGCTGCCATTGAACTGCAGATAGGAGGGAAGGTCCCACCCCGATCGCGCCACAGCTTCAAGCCTTTTTTACCGTTGTTGGATGTTGATTTCGTTAATGCAGTTTCTACATATTCATTACTTCTTCTAAGGGTCGTTTATTTGCCCGTCGACTCATCCGTTCACTCATCGTTTCATTCATCCATCTTTTTATCGATTAGTTCTCCTTGTCTGCAATTGGCATACGGTTCTCTTACGATTAGTGCAGAATTGTCTCTGGGTTCCCTTCTAGTTTTTATGGCGACCAATCACTAGTAGGATTGTTTGTATTTCAGTTTTTTACTGCAATATTTGAGTAAAATGTTGTTAGGGAAGAGGGCACTCACCACCGCTCTAATCGATCTGCACTCGAACTCCACTTAGAGCTCAAAAGTCGCTCTTAGTGCACAAAAACCGTCCTTAACTGTCAAATGGGGATTTCGGAGAAGCCATCTCTCATATCATTTCAGGTCCTTTTTATTGCCTTTGAAAGTTCTACATGGTTTGACTTAGCTATTCACCTCCGGTAACTTTGTGCAGAGAGTTTGTTGAATGTATCAACTTCCACTGATGAACTGTTGATTGATGAACTATCACTTTTTCAAATGGAAAAGCCATTTGACGGTTAAGAACGGTTTTTGTGCTCTGAGAGCGATTTTTGCAGCCTAATTGTTCAAATGTAGTTCGATTCGAGCAGTGTTAAGTGCCCACCTTCCCCCTACTCCTCCAAGCTACCTTTTCCCCGCAATATTTTTGTGGAACGAAGGAAATTTCCGTCTCCGAGTGCATCTCCATCCAATTTTATGATGACATTTGCTACACAAAACATTTCCGGTGATGACCGTGACACGCGTCACTGCAAAAAAAGGCACTTCGACGAGTAAAAAAGGACACTGATGGTGTTTTTCGTACGTCACCCTGTACAATTGTACTCAACAGCGGACAGTTTCAAGGAAGGAGAGCATCAGAAATATTCACCCAATCCCTTATCTCAGAATAAACACTCCCTGTTTTGATAGTTGGTCGGGAACTAGCAAATACTATGTTGTCAAAATCATCGTGGCCACTAATGTGAAGCGTTGATTTACCCGTCTGTGAATCTGCCATGAAATTCCACGTACGCCCACAGAGCATTCGGCTACTCATATTTGGGTAATCGAACTAGCACATTTCATCGAATGCTGCCCACTTAATGTGGTCTTGTTCCGTATTTCGCGGCAGAGGAAATGTTGGGAGAAAGTGTGCAATTGAATTTGCTAACCAGTATTTGAGATTGTCAGTGCCTTTCAAAAAGAAGCATACCCTTGCTCCCGTGTGCGCAGTAACGGGAATTAGACGAGAAGTCTTGTCGCAAAGGCATTGGTGCACTCTAATTATGGATATAAGATGTAGTCGGAAATATCATACAAAATATTTGAAAAAACAGATATAAAAATAAAAATAAGGAAACATAAAACTACAAGATATAAAATCATGGAATTAATTACTTATTAAATTAGAACTAATTACGGATATAAGATATATATCTAAATTATGGACATCTCGCCCGTTGTATGGAAGTAAAGGGAGGGGATTTTTATCGTCGAGAGTTCGACAGTTATTTTTAGTATTTTCTCTCTCAATTTCATTAATTTGGTCTAACCTTTAATAATCCAATATTTCCCATGGCAGCCTTACGGTTCCCTATCGCAAACCAGTCAGTCCATACGGTCTCCAGATGGTAAGATTAGAGACATAGTACACGATATGATTCAATATTGGGATGCTGAAAAGTTGCTGAACTTTTCAGACTGTTCTTTGTATAGTGGACTTCTGTGATGGTTGTTAGAGCTAATACACGTTGCCTTCTTTCAATAGTTCATTGTTATTTTAAGTACACATTAGCAGGGCGATCTAGTATTACTTACTCAAGTGCTTTTTTTGTACAACGATTCATCATATTATGATCTTTGCAGGAAACTATAAACAGTGAACTCAATTAATTTAATTTATCACTTTTTCAGTGTTGACTCAATGCTGCACTAGCGGGAAAATCTTATTGCGTTCCTTCTTAAATTTCTCTCTACATATTGTCATGAAAAATAGAACAATAGAAAAATCTACTAGCTCAGATCTAAATTTTATTAGAAAAAGAATTCAATGAAACACAAGTGAAGAAATTTTCTCTTTTGCTGATGGACATAAGGGACTTTTGTAGGAATGCCTGAAAATAAAAAAAAAGCCCTTTGTCACTGTATGTGCAAGTAAGTGCACGTAAGTAAGTATCCTTTGTTGTCCTTTTTGGTTACGGTGAATGAATTTACTCAACTCAGCGACCAACGCTAAAAATCAGCAAAATCTTATGGTTGTGTACCGGTCCTGTCTTCTTCTGGAATATCATTAACATATCCTCACCTTAGAATGAACCCTTAGAATTTTATGCTACAACTTAGATTCTCCAGGTCTCCTCTGACATGGATTTGGCGTCAACCACACTTTTCACTATTTCCGTTTTTTTACCAAAAGAATATTATTTTTACAACTCTTTGTAGAGTCGACGTATTCACTTAACTAAATATATGCTTTATTCGGTGAGATTTTACTTATCAAGAGTGCCTGTGTTTCAATATGCGACGTATGGTGCATTTTTTTAAAACTTTTAACGGATATTAAGGAAAAAAACGGCTAATAGTACGTCGGACAATCACTTTTTGCGATGTTGGGCTGAACGCTGCAATCGCTGAAACGGTTCTAGTGATGCTGTTTCCTTTCAATCAGCAAGAAAGTCAGGAAAGAAAAGTTGCCCTCGACAATTTAAGACGGTGAAAATTGCACTACGAACAAGTGTTGTTTAACCTTTATGCCGATTCAGACAACTTGATTGCAGATCTAGCGAAGAGACGTGGAAATGTTTTCACGGACAAATAAAAGTGAGAGTAGGAACTAAGATTTTTTTCGCGCTAAGAACTAAGATGGGCGTAGAGATCTAAGCGATATGAAAGTAAACACCAGGAAGACGAGCTTTCTTCGTTTTTTTAGAATATAATGTAGTTTTGAAGGGATATTCTCGGATATGGTGGGGATAACGATATGCATGAGACCCACCCAAAACCTTTGTTTCAGCCTTCCCGTAGCTTACATCAAATTGTAACGTCACCATGGATATCTTAGTATGAGTTAAGTTAGTAAGATTACGTAGCGTACGGATACATTTCTTACTTCTTGCGTCAAATTTCACAAAAAAAAAACGCTAAGATTGATTAGAGTTATGTTTTAGTTGATAATTAGATGTTAATTACCCTATAACTTGATTGTATGCGACAGTTGCAGTTTCGTTATTTTCCGGAGAAAGCTATGCGGATCCACCCAATCGGTCCATTTTTGAGATTTTCGCTGATGTAGACAGAATATGAGCAATAAATATCGGAAGGAACAATTCATGGCTTTTCGATTCGTTAGTGAAATCCTTTTTATTCATGTTACACTTTGCTAGAAATTGAAATCTTTGCGGAATGATAATTCAATCGCTAGAAATTTGTTCTTGCGGAGGACCGCGCTCGCAAAAATCGGTCACATGCGATCATCATTTGCATGTATGCCCAATAGGGCATACCTAATGTGTCTAAGTACAGTTCAACATTTGATAAAAAGAGGCAGCAAATCAATAGAACTCGTTGGAGTTCGAAGTCCTAGAAGTTATTTTGAAGTGTATCCACAGAATTTATGTTGTGGTGATAAGCACTGTTGCGAGAATTAAGACCTCATTTTGATGAGTTCTGCAGTAATTACGACTTATAATAACAGCCTCTAGGATATTTTCGGCAATTCTAAACTTTCTGGAAATCATTCACTGGCTAAACGTACAGAATGAATCCAATCTCTCTTATTCACTTTGCTGCACCCAATTCGTTTCTTTTCCTCCAATTTATAATGTACATTTATGTTTTCGTTGCTTTACTGGAACCAACGCGACGTAGTAATGCACACAAAATTGAAAAGTACGTGCCGACCTCTAAAGAACTTCATCATTTCGTGAACTATCGAAAATGTTCATAGCAGATAGTAGAACCAGAAAAATAGCTCACTTCCGGAATTTTCGCGGCATAAACTGAACTTTGGATCTAATGAGAGATGCAGACGGCTGCAGTGTATTCCCCCAATGTTCAGGCTCAGAAAACATGAGAATGAAAAGTAGACGTAGAGGATAATGAGAAAAGAGGTTAATGTGATCGGTCTGCGTTCGTTTTGGTATAGGAAGAAAACATGTAGGCGTTGAATAGATAATGAGATGAACATTTATGGATACTTTACTATTATAGTAACAGACCCGGGAAAGCTCCGTTCCATGAGGACACTCGGAAAGTCCTTCAGGTCTGTTGCTGTAGTTGCTGGTGGGCAACTATATGATTCCGTGATCTGACAATCAAAATGGTCCATAGTCGCGTTGTGGAACCAATTCGGACAACTCTCGCAACTAAGGGCGTTTTAAGCTTTACATAGCAGAAAATATTCATCCTTCTATTAGAGGAATTAACTACATAAATGTACATGCCACTTATAGTGCTATAGAATATATATATATATATATATATTCTACAGTATATTCCGCATACATATCTTATCGAATGTACCGATCAGTACCAAACATCGCCTGTATACATTTTAGGATCTTTTCCAGATTGTAAACCAATTTTTTGCCGAAACAACATTGATCATTTTATCGATCATGTCAATATCCTTGAATTTGATGTGCATTTCCTCTGAAAGCAACGGGAACTCGTCAACCAGGACATTTTTATTACAAATGATAACCTTTTCAAGCGAAAATGTCAAATTTATCGACATATTAGTTTTTTTCCTTTGTTTTCCTAGGTCTAGTGAACTTTGAAGTATGTTAGTATGTCTAAAAAAATTAGCGGTGCTGGCACTTTTTTGGAAAGCGATTATCCCTGTATAGGTACGGCTGATCTCTTATATTTCTTGTTTTCAAGCCGCGCTTCTTCAATATGCGACGAGAAAACCAAAATCTGCTTGAAAGGTCATGCGAAGGAAGTCTTTGAGGACTTCTCTCAACTCGTTTTCGGCTTTCACTAGGAGAAAGTGAGGGAAAAAACAAGACCAGTTTGCTTTTTCACCCGGGACAGCTTCAGCTAAATCGAACGTGTGTGAAATGTTCTTGCTATTTCCTATTTTTTTGGACTTCTGCTTCCGCTCTGACAGAGACGTCAGAAACGACGTATGACATGACCGATAAATCGTCACCCATCTTTTCCAGAAAGTATTGCAGTTTTTTATGGGCAAGGTGGTGTGAAGGTTATCAAAAGATGCGGGCTGATGACGTACGCGCAGTGAACGCCTCCACGTAGAGTCGAGTCCACATGATGTGAGGTCCGACTCCGCCCTTCTCCGGTAGATGTACCGAATGCCGCAACCGCGCGCGCTCTGCACTTTGCTGCTACTACTGCTCGGTTCTATGAAATTAGTTAGGTGAGTTGTCAAGGCTTATATCTTATCCGCTCTACTCCCGTCATTTGCAGTTGCGATGTAGTGTTATTGGGCTTTCTTTTTTCCCTGCGTTGCCGAAATGCCGAGGGATCTCAAAGTCAGTTTGGCAGCGTTGAGGAACGGTTGCGAAAATTTCTATGAACTTAACTGAACTATTTCATTACTGTCATGGACAATTTACAACGAACTGCAGTTCTGCAATACATCATTCCATCATTAGCATATCAAGCACGATACCTTAGAAAATGACTTTTGTTTGCCAGTTCTCAAAATGTGTGGGATGCAGCACTTCAAAAACAATGGACTCCATCATATGCGTAGTTCTGTAGGACAGAGTCTAACGATTTTTTTTTCAAAAACTTTCTACGTCTCCATCATTTAACCGATGCTCCATTTTAAATGTTACCCAAATTCACTTAATGCTGACAGCAGGTGGTGCCATCAAGGCTACATGACTGGGGATCTGCTATCCGGGCTATTGGTTGTGTTATCCACATTAATCCTTACATATCCTGCGTTTTTGAGTTGGTTTTAGGGAATTTCCGTTTTACGCTTTTGGTGGCACTGATGCTACAGAGTTTATGAGAATGATCGTACTGTGCGACCACGATATCTTGCACTTCGAGCTCACGGAGAAGGTTAGCCATAATAATCCAGTTCACTACCAGCCAGAACTTATATGACAAAAATTGTAGTTCCAAATGTCCAGAATTGGCTGTACTTTTGCCATCCATCTTCGTTTTGCTCAGATATATCCACATAAAAACTAAACAGATCACTTTCCACGCTGACAGTTCTCTATTATAACCCATGGGCATACTGCAGAACCGTTTTATCAATCATGAACGGTTCAGTATAAGAAAAAGATAGGGACAAAGAATAGCAGAGAAATGTGCTACGCCATGAGGACTAGTACAGAATTCTACAGTTCAGATGGTATGCGCAGCATCTCCCAGATAACAACAGCTTTCCAAAAAATTCAAAATGACTCATCGGATAGCTAAAGTCTCGATTGGAAATATTTGTCGGCATAGATGTAATAGAAAAAACCACCTTCACATGGTTATATGGATTACGGTGATTTTCTAAAACACACGCTAGGGGGATATCTAAGCCAGGTTCACATCCGAGCAACGCTAAATCTTCTAGCAGCGTTAAGCGGAGGATTATTCGAAGTACGTTACTTGAAGCGTGTTTTTTTTTACTGGCTAGTATAATTGGGTCAAAGCAAAGTGAAGCCTGATGGGGTTTCGTGAGCAGTTGCGCACGAGGCGATGTCGACTTGTGATCGGGTGAGACTTTCGCTAGCTCCACTCTCCTGTGCAGTCCGAGTTCAACTAGCGATGTTCCCACCTCGGAACAGAATCGCTACCTTCATCGCGTCACTTCCAGCGCAGACGCTTACGCAAGTGCACCAAACACGATGTCGTTTTGACCCGACTGTACAGTAGTATTCAATAAATTGGATGGATGAGCTAAATTTGCAATTCGAGAGTTTCGTTGCGGTTAAAAGTAGGTGAACTTTGATCACTTCCTAACGCTCAAGATTTGGACAAGACAAGATGAAATCCCACGAACTTTTTTCGCGCCTTGAGGCATATATCACTTAAGTGTTGTTGTGCATCCAGGACTGAGCAAAACGTAAACCGACTGTAGGAAACCAGTTTATAGAAACAACTATAACATATAAGTATGAAAAATCATTGGGTGATGAAATTGCTGGAAAAGGTCAATTTTGAATCTTCCCTAATATTTAAAACTGGTTAACGATGCTTGCCGACCGTGAATCGCATCGGTATTCCAAGAATTACTCTTTAAATTCAACTAATATCTCTGAAAAGGAGAACTTTAACATCAATCCACAGCTTTGGGAAGTGGATTTCTGAAAGAACCTTACTTGTTTGGAAAAGATGTTTTGCAGTTGACAATAGAAAGATTCATTTAGAGATTGATTTTATTTTTTTTTTCCAATTTCTTCTAAGTTGGTCCAAGATACGTAATCACTAAGCGTGACTGTCATTACCCATGGTCCTTCGATAATCTTCTGGAAACATGATGAAAGATGGGTCTACCATCTATAATAACTATCCTTCCTACTATTAAGCTGGACAGAAAGTCTTGTCACCATTTGTCATTTTTCTGCCTTATTTTTTTCAAAACTCATCTTACAATAGAAATTAATCAAGAATATACTCACCATTATTAATTACAACAGTGTCCCAACTAAGGGCAGGTCAGCGATCCCTTTCTCCCAGAACTGGGGAGTCTGGGAGTCGAAGAAGTCGCTGACCGCCTGTTCAACTTCTTCGAACTTGGTGAAGATTTTCTTAGCTAAGGGGATGGGCACCGTATCCTAAGCCTAACTTCTCCAGTTTCCCAAAAGTCTCCTTAGCTACATGGGGCCTAGCGTTATCGTGGAAAAGGTGAACCGAAACTCATCTCAGCCGTTTTTTTTCGAACGGAAGATGCGAGCTTCTGGAGCTGACTATCGTATATGGAACCGGTGGCGGTGTGACCTTGTGGGAGCAGCTTATAAAACAGCATCCTCCTCGAATCCCAGAATCAGCAAAGGAGACACTTCTCGGGGAGGAGATCCGATTTGGCTTGCGTCGGCGGGTTTTCTCCTCGAAGGAGCAACACGGTACGGTGCGCGTCGCAGTCATAGAGGACCCAAATCTCATCTCCAGCAATAAGATCTTCGAGAAACTCCTTTCGACGCGAGCGAAGAAGGAGAGATTGGATACATGGATAAACCGGGTACTATCCCTCAAAGAAGGAGAGGTGTGAGGGATCCATCGAGCCAGCACTTTTCTGCAGCCGAGAGCCTGGAGGCAACTGACATTTGTTGAACAGCTACACCCGAGTCTCGTCGCAAGACTGTGGGTGTTGACCTCCGGATCCTCTTTGACAGCGTCGAGAATGGTGGAGTCTTCGACAGAGTAGGGGTTTCCCGACCTGGGCTTGTCTTTGAAGTCAGTGCCTCCGCATGCGAAGTAAACAAACCAGCGCTTGACAGTTCCGATCGTAGTGGAGCCCTCGCCCAATCTGCTGTTGATGGTCCGGGCTGCTGCCGTTGCTTCAATGCCGCCACACCATTCATAGAAGACAATAACCCGAAGTTGCTCTTGCGTAGTTGACATTGTGATTAAAGTTAAGGACGGCCACCGGCTATATATACCTATTGTCGAGAAGCCAAAAATGGAAAGCTCTGGAAATTTCGAAAACGGGTGACAAGACTTTCTGTTCGGACTAATATAAACAAATGCTACGAAGAAATCTACATAACAGCATACAACGTGTCGCATCGAAGTGACGCATCACGCCCTCGGCGAAGGCGTGGACTACGTCTTCTCCCCCAAGAGCGACAAGCTTATCGAAGCTCTTTCCTTCTTGTTTTTTTTCCACAGAATTTCATTTTTTTCTGTGAATTATTCCACAAATAGGATTAGGTAATCTTAGCATATTAGTTTTTTTTATTAGTGAGAATTGAATTTGTCGCCCATTTTCCCTTCAATCAATAGTACAATTCGTTCGGAAACGATGGTTCGAAATCCTGAAGAAGTCTACAGAAAAGGCTCCTACTGATCCTCGAAATTCATCAACCAAGAATGGTTGCAACAATTGTGTTTTTTACTGCGAGAGATCATCACATCTTGAAAATCGCACTCTAACCGCTTCATTGTCACAGCAGCGTTATTACGGAAAAAAAAACTTAAGCAGTATCCTTCTCGACGCTTTGGTCCCGACACGAACTTCTATGTCGTTATCAGGGCCAGCAGGGGGTTTTCCCACAAGGGGTCTGGGGTCTCGAGGGATGGTGGAAGTACGCAGGAGAAATCGTAAGGGTGGAGGACAAATAGGAGGAGGATCTATTACTTATTATCGAAGCACTGACCCAAGGTAGTGTGGAACTTGACGGGATAAACGTAGCATTGCTCCAGTCATCCTCTATTTAGGCCTCTGAAGACGGCGAAAAAGCCGAAACGTCAGGCAAATAAAGAGTTCCATCTAAAAACCTCGCAGGCACACTATTACAAAACATTACTTATTATATTATTTTGCTTTTGTTTTAATATGTTCATCAATTTCCTTATCCGTTTTTTTTTACTTTTATACATTGTATTGAATTTCTAATCACTATTTGACTGGTTATATTGGAGAAAGGGAAGATGGCTTGAGACGTGTGAGGTAGTTTTTGGTGGCGGCTACACCAAATTAGTCGGAATGAAACGGAATGAATGAAATTACACTAGTTGTCTTATTTTTTAATTAATTTGGGAAATAATTAATGAAAAGTGCTATGAGGGGAAAGAGAAATCCACTTCTGGCTTATAAAAGTAAACGTTCTTCAATAAATTCTAAGCTATAAAAACAAAATTAATGAATTTAAAGCAAAGCCTAAATCAAATTCTGTTTTGACATACCGTGCGGGCAATTCTATGTGGATTTTGGATTAGATTTATTCGTAATATCTAAGAATTTCTCGACGCGGTGGCTATTAGGGAAATAAACGATCGCTAAACGCAAGAGTTTCCATTCAGAGAAGAATCTCAATCCATTTATTACATTGAAGGACAAAGTGTTTCCATTGCTCAGTTCAGAATTGTAGAGGTTAATAAAAAGTACCTAGAAGCTACACAGAGTCTGAGGGTTTGCAGGGGATGCACTAGTGTCAATGTCAACAGCCTCTTACACAAGTCTGATGCCAGATTATAGACCCCGGAGGGAAGAAGGGACTGATTGGCATGGGACGACGTTGAATTACCGACCGCGCAGTTGGAGAGCAGCCCTGCATTGTACCCACCCACCGCATAGTATTACTTTCTGAAGAGAGCACGTAAGAAATGCAAGGTGACCACGAGAGTACAGTTCTGAAAGTGAGAAGAGATGGCGTTTGCACTCTAGGGAATTGTTTGTTCCTTTTTCTTCCTAATGTGGAAAATGAGAACTCGAGTTGTTGAGTAAAGATACAGATGAGTGAATGATGGAATGAGGGAACTGGATAGGGTGAATAGACGTATGGTAGGGCATATGGTGCTTCTCGACGAGAACAATCAATGAATGATGTAGGCACAGTGTAAGCGGAAGTCATTAATAGTACGCAGTATTAAACAAGTAGAGATGAGTAATATGTAATAGATACTGAAGCAAACTACATTACACATGTGGGAACCGCTAGTTTTACCAATAAATAGTTGATTATAAGCGTATTTATCCGTGAAAAGATTGATTTCAGAGGCTACTGCAACGTGCTAGATCACCAGGCATGCGATGAGTTATGCAAGGTAAGCTGGCCATTACTATCTGACGATCTATTTATCTATCTATATCTATTTATCTTCACATTTCTATAGGTTGACAATTACTGGTATGGCCACTGTACAGCTTGGGATGGAAAGAATTTTAGGCGAGCTCATTCGATGCGTTATTTATGAGGTTGTTTATGGTTTGTTAACTTGTCAACTTTTAGTTGCAAATGCTTTGACTACGTAGCGCCGTTAGACGGTACAGCATGTACAGGAAAACATGCGCACTGTGCAAGAAAATGTAAAGAAACAGTGAGTTTTGAGTCGTTTTATTCTCACTCTGAACAAAAGAAACGGCAGAATCATTAACGTTATTGGACTGAGGATGGATGCATAGTGAAAGAATCGAATATATCGTTAAAACTCAGCGACTTCCCTAACTACCGATCCGTAGTTAGACAAGAACCACATAGCAGAACCCTCCTTTGCCGTATTTGCACTATTCGCTTTTGTAATTACATGGAATTAAGGTGGAGAAGTCAATCTCAGCTTAGTTTCATTCCGTTCCCTGCGGTCCGAATCGGAGCATATCAATGTCGCAGATTAAAGGCATCACTCCACGAACCTGAGGTGGTACGGATTTCAGGTGGAGTATTCTTATAAGGGATAGTAGATGATGCAGAGAATGGTTATTCCGTCCATTTCTTCCTAATTGCCGTAAAAAAAACGGCCCGGAAGACACGGCTTCAGGCGTTTTGGCGCACTTTTTTCTACAAGCAGTTCGACTGGAGCGCGCCAGCCTTGTGCGGCGCCGCATCTTCCGGGCCGTTTTTTACGGCAATTAGGAAGAAATGGACGGAATCACCCTCCTCTCCACAATCTACTATCCCTTATAAAAATACTCCACCTGAAATCTGCACCATCTCAGATTCGTGGGGTGATGCCTTTAACTAGTAAAAGATAGGTTTGTTCCCAATAATACAATGAACCCTGCACTTGACGGGATGTACATACTCTTACAAATAGTGAGGAACTAGTTGGAAAAAATGAAGCGAGAAAATAAATCGAGTTACGCCTTAACTCTCTCGACAATGTAAAACGAGAAAAAGTTTTTTCCTGACACAAAGGTCATTTTTGTTGAACGTGGTAGCGAGGAATAACGGACTTTAATCGTAAATTTGAGTTTTATAAAAAAATAAGACTTTAGATAGATGTTAAATTAGCAGTCTAGCACTGGCAACACGACAAGGTAGCTTTTGAAAATGCATCTGTTTAGACTGTGGATGTGATTAGAATTTACTTTGCTACCAAAACTGACGAATTGACCAATGAACTTTGTTAAAATGGAAAAACAACACAAAATAGAATCGTTGCCTGCTGTACAGTAAAGGCAGCCCTTCGATTTTCTTTTAGTTTTGTGCAGATCTACCAGAGAGAGGGCATTTCCATCCAGCCCAGGCATGAAATAAAAAGGTTTTTATCAGTCATGATAGAAATAGGGAGATTATCGAGAGACAAGTAGTCGTAAGTTATAAAGATTGAAACTTTAAGAAACGCTTGAAATCTTGTTGAGGTAAAATTTCTAGCAAAAACTATATTATACCGTACCACGCTCACAGAAGCTCAAAAAGTAGAGCGGTGTGATTACCAGTTTCTTTTCGAAACAGAAAAAAATCATTTTCTAAACTAGTTTATTTAGTATCTTTAGCTGTTTGACTAATTTTTTATCTAAAAAGTTTTTTTTTTAAATGAGCTCACTCTGACAGCTCTGGAGAGACCTTTTAGTAGCAGCTATAAGAAGCAGGAAGCAACAGAATGATAAGAAGAGCAATTCGATCTTCTTATCAGAAATCGTACAGCGCTGCAAAGCATAACTATGGGAGCATTCCGTCTTCCTGGACATCTTTTATCTGAAACGTCAAGGAACCTGCGATCGTAAAGAAGTGTGTGACGGATTCAAACGCTTATCAAAGAGACATTCGGTACAATGTTTCGTTGCAGTTACACGGCTGTAAGCGACACATGCATTTTGGAAAGACGAGTAGACTCCAGAAAATGATCATGTGAGAAAAATGATGATTGGTATGACGATGCGGTTACGAAAAAAAAAAAACCAAACGAGTCGAGATCGAGTAGAAAGTCACGTTCTTTTAATGCAATATCAGTGTTTTCGCGAAAAATCAATAGAAAGCGACGGTTTCGTTGTTTACTGGTGGTTCGTGTACTGGTTCGAAGAGAAGCGAAATGTTTTACACGTGGTTGGATGCCTCTTGTTGGTGCAGTTGAAAAAAAAGTGCGGCATGAGATCCTGTGGAAATCTTCTGATTTTTAAAACTGTTTCATTCATATATTAATTTACTTCTATTTTTGATTTTCTATTTTCCATCTAGATCTCAGAGGAAAGAGAATATTCAAGAAAAGGAGAAAAATTGACCTATTGTATGCGATCCAGTACTCTTTAGAAGATGTGTGGTTAAAAATTCTGAGTGAAAATTCACCGATTTGCTTCCAGGGATCAGAGGGTGGATTTTGCTATCCGCAGAGAGATCGAGGATCAGAACGTAGACGTACCGGATGCGAATGTTTCAAGGAACTCCCACCGTTAGTGAAACGACGAAAGCGTTCATACAACTACATAATAGCGACGAAACGGTTGTCATAAGTGATAATTTAAGAAAGCCTTCGGTGCAAAGATCTCACAAAACCGAGGGTTCAAAAATCGTTGATGGGTAATGTATAAACAATATTCAATCATTCAGTATTTTGCGTGTAAATTTAAAGTATTGTAGCCATCGTACTTTACGCAGACCACTGTTGTTTTCCATATTTCTCACTGCCTGAATAATAAAATGGATGTATTTTTGTGCAAATTAATTTTCTGAGAGCCATCTTTTTTCGTTCATAATTTATTGTACTGATTGGTTTTATTAAAAGTATAGACATAAAAATTATGATGGAAAAATATACAGAATTAGTTTCCGAAAAGGCCTAAAATACTTTTGCGCTAGGCGATGTGCACTTATTTTTTAATTTATGGGTAGCATAACGCAAGACATTTCTAAGGAGTTCTCTTTTCCAGAGATCTCACGGCTCACACTCACCACTGTGTTCTCCAAAAATATAGGCTGATCTGTTCTTTACTTAGTCGACTTTTTTTTTGAAAAGAAAGATTCAGCTGAAATTTGAAGAACGTGCGTGAAGACATGGAGTTTTCTTCAGGTTTGAGATTGGATGCTATCATTAGAAGGAAATCCGGTGATAATTTCCCTGGTTCACCTCGGCTGAAGTTCCCGTTAAAGAAACCGATATTAAAAAAACCGGAAAGAGGAAATAATTTCTTAGTTGTTAAAGGATTTAATTGAATAATTGGGCCTGTCGAACGAAAAGAATATGAATGAGTAAAAGAGTAAAAACGGAATAATTAAGGTAACGGTCAATAACAAGACGGATTACCTCAAGGTCGCGAAAATTCTTTGCGCACAACACTGCCGGTCCGTGGTCTGCAAAATCGATTTTGATCTGCTTCTTCCAATAACTCAAACGATGAACGACAGAATGCTCAACGATGTTTTATTATGACTCGAACGACTGAAATTATTTCACCCGTCTAGGGAAGGGAAAGGAAGCCGACGTAGCTATACGAGGTTTCCGAAAAACACTTCACATTTCTTCCGAACAATTTTATACATTGCATCATTGGAAAAATGTGGAATAGATGCGGTCGATCGGAACGCGGACTACGACAGGCTGTGAGTACTAAACTTGCCCTTGAAAAAGCACTTTGTTACTGTTTAGGAAATCGGTATCGTTTTTTTTTTTTGACAGAGTTTCAGTATGGCTTTTTTGTTGATTTTTTCGACGTTATCGCTATCGCCAGACCCTGGAAAATTAAAGCCATCACTGACTCATCCTCTCAAACGCCTCATCACCCATCACAGAAAGTATTTAAACGATACACAAGCGAATTCGTGTAATATGAAATGTAAGAAGAAAAAACTTTGCTAATTTGATTAGTGGGGAGAAATCTAAACGTTCAACTGTATCCTATTACAATTAATCGGTTTCCCGACTTCTCTCACTTACAGTTCCATCCCTTTCAAACAACCGTCTCAATTCTCAATTCTCATTTTTCAATAGTCATTTTTGACTCTTTGTCGGTCTACTGACATTACCGTAACTTAGTTGAGGATAATTCTCCAATGGAGCAGGCACAACCAAACTATTCATTGGGGCACACATAATACCAATAACGGCGTACCGTTTATCTGTACTAAATATGAAATTCAAAAAAAAACACATGGTAAAAAGAAATTGTATAGAACACTCAAGGAGAACGATATGTTTAGACAATTTTACTATTAAAGCACTGCAGTGAGCAGTGACGCACATATTTTCTATCATAAAGTGTGGGAAAGAGGAACGGACTATAAAATTTCCAAGCAAGCAATACACAACATTTAATTACCTGGGACAAGAGGCGGGCAGAGGAAGTGGCAAACTATACACAAGGAAATATTATATCGCCGAAGAGATTCTCATAAGAAAGGCTCCTTTTGGACATGATCAACAGAACTGCAGACAAACGTTGTAAGCGGAGATAACAACAGCACGATAAGGATTTCAGAAATGCTTTAGCTTGTAAAAGTTAAATTATTTTATCCCAACAAAGAGAACGTTAAATGAGAGGTGATTGTCCATTGTAGATACAATTTGAAGCTACCGTACAATTAGGCATGCGAGGATCACAGTAAGTAGCACCACCATGTCTGGCGCTCGGCAGCCGGATAATGAGCCATTACAGCTAGAATTCATTTTATAAGTAGTGAAAAGATAAAATTACGGTAGAGTATCAACTGAGTAGTAGAACACCCACCGATCACCGAGGCAACTGCAGACGCGCACACGTTGCGAATCAGCGCGATCGTGTCTGAATAAGTCAGCCGCTGACATCTCTCTGAAAGTGGATAGTTAAGGATGGGAGATAAAGTGCTCGGCGCTGATCAGTCAATTCTGAATACGCTGTCGAGTTCGATTTCTATTCAGATATGGAGATGTTCATGAAAGCAAATGTAACTTATTCAACAAAATGGAGTGTTCATCGATATCTCAAGACAATGCATTTGTCCTCCTAAACAAGTCTAATATCTATTCATCGATCTCCAGAAAGGCGAAAATGAGATCCAGCTATCTCCAAGTCCTCGCTTCTTGAAAACCTCGGCACTGTGAATTGGATTTGTGTTTTCTTGTCTTCCCAATAAGATTTTGGTGAAAATTTATTTATAGTGTAGCGTTTCGATAACCTCGCACTTATCGAAGGCCTCGAAATGGCTTCGTGTTTTTTGATGCTAATTCAAAATGAGGCCGCCCATGCGTGGTTACAAACTATTGGCAGTGGAATATATAAATAGCTGCACTTCGCGATGGTCCCACCTCGATTTCAACTGCTAGCTGCACCGCGTAGCTTCGAGCGCAGCCGCTTGCGCAACTGCATCGTCGTGTTTTATGTCGTTAAGTTAACCCGACTATACAAAATTTGCGTTTACGACACTTCCTTGCAAAATTTCCGGAAAAGTACAGTACGTAAACGCAAGTCCATATCCATCCAGACGGAACTAAGCGGCCATGGATCGGAGGTATTTTTATCTCAACCTTGTTCAAAACGTTTGAAAATTCGCTCTGCTCTTGTTTGAGCCGCAACTCAGCAGGTCACAGACATTTCCATGATTACTTAAAACCACTTCCTTCGTTAGGAGAATCTTCGCACGAAAACGATTTGTAAGTCGACCCTGCGTTGCGATTGCAATTTGAACCTCTCATCCATTAGAATTCCACTGGAAATTTGATCTAGATGCGGTCGATAATCGACCGTTTCTAAGAATACTATAATGTCAAAGGGTTCTAAAAGAGAAAATGAACACTTCTCTTAATTTGGGCGAGTTTTCTTCTGAAAAAAATCGTGTTGACATCAAAGCGTAGGGAAGTTAGTGGAAATGCGCCGTGTTCCTTACGATGCGCTATCCGAATAGGCTTATTACTGCTTCTGTGGGGAAACAAATCACCTGCATATATCATATCGATCGAACATACTGAGCGTATGATTGTTGAGACCTCTCCTAGCCAACGTCAATGCACATCCACGCATGAATAAGCGTTTACCAGTGGGCTGACCTGGAAGGGGAAGAAACGGTATTCTGAGCTAAATAAAGGTCATCCGAAATCACTCACCCATAACGTAGAGATCCTGCTGTACCGTCAAACATATCGTGCGGCACGATACCAAATGCATAGACTCAGGATTCATTGGTTCGTCACATTGATACGAGAAATTCTTTGGCGGAGTGAAATATCTGGAATAGACGGGGCGATCCTCTGCGATACTGGACGGGACATTGAGAGACACAAATAGGCAAGGATAAATTTGTACCTGTCTAATCCATTCTTGAAGAATTCTTCATACATTGGCGACATGCAGCTGTAGCAGCGATTCTGACGGTACATCCCTATGTGATTTTTAATCACTACCAATCAATACCTATCAGATCCACTGACAACTGACACTCACCTGCTTCAACATTTGCTAATAAAAAAGATATACATAAGGACAACATCTGCTATCATAATTTGCGACGCATTCACTAAAAAAGCGTGATCTGAAAAAGCATGGAACATTAATGAAAACGAACATAGGAGAACTTCGCGGCCATCATGGTGAGTATCTCATCATGTAGACCAGCAAAGAATTAAGAGCTGCGCTCAGGAAAAGGTTAGACGTTGTGTTCTTTCTAAAAAGTAGTTCAAAACATAGTTTGGTATGTATCAGAGTAAAAATGCAAAACACCAACTTCAAATCTAGAAATTAGAGGTTTGAGAAGCAAAAGTCTCGGGGTACAATAGAGCAGTTTTTACACAACTAATATAGGCGAAAAGAAATAAAATATGAAAAATGTGAAGTAGACTTTATTGCTGGTGAGGGTATAACAGTTGCTTTGGAGGCTATTTTTACTACTAATGACTTATTTGATACCTAGAGCACTTCTAATGCCTCTAGAAAGAAAGAGAGAGAGATTTGTAACGACTGTTTTACACTCTTGCTTTGATACATGCTAACTATGTACATCCCGAAACTTATGGATTACTGGAGAGAACTCAACATCAAACATTATTCTAAACGTTGGCTTCAATGGACAAT
The DNA here is from genome assembly GCF_031761385.1 of Necator americanus. Taxonomy (NCBI): domain Eukaryota; kingdom Metazoa; phylum Nematoda; class Chromadorea; order Rhabditida; family Ancylostomatidae; genus Necator; species Necator americanus. The sequence goes on along the minus strand of NC_087372.1, from coordinate 499,684 downwards.
ATGAAAGTCTTAGGACGTGGTGATTCAATACCTATGAAATGAGCGGATAAAGCAGTAATTTGTTTAGGAGAAGAAGAAAAAACAAAGTAAAAAATATTGGAAAGAAATACATAGAAATACTACTGAAACACGAAATAGTAAGAATGACATATATTTGAATAAGTTTGTTAACATTGAATTAGTTCTGTGTACTGAACGTCTACGTCTAATTGAGGAGGTTTGTAATATGGCAGTGATTAGAAAGTTAAAAATGTTCGAGCATCACAAGGATGTAAATATCAGAACGAAAAAAAAAGCGCTGCACAAGAAAGACTAACTCTAATCGAGGACCACCGGGGATCTCGTCGTAGCATTAAAATGCGATTTATCCGAGTTACCGTCTCAGACAGGCGAAAATACATTTAAAAAAAAACAGGCAAATTAGATTCGTGGGATGATGCCTTCAACTACATTCTTGTAGTTGAAGGCATCACCCCACGAATCTGAGGTGGTACAGATTTCAGGTGGAGTATTCTTATAAGGGATAGTAGATTATGGAGAGGAAGGTGATTACGTCCATTTCTTCCTAATTGCCGTAAAAAACGGCCCGGAAGATGCGGCGCCGTACAAGGCTGGCACGCTCCAGTCGAACTCCTTGTAGAAAAAAGTGCGTCAGAACACCCGAAGCCGTATCTTCCGGGCCGTTTTTTTATGGCAATTAGGAAGAAATGGACGGAATCATCCTCCTCTCCATAGTCTCCCATCCCGTATATGAATACTCCAGCTGAAATCCGTACCACCTCATATTCGTGGAGTGATGCCTTTAAGCCAACTGTACCTAATAATCTCTAATGTATGCCTCGTAAGATCTAAGTATTTAAGCATGCTATAAATTCTATGAAAGTCGTAATCTGGTCAGAGGGTTTCCAAATAAGAACGTAAACTTGGCAGACTAATGTAATCGTAAAAGCTGATGTTCCAGTGATTTTTAACAGCCCAAATAAGAATTCAAAAAAAGGAATGTAAGAAGGGAAAGGAAAGTTAGGATATTCAACGTAAATTGTGGATAATATGTAATATAAGAACGGACGTTGGAGATAACGCATATCGTCTTCACGAAACGGACAAATTTAGATGTTTGCATTCTGTATTCACACTGTATTTATCACTGACTTTACCCAAAGTAGATCCTCAACTCACACTCATTCACTCGTCTTGTACTCCGACCGGATAAATACCGTGAGAGATACTAAGTTTTCTCAAGTTAGACTCATCAATGCATGATTTCTGCTACGATATGCATCAGCAGAAACATTCTTTCCACATTCAAATAAAATTCAGTGTCATTTAATTGATTTAACTTCAAAATAATCGACCACCAACTTTTCTCTTCTTTTCCTGATCTTCGGATTTTTTTCGCTTACAGTTTTTTATCAGAATATAATGCCATCATTTTGATATTTATTTAGCCATAGTAGGTGAGGATCAGCAAGACCAGATTATTACTCGAGTCGAAAAAACTGGAGGAGCATCGAATGTTTTGAAGGTTCCAATGTTTTCAATGGAGAGGACCAGATCTATGTATGAGCAGATGGTCGTTTTAGACACAAAAATGAACTTATCACGACTTTTTTCAGTATTAAGTGAGAAAGATGCACTCCAACGTTCGTGGGTGCGTCTATGGACGAGCTGGTTCAATATCAGTGGCGGGAGCAGGATGAACAGGATGGTTTGAGACGAAAAAAAGCCGCATAAGATAAGGCTTGTCTCAAGTAAACTAAGAAACATAATTTTAAAGGAAATCAGAATTTCTTATTTCTGACCTTAGTGACCACGCTTGTAAAGGAGGATCTGAAAGTACATCATAATCAAATTCCTAAGATGTTTTTTGATAAAGAAAACCTTTGCAGCAGAATTAAGCAATGAAAAATAAAAAAAGTTTTTCCACTGATACGAATTCTAACCATTTCAAGGAAACGACGGAAAACATGTAAACTAATTTTTGCTTAACGAATGGGAATAAAAGTGGTGCACTTATGGAAAACCTGGAAAGGCCGAACATAGACAAATGGTATTCTATTTCTTCACAATCTATTTGTCATTTGAGTCAAAGTAATTCTAACTCTCCAAAAATGTTCTGAAGCATTGAGAAAAAGAAGAAGAGAATGAGTAAGCAAACTGAAAGTATTAGAATTACGTAATATTGATTAACATCCTCATCGATTTGAGGTCTCCATCAAACATTTACTATGACAATTGTCATATTTACTATGAAATGAAATTACTCATTCTAAGAAGTGCTACAAGTCAACGAATAAGCTACTTAGGTCGATTCCGTCGTCTAACATTTGTAGTTGCGTGCCCATACCGCATAAATTACCTCGTTAGCTTCGTAATGGCGATAGCCTGATCGTTCGTTCATGAAGGTTTCCTGAATGATGCTGCTGCGACTCCATGAGTTCAGAGAAGAAAATAGGATCTCTATAGAAATCAATCATGTTTAGGTACAGGTCTTATCCATCAGTCCCTTGAGATTTTGAGATGAAGGAAATCCAACTCCAAGTATCGACTTGAAATATATTATACATGGAAATTTCTCTAATAAGGTTTTCTATCTGGCAACAATCCATATGGTAGGAGGACTAACGCAACATTCACATTTTTTTCTTTGATTGAAGTCGGCAATGCAAGCAATGCAAACGTTCTAGCTGTTTATACCAGCTAAAAGGTTTGAAGAGAAAGGTTCAGTAGAACTGAAAAGAGATCACCTTCCATAACAAACGAGTGAGATGATAATACCACAGATACCACAGTTAATAAGAGGTACACTAACTTTTCGTTATCGTAATAATCAGAAAAAAAAAGATGATAAATAAAAAATAAATAAATATATAAAAAAATAAAAAATAATAAATAGGCACTCCTGCAAGAAAAGCGCCTGACATCCAAGTGATAGGAGGAATTGGTTGGTGTTTTTCTCGTAGCTGACTTTGAAATAGAGGAAAAAATTGCTAAAGAAAAAACTAGGCTTGCTTTGACAAAATAACAGAAAATAATTGGAAGAACTTAGTACATCGACGCTTTCGCGGTCGATTAATCATTTGTTCATAACTCATACAAATTTATCTAACAAACAAGTTGGTAGAAGGACCCAACACTCACGCAAATTATTATTTTGGTAACTAAATAATGTCACATATAAATTTTATAACATGTATTAGGCCGAAAAGGGTGTGAATAGGGAAAAAATCGAGATACTATTATAGAAAATATCCTGGATGACCAAAACCAGCATTTTTCGTTGGAACCTCAGACCTGAGGGTGTTCTGTTGACTATTTTTGATCATATGTTGACTAGTAACCATGACTGGTACTGTCTTTGTCTATTCACTCCAGTAAGAGTATTGATTAGTGAGTTTGACCAGGTTGAGAAAGAGAAAGAAGGAAAAAGAAAGAGTTAAGTGAGGTAAAACAGATAAAAACATTATGTTTAGGATGGACATGCGCACTCCACTGGCACTTGTTCAGCATTCTGTGTTCCAAAAATACTCAAAATACTGCTGTAAATTTGTATGGAAGAGTTGCAGCCACGTCGCACATCACTTATATCACTTATTAGTCTTTCCTCATTCGACATCGTTCCACAAAAAAAAAACAGACATCAACAAATCCTACTAGTAAAGACAAGTGGACTCCCTAGAAGAAGAATCAGTCCTGGTTTATTCCAATTTTTTTTTGTGTCGGCTGCTTATAGGGGACGTTTGCGGGTTTCCCGATATTATATTACAACTCGCATTTATAGCTACAGTTTTACTTTTTTCTCATTCTCCTAAGCTCCCTATTTAGGTTACTTAGTTAAGTAGTCTTGTGCCAAGTCTTAAAATACGCATTTCTGGCAAAGTGCCACCATAGATTCTTCCTATGAAAGCGAGATGGGAGAGTTTGAAACATGGCAAGTTCGCTGGATTTTTTCACCAGCAGACTTTCTTTGGAGTAGATGTCATCCTCTGTAATTCTAGAAGTATATATGGTGCCCTATTTTCAAGAAGGAAGAGTTTCGGAACCTCACAAACTGTTCTTATACAAAGGGGAAAGGGAAGGGAACCGAGAGCAATTCGGAACTACCGTCCAAAATGCTTGTGGGTTTTGTGTTGTGAAATGCTCACAAATATTATCCCGATCGCGCATCGAAAACGTTGTAAAAAAAGCACGACATTAGGAACAAAAAACAAAAGAACAAAAACTCCAGATTCCATCGAAGGTCATAGAGTTTGCCCACACTGAACCCCAACTGGTCCTTGTCTCAGCGTTTGTCTCAATACTACAATGTTAGCAGCTAATGAGTAAAACTACGAGAAAGATTCTCCTCTGGAGACCATTTAAGAGTGTGATAAAGCGCGGTTACGACACCACATCTCTGACAGCATTAACAATTTTGCCAGAATTTTAATTATCTATAATGAATGGCGGAGAGGGGCACAAGAGGAACAAGCGACGTCGACAACGAACGCGGCATGTAAGCTGTCAGTGCGGTTGAGTGTAACGCCGGATGTCAGCCTGAAGAGTATCGTATAACAAGCGTGTTGTTTCAAAATGGACTCGCAACTAAATGCTTTGCTGTGAGGATCGAATTTATTGGCTGTACGCTGGGCATAACATGCAATTTTATGACAGAGTTGGAAGTGTATTCAGGTGAAGATTCAACAGCGTTAATTACCTTAACATTGTTTGTATTAACTTTACTATATACAGTAACTTGACATTCGTTGTATGTACTCAAAATGTTTCCAAGAGGAGGAAAAGGAAGCTGTCTCCCAAAAGAATTACTGCTATAGGCTGAACATCAGGCATGATAACTACTGGAATGTGTACAACGAAGAACAATTAAAATTAAAATTAAAATTGTCTTATTCTTTCCAGAATGGAAAGAAGACGAATGAGATTATTTAAATTTAAAGGTAGTATACCACGACATTGCGGATGTTGGAATCTTCCCTCCGGACCAGAGAGTGCCTCAGTATCCTTTTGTTTGTCCGTTGGCTGGCAGACACGGCGCGTTTTCTTGCACTCGTAAACCTGGGGCCTGCGAGTGCAAGAAAACGGAACTTGGAAGGTGCCTCATAGGAAGGTAAGTGCGACAAGACCGCTTCTCGACCGTTTTTCTTGATAACAAAAGAGAACTGAGTGTTCGAACTCATATTCTTGAACCAAATTCTCATCCGAGAAGAGAACCAAACACCTTAATTTCGTGGTATGTTTCAATTTTTAACACGAAATAAGTTGAATAACTTTAAGAACCTTAAACAGATGACTGATGCTGGTTCAAAATACCTGTCTCCAGCCAAACTATTTTATGGAAAGATTGAAAAAAAAGAAACTAAAAGAGGTACCAAGGTTGCTCTCTCCACTGAGATTGCCATTGTTACGAGGTACTTTGCCTTAATTGGTTATAACGGCATAAAAACAACTAAAGTATAGAAGCAAACTTGCTGGTATGACATGTATGAAGAGTACGTTTGTAGGATTGCAGGAGCATACAGTTCCTCAATACTCTTAATCTGACTCTGCATAAATGAAGAGAATTTTGTTCTGTGCGCAGCTGAAGCGATCATTCATTTCGCCCCCTTCAAAAGTGCAGAGCATTGGAGTACATCCAAAAAAATGAAGGAACAAAATTAATCAGATAACTAATCTGTTTTTTTTCTGAACCTTACAAGGAAGATCGGTTTGTAGGGGCTTGTATTCGAAAGCTAATTTATCGAGCGAAATTCAAGCTGACTGGTACGAATCGATGGTTCGAAACCACATTGAGGCAAACCAAATATTTTATAACTATGTAGTTGATAAATGTACCAAACGTTTTTCTGCTAAATTGATGCATAGTTCTGCTCCCATAAATCACTGTACAGACCCGTACGCATTCGTAAACCTTAAACGATTCTGAATCGAAATGACTGCGTTGCAGGGTCCCACGCGGGCTGATCAACGCCAAGCACGTTTATCCTCTGTCTATAAAAAAAGAGATATTTATCTATAAGGTATTGAGATCCTGCTCTTCGTCTCCTAATCTGAAAAGCAGAAAAAGAAAGTCGGAAATCTTTGCAAAGACGCAGAGAGAGGAGCGCATTTGTTTGAAACTATGAAGAGGAATTCATTGCCAAAAATCCTTATAGATTTACGTGGAATTCGAGTAATTCTATTCTCGAAAAATTGACAATAGAAAAACCTTTTCTAAAGATTTCTAAAGATACATCATTGTATATCTAGGAAAAAAAACTACTGTAATAACAATGAGAAAAAAGTGTATCTAATCTGGAAGAGCCTATTCTGTTGCATAAAGATCATTAGATGAGCTTGAAGCAGAAGCGAAGGCGTTTTCGTCGAAAACCGAAGCAGGTTGATTTCGCGGTTCGAAATTGAAATCCAGAAAAACTGCGATGAGAGCGCGATAAGAACTGAGACGAGTATTGTTGAATGATTGGTGCACCGAAGAACCTTTCCTTGTCATCAATTCGACACTTTCGTTCGGACATGAAGACAATGAATATAGCGAAAAGAGCACTGTTGTTCGAGCTTTTGCTAACATGGGACAAGTGGAAAAGTAGATATTCTGGCAAGTCTCATGGGAGGAAACATAAACGAAACAAGATAAGAACGGTGTTGAACGTCTATCTCCGCCTTCATGTAAAAAATTTAAGGTAAGAAATAACCGAAGAGGGTGTTTATGTGTAAGCGAAGAATTTATTTAGGAGAAAAAAAAAGCGTCGACACGCAAAATAAGTTAAAGCTGCCATTCTATGGAAAACGAATCAAATGGTTAGGCGAATGTCCGAGTGGGAATAAGGCCAGTGGATTAATGTGAATAAATTCACACTAAACTTTGCTTAATTTATCAATGATGATGTTGAGAAAATGAGAGCATCAACTGGCACGGCAACAGATTTCATTTTAGAAAAGTTTAAAAAAGTTAGTATTTAAAAAATTAGCCTTTAACCACAAGTTCCTTCGTATGAATTCGTTTCACTTATTTTTTGCAGTTGGTTCCTCTTCAAACCAAAATCCCACCCCTTGATTGAGGTGATGAAAGTGGACAGGAGTTCGTAGAAGTGCAGTAACTTTCAAATATTTGTTATATGGAGCAATGACGCTGAATGCATGTGGTTTCCCTTCCGCACGATCAACACCATCGAGATGCGTTAAAGCGTTCGACTCCATATCGTAATCGTTCGTGGTTTATGAACGCGTAAACGTGAAGTTTTGTGGGGTTGGTCTACGTAGGTAGTCAGTTACTAACTTGAATCTACTAACCGGTTTCTCTTTAGGAACCTTAAACATACATTTTTGGCGATTGACAGCAACGTAAAGTAGATGCACCTCAACACATTCCTCCAACTTTCCATTCGGATTTCTGGAATTTTACTGGAATCTTGCATACTACTTTTAAGATAAGGATTAGCGCGTTCTTTTTCACAGTCCATAATTTTGCCCCACAAGCTTCATTTAGAACTTGTAAGCATCACGGATATCAGGTTGGGTTGAGAGTCTTAAACATGCGCGAAGCTGAAGTATAATATTATTTTTGGAAAAGATCGATATCTAACCTTAACAGAGGTCTGATGATTAAGCGTTGAACCGTACGAAGTCAAGCAGAGGGCAAGCTGGTGAAGAAGCTGGCCATTTCCCAGAATGTCGTCGAGGGGACATTTTCTCCTTCTTTCTAACTTGACTTAAATTGCATGTCTCGAGGGATGTATTGAGTCTTTTTTCAAGTGCTCGCGGCATCATTCGCGACCTAACTGAAAGTACATGATTACTGCCATTTTGATGGATCATTGGCTTTAACACGAGCTTTTCAGCTTCTTTTTTCATATGTAGTTTTCTATGGGTAACCTGTAGATTTTTAGTTTCGATTTATTCCTGTTTTTTAGGGTTGTTTGTCCACTGTGTCCATTCGCTCAATCCACAACCATCCTCTAATTCAATCCGTTTAATTTTTCGCACATTTGTTCACATCCCTGCGAACCAGTTCATAAATTCGTCCACTCCCTATACTAACCCTTCCCTTCGCCCGTAGTCACTCGCTTGATACGCCAATTCACGCAACAATAGCTAATAGTTTCAGATGAACATCGTGGAAAATCGCAAAATTTTCACATGAACAGTTCTGTCACAGATTGGGTTTTATACACCTGAATACGCTGTTTTTCGGAGATGCAAACGTAACATAAAGGAGTGATCGAGAACTGTTAGCTGTTAAAATACACTTAGCGATAAAACGACTGGTTATTCCTGCCTAGTTCCATCTAATGTAGATACCTGAGATACCGCTGCAGATATCCTGATTGGAAGAGATCAGATCCGACAAGAAATGTAAGATGACTAAAGATTTCTGGAAATTGAACTCTTCGTAAAACATTAGCTACGTATTTAAACCAAGAGCTGGAATAAAAAGGAAGAAATGTTGACCGATAGAACGTACCCTCAGTGAAAATTCCGATAAATATCAAAACCGCGCCAAAGATGTGCGGCCAGAAGAAATTTAACAGAAAAGCTTAGACTTACCTAATATTATTAAGAAACCAAAAGTAATGCAGTGAAAATGTAGAAAAAAGATTTTGCTAAACAAATATTTCCCAAAGTACCGGGACTAAATGGCTGATTTCAATGGACTGTAGCCGAACTATTTTGCAAATTCAACACGATATTTACAATTCGTCTCTCCAATTCAGAAATCTAGAGGACGCATGGAAAATAATTGCTTATCAAATAACAATAACAAATAATCAATGGAAAAGTGGAATAACAGAGAAATTCCAGACGGTTTTTTTATTCAGAAAGAACACAAAGCACCACTATCTGCATTCCGCTCCCTCCGCTTTTGTTCTAATCCCAGCATAACATCGTTGCGGGTAATTGTAGTGGGGTTATGAGGTGTGAGATTGATGAAGGGGACGTTAATGAGAAACTAGGAACGAGTAAGCCGATGTGGTGCGCGAAAACAGGAAAAAATCGTGAAAAATAGGCAACATGGTGGGAAAACAGGAAGAACGTGGGAATTTGTTGCTTTGTTCATCGCAAAACCGAAATACACAACGCTAAAGAAGAATTATTATAGAATTACGGGTTCCAAAGGAAAAACGAACAAATAACTCGATAAAAACAAACCAGCAAATAAGATGTGCTGCAGTGCAGCCAATCCTATTCCCTAGTACATGGAATGACCTTTTTTCGACAGTGCATTTCAGGAAGAATTTTAACACAAAAATATTCGTAGTGCTGTTGATGTTGAATCGTTGGGCTTCCTCTAAGTGCTTCACTACCTGTACTCATTTTTCCAATCAATTTTACCACTATTAGTGCCGAAAAGCGAGAGTACTCCTTTTAAAAAAGAAAAGAAGATTTGAAACGAAGGATACGCGGGTGATCTCCTTATTTTTTCGTTTATTTTGATCCACTGAAACCTTTTCGCTCAATCCATTATTATCTCCTCTGCAGTACTAAGTAAGTTCTAAAGCTTTTAATAAGTTAACTGATCAATTAATGACAACAAGGTGGCAGTTTCGCGCCACTAATTAGCGCTGGAGGTGTCATCTAACGTGCTAACTGGACATTTAGCTGTCGGACAGCGCGCATGTACAAATTAGGAATCGTTTAGTGCTAATTTCCAGGTCAAAGATTAAATGAGCTAACAATTGGCTTCTACCGCATATTTAGATGTCTAGCTACATTGTACTATTGTGAAGGTACTGGAAGAATTCAGCTCTTAGATGCTCGGAAAATCTGGACAACTTTACAAACATGGGGAAAAGACGTTGGGAGGATACGTAGGGGAATCGTAGTCGAGGCTGGATAAGCTAGATCTCGTCGACGCCTCGATGATGACAAGTAATACGATTAGTGGTAGAACATATGTGCCACAGGGCTTTATTATGAAATCCTATAATACACTTATTGGGTCGTTATGAGAAAAATTCGTGAACATTTTAGATTACTGAGAACAACGCTCCCTTTCAAATCTTCTCCTCAATTAATATTGAAGGCGATAAGTAGAGTGTAAGGTAAAAAAAAAGAGTGGAAAAAACATACAAAGGCGTCTAAAGAACAGGGAATATATGTAGAAAGGATTCTGGAGAACTTGACTAAAGCAAAATTTGAGATAAAACAATAGATTTAGAATATTTAATAAACTCACCCCTCGTTTATTGGCGAGCAAAGGAATTTGTTTATATTGACGCTCAATAAAATATAAAACAAAAGAGAAATTGATAAGCATAGATTTTATTTCCCGTGTGTTTACCCTTGTTAATTCCTTTTTCCATCCTTTTTTAGCCCATCAGATACAGAGTAAAAGAGCTCGAAAAGTGAGAGAACTTGTTAGAAGCATTACCCAAATGCTACTGTTATGGAGGAGAAGGCGATGAGAGAAAATCAGCTTCTCACTGGCTTATTTTTTTTTGCGGCAGACAAAAAAGGTATTACATTATTTTTCTTTAAAAGACGTCGCGAAGAAACGTAACCAGGTTGGCGTAGTGCAGAGGTAAGAGATTCCTCTGCAAGAGTGATGATTCGATATTGCCTTAGCCCAACCAAGCCTTTTACCTCTGTGGGGACGACGAATTAGTAAGAGAGTTGTCTGAAGGGATAAAAAAAAGCTGACTTGATACATCGGTTGGCTCTCGCGTGTCATCGGATAGGTCGTATACGCGCTCACTGACTTCAAATTATTCTAAATTTGAGTCAAGAGCGCTGGCGCATCCCAGACAGATTGGTCGAAGCCAAGCAATTTATTCACTGCAATACTACGGTTCATCATGAAGCTAAAACCATTGTTCATAACTTTTTTTGCAGACTTTTTTTTTGATAAATCGTTTCGCGTTGGAGTTGGAGTAATAAGTTGAACGTACGCATCAAATCTTCAAGCATCAGGGTAGCCTTAGTAACGTAGCTATCTACAATATATACATACATATATATTCGTTGTTTTTATTTAGACACGACTTTTTCCAGCCATATTAGTTTGTTTTGTCCTGATTTTTGTAATATTCTAGAGATTCTAAAGCTATTTATTTGACCTACCCACCTTGTTTTGTGTTCAACTGAAATGAAATGTCTGAGTTAAAAATTGACAAAAAAAAGAGAAAGTTCAATGCCCAGTCCTTCTTTCTATTCAGGGGACACCTGCTCGAAAGCAGAGTTCTTATGTGACACTCTGTATCGCAACAAAAGCAAAAGCTCGGGCATAGCGAGAAAATTCAAGGAAAGACGAACTTCCATTGCACGATAATTTCCGTTCACTACCAACTACTGCGATCAAAACCTTCAGCTCAACTTGGTGGAAAAGTCTTGTCACAACCCTCCCATTCTCCAGCTTGAGCGTCATAGACAGTATTTTTTTTTTTTTTTTTTTTTTTTTTTTTCTTTTTTTTTTCCCCCCCTTTTTTCCCCCTTTACCCCCTTCCCTGCTTCTCCTTATCCACCTGTATAAATATCAAAAGACAAAAGATAGTACAAGATTGGGAAAAGGAAGTACACAGTGAACGGTAATGTAGTTATCTACAATATATGTATATATAGGTAAATATATTATAAAATACATTCTTACCCAAGCTTTTGCGAAACATTGACTTTTTATAATAATACAACATAATTTTAAATTGTTTAAAATTAAAAATATACAATGCTTTTCTTATCATTTCGGACGCAAATGGTGAAGGAAAGTTATGAACACGAGCCGCTTACGTGAGATTAGAAGCTAATACGCACGAAGACTCTTCAAAACTACATATAGAACGAAATCACTTTTAAAAATTGGTCGAAGGATTTGAAGAGGAACCAAAAGGGAAATAAACAGGATTGAGAATAAAATGTTCGGATGGAATAGAACAAAATTCTCAGAGATTTTCCATTAATTCATTCATGGATTCATTGTTGCTCTTGTTTACTACATGGGCTAAATCGCCTGTACTATCCACTTATACGGAATCATTCCTCTCACTCGTTCATTCTTCATTTCTGTGGTGCAGCCTTTACTATCGGAGTCCTTGTTAATCTACTAGCTAAGTTTTATGTGGGATAACGTACAGAACAATGCATTAGTGAATTTTTTCTAGCTTTTGAACGACTGTTGCGTTGCGATATCTCCAGAAAAGCAATAACAAACTGGCTCTTATCTGGAAGTTCTTTAGGTGCAACGAGAACGTAAATTCATTATAACATGATGGAACAGCCTATGATAGGATTTGACATCTATAACTAGTTTATTCGTCATCAAAGTTCTGAATAGAGAGTGATTAGCAAAGGATTTCAAAATAAATGTACGAACAACATCATCCATCTAATCAGGAGGTTACGGTAATTGTGGCAGATCTCATATCGTTGCCAATGAAGGAATGCCTGAAGATGCAGTCATCCAAATGACGAATCTCCAATTTCAATGGTTATTCGTACACTAACGAATTGGTAATCTATCAAATGCCTTCGTCAAAAGGACGCTTCACGACGATTGGCTGGAAGAGGGGATATTTCTGTGACGAAATATCCATTGAATTTGTCATATGGGTTTGGGAAAAGGAACTCGCGTGAGGATTTCTCACCTTCAGTAGCAGGAGAATGACCTGCCAACCTACCACCCTTTATGCTTTGAAAAGCGAGTCTTGTTGTGTAAAATTTAGGCGAAGTTCTAGTGACCTCTGTTCCATCTTGTTTTTTTTTGTTTTATGGCACACTTGTAGGTGTTTTCAATAAATAAATAAATACGCCTCTTAGAAAGTGGCACAGGTTACACCCAGATAGCACAAGGATCTATCGTAGTTGGTAAATAAGTTCCCGATTATTTCTTTTAAATCAACCGGGTTTTGAACATGAAGAACTCTGATTTTGGGGCCTCGATTACTGAATTGGTGGAGGGCATCTCGCGTTCTTGCTGCAGTTCTTCTATAGTAAATTACAGTCGGAACCCTAACTATACACTAATGGATGTGGAAACCAATTTCGAAAATCTCTATGAGCGTTGCCTTAAAAAAGGCTAAATCTTGGAGATATTGAGAACTACTGGCAGTGCAATCGAGAAATTAATTTTCTTCATTTAACGATAATCTTCTTCAGAGACATTAGTGATGTCCAACTTTTAAAAAACAAGAGAGAGAGAAAAAAAAAGGAGAGCACTAATGAGGGGATCGTGGGATATCTTACCAGGCCCTATTTTGCTCAAACGCTGGACTTGTCGCTCTTATGTGACCATCTCGTCAGGCACGTTATTTCTCTTGCTTCAAATGTGGGAACTCGGTACAATATAGCAACGGGGTCGGTGAATTTCTAGCTGAGGGTGAGACTTGCCAGTATTTCAACGTATTGAAGGTCTATCACGTCATTCACTCAGAAGAATATCGAATGTATCAAGGGAAGAGGATTTGGAGATTGTTCAAGAACATAGACTAGGTAACTCTCGACGTTTCACTTTATCCAACAGATAGAGATAAAAGAGGAGGACGGTGCAGAGGAGAATGAAAAAAGAAAAGAGGAGAAGGGGGATTGAAAATCACTCCTAGTCAATATTCGAGAGTTCTTACTCCAATACGTATTTGTGTAGTAGTTCATCATGAGAGATTTGTGAAGATTTTATAGGTTTGGCTGTGTACAAAAATAAAGTGTGGATGTGGTTTCAACTACTGGAAATCCTGTTCAAGTCGAAAAATGTACGCCATTATAAAACACTATAACTAGCCGGAATAATCGAACAATAATCGAAGTAATCTGAGAGCAAAATTAAAGTGTTCCTGTTCGAAAGAAGTTCTATAAAATAGTGCATAAAACTTGCTCAAGGCGAAAGTGAAGAAAGGCCTGGGTGTTCCGAAATGTTGTTAAGAAATGTCCGGATTGATGCAATATCGCGTGCGAATTGCAAACAGATCAACGATCCTTCTCAATTCCAGGATTATCCTAGTTTTGAAAAACTGGTTTTTTCCAGCAGACAATTGACAAAAACCCGGATATGGATTATTCAACGAACAGAAAGACAAATTAGAAGAGGAAAGAGCGATAAATAAACTAGCAGATAGATGGTTGGATGAATTGATCGATGAGTTATGCGGCATTTTTTATAATTACGTTCATATGTGGATCTCAACCAATTTATCCATGATAAATACCACCCACTGGGTGACAGCATATCCAAATCTCGACTTCTTTGAACACGGGCCGGTAATACCAACCCAGTCAGCAAAGCTATAGACATCGTCTTACATTACGAATATGACCTTATGATTCGCGGCAGGCAGCAATTCTTATGCTCGTTCACATGGGACGTAAAAGCGATTATACGTGTTATAGATCATGATCGTTAAGAGACGCAAGCATACCGTGACTATTCGTCTCAGGAGCTACATGCTTATTAGTTGCGATGTCCTTGAAAAATAGCTACACATCGAAAGAATAGCAATTCATGGCTTTTCGAATTTGGCATTTGTTGTAGATGTTGATTGTATTTAAGTGAATTTTTAGTTTTGCAAAAACTAAAAGTGTTGTGTGTGTGAACAAGTAAACAGCTGATATTAATAGAAAACTTTCTTTGTGTCAGTGAACTGCATAGGTTATTACGCAGAAATACACAAACAATAGAACGCTGGCAAATTAGTAATTCATGGAACTCTTTGACTGAATGTGATGATATGGCAGCTATTGGATGTAGAATCGCCAAGTGAAATGCAGAGGCACATCGAAAGATACATTGCAAAAGTTAATTTGTTTGGAAAAGGAAGTGCTTAGGCTTCCGAGGTCGCCACAATTCGCACATTCATAGTTAGAGGCTGCCTAGGATGTTGTGAAAAAGTGTAGCTCTAAAACTGCTGCTACAACCACCATGTTCGGTGCTATGGGAGTGTGTATGTGTCGGTGGCGCGAAGTGTGCTTGAATGAAACACTAATTGGAAACCCACGGAATGAGGCCGTGCTTGACGTCGATGACGTTGACTTCACGCGCGGAAACTCGTGCGTGGGACGCTGGCAACGAGGAACGACAGAAACGACCAGGGATTTCAGGCGGATATCAGCTGATAGGCACTTCAAAGCGGTGAGTCTTAAAGATGAACTGAACATCTCAAGCACATGTATAAGTGTTTCATGTTCAATATCCGCTTTTCCGGGAGGCACCGTGTTCTAAGGAAACGTAAATCTAATCGCACCAGTATTAGTAGACAGTTGCAAATATTTGCATCCTTATCCGCATCCATCCATATTACTACCTGTGCTCCTATAAATTAAACAAACGCTTCCGAATACAGATCTTCTACAAGCGCTCAGAAATGATTCTTGTTCATCTATATCACACCCTAAGGTTTCATCCCATTTTAAATACAGAGGTATGGGAGAAAATGTAGGTGGGCGCGGGGCACCCAACTGCGCTCTTACTTCTGTTAGCTCAATGTTTCTTTCTTCGCTTAGCAACTTTATCTTACATGTCAGATCCTCTAAAACTAATGCTTAAGTATTAGGGCGCCGACTAATTTAGTTATTTACTTTCAGAAAGAAGGGGTTAGCTCAGCACACCGCTCCCCCTCCCCCCCTTTTTTTTTTAACCGAGGTATGCACAAGAACTAAAGAGAAACATAAATATGTGTGAAATTGTGAAATGCATGCTTGAGGAGATCTTTTGAAACGCAGAACTGCATCGAAGAAACTGTTGAGAAGAAGGAGAAGAGCCACAATTGAAATAACGGCAAATCACGGACTGGCAAACAGTTCAAGCGAGTAGTGGCAAGAGAGAGCGTGAAAAGTGCTTTGCATGTCGATGTCCTCACATAGTCTGAATCATATATTACGAGCAAATTGTCGGTGCTTTTGGTGGCGACGAATCTGCACGCTTCCTTCATGGGTGTATTGTAATTGGGTGAATGTTAGAAGAACGCGAGCAAGATTTTGTGTTGGCGCTGGTTGCCGGCCGTGTAGTCCATGTCCGATCTTCAATCAAATCAAACGAAAACTGTTGCACTTAGTAGATTTTCCACTTGAAGGCACTGTTCACATTCCAAACGACAGCTGACGACGTGAATTATTTTGCGTGTTCATTTGAAAATGCTGATAGATTTGAGTATTCGGATCATTTGCAGATTTTAAGGGTATAATGAATGAGAAGAGCGATTGCCAGCAACATAGCTTGGGAAAAATTGTCAATTGTTTCACGCAACAACATGCAAAAAAAAGCTTTCTACTGCAAGAACAGGAGACAATGAGCAGAAAAAAGGAGTAATCCTGAAAAGAGGCGGTGCTGCGAAACGGTTGGAAGAGAGCCGAGTTCTTGACTAGCCTATACCACATCGAACGAAACGAGCGATACGACAAACACTTACAAATCCGCCTAAAATAACAGCTGACAAACCCCCCAATGACTTGCAATTGTCATGTCGTTGTCGAAAAGGCGGCTTGAGCGCGGACTTGAAACGAGCGTTAGTGACAAAAAGTGGCTCTAGCGACAAATTTATTACATGTCTCTAGTGAACAGTAGAGGAACGGAAGTGACAAGTGCTTCCCTCGCACTTCGCACCGAACATGAGCGCCATGCAATGCAAAGTGCATGAAAGGTGTTAGTCAAGGAACGGGGAAAAATAAAGAGATGCCCATCGCAAAATTCCAGACAGCTTTCACGGGAGGCTGTTGTCACTTAGGAACAATTGCGGTGTGACATGATGCGTAATAGCCTGCTGGGAAGGCTAATAATCAGTTTTTTCCGGCTGCTGTTTATTTGTTTACTTCTTTGGTGTTCCGAAAGCGCTGGATCCCTCCGCTACAGAGTATATATCTTCTTTTTCAATTCGATAGTTTGTTCAAAATCCACCGATAACTCTTCTGCAGCTATTAATTCTGAGAAAGGTGGTTCACATCAGAACCAAGAAGTCACTGCAGCACAATTATAATTTCGGTCAAATAAATTCACAAAAAAAAATTATTTTAGAGATGAGAAACAGCAACTTTGCTTCATATTTCACTTTCCTCGTTTTCATTGCATATATTTCAGTTTTAGCAGCGTAATAATTTTATCCAATCTGCAAACGTACTGGTATTTTGCCGCCATCCTTTCGATCCGACTACTGGTTCTTAGAACGTTTGATATATGCAAGATTTGTAAACATTTTCCCATGAAACCAAGAAAATCTCCCACTACAAATAATTTCCGATCGAAACGTTTCTTTGAAGCAATCAGGACTGACCACTGCCAGATTTTGCAGGCATACGAGTGCCAACGGTAAACACTGGCAACAATCCTTGTCCATTTTTTCTTATCACAACTGAACCTTGCATCCATCGGAGGACTCTTTTTTTGAAATGCGATCTCTGAGTCCTTGTCCGACACATCGTCTCTAATTAGAACGTAATCTCACCGTCTACTCGGAAGATGAGTGACAACGAGTTCGAAGCAAATAATCTGCATGCATTTGAGTTTCAATATTTATTTATTTATTTATTTATTTATTTATTTATTTATTTTTATTTATTTATTCATTGAAAACACCTACAGGTGTGCCATAAAACAAAAAAAAACAAACAAAGAACAGAGCTCACTAGAATTTCGCCTAAATTTGTTCGCATACTCTGCTATATGCTATAATTGCTAATATGCTTTATTCTATTATGTTTACATTGCCAAAATTAGTTCGCTGGTTTCTGCAGTATTAATCGCTCTTCCAAACATTGATCTAAGATAAGCTATGTACAGTTGCGTACGCAATGCCATGAATGCCGACAAATTCTGTAAACAACTTCAAGCGACTCGGGAAAAAATAGAATGTCACTTCATCAAATGGACGGATTTCCGCGAAGAGCCGTCTAATCCTCTTTCTCTATCTAAAATTACTTAACACTTCCTATGTTATGAGCTCCTCAGAGACGACTAGCAGAAAAGCGTTCGAAAATATGCTGACCTGATGTCCATAAATTTTTCGTACTCTAACCTATGTGAATGCAGGATGTTTTGCGTGTTTGAGCTGTCTGCGTTTATAACAATTCTTGTTGTTAATTAGCCGCGACAGGTCCCTATCAAATACACATGTATACCCATCTCTTCGTGTCATATTCACGAAAATACACCGGGGTAAATATTTTCACGCTTCATTCGAAAGGAAAATAGCTATAGTGGGGTCAACGACTGAGAACAGGAGACAGAGAGACAGACAGAGCGTAGGAAATTAACAGATGAGTTACGAGAGATAGGAAAAGTACACAGTGCATAGTTTTGTAGAGCCTTCGTCTGCCACTGATCTCTGCTTTAAAGGCAGCACTTAGACTCAAAAATGTGTTTGACGCTACTTCTTGTAACTATAACATGGCATTCACAATCACTAAGAATGACACTGAGTAAGTTAAGATTGCAGAACTAACAACAATTTATTACTTTTGGTATGAACTCTCAAGTCCCAAATCCTTTCGGAAAACCCTTAGATGACAAAAAGAGAGCTGGGGGGAATACTCTGCTGGTTGTAGGTAGATCCAAGAAAAGAAGTATATCCAAACCACGCGCACACCTCCACCAGTTCATTAAATTGTACAAGATGGCAGTTCTAGAGTTATCTAAACTTCCTCCAACTTTTTGTGCACTATTAATAGGTGTAGGTGGGTACTGATATAGCAATAAAAGTGGAACGAATATCACCACAAGAAGTTTTCTAATAAATCGAGAAATGAGACAATGGAAAAACATAATTATTTTTTCGTGGTTGATGAGAAAGTGACAATTGCTTACTTAGATGTCTCGATTAAAAAAAAATAACTCGATATCGGGGTGTACAGGCAACCTCTACACTACTACCGAGGGTCAGAGGTAATGCTCGAGTACAAAAGGTACCATATGAGGACCACATTATTACAGCTCCCTAAACTCCTTCGAAGAAAAATTTGACCTTCTTCGCGTCTCTCGCAAAGCGAAAAGACATAGAAAGCAGTTCTTGCAAAAAATTAGGAAAGTGAACTCATTATGTATGTGCCGATGTTCGCAAGATTAATTCAAAAAAAAGGGGCAGTAAGTTGATCAGGATGATAGCATCCAGGGAGGCGCATTTACAAAAGAAAATTCTGAAGAAAAATTCAAGAAGGTGATTTTTTTCTTAAATTGAGTTTTATTATTACATTCATCCTGTTTTTTCTAATTTCTATACCAACCTTTTTTTCTCTCCATAAAGTTCAATTCCCCCTAAATTGAAGGTGAGCGAAACAGAATAGGGGAATGGATGCTGTCAGAATGTCTACACGTTCGCGAATATTTGACAACTTGGCCAGGACGAGTTGGCGATTTTTGGACGCTCGCGAAGTTGCTGTGCATTTCTCGTTTGCGGTGAAAACACCTGTTCACCAAAGTGCGTGTCCTGACAAAGCACGGACGAAAGGAATATGTAAGTGAGTCAGAATTTGAAAAACCATGGAATAAAAATGATGAGAACAGGTAGAGAGCGGCAAAGAAATAATGTTAGCGAAAGAAGATGACGTGCAAAGTTGCTAAAACTGCGCATGAAAAGTAACGCTTTAGAAAAAAAAGAATTCAATAATTACGAAAGATTATGTTTTCGCCTAGGAATTACTGAATAATAAAAAAATCCAGTTGATACTCGTGCTAAAATTTCTCTATCATGCACAATTTCTTCTCAAGAAGTGAACATATTGAAAAAAATGCTGAGTTGAGCAAGAGAGTAAGGTGATACGATCGATATGAGAGCAGACAATGTGGCGTTTTCCAGGATCCCTCTCCTTCCGTCTCTGACCAAAACAGCACTGCTGCTAAGCTGAACAACCTACTGTTAGAAGAAATTGCAAAACGCGCAATGAATACTCTTTTGTGCAGCTGTGTCGTGAGTTTACTGTAGCTTATTTTGAAAATACATTAGAAAACCCTCTACGTATTATTTTTCACATAATAGGAGAGGTGATCGGTGAAATACGGTTTAGATGGTGGAATCTTCAAAACCTACATTATCAACATCTGAGCTTTTCGCTTAAAGGAATATCACGAATCCGACGTGGTCAGGGAATCCTGGGGAAGACCTAGCGGTGGTTGTAGGTTGGTTCCGCTTATCTCCCCTTAGTCGCCGTAAAAAAACGGCGTGGGAAGGGCTTCACTTCGTATGAAATACGTTAGAACGTTCCTCCATGCACACGTTCCTGAAACCTCAGCAGCCTCTTCAATGGTTTTACTTGAACAGGGCGGTGAGAAGACATCATTGATCTTCGACAGCTAGCACGTGGATGCGGCGCGTTCGCAAGGGTGGCGCGTTGAAAGTGAAATCGCCGTCTTCCACGCGGTTTTTTTTCTACGACGATTGAGAACAGATGAGCGGAACCACTAACAAACGATACCACAATTTACAACCCATTTCTAGCTTTTCTCGCGGATTCCCTCAGCACGTCAGATTCATGGTATGTTGATTTAAGTGTTCATAGTGGTTGTAGATGCACTATAAGCGTTTTCGACATCGTTTTGCTCAAAAACCTAATGTGAAATTCTTCGACCAAGAGGAATATTAGGTAAAAAACGATGGTTGCCATCAGGATTTATGAGAAGTTTAAAAAAAACTCAAGGTGGAAACTTGACCAAACTTTGTCGGATTAACGTATTGGGAATTTGAGAAATGTGGGTGTGACCAATCTTCCATTAACTGCGAAGAATCCATCAATGAGGTTCCTCTCACCAATTCTTGGCTTAGGACATACTCATAGTTCAATTCATATTGATTTCATATCGTTCCTGTGAATGTTAAAACTGTATTAGCGATATGCCATGTTAATTTGAAGGTTACGCCCAAAGTCCTCTGTAATTGTAAAAGAATCTGTTATGTTTGCTTGAGATAAGACTAAGTAGGTGAGTATGTACCCGCAGAAAATCCTTCTGAGATTAGGACAAGCTCAGAAAGTGACTGTAACTCCGGTTAGGGAGCAGGTGCAACAATTTTGGTCTGCGTAGATGAGTTCGTATAACCATTCTTCCCCACTTGTACATATCACACACATACATACGCATGCAAATGTCACTTGCACAGACTTTTGTGATGATAATGCTGTAACTTCAACCACTTAATAATTCTAACACGTCCTTTTTTTGAACAAAAAGTTCAAGATACTAAGAGAAGTTCTAACAACAACACTAATTTATGTCAATTTGACTTATGTAGTATTTGGTTGTTTTTGTTTCATACAGAGTTAAATAAAACATACAAACAGTTTTTTGAATTTACATACCCAATTAGTGCAATGAAGAGCTACCATCTTCATGCAAATATTGAATGTAGTTTCTCAATTTCTAATAAACTCTCCACTAGGGAAAGTGAATTGTTTATTGGAAATTGGAAAAGG
The DNA here is from genome assembly GCF_031761385.1 of Necator americanus. Taxonomy (NCBI): domain Eukaryota; kingdom Metazoa; phylum Nematoda; class Chromadorea; order Rhabditida; family Ancylostomatidae; genus Necator; species Necator americanus. The sequence goes on along the minus strand of NC_087372.1, from coordinate 478,378 downwards.
AAAAAAGGAAAGGAAGTGAACTTTGTGCCCTGTGTTCCTAAGAGTTAGAACACAGCGTTAATGATACTTGAAGCAGATTTAAACCATGCATAAAATCAGAGGTTTAACTAGATATGAAGTTTGACCAACAGAAACAAATGTTTACGTTTTTGATGACGCAGCGCGCCGTTTTCCAGGAATACTTCAAGTACAATGTTACGGCACCACAACTATACCTTTTTTGACCTTTTACGGTAACTTTGCAATGTCGAAACGGAATTAAAATATGCAAAAAAATAGAGCACAGAAGCATGTTCAACGAAATGCTGAACGTGAATATCGATGCACCTTTCAAATTCTAAGAATGCCTTTATATGAAGTTAGTTAAGAAATGTTCGACAAAAGAAACTGGTTTTTTCCTTGTGTTCTTTTGAGAATGAATGCGAAGCTTTACCAAACATCGCGGCGAGTGAGGATGAGGCTGAGGGATTCAGTAATTTCTCAAAATTAGACTACCAAGAAAGGAACAACGGAAGGAGACGTATAGTAATATGTACATGAAAGTTTTGAGAGGATGTGAGAATTCCAGTTATTATGATGTATTTATCAGCAGATAAAGCATGAGAGATAAACAACTTATAACTCAAAAGAATCACACGTGTATGAGCGTAGCAACTATGGACATGTCCGGCGGTGAGCCAGACATAAGAAAAAATAATTCTGCAGGTCCGTTCGAGTTACTGATGCATGTAAATTGTCCACGCAGTGCAAATTCGGAGAAGATTCATCCTTCTCTTCTCAGCGAATGTCGTTATGCATTGTTGGTGAAGTATGATTTTAATTAGATTTCAAGAGTGCAACATCCAAGCAAGACATATGGAGCAGCGATCGAGCGGTGAGCGAAAAGCGACAAAATTGCCAACAGAAAACTTAGGACAACCCAAACTAGAATGATACATGGAAGAAGAAGCGGACCAGTTCTTCATCAAATATAACCTTCCCCACCAGCGGACAGGCTTATTTCAGAAGACGTGGCGGTTGCAATGTAGAGGATTGAATTCGCCGAGGGACCAAAACACATAGTAAAGTTACGCTCAGGTGGTCTGGAGCGATGTATCAAAGAAAAATTAACATTTAACATAAACAACATATATATTGCAATGCAACCACGACCTACCGAGTGAAGAACGAGACTACAACCGGACCTAAACCACCAGTCTTCAAACTATAACTTTCCACTTCCTTCCCTGAACTCAAATCTTATTTCCCACGAATCTACTACATTTATTGGTCAGTGAAAAGAAGGATGTTTGCGCAATGGTCGTCCTCGCTGTGAACGAGTTATCACACTACGTACGTGGCTCCACCAGAATCAAAACCAACACTAGATGACATTATTCTGACCACTGCATGCCGATACTCAATTACCACGCCTGAGTTAACATCAATTAATCGGTGGTGTGAGAACTCGTCCAATACTTTCTGTTGGTGCCCATTCCCAAATGACAGCACGTCAAGTGCATCCGAGTTGCTTATTTTGCGATTTTCTGAGAGAAATGCAAATTTTGCGAATTTTGGCGGTCTATTATGACTTACGCTGTTTGGTCTTATTATAGGTGCATATCTGCAAAGAAGAGCGAAACATTAAAACAGGAAGTGAGGATACGGAGCTGCAAAGTTCAAATTGAATATCACCAACACTTAGCAAATAATTAACTGCTACACATTTTCCCGGTCCAAGCTGGTAGATTCACCCAAAAGCATGTCTACAACCAAGAAAAATAGCAGAAGCAATAAAAACAAGAAAAATAAGAAAAAAATATTATTCGAAATAAAGAGTGGCTTCTCAGACCGCAAAATTAAGACGCTAAGTCAGTCTAAATCAAGTTACATTCAGAAAATCCTCAAACTCCACATCCGCAGCGATCTGGATGAGCTAGCCGCCACCTTAGGCTTGCTTATGCTTATTTTGCCAAAGCTGAGAGGTGCATAGGCGCTGGATATGACACGGAAAAAAAGAAACCGTAACCGAAACATGTACAACCGTAGAAAAGCTCCTTAAGCTACAAATGGAACTGCATAGTGTATCAAAAAACTGTTTAGAACCTGCTACACATCCAGGTAGCAGTGAGATCCCCAAACTGTTCTGTGATATCATATACATATATCTATCTTAAATAATATCTTGGATAAAAAAGACGGACTGAAAAAACAAGGGGTCAACGAAGGGTCACCGAACAAAATTACAAAAAATTAAGCATTTTGATGGACAATAAAAAACAAGTCTTTGAAAATTTTTTCAATGCTGGTTTTCAAGAATTTTTGACGAATGCGGCTCTGCTTTCAAGATTTAATTACATGTGTGGACAAAATACGATCGTTTGAGTAAGAAAAAAGATTTCACGGAAATTCACAGAACTGGTTTTGGTCGTCTATCTTATCTGCATCTTCATGGACATCTTTCGAGGCAATAGTGACATTTTTCTTCGTAACTGAAGCATAGAAGTTTAATTATGCCAAGCGAAAAATGCAACACGTGAAGAGGAGTGCATTCACGACATAAGCGATATTCAGTGTTGAGTTACATTATATTCTGAGGTGAAGAAACGAATTACCTTGCAAGAGGAAACCTTTGCCTACAGTAATCCGGGCGATCGAATATGGATGTAGCTGTTTTTGCAAGACACTGCCAATGAGAAAGTTAAGATTATTTTCCGCCCTCCTTACAGTAAAAAAAAGTAAATAAAGGCTGACATAAATATGGGACCCCGAATTTTGGCCAAGGCTGACCGTACGTAAGTAATAAATCTGAATCTTCGATAAATTCATCGAAATCTCTCCTTATCATTAATTCACTTGAAGCTGATATCAATGCTAATGTTGAAAAAGAAGAAGAGTTGTCTCTATCCATCATTTTAACCTCGTTATTAAGACAAAAGCACGGATCCAAGAAATATTTCCTCCTTTTTCAAACATTTAGAAGCATCAGCTGGTGAATTCTGTTTTCCGGAAAACGAATAATACTATGTATAAGCGTTAGAATGAGCACCATGTGTAGTCCTGATTTCGGTAGTGACAGAAAAAGTAGTGTGGCCGATCTCAGTATTCTAGAACTTTAACGGTCGCTAGCACCGATGTCTGTGGATATCTGAGTGAAGTTCCTGCGGTCATTTGATGAGGAGCTCTCGGAGATAGGTACGGGATGTTTTTGTATTGATTGGACAATCTGAGTGAAGTAAAAGAGCCATTGTATTTAAATTCCCCCGATCGTCATGAAACTGGGTTGCACTGATCGTCATGCTTTCGGATCTGAATCCCCGCAACCACTTCTTCTAGAAATATTTGAAGGAAAGATCTACGCTAGAACCCTAGCATCATTAGACGAGTTGAGGAGTGCTATGGAGCATCAAATGACAGCCATTGATGAGGAAATGCGGCATCGAATCATCGATAGTTCTAGAAATAGACCCCGACAGAGCACTGCTGCAGAGGGCGAACACTTCGAAAATAAAACCTATTGAGCACTAGTTTACTTTGATTTGAATACAGTTGTAATATTCCGATGATTTCGTATACCTGTTCAGGAAATAATCAATAATAATCAGTTCAAAACCATAAATAGTATCCGACACACAGTGAGCTTCGATGAAGTTAAAAGAGTCGAAGAATGCGTAAACTTCAAAAAGTGTGCAGAAGAGTCAGGAGACGTTCAAGAGAGATACACTCATCTGAATGGTGCAGGACGTGGCATTGGAACAGTTTCTTAGTCGAAAAGGGACTTTAAGCCAGTTTCGTTTTCTCGTTGCTAGGTCATTTAACAAGGAAACCCAAGAAAATTGGATAGAACTAGACTCGTTTTGCGATGAGTGCCTTCGACGAACATAAAAGGAGGTCCCGCCTTTCTTGACTATGGCAAACGAAAAGTTGCAGCAGTTGCAAAGAACGCCACAAGGATATGCATGAAGAGAAACAGCAAAGTTTCCAGCAAAGCATTGACTTTCCTTTACCAGTGAGTTTGAACTATGGAATTCTCGATTTTTGTTCCAAAAACGCAGACATTCTTGGGAAAATGGGCAAAATGGGCACATGGTTGCTTTTCTTTCAATTTTTTTAGATGTTCCTGTCACGCGTATCAAATCGAATCAATTATTTATTATTATTATTTTTATTTTTATTTACTAGGGGTAAAAGTCAATCTTTTTTTCATATCAAAAGGTAGTTTACTAATAAAGGGAAAAGAAAACGTATAAGACACTGCAAATTTTGGGAAGACTTGCAATTTAAACAAAATCTTTCCGCTTGATCTGGATTCAGGCGGTGCGTGCTTAAGTCAAAAAAAAAACTTAATTAACACTCGGAAAAAGTCCAAAGGCAGCATAGCACGAATCTAACGTGCTGGGAGAATCAACGTGAAAAGCTAGAGATGGAGCTTGTATATTGCAGGATCCGAGGTGGTTCTGCCCATCTCTTCCTAATAATTGTAAAAAAAAAACGGGCATAGGAACTTAGTTTTAGTTCCAAGAAGTGCGTTAGAACGGACCTCTATGTACACTTTCCAGTCCTCAGCAGCCTATTCTTTGGTTAATTTGAATAGACTGATGAGAAAACATCACTTATCTTCGACCGTTCGCACGTGGACGCGGCGCGTGCACAACGCGTTGCAACTGGAAAACGACGTAGTACGTCTTCGATTAGAGAGAGATGAACGGAATCACCCCGGATCCCACAATCTACAACCCCTAGCCTTTCCCAGTGAATTCTCCCACCGCGTCAGATAAATGATATGCTGGCTTTAAAAGGTCTACACATACGACGCCACCGGCAGCAACAACTGAAAAAAACTGTAGGTAATATAAACATTGATCTGGGAAAAGTATGAACTACAGATATGTGAATTTGTCAATCGCTGCAGAATTTTTGCTCCAAAGATTCATTTTCACAAATTTTCTCACTGAACTGCGTTTCACATACGTTTAAGATTGTCCTTTCAGCGTCAGAGCGCCATGCAAAGTTATGAGAAAGATCTCTAATAGTATAGATCACAGCTACATTGCTAAGAAGTTTTAAAAGTGATTTTGTCAAAAAAAAAAACATGAGAAAGTGTAAGATGTATAATACATAACGGAGTTTTCTATCCTCATACAAGTAAGCAGAAGAGGTGACCTCGCAGTGAACTGAAGAATCAAATCTAAGTCAAACTAGTCAGCCAAATCAAATAGTCATGCTGGGTCAATTACAAAAACTGGAATTAACCTCAGAATTGGCGAGATCAACTAGAGTACTGCAATGAACGTAGCAGGAACGTTTTTCAGCCAAAGGAGACGTATTGTGATAGATGGAGAGCTTAACGCAACGAAAGCCATAAAAATGCCGAGATCACCAAAGGAATTACTTGAAGAATCTACCTGTATAACCTTCAAGTAATTCCTTTGAACCCGAAATGTTTCATCACTTACGATCTTTATAAAAGATAATAGAAATTTGGCACATTTTCACCATAAAGACTAAGATTTCTCACATCCCGATAGCCACATATCTAAGGATTTCTCACAGAAATATTTTGGTAGCAAACCACTTTCAAACAGTGTTAACACGAACCAAAACAATTTTAGCACAAAACAAAACCTTTCAGCTTTGTCGGCTGCAGGTTCCTCTTCAACTTACCTTCAGTTAACTCGATAATTCCTGGATGGTCAGCTGAACATTCCATTTTCTAGCGTGGAAAACATACATTAGCTCTCGAAGCAAATTCCTTGATGAAGTTGGCGTTATCCCAATCAATAGGGGACGTTATCTACAATTATCCCAGATCTAAAAACCAGGATAGCATCTTGAACACCGAAATGGTCACCACCTGCAGCCAAATCCGTCCGAAGCCGTTATACAATCCAACGAACTGTTCCGCGTCGCTTCCCATGGAATCTTAAGTCATGAAAATCTGCCTCCATGTACAAAAAGAATGCTTACAATTCTTCTAAATTAAAATAAAATTCACCTACTAAATTTTTACATTAAATGCAAAACATTAGATGAGCTTCAGTTCGCTCGTCGTACGTTGCGAAGTTTCTCACTTTTTTTGCGCTTCGGATAATTCCGCAGTGAGTGGACTGTTTGGAGTGACCCACTAGGATATGGCGAGAACGTTCTGAACATCAAAATAAAACTTAGATAACAAGAAGTGATTTGCTGCGATGCGAACATCAAACAGACACTGCAGAACGATTCCTATTTTGGTTCCTATGGATATAACATCGCCGGTAAAAAGCCAATTCTATGATCGGCACCAGGTTATGTTGTAAAAAAAGAATGCCAAAATGATTCTTGAATAGTAACAAAGAAATACCTTCTATAAGAAAAATATAAGAAATACTGAACAGTGGTTGGATCTGAAAGATTGAGCTGGATCAGGTGGATCTAGAAGAATAAGATCATCAATGAAAAAAAAAATGAAAGTCACCCTACAGTGATTATTAAACATCTGAGAGTGTTGCTGATTCAATTACAGTTGCTGTCAAGAAATGAATAATTTCTCTATGTTGATGTACAAAAAACTACAAACTAAATTCAGCCAGAACTTCTCAATTTGAGAAAAAAAAATCGTCATTGCTAAGGAGAGAGTGTTTCAATCAGTCATTTCAGCGCAAATGATGATCCAGACGTTATCAATTTGTTTCGTTCGAAATGCATTTCTCAGATTCTGGTAAAAAAAATTATGCAAAACACTTTTGATATGTGTAGAGAGAACATCAGCATAATTACAGAAATATTTCCTCCTATTAAGCATTCCGAACTTTTGATATATATTCAGCACAACGCCTTGGATGTCGTGATAAATGGTGGAATTATTATCCTACTGATATTTTTTCACTGTATGAAAGCAATCATCATCTAACAAATAACTATTTCGTATATTTCGAGATAGAATTACGGAAACGGCACCACATTCACTTGTTTCTTGGTGGCCACCGTGCAAAATTATAAGGATAAGAAGATGGAACGGCTCATAAGATTTCGCTGGCGCTAAAAGAAAAAAAGCAACATCTGATCGTGACTTCATCTTATAAAAAAATGAAAAAATGAAAAAATGAGTAAAACAAAGCATCAGAGAACAGAAGCTTCGGTGCCAATAATTTAGGAGCACTAGATTTGAGGCGCAGAGACTAAAGGGTGTGCCATTTTACCTGATCGATATAGGGGAGAAAAACTCCCGTATATCGATCAAGATACAGATCACACCTTGCAAAGTACAAGAAGGGGACACCTGAAGCTGAATTCCTACTCAGCACTAAAATCAGAATGTGGTCATATATCAGAGTTAATAAGGCTAGATATCAACGATTTATCGAGGCCCGCACGCGTCCTCTTTTTAGCTCGTATTGATTATCGATTTGGAGTTGATCTGTACATATGGGTTTGCACTACAAAATCACTGTGTGCACATGATCATATTATTACTAATTCGCTTATATCATTGTTAATTTCGTTTATGTGTAACAAATGACACACAAGTGAGTTAGTGTTAACAGTTCTCCTTAAAAGCCCCACTCTAAGTACATCGCAAATTTCCCATTGGTCATACTGATATAGATCCCGTCAATTCCAACTGTGGTACGACCCTCCACCTTCCTTCGGTTTTCTCTTCATGATTCGCCTTCACTTTAGTTTTTTTTTTAGTTTTACAATTTTTTTTTGTTGTTTTTCCGTATTTTCTCACAACTTGTCATTCAGTGAACCACAACTGACTCGGCGTTTGTCTGCGCAAGTGCTTAAATTTTCTCCTTTTGTTATAAACGATGCGACCCACATGTACATGGCTTTTAGCACTCTAAAAATGAAACTGTCATAAAATAAAATAATATAGTATGATGTGCCACTGGTTTGATTGTTCAGCGTTGATTCTCAATTTTTTCTTCTATTTAATCTCAAGCCGTTGTGAAGATCCTCTCACTTACTTATAACATTTGTAAGTAAGTGAGAGGATCTTCACAACGGCTTGAGATTAAATAACGATAACGGGGGAACTCGCGCCATATCTCGAATGGTTCTTCCGATCCGAATGTGACATTCGAACCATTCGCCCTCGTGATCGACCAGTCAGCGGTCCATGCTGGACGTCTCCGATCTAAGGTGAGCATTCAGTGTAGTCCCAAAATTTGTGATTGAAAGTAGGCGTGGAGTTTATCAGTTTAGTTGTGGAGAGGTTGATCGTTTGAATCGAATTGTAGATTGAATATCGCCCTTTTCAGGCTCTGAAGAAGGCGATATAGCCGAAACGTTAGCCAATAAATTTATTTAACAACCTCGTGTACAGCTTATCAAACTCGATAATATAAATTCAACAATGCCGAGGTTCATTGAAAGTCGAACTTTTCAACTGCTTTATAAATGTTAGTTTTCACTTCAATTTTATTGAAATATGTAATGTCCGCCACTGAGTGGTAGATGAAGCTATCAGTTGCGTGATACTCAGAAAAAAGGGTACAGGAAAATAGAGCAGCCAAGTCACACTAGCTCTTACGCAGCAACAAGTAGGTTTTCGTATGACTCAGTAATAATAACCTTAACAGTGCTGATCAATACCTGAAGGAATTTAGCTTCCTTACGCAACATAAACGTTTAAACCTAACAAAGATGCCCGAGGAAATGTCCCACTTCATAGCCCACATTAATGGTGTGCGACGATAACTTCTGTGAATGCAATTGAGCTAAAGCGAACTGTGCAAGTAACAACAGTTCATTCATTTAGTTTTTCTGCAATTTCAAACGCAAAAAGTTCAATACAAGCAGAAATTGGATTAAAAACAAGGCCGGCGTTGCGAACAAGAAATGTTCCGACAATGTATGAAGTTTGCAACCGTATTTACTGCAGAACAGAGTTTACTTATAACGGAAATTTACCAGATTCTCAACTGATGGGGAAGAAACCCTTTTGGACCATTTGCGAACACTTGTGTTCCATATCAGTCGCAACATCGCGGAAATCCACGCTTATAGTGGGTAGCCGACGTATGAGTCCTTCAGACTTTTAATGTCAGGAAGAAAATATGTTTCAAGTCTTGTCCATGTGGGTCCATAACGCCTTAATATTCCTAAAATACTCAGACTCATGCGCATCTCCGAAAGAAGCAATCCTGACGTCGGTCATAGGTTTTTCCTGCTTTATAACTCTACCATAAATTTATATTGAGAAGATTTCAAAACGTCATGGAAAAATAAATACCTGTTGTCATAACGTCGTAAATTGAAAGTACATAATCTTTGGATGAGTCTACACCGAAAAGTGGCATCAACTACGTTACATACACGCAATGAAGTAAATAGGAGTTTTAAGGGCTCTAAGCTTTAAATACTTCACTGCTGCTGACAAAGGAGACGGCACAGTGTCGGATCATGTATGAAAGTTTCCCAAACTTGGGAAGATATGACTTTCGTCGATTGCAACATAGGACTTGTCACTTTTCAATAACAAAAGATTGTTTTTCATTATTCTAAGTTAAAATAATGAAAAATCTACGCAAATCGCCACTTTGTCACGGTCAAAAAAATCACTGAAAGAGAAAATAAGTTTTTTTTTTCGCTTTCAGTGTCATATCTCAACGCACTCCTTTTCTGTAACTATGCTCATTACACATGGCCTAGCTTGTATCGTCCGGACCTGCTCCTAACACCGTACTAAATGATGTAGTTCTTTCTAAGATTTCCTATTGTTGTTACTTCTTCACTAAAATAAAAATTTTGATCTAATTTAAATTTTAATAAATTTTTGAATAAATAAAAATAAAATTCACTAAAATAGTCGATGAGTTGTCTAACTCGAGTAGTCGCAGTTGAAGCTGTCAAATAATTGCGTTTATGGAGTATATTCAAAATGAAGTGAGAAGAATCGGTCGCATCCAAAACCTTACATCTTTGGAGACAGCAAATGAAATCTAAATCTTCCGGCTATCGAGATTTCAGCGTAACACGAGCCTCAAGAATGCGACAAAGAAGTTATGGGCGAGCCCCTGTATTTCAACTGAGAAAACGGGACCGCTCTTCGACATACACCTTTCAAAGTTCCGAGAAGCTGCAATTCCGGAATTGTTGAGCATCTGCCGTAAAAGGCGTGCGTGACACCATCTATCATTGAAGAATGCTATTGATCATGGAATTACCGGAAAAAGAATTAGCTAAGATTATTTTATGATCTTCCTTTCCCACATTTAGAGATACTCCATGTTATTGCTTTATATTCCAACTTTACTTCTGTAAAACACTTTTCCCTCTTAAGGAAGAGGATGGTTTGAAAAATATTTTTTAATCCTACCTGGGAAGAAACAAATCAAATTGTCACTCATTCCCTTGGCTGCTGTTCGTTTCAACTTTTATTTCAGTCAACTTCCGCAATATAAATTTTGCAGCAGGTGTTTCTCATACATTTCTACACCAGTGTTTAGTAAAAGCTGAAAGTCAATGTTAGCAAACGGCGAGGCTCCCATGGTAACAGATAATGTAATGAAATGGTACGCACGTTGGAATGGGGCACATGTTCTGCGGGGATGAAATTCAATACTTACACATACGTATCAGTTCTTGTTGTTGTGCTCAGAAGAGCCACGTATTTCCCAGCCATGAGGCCCCGTAACTGTGTGCAACACTCAGATTTGTGCGTATTCTCTTTCTTTTTTCAAATCTCTAATTCGCCAATTCGTTTTCTCTTCTTCTTCAGTATTCGCCTCCCTCCCCTTTAGTCCTTAGTCACCGGAAATATAAAGTTATCGTTGACAGCAATTAATCTGTTCAACATTGCATTATATTTACAGCAGCCAACAGCTGCATTTAGGCTCATTACACCACAGATTTCTTCTTCAATATGAGATATGCTGCACGCGAAGTTTACAAAATACTTCTCTGAAACGTTACTGCTAGTTTACTCATTCTGAACCAAATATCTCTTTTATTAAAAGAGCAATAGCAGACCAAAACAGAACCAGAAGAGAAAGAGGATGCTGTCATGGTTTGCCTATCTATCAGAAACAATAACCGTAACCTCAAGAAGTTGTTATGGAAAAACCCATAAAGTAAGAATTTGTTCAAAGATTATATTTGATCAATTACATTCTACGTCCTATGATGTTTTACTACCATTCAGAATATATTCAAGTTATTCTTTTCAATTTAATTTCAATTTAGGGCGAGTGTAGTGTAGCGGTTAGAGGTTCCGCTACCTGCACGATCGATCGGAGGTTCGAAGCCTTTTATTCCTCCGGAGTCGATAAATTGGTACCAGACTTGTCTGGGAGGATAAAAACACTGACTTGACACATCGGGTAGCCCCCGCAAGTCATTCTATCAGCGAGTTACACATTCATGAACCTCAAACTATTCTGAATTGAAGGGAACGTAGGGGGCGCTTATTTATTCTTTTCAATTTAATTATTAGTAATCAGAACAATTTTACCAAGCAGCTATAACCGTTACCTATTCTTTAATTTTTCTTATGGGAAAAGTGTGAAGTAGTTGTCACGTAGTTCAGCCAATACAGATGAATGTAGGAGAAATTTGGAGAGAAAAAATAGCTGTGGTGAAAAATGTGATGATGAGAATCTCGTTGATATGTCCATACAATAAAGCCTTCGGTCTTCTGTTGCCTCGTGGAAGCGGTTTTAAACTGAAAGGTGCTATATTTTCTACTTCCTCTCCTGTGTACTAAATATGTCTTTCTTTTTCTCGCTTGATGTTTGAGCACTCCTCCTAAGGGTTTTCACACACGATAATTAGAGCGCACTTCCTGTGCCTAATGCATTTGTCACAAGCGTGTTGATTTTTGGCTTTAAAATTTTTGAAAAGGAGTAAAAACTCTACAAAGCCACTATTCTACGTTTCCACCAAGGGATAACTGAAGATTTGGAGTTGAGGGTTACGAATTCCTTTCATACAACATAAAATATGATATTAAAGAGAAAGAAAATACTGCAATTGAGTCACTTGCCACACTAAAAGCACAATAATTAACTATAAACGCGCTGTAAAGGTTGGTGATGAACAGGGATAGTGAAGGTTCCCGACTGTACTCCTTTTCCTTTTTTCATACCGTTTTCAATTCCATTATCATAAATCCCAACCGATTTTCCAAGCACAGAAACCTAGGTTGCGTTAACAAAAAGATGGCTCGATCAGCAGTCTGAATGAGAACTTCATCGAATGTCGTGTGTTCTGGAAATATGGAATCCGCTACGAAGACCACTGGAAGAGACTCTCGATAAACGTGATGGAGAAATGAAGAGAGCTTATGAAGGCTATCTCATTTGGCGTTCGGTTTCTTTGCTGACAAGAGCCCTTGATCTTAATGCTGACTGTGCTTATTTACTAGATGATAGCACATTAAGAGGCGAGATTGGTTAGTACAGAGCTAAATATGTCCGCTCCAAAGAAATTATACATAATTTACTGTCAGTGCTAATCGATCAAGTGCGGAGTGCGTAGCCGGCATCGGTTGCCGATGGAGTCGCTATTTCTGCTGTAAGCTATAGATTAACTTAACGATGAAGTAGCCCAATTAATTCTTCTCAAACTTTTAGCAGATTGCAGAAGTACACAACTAATAAATAAGCTTACGAGCAACGCTTTTTTTCAGACTGCTCATCTTGCTCGTCCCTAGTACATACATGCTCGCTATTTCGAGCAACCCATTTAGATCCTGAAGGCTGCGTATCACGAAGCTAATGCAGATTGGAAATCTGTGAGACAATATAGAGTTCGGTGTGTAGATTACCAGTATTAGCGTGGCCCTGGTCAAATCCCTCTAATCGTCCTAAAAAGAACGATGCGAGAAGAGAAGAGAGAACGAAGCGGCGTTTGTACTCAAGAGATACGTCAAATGCTCTTACTTTGTGCCGACGAGTGAGCTGTCGAAAACATAGGTGCGATGGGGAGAAGCCGGACCCTCCTCAGGTGAAGGGGGTTTAGCTCATGGAGTGCAACTCAGGTGAAGGGGGTCCTTTCGCCAACCGTCCAAAAGTGAAGGGGGTAATTTTGCCAACCGTTTGAAAGTGAAGGGGGTCAGAGCACTGGCTCCGACTACGGCATCTACGATCGAAAATCGCTGAGGTCTCCTTACCAGCTTATTCAAGTGAAACCAATGAATAGGCTGCTGAGAGAACCGGAAGGAATACACGAATGGCGCGTTCCAACGTACATATCTCGTAGAAACTGAAGCGGTTACCATGCCATTTTTCACGAGGATCAGGGGGAGTTGAGCGGTGGTACGTTTATACTCGTAATCTACAGTACAAACTATACTTTCCCACAGGGTCCCAACTACATGATTCATGGTACGCTGCCTTTAAATACATGTGATGCCTGATAAGCGTGAAATGCAAATTTAAATAATCTACCGAAGTTCCATTTGAAAACATTGAAGCTGAATCACAAATATGGAACAGCAATGATAGTTGTATAAAATTTATGATTGCATACAGATGCTATAGCTGACGCTTTCTTATCCGAGCATCGCTCCTTAAATGCCCCAATGATTTATTGCATAGAATGTTTAGTTTTTCCTGTATAGACCAACCTTTTAATGGATAAATTTCCAGAAATAAAAATAATGTCAGATACAAAGATAAATGTTTGAATAAACATTAATTTATTTCCTTGCGCTTCAGGAAGAGGCACGCGCATAAGTGCTATGCATTGAAGCGTAACTTATAATCAGTCTTATAAAAAAAACATAAAGGATAAAGCATCTGACGTTAATCAATGCGCCTCAGGTGCGCCGAAGAGCTCACTTTAATTCAGGATCGTTTGGGATTTGCAGACGCGCGTTTAGCCTAAACAAAGACTCGCGGGGACTTGTACCAAGTGAGTTTTGTATCCTCCGAAAATAGCCAATTAATAAACCCCCGAAGGGAAAAAGGGCTGGTTGGCTCTAGGGCAGTTACGGGACACTGACCAGTGAATCTTACAATAAAAATATCCTTAACTTCTCAGACCTTTATCTCTTCTATCGAAAAAAAAAATCAATTCCCTACACTCCCTGTTCCTAGGACCCAAAGCTATAAATTATTGCTGATTGATAACTAGGAGGTGTTTCGGTGTTTTCTATGAGTGAAACACCCCTCTCCTCCTTGTGGTCCGCTAACTCTAGGTTGGCCAGGGAATGGCGTGGTCACTTGTATTTAAAGTCGGTTTTTTATTTCAAGTAGTTGTTAAATAGCTTGTCTTATTAAGCAACACTATGCAAACCAATCTGTTTTTCCCATTTAGTTTCGAGTTTTCCCAGTAAATAGCGCTATTATTGAATTTTGAATGTGCTTTTACCGTATAATTGACAATCATTGCACCTAATTGTTGAGTAATAGGAATTCGCGCGCAAAGACGAATAGAGAACCAAGTGGCTATCACGCGACTTAGTTCCTCATGTGACATATGACCGTATAAAAGAAACGGTGCTGCAGAAATTCCGCACGACGACTACAATGCCGTTCAGAGAGATACCGTTCCAATTCACTCATTCCAACCCTAAAGAATTACCGATATTTCCGAAACAGCGAAAGCGCAAATAGTCAACCAATATTCCACAAACACTTCCCAAATGCATTTACTTTCGATTTTAATCAAGGAGTCTCTTTGCGACATCTTACCACAAATATTGATATTTACTACGTGCTGTCGAACTGCGCAAATGCGATGACACATATCAACGCTTAAATGTTGATGTATATGTGATAACCTCTAATTATGAGATAACATGAGCGACTCTACGTAATTTTTCTGGAAAAAAAATCACTATTTTTCAAAGTACTACCTCGTCGCTTCTAAGCTGGATTTTATAGTATACGCAAGGTGCAAGATAGCAAAAATTTGACGCTTCTTTTAGAATACTCGCCTTTTGCGACCGTTGTATTCCCACGAATTATTTTCATATCTAGTTGGATCCGTAAAGTTGTTAAATGCCAAGCCTGTGATCGGCGTTTGCTTCAAGGCATCACCGCACGAATCTGAGGTGCCACGGATTTCAGGTGGAGTATTCGTATACGGGATCGTAGATTATGGATAGAATGATGATTCCGTCCATTTCTTCCTAACTGCCGTGAAAAAAAAAACGGTTCGTACAAGACGGCTTCGAGCGATCTGGCGCACTATTTTCTACAACAAGTTCGATTGGAGCACGCCAGCCTTGTGCATGCGCCACGTCTTCCGGACCGTTTTTACGGCAATTAGGAAGAAATGGACCGAATCACCCGTCTCTTCGTATTCTACTATCAAGTATAAGAACATTCCACCTGAAATCCATATCACATCTCAGATTCGTGCGGTGATGCCTTTCAGGCAACGAAAACTAAATAAATAGGAACTGAGCAATGCCAAGAATCTGTTTATTATGACCGAAAGCAACTCTAGGGCTAGAAATTGAGCGAATATAACCACCACATGAATAGTTAGTTTTTCTTTCGCTCGACCGCTCGTTGCGGTTGAACAGGTACGTAGAAATCTGTGGCAGCACCTATACCTACGCGACGTAGTACACAGCACAAGGCAAATGTCAACCAAGGTCGTATTTTGAGTAAGGATAGACCATTAGATTGGACTTGATCAGACATCAGACCCATCAAATCTTTACTTTCTCAAGTTTTTTCTTCGCCTTTTTTTCCGTGAAGTATTGCGTATAACGTCATTTATTTCCTATTTCCTGAGTCACAAGAACATTCCCTGTTTTTAACACACAGGTGTATTTGTGTTTTTGTTTGTTGTTTCGGTCCGTAACAATATGAATTACATAGTAGTTGAAGGAATACGGTAGTGTCATGCGAATTATATGTACCATACTGAATTTATGGCTAGCAAGACATAAAATCACGGATAATTACCTTTTGTAACTTATTGCCTTATGTGACCACGTGTTCGAAAAAGCTGTTTAGTTTTATCGAGGCAGGTAGTCAAAGCGTATACAGACAAACAAAACATGTGACATACACGAGCTTCTGAATTTGAACGCAACTTCATTCTCAGATGAAAGATCCTTGACGATTACCTTTAGTGTGTAATGATATGTCATTTTTGTAATTCGAATTTTTGCACATTTGGGACTAGCAAAAGGTAGGGGCTGCAAAAATAATCTGGACGAAACATTTCAGAAATTTCAGCAAGCTGATTTTTATTTTTTTCAAAAAAACTAAAGGATTTTTTGTGGCAAGATTAACGTGACCATCTATTACGGATACAATTCCATACATTAGAAAAAAAAATGGACCGAGCAGGAAGTACCGATTTTGGGCTTCTGGTGAAAGTTTCCTACAGTAAAACTAAAAAAGAATGGAAAGCTGATTCAATAATATTTTATCATTCACGCCTAACCAATACCTTTGTTAATACTTTATTACATTTACACAAAAATCCAAGGAGCCATTTTCAAAACGGATTGAAGATATGTTGTTGGCTAGCTGAGATCGCATAAAAGTGAATTTGTAAATCAAAGATGAAGGGCATGCCGTCATCCGAAACACTACAAACTTGAGATTTTTCCGGATTTCCCTACACTTTTCGAAAGTTTACGTTTAATGCTATGTTACCAGTTTAAGTGCCTGCCTCGTGTTTGAATTCCGTTGTTTCATCCCGGTAATCAGATTATTCTACACCACTTTTGACCACACTTTGTACTCGTTTGTGGACAAATCACGCCACCTTACGTCAGCCAAGGGGGCGTGGAGGGTTGTGATTGTGGCTGACGTCAGTGTTGTTGGATTCGCGTACAACTCTTTGCTGATCCTGACTAATCCCTAATAATTGCGCTCACTAAGGAGGTTTCCCGATCGAAGTTATGTGAACTGTTAAAATGTGCCAGTCGCCTAGATAATCAATCTATCAATCACTTATCAATATGCTTTTCAAAAAGTATTTGAATCTTCAGAAACTCTTCCACTAATTTAGCAAGAAATATGTTCCTACGTTGCTTATCTATATTCTGCTGCAAGATTCTTTCATCACATAAGCAATTTTTAAAATTTCTTTCTGTGAACACTCTTCACGACTACTCATATGTGGGAATACTGTGTGTCTTGGAACAAGAACCGTACTATTTCTAATCGACTTCATTTAATTGCTGTCCGGAAACTGAGAACGAAAAGAAAGCGAGTTACTTAGACAGTAGCAAATTATTAGTGGATAAAGTTTACTGCAAAAACGTTTCTAATGTTTATAATTTTCAGTGGTTACGGTAGTAAGAGCAGCAGCTTCTGCTTCACTACAGGTACTACAACCAAAATAAAGCAGTAAATTGAGGTCATGAACCGGTTGATCAAAAACTAACGCTTTCTCTGGGGATTTTTCTTTATCAGAAAAGTAGACCAGGGCCACGTTCATCACTTTTCACCTAACCCAGCGATTCTTCTAAATGACGCATTTGCAAGCCATAACTACTTCTCTCTTCCAAGCTTATCCTGAAGCTTAAAAGCTTTTTCACGTCATCGTGGTAATTTACAGAAAAGCCGCAGAAATCCCGTAGAGTTTGTTTGATGTTTCCTTGACGACAGAAGACAGCGTCAACTTTTGCTTCCCGACGTTTTGACAGATTTGTAAATCATGTGGCGTGGGACAAATATATAAGATGACGAGCGTTTAGAAGGCTATTTGACAAAATCCGAACCAGCGGCTTCAGCTCGATTGCCAAACTGAACGTGCGAGAACTGATCTCCATTTGCATACAATCCCTTTACGTGCAGATCTTGTGCAATCCTTGGCATCCTTTCTCCGTTCGTTAGCGTTTCAACTTTCACTGGCATGATAAATCGGATGGCGCCCCAAGTTATTGTCTAGGCATTCATTTTTAAGCCTCAACGATTCTGAATCGAACGCTCTGAAACATTTTAAAGTGATTGATCAATGTTAAGAATATTAATCGCTATCCTTAGCTGTTCCGAGTTCAAGCCGTTTTCTCTTACAATCGAGCCAAAGATTCCTTTACCTGGATACAAGTGGAACTTGCTCCCTAGATAAGACGGATCAGCAGCTTTGACTGCAGGCGAATGGAATTCAGTTGCTTGGTCCTTTCTTGCAAGCGGTCTAGTCGCTTCACAACCGCTTTTGGATGATCGAGATCAAAAACCCCATTAAGTTGGTTTGGTGTCAGAATGTCAGAACATAATCCCCTTTTCGTTGTTCGGCTTCCCTTGTTGCAAGTTTTGCATTGTATTTTTCGCACCTTTGAAGAGTTCTTTGGGTTGATCTTCCTGCACACTCTTCGTATTCTCATTTCCCCGCTAATTTTCTATGAATTTGCACGCGAAATGTTATTCTATGTAATTTATCATTATTGGGGCGACATTACATCATCCATTCATTTTCACAAGTAAATAAAGCGGGCAATGCTCTGCAACTGCCTCCTTGACGACGCAGGTGTTAACATCTTGCTGGTTTTTAATTCTTCGAAGTTTGATGAAGTCCAGGTGGAATATTCCCACGAAACATTCTCTTCCTAGTAAGGATTCTGCTAGGAAAGCCGCAGCTACAGAGGGGGAAGTACACTTCTTAGAGACAGTCCCTTGATTGGAACTAAGTCGGAATGGAAATAATCCCATGTATTTGGCATTGTACACAACCAGGCAGACCAGATGAGACAGATTTTCGGTGTGGGCGAATGTTTGCAAATGCAGAAACGGCTATCATCAATTCTCAATGACTGTAATTGCAGACTTTACCCTTTACCTAACACCCGACAATTTGTATTGCAGTAACAAGCCAGAGATTTCCGCTGAGGTGAATTTGACATCAAAACTCGGCGCAACATTGCTATCCACATGATAAACCACCTACATTTCGAAAATTATTTCCTGGTTGCATTTGTCTCCTCGGATTTTCTGGGGAGAAGAAAAAGTTGCGTAGGTCCCACGTATAAAAGGGCAGTTATTTTGTCACTGTTCTATAGGTTTCTTGCACAACCAATTTGTTACAAATTTTTGTGAACAATACTCGTGCTCGACTACAACATTTTATGGCGTTACGTCAATGACACAACTTAAAACACCTTTTTGCTCTAAGTTATAAACATGTTGAGCAGTTGAGGCTCATTCAGCCGTTTCTTATGATAAAAGCGGTGCGATTTTAAAATAATAAAAATAAAATAGTAGAAAATAGTGGAGCAGTAAAATAGAAAGTAATAAAATTGCAAAATAGTGAATTAGTAGCAATATGGTTTCGCTATTAACGATATGTTGCCAATATAAACGCGTGCTCAGATGCATTCTATGATTGCCACGATTCTTACTGCGCTAATCTGCCCCTACATATTTGCGAACTGCACTCCTTGTGCATTTTGATCTGATCGTATCGATCAGGACAACGCAGTAGTATTATAGTAATATGGTGCTCTAGGAAGCAACAAATGCTTTAAAGACTCAGGATCTGGTAGCGGATTCTTATAAATTTTAGCATAAATAAAAGATAAATTATCTGTCGTTAATCAATCCGCTTCTGGATGCGCCGCTACGTTCACTTCACTTCAGAATCGTTTGAGGTTTACGAACGCGTAACTGGCCTACACAATGACTTGCGGTGGCTAGCCGATGTGTCAGGTCAGTGTGTTTATCCTCCCAGACAAGTCTGGTGCCAATTCATCGACCCCGGAGGGATGAAAAGCTTGGTGAGCACTAGGGCGGATTCGAACCTCCGATCGATCGTGCAGGAAGCGGGACCTTTAACCGATACACTACACCCATCACAATTTTAGCATAGTAAATTAATTTTTCAGGTTTTTCTGAAGACGACTCACTTGTTTCCATCTTAACCCCGCCTTGCTTGGTGTGGGAGTGAGGTTCGCTACGTAAGGCAGTTTAAAACATTCAACCTAGGATGCGCGCTAAGATGCTACTTAGAAATGGTAAAAATCAGTAGTTGAGTGCTAATTTCTATCTGCATTCGAATACTCACACAAACAAACTGATTACTTCCACAAAAAGTACTAGTCACCTCAAGCTTGCGACAATGTCGTGAACGAACAGGTGAGTGAATTCAAGTGGACGGGCTGCTGCTTCTTTCACGCATAGATACTTTCGCTAACCACCACAGCACCTCAGTAGTGACGACCTAAAACATATCAACTATGTCCAAATAGCTAATGATTACCTCCAAATAGACCTGCTTCATTCAATAGAGCTTATTTGCTTGTTTGTTTAGTTTGTAATACTTTCATGAATGCTCCAAAAAAGGCAAAACACAGATTTACACTCATCTTCAGAGTACATGTTATCGTTACAGACAGCATACCACAAACCCGATGTGGTGAGTGAACCTGAGTCGACTGCGTGGAAAACGCCTTTTTTGGCGATTTCAGTTATAACGCGCCATTTTTGTGCACGCGCCGCATCCATATGCGAGCGGTCAAAGATCAGTGATATCTCCTCAACAGCCTATTCATAGTGAAAACCAACGAATATGGAGCTGAGAGAACTGGCACGTGAAGTGAGAGGCGCGTTCTAACGCATCTCGTAGGAACTAAAGCGGTTCCCACGACGGTTTTTTTTTACGACGATTAGGAAGAGATGAGCAGAACCGGATCCCGCAATCTAAGACCCCATCTCTAGCTTTTCCCATGGATTCCCTCACCACACCCATGCCAGGATCCATGGCATGGCCTTAAATGTCTCTTCATTAGAGACATACTACCAGCGCTTGAAAGTTTTTCATTCAACGAACCATTTTTAATTATGATGCACTGAGCAACATTAATGCCGCACTCTAACCAAGTGGAATCTAAATTCACAGAGAATTGCACTCTTGTTATTTGAAGAACGTGATCGCATAGATGTATTCACATTTGTAAAAATAGCAAGATTCCGAGCAGACTGCAAATTCAACTCAATGTAACTACGATACTCACGCGTAAGCGCGAGCCACACCAATTCCTCATATCTGTCAACACAGTCTTAGAATCTTGTACTAAGGTCAGACTTAAAAATTGGATTTCTACTAACCTGAAGCAGCCCAGACGAAAACATGTAAACCATCTGTTCCCAATCGAATCCACCAAAATGGTTCACACCAAGCATTTCAAGTCTGATTCACTTGTCAGAATTGTTATCTGACATTTAGTACCAGCGGTATGACTACGCGTTATTGCAATGTTTTCAGGCGAGCAGGCTACGATAGAACAAGACTTCTCAAAAGAGCATAAATTTTCACGATCAAGTCCACGTTGCTCCCACTTTTTGCGATTCGAATATGCCTACTTGTTGTAGACATATCCGGATCGCCTACTTCCTATGCAGCAAACGGTGCACTTTATACAACTTAGATTTGTAATAGGATATTCTGGATATCTCAACTTTAGGACACTGTAGAGTACATAGTTCAGAAACAACTAGAAATCACTGTTTTCATTTTCCAAAGGCAGCATTTTCCAGAGAGTTTCTAATGATTTATAATAGCCATGCGAGTTCTTTTTATCGAAACAACCCACCGCGACTGCACCACAGCAAGACCTCGATTGCGGTCGCTACCTGCAGTTGGTGTTGTTTTAGATATTTCCAAAGAGAAATTCTTTTTATGAATACAAAGCCTGTGAAATAGTGAAAACTGAAATCACTTAGGTCCTTTTCTTTGAAATTCCACCTTCGTAGTATACACGCAGAACTTACACATGTGTGAAAATTGTAATTGATTTTGTAAATGTGAATGTGTTCTTCAACAGATAAACATAGTCAGAAAGGCTTTGACAAAATCGCAGAGGCTGTCTATGCTTTAAGGAATCCCTTGTGACTAAGACAACTAACGACACTTGTCCAGAATTAGTAGTTGCGAATTTGTGCTGTACAATACTTTAGCTGGTCCAGTACTTGCAACTAACTATGGCAGCGCAATGCAGCAGTCATCGCAAATCCTCGACTCGGCTGCAGCCGGCACCTTTCTTTATGGGATCACCAATATTTTACTTCGCTGAAGCGTAAAGAGTACACACTTTCGTGGAATTTTGACATTTTTTCACTTCTATTGCAATTCCGAAAAGAAATGAGAGATGGAATCTCATCTATCCAAGTCTAGATCTAACCACTTCCTCACAAGGCCGTCGTACTCTCTCAAGGCGCGGTGTGTAAGAAAAATTGTTCTTATACATTGCTTTTTTTTGTTGTCAAACGCTAAAGGGAATATTCGAAGACTTCACATTATGAGTTGATATTATATCCGTTTTTTCTTCCTACATTTTCAGTCTCACTTTCTCACCATTCCCATCAAAATCCTAGGTACATACGTTTCCGAAACATGTGAAGTCAGACGCACTATATTACTGTTAGGTTGAGTCATACATAACTTTCATCCAGGTACATGGTAGCTATTGTTATTCTTTCACGCATACAAAGCGTTATTCAAACAAGGGAATTTTGTTGCGGAGGCTGAACTTCGTTTAGTAGACAGCACTACAGTGTTTGCACTTCACGCTTGATTTTTTCATTATTTTTCACCTGAAAACGGAGAATTGAAAAATGCATGTACCCATGTGATGCTTTAGGAATTCAAAAAAGGTAGTAGCGCTAGAAGTTTGCGATTGAGATTGCGTTCTGGAGAAGTAACCTTAAACTAAACCTTGCTGGACGGACCTGATGACCACACTATTGATTTAATCGCGAATTTATGTCAATATGGGGTTTGTTTGAAGGCATCATACCAGGAAAGTAAGAGTGTTGGAATGTACCGTTAAGTTCTGTAGTTGGCAAGTATGGGAGTGAGCTCAATTACCAGCTTTCAGTCATCCAGAAAACGTAGTGGGAAACAGCCTTATCGCAGTGTAACTCTATAGACGCGCCGCGTCTTTCGGCGATCAGAAACACCAGTCGCTCGTTGATCAGCCGTTCGCTTGCAGACAGCTCATATGCTTCTTCTCACATAGCTGGCACGTTATTAGGTGGCTCGTAGGGGAATCCGGTGCGGCAATGTGGTTTTCCACATCATTTTTTTTGAATAAATAGGGAAGATTAAGCCCGGTTATACTTATAAACTACACCCTAACCGCTTATATTCAGGGAGGGATCCCGAAACTTTCAATCTCGTGGTGTGTAGCTTCTAAAAAGCAATTCAGTCATTCAGTTGGGACAGTTCGGGTCTTTAAATTTTATATGTTATTTAAAGGCTGGAAAATTTGCATATATACCAAGTAAGAACTTAGAACGGAATCTCCGAAACGAACTAATCCTAATCCCTGTTTCGTTCATCATGTGGATGATACGAAAATTTGTTACCTTCAAGAATACAAAAACAGAACTGCTTTAATACTGATTTTGAGTGAACAGAGTTATACAAATTTGAATCACTTCCGTTCTATTAAACCGATGCCGCAAAGTCGCGAGCTGCTTCCAAGAGTTGTTGCTATGCACAGGAATAGACATATCTGAGGTGAATGAATGTGGTTCGTTAGCTGCTCACTACACACCGATGAAGCAGTGATTAGATCTGAACACGTCCGTATCGGCATTTTCGCTGCAAGATTCTGAAAGTGATTCTAACGTGCACAGCTTGATTATCTTCGAAATAGGCTCAAACCACATAGTCTAATTGTAACGTTAGACCCAAGCACAGACCTTTAAAAAAAAACTCGTCTCGAATGGGAAAAAAGATGTCGACGAGTTTAAGCACTGGCTTTACTTTGTTCGCGGTCTCTGTTGATAACGGGGATTCAGCTTTTGACACCCATTGATGGTGGCCGGGTGGATCGCAGCGATCCTCATGATTTCTCATTCAGAGGCAATAGTTATTTAAAATGAAATCACCATAATTAATGTGGGTGGTCATCAACAGCGAAGTCGTATACGAAGGAGAAAAAGTTAAAACATTGATGATAACTGTTTCTCAGCATAAGCATTTTAAAAACCTAGGGGAGAAATTCAAATATCGTTATACAAATTCGTAGGTAGTCTCGGTCTGCTCTACCTGTCGTAGTATTTCAGCGTATAAAAATGCATAGAACCAGGATTTAGCCAGTTACCAACCCAATATTTGAATACAAGAGTTTTATTATCAAACGTATTCACGGTATTTCTAGGCTACTCGTCTTTCATGACAATTTGCCTTTCTTATATATTCTGTATTCATGCCACTATCCTGCTTAAGTTATTAGGCTCCGCCCACGTCGATAATTCATTTTCTCCCGATTCTTTTCTGTGCGCTGTGACTCTTAAATCAACGTAATAACAACTCCTTGTTACCCATTATAACTTTCCGTTTTCCAGTTTCGGTGCCAAAATATGGAATTCAGCGAAAATTCCGATCAGTACAAAATCCTAACTGTTATTCACGTGAAGTATGCTGGTATTATATGTGGCCTTATTGGTGAGTGTTGGACCCATCGCCTCACCGATATTTATCTTCCTTTCACGCATTTTGCTTAAATAAAAATCAAACAGCGATGCCCTTGATTCAAAGTGGCCTCTGAACTCTTTCTTGCAGGTTTGTTAGCTACAATTGCTGGATTTAGCTTCGGAGTGGCATACTTCCCTTGGTCCCTGTACGACACGTCCTTTGACGCCATAGGTTAGCCATTATGGTTTCTTATCGTTTTTTTTTCTTGATTTCTATATGACTGTATTACTTTACTAGAGTAAAAACACTTCTAAAAAAGAATAGAATGTTCTGGCTAGGAACAAGGTATGAACAGCACTTATTTATGATAAATGAACACTTTCTGGTACTTGGTATTATAGAATTTACGACAGTGGTTTCTGTAGCGCATAGATATTTAATGAACACGCAAATTAACAGCTAAGTTCATTTCTTGGCAGATAATGATGTGAAGGATAGCAATGTCATTTCGAGCGTGTATGATGTATACACATAAGATACGGTATTTACAGTACCTGTCAGGGAACTTAATTGTACTTTTTATTAAAGAGAAATGATGAAAGCATCTTTTTTCTTATCGAACCTACTTCCATTATAATTAAATTTGTACTAATAACCATTTCCCATGATACACTACAGCCGATTAGACTTTCGAAAAAGTAAACAAGGTGGAAATTATTGTCTTCTTTTCAGCGCTCATAGGACTTATCATTTTCTTGGTATCTGGAGTGGGTATACACTACATGCTATTACATGCAATTCATTTTACTAAGGTGATTTGTATTTTCACTTCTTTTTCTCTCGTATTTTTTAACCTGTTTCCCACAAATCTCCACACAATTCAATTTCGATGTTTTTATATAGTTATTATAGAAGTTGTAGAAGTGGTCCGTAATTAGGGAACCACAAGTAATTTTTCCGAGTAGCCTCTGTATGTACTTGAACTCCATGAAGATCTTTGAGGTTTGCGATGAATTTCGCGAATTTCGCGAAACGAATTAGAGAAAACCTCTGAGAATCGGTACACGCTAAGTTTCATCTGAACTTTGATAGCGAGCACTTTTTTGCCGATATTCAGTGATACCACGGAAATATTGCTGTATAGATTTAGTCAACCAATGAAACAGCGTTCTTATGCAACCAAAATTTTCGCTGAAGCAAAAAGGAACTTCAGAAATTGTAGTTAATCTGGAAGCGCAAGACCCACTCAACTAACAGCTAACAGCCAATTACTATCTCTATTCCTCTGCCACATAACTATGGTTGTTGCGGTTCTTTTTCATATTCATGAGCCGCTTACTGAAGCTTTGTAGGAAAACTCATGAATCCAAATATCCTAAGCACTCAATAGTTCTTGCGCTTCCATTTCTATAAAGGTACAACACCTTCATATGATTTCGCATGATTAAAGGCATCACCCCACGAATCTGACGTACGACGGTATGGATTTCCGATGGACAAACTCTATACGAGGTCGTAGATTGCAGGATTAAGGACGGTTCCGCTCGTCTTTGCCTAATCGCACTGAAAAAACGGCATGAAAGACTCCGTTTTTCGCGACGATTTCAGTTGCAACGCTCCACACTTGTATACGCGCCGCGTCCAGCTGTCCAGCGGTCGAAAGCCACTGAGTTCTCCTTGCCTATTCAAGGGAATTCCATGAATATGTTGCTGAAGGGACCAGATCGTATACATAAAGAAGCGTTCTAACGTCCCTCGTAGGAACTAACTAACTAAACTTCCTAGGCCGTTTTTTAGGACGATTAGGCAGAGATGAGCGGAACCAGCCCTGATCCCACAATCTACAACTCCATCTCTAGTTTTTGCCGTGGAATTCCCCACCACGTCAGATTTGTACTATGGTGCCTTCGAGTACTGGACGAATAATGAAGACTTCTCAAATACATTAATCATTTATTCTCTCAAATACGGTTTCTCACTCATTTCTATAAATCACATATGACAGTACGATCTAAATTACGCACTACAGACATTTCGTACGCTCATTTCATACTCATTAATTTCCAGTACTGATGCAATTTCTCCCTTCTCTCCATAATTTGCATACTTTTTTGAAATATATCACAAGGATACTTCCAAAAGCCTACTGAGTATTTCAGTTCCGATTAGTCATGCCGTTCCTTATCTACCATGCGTTTCTCATCTCTCTGAATGCCATCACTGCTTTGATAGCTATCGGCGAACTTGTTGCTGACCAGGTGAGCTTATTTGCAGCTATAAAATGGGATTTCGTCGTAGATTTCGTCCAGGTCAATGATGAGCGCATTCGTTAGTGAAATATTATGTTGCTTTTTTTTTGTCTAGCGTAAAAGATGTGCGTAATATGTGGAGTCATAGCACGTTTCGTGGAAGTTATAGCAACAAGAAATACCCGTTGTAAACCACGGTACGACTGTAGCAGCTGTCTAATTATGCTCAAAATTATGAATCTATAAACAAAAACAAAAAACGGATTGGCGTGACAATGAAAATCACAACACCTTTAAACATGAACGGCAAGAAAGTCGTCCTTACAAGACCAGAATAGAAAAACGGCTGAATATCACTGAGAAATGGGGACATTCTCCTAAAATATTTGCTGGAGCTTTCTAATAACTGATTTCTTATGCAAATTTGTTAATGGTTGACACAACTAACAGCGAATATGATGAGGACACCAAAAATCTAAGCTCGGGCTCCAAAAGGATAAAAGGATAAAGTGTCTGGCGTTAACAAGTCTTTGTTTTGTCTTTTTTCGGAGCATTTATGGAAGTGTTAGCAAATAAATAAAGATAAAGTGTCTGACGTTAATCAATCCGCTTGGGATGCGCCACCACGTGCACTTCAATTCAGAATCGTTTGAAGTTTACGAACGTGTGACTGTCCTATACAATAACTTGCGGTGGTTAGCCGATGTGTCAAGTCAGTGTTTTTATCCTCCCAGACAAATCTGATGCCAATTTATCGACACCAGAAGGATTAAAGACTTGGTGAGCCCTAGGGCGGATTTGAACCTCCGATCGATCGTGCAGATAACGGATCCTCTTACGAACCGCGCTACACTTGTTCGCACTTTACTCCGTCACAAAAGTTTTTGTCTACTTTGTTGTTCATATTCAGTTCATTTAAAACACAGTTTATAGAACCCACAAATGGACGTTAGCGACATCACCGCCAGAGGTGTATTGTTGATTGTACCGATCGTTAGCTGCATTCAAGCACTTATGCTCATCATAATGACAAAAGTACGAGTTTATCTGAGAGATAAACGGCGCTATATACGGAATGGACTACCACCGGTAAGTGCTAGTGGAGCGAGAATTAGCGGATGTTTAATATTTGTTTTTAGCCGATACGTGAAGTGATACAACCTGGTACTGAACACTTTGCACATATTCATAATAAGATTTACGCGGAATCTTCCTCACCAAATGTGCAACGCTCATGTTCAGCACAAGACCTACGTAATGGCAAGGATTAAATGATATATTGAGTTTGTCGAGTTTACCAACCGTGCTACGGGTGTATTCAGTCGATTTTTTTCACTTCAATTTGAAGAATTTGTGAACAGTATTCGTCCCTCAGCTCATACTTCTATCCCATCTAAATGATGCTCACAATATGTTAAATAAAGATTATAATTATTCTTCAATATTCTTTTCTTCTCTCTTTTTGTAGTTCCATCCATGGTCATGAGCAGGAAGAGCGAGCAAATTGCGAAGTGCAGGGCTGCCGCCACCACTACAACGATAGCTAAGTACTCTTCAATTCTGTCTCTTCCGTGTCATACCCTGCAGCGTCGTGACTTGATTCACTACGATGTAATAAGAATCGTAGCAAAGCAAGAAAAGAGAAACATGAGAGGCTTGAAAGTGCAAGAGTTGAGGGGTTCAAATTGAAAATCTAGGCATCCAGAGTTCCCAAATAAGTTTCAAAGTACTACAAATGTTATAATAAGACGAAGGATAAAGCACCGCGTTGATCGGTATTAATTCAAACATTCACGGATGTCTCTTAAAGGCATCATCCCACGAATCTGATGTGGTATGGATTTCAGGTGGAGTATTCGTAAACGGGATAGTAGATTATGGGGAGGGGGGTGATTCCATCCATTTCTTCCTAATTGCCGTAAAAAACGGCCCGGAAGATGCGGCGCGTGCAAAAGGCTAGCGCGCCCCAATCGAACACCTTGTAGAAAATAGTGCGTCGGAACGCCCGAAGCCGTATCTTCCGGGCCGTTTTTCACGGCAATTAGAAAGAAATGGACGAGATCACCCTTCTCTCCATAATCTACGATCCTGTATACGAATACTCCACCTTTACCACCTCAGATTCGTGGGGTGATGCCTTTAAATTCGCCTCAACAAAAACCATACTTGACACCTTGACACCTGTTTCTAGTCGGCGATTCAGCCCAATTTCGATCTGTTGAAGGCTGCTCCTAGAAGCCACAAAAAAGAAAGTGAGGACACCAGTGCGTCGATAGCAACGATTTCACGAAACGACAGAGGGATTGTGCTCACGCCAAAATTGACCGGTTTCGATGTCGGTACGTATATGACATAACTCGAAATATTATTCTCCAAAAATCGCTTATTCTTGAACTTGTTGTGCATGAGCGAACACAACAACTGCAATAGTTCCAATTCACCTAGTTTAGGGGGTTCTCTCCAAATCGAAGCAAACTACATTTTCGCCCCGGTATCAACTTTTCTACGAATTTCGAGACTCAGGAAAAGTTCTCTTCAAACCATTCCATTGAAACTTGAGTTTCTTTCACCTATATATTCGAAGGACAGTGAAGAAATTTAATCTTTCACTGTCCTTCAGTCGGATCAGAGCAACCACGCATTACACGGATCGAAAGAGGTTTCATTTGGCAATAAAACTGCTGAACTAAAAAATGCAAATTCTCCAATTGAAGCAAAAGAACGCAAAGTACGATATTTCAAGACTTCGGATCCTTCAAATAGTGTTTTCTGTTGTGTTTCAATATCAACTATCGGCTATCCTCCAACCACAGTATTTTCGAGCAGAGAATAGACCTTAACAATCTTGTCGACAATATAAATAGGAAAAACGGGTATGGTTGACTCATTCTTGTTATTCAGGTACGCAGTGAATGGTCGAGCGATGGATTACATAGCTCAACTACGCGTCGGTCATTATGGCATCCCTCACTGCAAGTTGTCGAAAGCACAAATCACAAACTTACAGGATTTACTATTTTATATATACTCGCTTATAATGTTCTTACCAATACTGATAGTATGCAGGAGGAGGCTTCCTGCAGCAGGGATCAGCAGTTCACAAACGGTACGTTACGGAACATATGTGCTACAAAAGTGTAAGGATAAAAATCCATACAAAAATCAAATCAGAAACGCACTGATTAATATAGCTATTATGAGAATACTGGTGACCAACCTTTTTTCAACGATAGGTCACCTTCAGTTTGAGTAAATGATATGCCTCTTAACGAGATTCCGTTTCATGCTTTGTATCTGTTTCTGTTGCTTCTGTTCGTTGTAATCCCCACAAGTGGAAAAAAATCTCGTAAAAATGGGTATACTATATTTTAAAAATTCTCATTATGTCAGCAATACTTTGTTCTTCAGTATCACCTTGCACAGTCAGACAAGAGACTTTATATCTAGATCCTTAGAGGTTCAGTTTCACTTTACGCGCGCGAAGATGAATAAGAAAAGCACTACATTTTCGCCTTTTATCGCATGATTTGAAATGTCGAACTTTCAGTCAGTTTCGCAATCATCACATCTTGAACCTTGTGTACCATCGCATTATAGAACAGAACAATCAACGCATATGCACCGTATCTCTGAAAAACTAGAAGGTGAAATTTCCTTTAATGTTCGACGCAATTCGTTTTAAGCAGAATTCGTTGGCGTGTGTTCGAAACAAATGGAAACCCCATATTTGGAAAATTCCTTGGGAAGGCAGTGTCCTTACTTCAATGATACAAGAGGAAACTATCATAAGTCATTACTGGGAGAGATTGCTTTTTATGGTTCTGAAATTGGAAGGGACAAGCAGTAACATTGTGCTCATATAAGCTGAAAACCCCTGACACACTAGGTTTAAACGACGGGGAGCATGACGTGGCATTCGGTATTTCAGCGTGGTGTATGGTCCTCAAACAGATCCGAACTTAGCCAAATCTTCACCTAAAGGTCGGATAGAATTTATCCATCCATCACTATTCCATAAGCGGCGGAACTTCACATCTCGACTGCCTGTCAACGTCAAATGTCCTTTGATCTCCTTAACCATTTCCGCCCAGAACTTTCTTTTACGACCAAGGGGCTTTTTCCAGTTTAAATCTGAGAGCATCCACAAAACAACCAAGACAAGATGACCTCCCTACAACGTGATCAAAAAACTGAAGACCGTTTTCTGTGACTACTTTAGAGTGTCGGGGAAGCTATTGATGCTTTCAACGTTCACATCATTTACACACATGCCGGTATACCTTTCTGCGCAAAATTCTTTGCTACCATTGGCCAAAGGTAGCCTAACAGTAACTGCTCTATCACCGCTTACGGTGCTGCCTAAGTCACTAATCCGTTCGTCATAATAGGCAAAGTTGAGGATGGCTAGATTCGTAGTTTGGCTTCATTGGTGGCGGAATCCGACTGCAGGCAATTAGACACGGAGCTGAATGCAGAGTTGGTTTTAGAGCATCTTTGCTGAAGTTCTCTCTCGTAGATGCCATACTTTTCCTGCATACAACCCAAATAAGAGAACTCATCCACGAGTCCAATCCAAATCTGCTTCCTCCTTCAGGGCGGATTTACAGTCCGTAAGCCTGATTTCGACACAAGGTTCACAACGTGTTGCAACATCGCGCTGCTTGAATGAAAAGTGATAACATTCGACTCGACACCACCTTAATCATCTTTACTCCCGGTGATCTTCAAATTGATAGAACGGGCGCCAGTACTGTGTCGCCCAGTAGTTGTGCCTCCAGCGAGGTATCGTCGAAGACGGCGATAAGATCAGCATGGAAGACGCCGTTTTTCAGGACGATTTCAGTCGCAACGCGCCAATCTTTGCACACCTCACTCCCTCAAGTGCGGTGAAAGATCCATGATCTCTTCCCAACAGCCTATTCAAGTGAAACCAGTAAATAGGCTGTCAAAGAGATCGGAAGGTGTACATAGAACAGCGTTCTAACGTTCATCGTAGGAGTTAAGGCGGTTCCCACGCCGTTTTCTCACGACGACGTTTCTCATCTCACGCGAAGTGAACAGGTTTCTGAAGCACCAGTCAAAAGACGAAGTATGCTGATGCTGAGTGGTGAATACGGAGCCGGAGAAATTCAGCTCTCCTCGCGAAGTCGTGGTGTTCAACGAACCGATCGCAATCCTCATCGATGCTCTCCTTTGGTATATTTTCAAAAACGAGCTAGCCTAGCGGAGAAATCTGTCATAATGATAGTTCTACAACTTCGCTCTCAGACTTTGTAGCCTTCTCTCCTTCCCGTATATGGATAAATCTTCACCTAAATAGATGGTGATCCGATTTCGTGTGGAAGTTGAGTACAACAGCGACATGCGCGAGGTAAAATCTTTTACTGACGATCATGTGGTCAATTTCGTTACGGTGCCCTCCAGCCAACTCTTATGTCCAGCCCAGAAAGGACTTTTGAAATTGGGAGTTTCCATGGGTGGTTTCGCCACCATGATAAGCTCGGAAACCATTTTCCTCCTAAAAAAATCCTTTTCTTCCTTTTCATTTTCCTTCAAAGCTGCAGTTGAACCGCTACTCCTCACCCGCACAGTTCGATTCCAGTCGCAAGTTGTTCCACCGCACTCGAGAATAGCCAAGAAACGTACCAATGTATCAAAGCCTCATCAGTTTATAGCAGTTGACCTTCTATTCATGTCGTTAATTAAGCGTACAAACATTCCTGGAATTCCATGGACACCAAGCGCGTTGGGAGCACCGAAGCCGGCTGGTTAATCGTGCTGTTACTTAGCGAAGTTTGACGAGCCGATTCAGGATGACCCTCTCCAAAACCTTGTAGTTACACGCAACAGTGATATTAAGTGATTCCTGGACTCTGCAACGGTTAACTTCTTCTGGAAAAGAATTATGATAACGCGAGTTGAGTATCTTTTCGTCGATCCATATTAAACAAATGAACTTCGCCATTTCATGAATCCCAGAGGAAAGATTTTTTCTAAAGATCCAGTATCTTTTCTTTTTGAGAGACACGAATTTGGCTACTTGCCTAAGAAGATTCACTTTTGCTCTAATTTTCAGCAAAATCTCAGAGTCCTGGAGAAGATGTACCTATAAACATGGAAAATCTGGCCTTGTTGAAACAGGCTGAGATATTGAGTGAGTGGATTTTGTAAGTACAGATGTACAACTGTGCCAATTGCACGAACTCTTAAAATATAAAATCTCTTAAACATCTGGTTTATGTTTTCTTTGTAAATACCGCTCCTTCTCTAGTTCCCCTTCATTGGCTTCACGTGTCCTTGAAGAGAGCACGTCTTGAAACTGACGTAGATGGGAAACCGGTAGGAACAATTGCATGAGAAATTTGAGGTGTAGATTACGGGTATGACTGTGCCTCAACTCCTACTAATCGTCCAAAAAAAAGGCGAAGAATTCGCTTTAGGTCCTACGAGGTACCTTGGGAGATCAGAATGATTAGGATAATTGAGTGCGGTTGTGTATTAAATTGCCTTGTGAAGAGAACATCTCATTGTCCTCGACCGCTTTCTCGTGGGTACAAAGGTGGAGCACTTCACGTACCTCGTAGAAAC
This sequence comes from Necator americanus, assembly GCF_031761385.1. Lineage (NCBI taxonomy): Eukaryota > Metazoa > Nematoda > Chromadorea > Rhabditida > Ancylostomatidae > Necator > Necator americanus. Next base: position 445,298 of record NC_087372.1, on the reverse strand, counting down.
AAACACCGTTTTCTTAGTCGTTTTTCACAACGATTACTTACTTACTTACTTACTTGGATACTTAGATGGCCCGTCTTCACTGGACGTGCGGGCCCCAGCATCTCTTCCACTCGTTTCGTTCCCTCGCTATTGTCATCCAAGATGTTCTCAAGCTTCGTGAGTGACGTTGACGAGGTCCTTGAGTCGCACCCAGCTGAGCTCTCAGCTGGTCCATCCGTGCAGCGAACACGTCACCCCATCTCGTTGGCGGTCTCCCTCGGGGCGTTTAGCGTCCCTTGGGATCCACTCTAGCGTTCTTTTAGTCCATCTATCGTCGACTCTTCTCATGATGTGACCGGCCCATCTATGTTTTGCTTTCGATACATATTCCGCTGGGTCGCGAAGACAGAACATTTTTCTTAATCCGGAGCTACGAAGACCGGCTAGGTGTTCTGTGTGCCGGTTAAACTTCAGAAGACATCTCTCAAGGGTTCTGTGGGTGGTAAGTAGCTTCCTAGACGTGGACTCTGCCCACTTCTCCGCTGCGTAGCAGAGCGCTGGAAGTACTGTCGAGTCGAACAGATGGGCACGAAGATCTCGGTCCGTCAGTTGGTCCGTAGCTTCCCTGACGGCTGCGAATGTTGCCCATGCTGCTCTCATTCTTCTATTCAGTTCTTCCTTCAATTCGTTTTCCATGTTCATAGAACGTCCGAGGTATACGTATGACGAAGTTTTCACGATTTGAGAGCCTTCAAGTTGTACTCCTCCGTCCTCGCAGTAGGCGTTCTTCATGAACTGTGTCTTCCTTCTGTTTATTCGTAGTTCTAGTCTCTTCCCTGCTTCGTTCAATTCGTTGAGCATCGTTTCTGCTTCATTGGTACTGCTCGAAAAGAGAACGATGTCGTCCGCAAAACGAAGGTTCGAGAGAAATCTTCCATCAACAAGTATGCCCCTTTCTTCCCAGGAAAGTGATTTCATTATCCATTGCAATGCAGCTGTGAACAGCTTTGGCGATATAGTATCGCCTTGTCGTACCTCCTTCCCAATGGGTATGGTGAGAGGGCGGTGGAAAAGCTGTATCCTAGTCGTGCATCGATCGTAGCAATTGGCTAATGTCATCACATACGACGCGTCCACACCTTCATCAACCAGCGCTGACAGTATTGCATTCGTTTCTACGCTGTCAAATGCTTTCTCATAGTCGACGAAGGGACAAGGGGCAGGCGGTATTACCGGCAAACCTCTATGACCCTTGAACGGTCTAGATGTGGTCCAAGCAGCTGAACCCCTGGCGGAATCCAGCTTGTTCTTGAGGCTGGGCTTCATCCAGCGTCCTAGATATGCGCGTGAGGATGATCTTGGTGAATACTTTGTATAACACGCTCAGCAAGCATATCGGACGGTAGTTCCGAAGGTCCTCTCGGTCACCTTTCTTATGGACAAGAACGGTTCGCGAGGTCTTCCACTGGTCTGGGATCCTTTCTTACTGAAGGTATGATGTCATGTGCGCTGCTAAGATTACATGAAGCGGATGGCCACCAGCTCGAAGAAAGTCTGCTGATATAAAATCAGGTAAGGGGCTGGGCCAGGTTTCATGCACTTGATAGCGACTCGTACTTCCGAAAAAAGAATCCGTGGTGGAGTTTCGCCAGTGGGGATGATCGGGCTTGAAACAGGAGTCGATGAACGGAAAAGGTTCGAGTGGAACCTCTCCGTAATGATTTCCATCTCACGACGAGAAGACATGCGAGTCCCGTCTTCGTTTAGCAAGGTTGCTAATATTATATTCGCGGAGATCCCTGCGGCACTTCTTTAGACTCGTTCTTCTTTGTGCTGCTTCCAGAATCTTCTTCTGCCTGTACTTCAAAAGATCCTCCTGCAACGCTTTTCTGCAGCTAGTGTTTGCTACTAACCGCTCAATGTGCGATGCATTCGGATCAAGCCTCAAAGCCCTTCTTCTTTCCAACAATTCCTTGGTGGTCTTCGAAATTCGATCCAAGTTTGTCGTGAGCGGCTTCGAGGCACGTTCAGCACAGGCTCGTAATCCTCTGAGCAGCATCTCGTAGTCCACGTTTGGGTCCTCCTCGATGTGCCAGTCACCTTGGGACAAGGAGTCTTCGTGCACGCAATCATCGTAAACGACTTCTTTTCTCCTTCATTGCCGATAGCAGATGTTCTTTTCCATCGTGTGGCTAAGCCGTATTTTCGCATGAAGGAGACGGTGATCAGAACCACTACAAAAGGATGGTACTACTGAGACGTCAAGTAGACACCACCTCCGGTTGGTGAGTATGTGGTCGATCTCCGCACGAGTCGCGCCATTGGGCGATTCCCATGTCCACCGACGATGATCTTTTTTCATGAAAAGAGAGTTCCCATGAAAGAGGCGAGCGGCGGACAACAGCCCGGCGAGACGATTGCCATTTTCATTCCGGTCCCCTAGTCCAAATCTTCCAATCCTGTATTCCTCTTCTGTGGCCTTTCCTAGTTTTGCGTTGAAGTCTCCGACAACGAATTTGTAAAAGGACTTCTCGTTGTGGACTACTTCCTCCAGCTCCTCGTAAAACGCGTCCAATTCAGAATTCATCAGCTGCTGATGTTGGTGAATAGCAGTTGATGATACTGATGGATTTTTGGCGCAGAGGGCGGAGGCGAAGAATGGCCAGACGAGGTGACAGGATCTCGTGAGAATCGACGAGATGGACGACAGATAGGTGAACAACAAAACCAACGCCGCCTACATTTTGTGACGGAACCTTCTCTCCACGAATGGCGAGTGTACCGTCATTCATCTGTCGTACGTCGCTCCTTCTGCACTTGGCCTCCTGCAGAGCAATCACGTGAAATTTGATACGCTCTGCAGCTCCGAGAAGGGCATGCAGGTCAGCGTCTGTGGAAACTGTTCTCGCGTTGTAAGTACACAGTCTGAGACAGTCTCCATGGCGAGTCGTGCGTGTGTCGCCTTGGTCCAGAATCAATGACGTCCTGAGCAACCTGAGATTTGATCGCCTCTCACCGGTCGCCATACCGCCCGACGTCTGAGACGGCGGGACCCTGTGTGCAGGGTACTGAGGCAGTGAATATGCTGGAGTGGCAAAGAGACTTTTCCCCAAACTAAGCAGCCATGCCACGGCGAGCGTAGCTTTCACCACAGGTCGTCGCCCGACCTATATGGATCAGGGAACCACCTTGCGACATTTTGCCAAGACGGTGGTGAATCTTAGCAGTGGTTTATTCTTAGCTAGGCTTCCGATTCCGAGAAATCGGAATGTCGGATGTGTTGAACTCCTTCTCAGCTTGGGAGACCCTGCTGGAGGATGAACCTCCGCTGTGCATCGCAGTTCGACGCCCAGTGTCACCTCCACGCCACTATGAGGCGGTAAACCGTTGTGGAGGTTCACAATGATTAGTAGCACTGAATGGGGCTACGCTCACAGTCGTAAACTACAACCCGATTGCATCATTTTCCACAGGTTTCTCAACTACCTTAGTTTCCTGATGCGCTGTTTTAAACGCAACAAGTACCAGTTCTCTTTCCACCGATTTGTGAAAGGAAATTGTTGAATTTGGGAAACTGTGATGTTCTACACTTCTCTTTTTAGTGAAGGAAAGTAGCGCTTACGACAATGACGATGTAGCACCAACAATTGGAAAAGGAAAAGTGAAAAAAGCGGACATTCGTCCAAATACAGCTGGAACAAATATGCAATTGACATCCCCTGATAGTGCAGGAAAACTACAGCGAACACAAACGCTATCTAAAGACGGAACTCCAGCAGGAAAGTCAAATTTAAATACCGCTCGATTTCCAGCTATACCTGTACCATACAAGAAAAGTCAACCACAAAAACAAATAGCAAAATTAGCTACTGCTCGAATCCCAGTTATGCATCTGCCATGCAAGCAAAGTCAACCACAAAAACAAACAGCAAAATTAGCTACTGCTCGAATTCCAGTTGCACTTACGCCATCTGCACCCAAGCAGGACCAACTACAAAAACAAACAAATCAACAGGCGATACAACAACCAACTGCCAAATCTACGTCACCACTAGCCGCTAAACAGCAGTGTGCGCAAGTTGCTAACCGAGCTCGCAAGCCTCCGCTTGCCGTGAATCCAGCACAACAACCGGTCGTTAAACAACAGGCACAGAAGCCGGTTCCACAAGTCAAACCAGTAGCACAAAAGCCGGCAGCCCAACAAGCACCAAAAAAACCGGTTCCAAAAAAACACGTGCCACAAAAAGATGCCGACGAAAAAAAAGCGATTCTCTCGGATTACTTTCTCAGTTGACATCTTCTATCAACCGTATCGCTCTTTTCAAATACAACTTCCATCTGTACATCTAAAAAATAAAATACTTTAATTTCTGTGTTGACAAAATGTTAATTTTATGCCGATATCGTTAGGTTCTTTTAAAATTAAGCCCAAACGCTCTAAGGAAACAATGTCACAGAAGTTCATTATAAGATTGGATAGTTTTTTCGTTCAGCTTGTTAATCAGCTGTTAATCAGCGAGACAGCTTTGAATTCCTCAAAGTAAAGACTTTTTAATAAGCGCTGAGAGATTATCGTGCAAAAAACAAACGGCGGCCATTCAATCATCATATTCTATGTACTGTATGATCAAAAGTACTAACGAACTGGTACTTACCTTATCAATCAGTACAGTACCCAATAATTTAACAAATGCTACTGGTCAAAACTGAGTTCGTGTGAACATCCTGAATTCTGAAGAATCATGTAGCACCATAAGTAACGCAAATTAATTGTGCTCGAGAAGAAAGTTTCTCTTCCTACAAGTTCATTTCTTGATGATTACGAGACTAACGTGTCCCTGAAAGGGACCAAATCTATAATTCCTAGGACAAATTAATCTCATGTAAACTACTGTTGAAACTCCATTATGAATATAGAATGTATTAAGATGTGGTGGGTGTGGCGCAGTCAGTTAGAGGATCGTTAGAGGATTGTAGCCACATGGTCAATGGTTTGAAACCGTCCTAGTGCGAATTCATCCAGAATGGATAGTGAGGATGATAAGTTGGGACCAGACATGTCAGAGAGGATAAAAATACTGACTTGACCATTGGCTGGTCTCCGCAAGTCATTCTATAGGCCAACAACTTACGAAACCTCAACGATTACAAATTGCAGTAAAACATATTTGGCGCATCCTAGGTGGATTGATACGCCAGTGACTTTATCCTTTGTACTTTTAACTATATCGTAAATGTTTCAACTGCAGCGCTGTTCCAACCATCTAATTCGAAAAAAAAAAACAATGCGAGCTTAGTCAACACTTATTAAAAAGGGGATCAATCCTTTACTTATGAGTAAGTTATGCACTATTCAGTGAGTTCACAAAATAAAGCGAAAAAGCAGAGCTACTCAATGTAATTGTTTCACCAACAAGAAAAAGAAACTGGAAAATTATCTTAGTGTAGCAGTAAAGGTCCACAGCAACCTGGAAGTTTTCACTTCATTGAATAACCTGGGATAAAATATAAAAGGGTATATTTTTGCATAGAGGTTTACGACTCGAAATAATATTGCAACGGTAAAAAGTCCGAAATAAACCTCCTTAGACAATTTCGGATACTTTCTTTGAAATGCTTCTCTTTTTTATGCTTTCTGGTATTTTGTTTCATATTATATTAAAGTATACTTCACCCGCATTTCTTACCAACATTCAATTCCATTGCCACAAAAGGAAAACTTTGTGGTACTGGAATTCTCATATAGCCTACGTATTCATCGGTGAAATAAATATACAACAAACTTACCAGCCAATAAACTTATGTTGCCGTCATTTTTCTGATTTAAGCAAAGAACAGATAGCGACAGATAGCGTGACCCAAGAGATGCATATAGTGTGTTCTCCTCAATTCCTAAAAAAATCCTTTAAAAAAGTAACTATACAATTCTGAAAACTCAGCACACCATATTTCTAGCTGTCCCAGCATATAAAGCCGGCGAAGTAGGGTATGCAGCTGCAAAACGCGCTCAAAGATGCAGTTGGGTTACAACGACACGAAGACTGGTGCAGCTACGTAGGCGGTTGCGATCGAGGTGGGACCATAACTGGCTCCACTCCTTCTACAGATATTAGTGAAGCTAGGAAGGATCCCACCTCAATCGCAACCGCTGGCTCTATATCGCCGCTTCTATTGCCTCCGCCTAGGCAACTGTACCAAATGTCTGGCCGTTTTGACCCTACTACACATAGTCATAAACACCTAAACCATTCATGTTTCATGTTCTGCCCTGATGCGTACCTCGTTGTTAGATATGCAGAGCTAAACCTATGAAGGATTCGTGAGACCACATCATCTCACAATCACTCTGAACGTGCGGCTAACGTCGGATTACAAACTTCTAGAGATCCTCGCTCCACCCGCCTCCACTGATAGGGAGAAAAAATAGTGGCACTTTTTCTTTGTCTAAACACCTCACAACGTCGAATTCACTTTTTGACAAATTCGCCAGGAAATGTTTTCCGGTACTCCTGCATAAAGAATAATCAATTGAATCTGCCGTGCCACGCAGGTCTTTTGTCGGTGCCAAGTTGCACCGATTATTTATTACCTTGTGATATTGGGATTAATCCATTAATACAAGATAGAAAAAATACAAACAACTATGAAAACGACAATGGCAAATCTAAAAAAGGAACAAATCAAATGAGACATTAAAGCAACAACCAAGTACAATAAACATAAGCGAATAAATACCATAAAAGAGTAACAACAGAAATAAAGCGAAGTGTTAATAAAGGGAGGAGCTAATAGAATGCTAATAGAATGCCGCTTTGATCTGCAACACCTCTGAAAGACGAATAAACACACTCTGGTAGACCAATTGTACACTATTTTCCAGTCCGCTCCCATGTTAAGGGCGTGCGAACGTCTGCTGCTTCTCCGCGTGTACTCTTTATCTGAACGCTCTTTCTCTTTTGTTCCCATTTCATTTTGTACAGTGTTCTCCTACAATTCGCGCTCTCATGGTATTTCGAAACCTTCTGCTCCCTTTTTGATCAAAAACGCACTTCCCAACCACCAATAAACGTCTTTCTGCATAAACTCTTGAGCTAATACACCAGCGCTGAACTGCACATGCAGCGAGACAATGAGGAGGTTACACCCGAGCTCGCAGATCCTTGCAGAGAGACCATAAAAGGCCTTAAAAGAGAAGACCAGCTGCAGAGGCCAAAAAGAGCACTCGCTGTGCCACCGAGGCTTTGCCAATCGCAAAAAAAAAGTGAATGTTCTGTTGGAGTACTATGAACTGCAAATATGTATGTACATTGTGTATATTTGGTACCTGGTTATTTGTTGTCATGTTATGCCTTTCGACTCATCGTTGCCTGTTAGTGTTTCATAGTTGATCGATAGTAAAGTTGATTGGTGCCATAGGGTTCGCGCGCAAAGGTGTGGAGTAGCCCAGACCTACGCATGTGTAAGTACGCGCCTGCGCAAACAAAAGGCCTTTCAACAGATAACCTAGCGATGAGAGGCGGTTCCTCCAAAACCGAGCGAGCGCTCCAAAAAAGGCGGATAGCCGAAAAGTAACGGAACCGAGAGGTCCTGAGCAGCAGTCATCGACTAGCCAACAAGTTGATACTGATTGCGGTGGGGGATGCGCACAATATTTCGAAAGTAGATAGGAGCCGCCAGACCTGGACCAAATACTGGTGGCAAAAGGAGGCCGCAACATCCCACATCAACAACCGACAACGGACTGTCATATTCATCCACGTGCTTATTGTCATTCCTCACTTGATCTCTGATATAATCTGATCTTGATATAACTTTTCCCTCATCTAATCTCAGGAACTACCAAAAGATCCTCGACGTTCTCTCAACATCACGAGTTAATATAGTTACCAGTTATTAGGATAAAGGAATATTAGTTCGACCGTGTTGGCTCTGAGGGCAACGATTCACACCGCGCGTACCTCCCATTTTGTATCATCATGGACCAATAGTTCTACTTTCAGGCTACAAGTACCGCCAAGCCATGTTGTGAAGAAGGCGAGCTGTTACTGAGGTGAACCTTATGGGTCTGCAATTCCAGGATATTGTTAGTAGAGTCACGAGAAGAGAATTCCTCTACTCAGTTCGATCCTAGCGGTTCGCCTTGTTCGACCTATAGTCCTGAAAGGAACTACGAGGAACTAAGGTAGAACAGTGGAAGAATAGCAGGACCGTATTGTTATATAAGAAAGAAGATACACATGACAGGGGCTATCGTCCAATCTGCTTACTCTCCGTCATCTATAAGCTCTCTACAAGGGTGATCCTTAACAGGATTGATAGGTTGAAAAAGTGAGTTAGATGGAAGACAGCTATGTGATCAGGCAGATTCAGCGCGATAGAACACATTCATTCTATTTTGAAACTCATCGAGGTATCACGAGAGTACAAGATGTCACTGAATTAAAGAAAGCCTTCGACTCAGTTGCGACGAAAGAGGCCATACGAAATGCGACAAAAGAGCCAACCAGCCGGTCAAGAAAGGTAGTTCGAGAGTTGTTCAGAAACTTCACGAGCGGAATTTCGCCATTTCAGAATCACATAATTATTGGCGTGAAGAAAATTGTCCGGCAGGCTAACACAATCTCCTGTAAAATACTCACGACCCCTCTCAAAAACAAAGCGAGAAAACTGGTTATTTTCGTTTGTTCCTATGAGGTACGTTAGAATGCGCTACCTCTCTACACGCTCTGGTTCCCTCAGTTGTCTATGCATCGCTTTTGCATGAACAGGCTGCTGAGGAGACTTTAATTCTCGTGAATGCTGCTTGCACAAGTGTTGTGCGTTCCAACTTACCTTGACGAATTGGGGAATGGGGTCTTTACGTAATGGATCTCACCAGCAAGCTAATTTTCTAACAGTCTGAACGGACCATTTCCCATTAACGCAGGAAATCAACAGTTGGCACAGAAGTATGTGCTAATTAATGAAGATAACATTCTATGTCAGGTCACGTAAACTGTAAGTTCCTTTTTAAACAGCCGTTTGCATGTTTCTTTCCAATTTCTGAAGAAGGGATGTTACCAACCTGTGAACCAAGCATGCATGGAAATAGATATACAAAGGATATACAAAGGGGGTGAAACGGAACATATGCGTATTGCCACGGCCACGAAGCAGTTCACAACGTCTCATTTAGTTCTTTACAAATTCACTTGGAGTTACTGCGCGGTACTACTACATCGCACTAATTCGACCCCGTAAGACTTGTAACACCTAGTTTACCGCTTTGCCACGCCAGCACAACTGTCAAATACCGTCGGAATCTTAGACAATTCTAATTTATCACTTTCTTGCTTGACCCCTTTTTGTACTGGTGCACCAATCCGCAGCCGTTGGAGTCTTACGGCTTTCTGGCATTTCATTACACACGTGAAAGAATAAGTTCCCGAGTGTCGGATTTCCATACGCTTGCACCAAATGGTCCTAAGACAAATACAGAATTCAGAAATATCCTTTCGCTATTCCCCGCAAAGGTAATTTCTCACAACTGAATTATACAACATATACATAACAACATATGTTTATAGTTCCAAATAAATACAGACATATAGCACGTGATCTCATCTAAAAGTAATCTAAATTCATGGAGTACAAAAACATAGTTTTCATCCATACGTTATTCGCCCACTTTCTGAGGTGGACCAAAATTGACGTAATCGTCTTTGTCATGCACTATAAAGTTTACAAGTGTTTGACTGTCAACTTTGCTTTAAAAAGAGTTCCCCATCAAGTTAGACCCACCCATGTGTTCTGCGGCTTCCAAAAGTGCAAGAGTATCTCTTGGAACAGCAACCGCTCCCGGCGATCCTTTGCACTCTCTTTCTTCTCCTGACATAAGCAACTAAGCTCTAGTTAACATGCTTAGAACTGCACTTTTGAATGAGAATGAGCAAATGAACCGAAAAAACAAATATGAAAAATAGTTTTGTTTTGTGCGTTTAACATCAGTACAACTTTATAACGAGTTTTACTAGTGTCTTAGGATTTCGTTCATTCGCCATTGTTGTTCTACTTATAGTCCTGAAAGAAACTACGAGGAACTAAGGTAGAACTGAAATTATATTAAAAGGGCCCTTGAGTAATGTCCACGCTTGCCTACTTCTATCATGCACTTAAATTTAACGTGTGTTCTCTAAAAGATCAAGGTGTCACGCAACCGTACAAGGACGCGAGATTTCATCCACAATGACGAAGGTAGGCAAAAAGGAACTGTATAGTCGGGTGAAAACGGTTTGGTACAATTGCGTAAGCGGCGACGCTCGTAGTAGCATGATGGAGCTAGCGGTTAATCGCTACGCCACACCGCCTCGCTTCAGGTCGCTTTGTCCCAACTGTGGTAAGCGCATAATGTAAGGGATTTAGGACGACCGCAAACCTATCTTTATCCAATCATGTCCCAAATGCAAGGTATACAATAGAATGGATATGCGCACTTTTTTTCTTCTTGCAAATTTCCTCTCTTATGACCGTCACCAAAACTTTTGAACCGTTACGAGGCAACCATCGATCACAGAAGGAAGAAAAAAGGACGTCCAAGTGTCTATTGCACTTTCAACAGCTCCAATTGGTGGTCATAATAAGATAAAATTTCAAGGATGCTATCTATGTAACATCCGTCGCGCATTCAGGATCATTTATCCTGCCCGCATGAATTTCGCAAAATTCAACATTTTTTACTATATTCTTTCTTGGTAATAAATACACTATTTAAAGAAATATAGTAATGTGTCAATCTTCGTAAAAATACTAATCAGCTGCATACGAAAGTGAAATTTAGGACCATTTTCGAAAGTTAAAAGCAATGTATCATGATGATGTTGGGCTCTCTGTGGCCAAATACAGAGCACGGGGTGTAAATTACGAGTATAAACGTGGCTCCGCTCAATTCCTCCTAATCGTCGAGAAAAATGGCGCACAAGCAGCCTTAGTTTCTACGAGGAGGAACGCGCCACCCTTGTACACGTTCCGGTCCACTTACCCACAGAGACCCAAATATTCATGATACGCTACCTTTAAAATTTTTTCTTGCTTTTTCATTAAACTAAGTTAAGCAGCAAACCGCTCACTAGTGAAGGCTTCATGTGAAAGACTAAATGACCGTGTTTCCGTGTCCTGCGTCTTCGCAGCCAGCAGGGTTGTGTCACTTGCCGAACGTTTCCTATCGGTTTTGCGCTCACTTTTCTCACTCACTGTGCGATCTGTTCTGACAACTGGTGCTCCATCTTTCCTTCTGCTTTTCTTACTTCGATCTTGTTCAGCTTTCTCGCCATTCTCTGCACTTTTTATGTCCGTCACCTCCTCAATACTCTTAAGTTCTCCACAATGTAATGAAACCCATCGTCCGCTCGCTTCTTTGTTAAACTTCTTCCTTCGATCTCGCAATGCCGCTCTGTTTTTCTGACAAGTTTGAAGATGTTCAGCAGACAAATCGGATATTGAGGACGGAACACCACTCTTCTCCTTCAAACTTTCATTTTGCATTTTTTCATTCTGGAATCATATGGATAAGTATCATTCACCACAAAAGTGCGCTACTGTAGAAAGACTAGCTGAGACGGGCATTCGTCTATCGCTTTTTAATTCCTTTGGTTTCACACATAAACTCATGAAGCATGTACATCCAACAACACAGATAAGTTCCTGAAAAGTAAGTTTTTTAAGAAGTGTTAGAACATTTTCTGATATAATAATATCTAATATGATTGCTCACAATCAACAGTTCAACCATGGGCAACCGTCATACATCAAATTAGAAATATAAATGCAAACCACACTTATTGGAACATCCTTACGCAAGAATAGCTATTAATTTATAAGTTTATCAACAGAAGAAACAATGATTCCTTAGACGCTTATCTCACAGTCTGTCAAAACATCAACAGGCCACAGATATTTTCTAGGGCACGTGTTCAAGATCTAGATCCACCGCAGGAATACGAGTAATAGAAACATGCACCTTTACAATCGCCATTTGAACTAATGACGCCGGTGCAGGTACTAACTGATTCTCATACCTCAAGAGGAGTAGAGTCAATCTCATCTTCCTTTGTTTGAGAGTTCCACCGAGAAAATGGTGCCCCTCGGAATTTCACAGATTTCGAAAGCCTACGTAATGTTATTTTAAGCACCAAACGTAATACTCTCGTAAATAGAGACACGCTCAATGTTTTCAAGTCAAGGTTTGATCAAAGACATCAATCTCGACCAGATCAATTTGTAGAACTGGTGTCTGGATGACTCAACATCACTTGTAGGCCAACTGTGAGTCTATTAAGAGATGTAACGTATTTGAAGCGCGGCGTAGCGCTGGGTCACGCTGTTCTATTTATTTATATGATGGCTCCAAAATAGCGCGACGGATGACGCAACTCAAGTCGAGAACCCCACGTCGAGGGTTTATCCGAACGCCGACCGTTTTTAATTGAGAGCACAACTACTTGTTCTCAGCATCCTTCCTGTGCAAGCAAAATCAACAACAAAGGTTATCCTAACCAATGAAAACGGTTCACTAGTTAAGAAGATGAGCTAACGCAACCCATATATATTTTGTAATTTTTCGTTCAGGAATACCATAAGAAATGTTAAAGTCGTCTAGAAACGGAATGCCCCCTGCTGAAAGCTTTCAATAAATGATTACGGCCAACAGTTGGAAATACGAGTTGAAGCCAACAACTAGTATAAAACAGCTTTGATTTGTGGGTTTCATCTTCAAGCCTGCAGCAATATCTTAGCGCTTTTCTATTTAAACAATATTTTAGAGGAAGTATGTTGTATTTCCAAACTTGTTTTCATGTGCGGAGGTCATTCATGTTGACACTGCTAATTGTGAGTAGTCATTTAAAGGTTGCATTTGCAACAACCATTTTCACTGTTGTAGCTGCACTAATTTCTTACAGCACCTGTCCTGGATATTCGGATGTACGTATATTTTGAGCTTGTGCACAAAGAAAAAGGAAGAGAAGAGTGAAGGACGAATGCCCGGCTCCGTTAGTGCCTCAAACACAGCATATTCGCTGCTGTCGTACATCTTCGCTTTCATTTCAGGTACAGGTTGAAAGTTTGCCAGTTAAGAACGGATCTTCGTCTTTTACTGCATCTGCATCAGCAGAAGGAACTAAACATCCATTGAGGAAGAGACGTCTCTTGTGGGATCGAAAAAGAAAATTCAGCAAAGAAGAAAATGAAAAAAGATCTGAATCAGCACCTGATAGGAAGAGTAGTGATGAGAAAACAGATAGAAAGACTGAAGAGAAAGAAAAGAAAGAGAAACAGGAAAAACAGGACTTCACCAAAGAAAGCGAAAAGAAGGATAGAAAAGCTATTGAAGCAGCATCTTGCACACCGAAGGAGAAGACAGAAACTGAGGTGGAAACAAAACGATCGGTACGCGAAACAGCTCAAAAAGAGGCGAGAACGCAAGTCGAAAATTTATCTGCCAGTGAGTTTTCTAATGCATTACTATAATAAGCTCTTCATCCGCACCTGAGACTATACAGTTGCGCTGTGCGAGTATCCATCACATGTCGATTAAAGGCATCACCCCACTAATCTGAGGTGGTACGGATTTCAGGTGGAGTATTCGTATACGGATAGTAGATTATGGAAGGCGGGGTGATTCCGTCCATTTCTTCCTAATTGCCGTAAAAAAAAACGGCCCGGAAAATGCGACGCGTGCAAAAGGCTGGCTGGCTCCAATCGAACTCTTTGTAGAAAATATCCCGCCGGAAGCCGTATCTTCCAGGCCGCTTTTCACGGCAATTAGGAAGAAATGGACGGAATCACCCCGCTTTCCATAATCTACTATCCGTATACGAATACTCCACTTGAAATCCGCACCACCTCAGATTCGTGGTCTGCTGCCTTTAAAGACAGCATTCCACGAATCTGACATGGTGAAGGAATCCGCGGGAAGAGCCAAGGTGTTGTAGATTGTTGGATCCCGAAGTGGTTCGACCCATCTCTCCCAAATGGGCATAAAAAACGGCGTTGAAGACGTCGTTTTTTACCACGGTTTTTTACAATTTCACTCCAACGCGCCACCTTTGCGCACGCGCCGCATCTAAGTGAGAGCGGTCAAAGATCCATTGTCTCTTCTCACCACCCTGTTCAACTAAAAGCAATGAATAAACTGATAAGAGGGCCAGAACGTGTGTGTAGAAGAGAGTTCCAAGAAGAAGTTTACTTTGTAATAACCAAATCAGTTTCCCCGCCGTTTTTTACGGCGGTTAATGATAGATGTGTGGAACCACCCCGAATCCCGCAATCAACGACCCTATCTCTAGTCCTTCTCGCGAATTCCTTCACCACGCCATATTCGTGGAATGCTCCCATCAACATGTTGGATAGCAGATAAGAGATAATTTTTGCTGAACCTAAAAAGTCAACTCCATAGTTTACTTCAGAGAAAGCGCCGTCATACAGAGAAGTGACAGCACTTCCAGAAGATACTCTTGCATTGCTGGCGGCTGCAGAGCAAATGAGTAAGTTCAGCACAACGACTCATTCAAAATACCACAATGTTGCTCTTTCCAGCCTTAGACAAAGGTGATTACGACAACTTTGGACCACCAGCGCAAAAATAAAAACAAAAATGAGTGAAGAACATTCACCTTAATACTTTAATAATTTAGTGTCACTGTAATTGAAATCACGTGTTATATTGTCTATATTTCTTTGAAACAATAAACATGAATCATTAGTTGTGGAAAGTTTAAAGATACGTCGCATATCCTATGAAGATTTTTGACGACAAAGTTCTGGAGCGTATTATGAATCTTCATCTGTGTTCTCTCCTCATCTTTTTTTTTCTCAAACTAGCTGTAATTCACAAACAAAGTGGGTGCGTTTTCGAACATCAGTCTACATCATTCATATCGTATATCTACAAAAATTATTTTGCTGCTCAGGTCAATCATTGCGATTCGTATACTCTGAGAGCAGGAGAACTAACTCGCACATCGAGCTGCAAGATAATAATGCTACCGCTGTTAAAACACTAACTAACTAATACACTGCATTGATTCGGACGGCAAGACCAATGCATTCGGCCTCGTCAACAGTATAACTGCTTTCTGTCAACGCGTACACGTTCAACTCAGAGTCGTTTGAGGTTCATAAATACGAGTCTGGCTTATACAGTAACTTGTATGATCCAGCCGATGTATAAAATGAGTGATTTCATTCTTTCAGAAAAGCCTAATACCAACTGATCTACTACTGATCCAGAAGGATGGAAGCTTGGCGTATCAGAGGAGGCACATCAACTACGTTAATATATTAATATATATATATATATATATATATATATATATATACCGGACTTCAGATTTAGTTATTCTCGCTTCGATCTTCATTAACCAGTAAAAATTAAAAGTTGTGAAACTTTCTCCAAATTTTTGCAACAGAATTGAACTTTTATTTTCCTAACAACGCTTTTTCTCGCTCATTTTTCAAGAAGTTCAGGTACTGATGAAAGATTTAATAGTTTCCTCTGAATGATGCCGGTACTCCAGTTGGAGAATATTCAAACTTAATTTGAAAAAATAAAAAAAAATCTCGTGGAACTCGCCTCAATTCCTAAAAAAAGAAGGAGCACAAACACAAACGGAGAGAAGTGTAGCAGACATAATCCACATTCCACAAAAACTCTTTGTGCAAATAATGAAAAAGACGAACCTATTCAAAAACTTCAAAAAAGAAAGGAGGTAAAAATTTAATCTAATGCGAGAAGAATCTAATCATATAAATCTAATGTAATCTAATTTAATCTAATATAAACCTACAGCAAATTTAATATTCAATTCTTTTTTTGTCGTGTCAAGGTTAAGCTCTTGAAGATCACATTATGTTTTGTATCTAACAAACTTTAGGTCTAGGGTCTTTTTTCAAAATTAAGGGCATAAATGTTATTCTTAAATATGTTACTTTAGAAAAACGGGGAAAAGATAGTAATAGAAGATGTTGGCCGCAGGAGAATTATAAAATACTTTTTTGAATTCTATAAGAAAAAGGTACTCCACTGTTGAAAAACTTTAGAAATATTTTGAAAGAGAACACGATAAGCTTTCAATATATCTCTGTAATCAAAGGACTAATTACTTTTACTGCTTTGTAGAATTAGAGGTGTACATGCTCATAAAAGTTTATATGCTTATAGGGGGCTAACCAAAAGCGACCTTGTGCTTGCCCAGAGACGCGGGTGGAATCAGGGGATGGACTCCCTGTTTCTGCTGAGCCAGGATTGATTCATGATCCTTGTATCCCGCACGTCGGTCCGGCCAAAAGTCCGCAATCAAGTGACTGGGAGGTGCAAGGGAGGCGGTTTGGAGTCGCCTCCAACAAATAAGTTCCACATGTCCACTCCGGGAGATCCAAAAAGTCGTTTGACTACAGTCTTGCAACCTGCCCATGCGTTTTAAAATTCTTTTGCATATCACAGTAATAGAAAAGAGTATTCTGATTCCGGAGGAAAGCCTGGTACGGTAGCGCCAGGAAGGACGGAATTGCAGGAGTCATATAGGCTACCGAAACGGAAAAGGACTAGGATGACGATCTGTACTTGTAAGCTTGTACGCTTGCATCGGAAGCTGTCATCGAAGATTTGATTATGCAAGCCAAGAAGATCAAGTACGACGTCATCGGACTGACCGAGACGAGACGACGTCACCCCCTCAACGCCGTATATGAAACTGAGGAAGAACTGTTCTTAGGAACATGCGACTGTAGAGGTGTTGGTAGAGTTGGCGTCCTCGGCAACACGAGCATGGCGAAGAACATCGACTCTTTCGAACAACTTACGACCAGAATCGGACGTCTGCGGATGAGAAGATGTGGTCCGACACCAGCTTTGACTATCTTCGTCGCTTACTCTCCAACATCAAGCTACGATGAAGAAGAAGTCGAAGCTTTCTATATGGACCTGAAGAAGTTCTACCGAGAAAATCATATCTTCTGCAAGGTCATAGTAGACGATTTCAACACCAAATTTGGCCCAAGAACGCTTGAGGAACTTCACATCGGGACCCACGCCCTACTGGAATGACCAGGAGGAGAGGCTCTCCGAGTTCATCATGACGACTAAGACCATCCATGGGAACTCGCAATTTCAGAAGCCCTCTTCTTTACGCTGGACGTGGGAGTCACCCGGTGGAGGGTACCGTAATGAAATAGACCACATCATTGTCAATAAAAGGTTCTGCCTGACGGACGTCGCTGTTGTACCAAAGTTCTATACGGGATCGCCTCCTCCGAGGAAGATTTTCCTTCACAAGGAGAGCAGAGAAAGCCGCCAAGTTCAGAGACAGAAATCCCAGGACTACCATCAACTGGAATCTCTTCGCTACGCTAGCCGGCTTTTGGAAAGATTCCGCAATGGACAACATCGACGAGGAATATGACCGGCTTGTTGAACACCTTCACGACTGCGCGAAGAAGGCTGAGAGTTTTAAAACCACCAAGAGGGGCCTGTCTCTTGAAACCCTTGAGCTGATACGCCAACGTAGAGCAGCACGAACCGCAGAGAGCCAAGAACTCACGTCCGAGCTCGCAAGGCTTTGCAGATAGGCGATAAAGGAAGACCTTAAAGAGAGAAGAGCAGAAGTGCTGGCTGAAGCTGCAGAGGCGGGGAAAAGCATCCGCTATGCCCGTCGAGACTTCGCCAGTCACAAGACGAGGATGACTGCTCTCCGGAACCCAAAGGGAACAGCCACTGCATCGAGAAAGGGGATGGAGAAAATCATCTACGACTTCTACTCTGATCTCTTCGACAGCCATGTCCACTTGCCTCCTCACCATCTGAGGGAAGACGGACAAGTCATTCCAGAGATTCTCCCGTCCGAAATACGACATGCTATCATGTCGGTAAGGCAGCCGGTCCCGACAGAATAAGACCAGAACACCTGAAGAGCCTTCCGCCAGTACTCATCAGCACCCTGGCGAGGCTCTTTACACGTTATCTGTCGGAATGCAAGGTTCCTAAACAGTGGAAGACCAGCAAAACCGTGTTGTTGTATAAAAAGGGAGATCCACATGACATCGGCAACTATCGCCCAATCTGCCTACTGTCCGTCATCTACAAGCTCTTTACAAGAGTAATAAGATTGAAAAGTCTTGGATGAAGGACAGCCATACGAGCAAGCAGGGTTTCGAAAAGGATTCAGCACGATTGACCACATTCACATTGTTTCAAAATTCATCGAGGTATCACGAGAGTACAAGATGCCGCTCTGTCTCACCTTCATCGACTTAAAGAAGGCCTTCGACTCAGTTGAGACGGACGCGGTCGTGGAAGCCTTGGACAACCAAGGCGTCCCTACTCAGTACATAAAGGTACTTCTAGAGTTGCGCAGTAACTTCACGACCGGAATTTCGCCATTCTACAACAACATCATCATTGACGTGAAGAGGGGGGTCCGACAGGGTGATACAATTTCACCCAAAATATTCACAGCCACCCTCGAGAACGCAATGCGAAAGTTGGAATGGGACGACATGGGAGTGAAGATTGATGGTCGACAGCTACACCATTTGCGCTTTGCTGATGACCTCGTACTGATAACACCTACCATCAGCCAAGCGGAATGACCGAATTCGACGAAACATGTGGATGCATCGGTCTTCAGCTGAATCTACAAGAGACGATGTTCATGCGGAACGGATGGGTCTCGGATGCCTCATTCATGCTCAACGGAACGAACATATCCGAATGCACCAGCTACGTTTATCTGGGTCAGGAATTGAACATGATGGACGACCTGACCCTCGAGCTGGGCAGGAGGAGACGAGCGGCTTGGGGAGCGTACAAAGAGCATCGAGGATGTAGTGAAGAAGACCAGGAACACCCGGCTCCATGCTCACCTCTTCAACAACACCGTACTTCCTGCTTTGACCTATGCTTCGGAAACCTGGGCATTTCGCAGGCAGGAAGAAAACGCGGTAAGCGTCATTGATCGCGCAATTGAGAGAGTGATGCTAGAAGTATCCCGTTTCACACAAGTGAGGGACGGGATTCGAAGTTCTCTTCTACGTCAGCGGTCGAAGATTAGAGACGCCGCCGCGTTTGCCAAGCAAAGTAAAATAAGGTGGGTAGTGATGCGACTTTAACGACAGCCGTTGAACCAGAGCCGTGACTAGGTTCCCCGCGATATTTAGCGCACTACAGGAAGATCGCCGACCCGATGGTCAGATTTCTTCAAAGAAAAGTATGATACTCTTCGTGTTCCACGCGAAAGGAGGAACCACTGGGCTACTCTGGCACGCGATCAGGACAAATGGAAGAATTACTGGCGCCCGCTCGACCAGTTCGAAGATCAACGGGAATCAAGGTGATCAAGGTGATGCTCTTTTTAACTCATGTCTAAAAGTAATCTGTTCTATTAAGTACTCCACATACACCCATACAGTTCTGGACACAGTGGCAGAATGCTCACATATAAGGCGGGTGCGGCTGGTTCGGTTCCATGCTTCTGTTGGCTTGGAAAGTTTTGTATCTTAACGGACTACGTTCGTGACACAATACACACAAAAAAAAAGTTCTGAACATTTTCTCACATTATTTCGACGACGAAATTAGCACAGTTATGACTACCCGATTTAGGAGGGCCGCGTATACTACTCTGACTGCTACCTACATGTGGTGGACCTGCTTTAACTAAACGCAATCAAAGGTTTGAGTGTACGCATTGGGAACGTACAAGCTATATAACCTGTTATATGGCAAAAGATTCCCATACATTGCAAAAAGGTACTCTCGTCCAGCACATCGCCAAACCGAATAAACTGAAAGGCCAGCTGTCTGAAGGAAGCATGGAATCTTTGGCAACTACCATTCGTTTCGTCACGCTGAACTGCCAAACACTATCAAGTAAACTCCAACAAGCCGTCCTGTCCTGGCTTCTGCGATATCTCTGTGTGCCATTTGCTGCACTGCAGGAAACGCGCATGACAGATCGTCCCTTCGTCAGCATCGAAAATTACACCACATACTCCGGCGATGCTGATGAGAACAAAGTAGGTGGCTGCGCGATAGCTGCGAGGAACAACTACAACAACCTGGTGGAAGAATTTGGGTCAACTTCGTCTTCTTTCTTTCTTTGTACGACTGCGGGATCGCAGAGGACGTAAACTCTGGATCGTATGTGCTCACGCACTTCCCGAAACCACTGAGGATGACAGTAAGGCCGCCTTCTATGATGAAGCCCACGCGTTGATGCCTAAAATACCAAGCCAGCAGGTGGTCATTGACGCAAATGCGAAGATGAGACTCGAGCAGCAGTCCGATGTGCTAAGAAAATGGTATTACCCAGCGGAGCGCAAAAATCGAAAAACGGTGACCGTCCGGTCGACGTATGTGAACAGACGGGCCTCATCATCGCTTCCACGTTTAAGAGGAATCATCGACGCCATCAGCTCACGTGGCAGGGGTCAACCCTTTTAACACCTGAAGAGCAGCGCAAACGGAAGATGAGAACTCTTAAACTCCAGCTCGACTACGTTCTGGCGAGGGACATTCCTCAGTCAGATATCAGGAAATCTAGAGCTGTTTGAGACGTCGCGTTCGACTCTGATCACCGTCCAGTTCTTCTCAGCTTCGAGATACGGTTCCACAAGAAAAACCGAGGAGTTCCTCCTCAACCGAAAATCGTCATGGCAACTCTGAAAGATGAATATTTCTGAACGAAATTCTGCCAACGTGTGTCTATTCATGTTGGAGCACGGATCAGGAAGAAGCTTAGCGATGCGGATTGCTTCATTAAGTGCATCCAGAAGGCTGCAAGGGAAACGCTCTCGGTTCGATGGCCGCGGAAGAAGTTTGCCTTCGCGTCTACGGAAACAAAATCCACGTAAAATTCTGTATGTGTCGCGCGCAGTACTAGTGACTTCAACCAGGAAAAGCATCTTAGAAGGAAGCTCAACTGCAACAAGACAGCAATACTAGTGAACGTCAAGAGCGATGGAGTCTGAAAAGGATTGATAGGACAAGAACCCACGGAAAGCCTATGCTTTACTAAGACAGTATAGCGGCAAAATGAAAAGATGTCCTTCTGTCCTTAACACTGCCAATGGAGTGGCTATTCCACCCTACCCTTACCCTTCCAGTTTGGAGTGATCACTTCAAGACCTTGCTGAACAGGCAAGCACCGTTAGCTCCTGAACTCGAGCACGTTCATAGGCCGACATATGCGGTTAACGAGGAACCACTGACCGAGTCGGAGATACTGGGCTGTATCCAAAAGATGAAAAATGGAAAATGTAGTGGAGACGACGGAATTAGCGGAGGAATGCTTAAATATCTTCCTCCGTTTGGGATTCGTGAGATGGCAAAGATCAGCCGTTCAATATGGATAGAGGAAATGATACCTGACTCGTGGAGACGCTATCACAATTCATAAGAAGTTATCCGTCACGGACCCAAGGAATTATCGAGGAATTTCTTTTCTGCGTGTTATGTACAAGGTTTAGGAACGGATTATCCCGGACCGAATCATTAAAAATCGAGAAGAAACAACGCGCGGCGAACAAGCCGGTTTTCGTCCTAGCCGATCGACGATTGACCAGGTGTTCATCGTCAGGAGAGTGATCGAAACCTCGCAGCGGTATCGAAGTCAATGCAGTTAGCGTTTTTGAACATTGAAGCCGCTTTTGACTCCCCTCATCGAAGACGTCTTCGCAACGCGCTCCGCGCCGATTAAGTACCAGGAAAGTTCGTTCGCTTGCTTGATGACATGAATCAACGGTCAACTGCTGCAGTTCGAACACCAGTCGGATGTAGAACACCGTTTCAGGTGGTAATTGGAGTAGGACAAAGAGCAGTAGCAGGACCCCTCCTGTTCAGTTTCGCGATCGTTACGCGAAGAACAGTCAATCATTATCCTGCCGATATCATTCTAGCATCACCAACACGCTCTTTGACCGATGTCGAGTACGCTAATGATAGTGTTCTGTTCGCGGAAAACAGTACGAAACTTCAACATGTGCCAACCATGTATCGAAGTACAGTGATAAGTGCCAGCGGATGAGGATTTCTTCGACACCTCAAACGGGGGCCAGGGTGGACGGACAAGCAATCGAACTCGTCGATAAGTTCTGTTACCTGGGGTGAACGCTGAAGAACAACGGCAGCTACGAGAAAGATATTCAGCAGTGATGCACTGAGACCATTTCTCCATTTAACTCCAAACGAAATGTCTGTGGTCGATCCCATCACCAACGAAGTCAAGCTGCAAGCTACCTGTCTGCAATTCGTCCTATCATGATGTACGGATCGAAACTTGGACATATAACTTGGACATATACAGGAAATGTTTGATTTTAAAAAGTTCCCTTTTCTGCTCTCATTGTCCACGCCTCTCAAAATAAAATATATAAATAAAAAAAAAAAAAAAAAAAAAAAAAAAAAAAAAAAAAAATATATCCTAATTTTTTCTTTTCTTTTTTTTTATTTTTTTTAAAAAATTTTTTTTTTTTTTTTTTTTTTTTTTTTTTTAATTTTTTTTAAATAATTTTTTTTTTTTTTTAGTTGGGTAAAAAAAAAAAATTTTTTTTTTTTTAAGTTCCCTTTTCTGCTCTCATTGTCCACACCTAAATTTTCTGAGAGGATACTAAAAATCAATTACAATTAGTAGCTTCTGCAAACCCCTTTAATAAACACTGAACCTAAGCTGCCAACAGTGTTCAACACTTTTTTCTTTTGCAATAACTGGATGATGGGTTTGGTGCTAATTTGTTGACCTCATTAGGTATTATGAATGTCTTAGTCGCCTTCGGGGCGTTTCGAACCATGGAAACTGTAGAACCTCTCACCACTGTGTTCTCTTCTATTTACATTTACCATTGTTATAATATCTTGCTTGCGGTGAACGAAGGGTGAGAGGTTCGTCTGCGGCTATATGAACTATACGACCACACTGAGAGGTTATAGCTGACCAAAGTGAAATACTTCGTTGAAGTGATAACAGTAAGCCATTTTTCTGGCAACAGTCAACGGGAAATTGTGTTTGCTCAGCTTATGAGAAAAAAGTCTTCAATGCATAAGCACTCTTCTTGTGTGTCAGTTTCTAACCAAGCTAACAGCAAGCAGGAAAGCTTTCCAAACCAGTACCGTGCTCGTGGAGGAGGCAACATCTAGGATCAGCTGCTCTAACCCACTCCTTCAATTTTAAGCCATCATTTGAAACTGCTCCTCCAAAAATTCATACAGTGCTAATTTGAAAGTTGTGGCCTTCAGGTCCCTGCCCTTCATAGCAGATTTGAGTGCAGCCATTTGTGAATGAACAAACAACTAAATCCAGTCTGCAGAGAAAGTCCATAGTATCAGTGGCAGATCTGTGTGCTTTAATCTGACATTTATCTAAAAGAAACGCGGTCGTACAGGTATTAGAAAAGAGAAGGAAGCGATGCGCGGACGTCAACCAAGAGTTTTCCATGCTTCTTGCCAGGTGACTGCATTGTGCCGAAGGTCGATCAATTAGACCTTATTCGTCGCACCGCGACAAAGAAATTGCGGTGTTGCAACGCCGTTGAAGTCTATTCAGGTTACGAGAGGTGCGATAGAAATGGAATGTGCTTTCTGCAAATGTTCTTCGATAGAGTCCTTTCGTATCTTCATTTTACATCTTCTGCAGTGGAATTTTCTGAACAAACTGACGACAACACCCTGTACTAGAGAACAAGAAATACCGCCCTGCTCCCAAGAAAATAAAGAAATGCACTATCGTCTGTATGTTAAAGGACCTGTAGGGACCTGCATACCTGGCACGAGTTCACGACCAATTTTCATGGAATGCCAGTTACCGGTTTCCAATTCTACTTTTGATCTCTTCATTGGCAGGAAGTTCCAACAAAGCTGGGCCTTACTGGAATTTAGCAGTTAGTTTAAATGCGGCGCATCACGATTTTGACGTGGTGCGGAATCCACAAGGAAAACGTAGTGTTCCGGTAGTAGACTGCGAACCCAGCTTGATTCTGCTCATTTTGCCTAACCATCATTTAAAAAATGTCGTTTTTCTTCTAAGATGATTAGGGAAACGATTTCAGTTGCAACGCCCCGTATTTGTACATTTTTACACATCCACGAGCAAGCAGTCGAAAATTGGTGAGGTTGGTATTCAAATAAAACAAATGAATAGGGGGACCGGAAAGGGGACCTGCTGAGAGGACCGGAAAGTGTACATAGAGGCGCGTTCTAACGTACCTTGTAAGAAACAAAGCGGTTCCCACGCCCTCTTTCTAGGAAAAGATGAGCGGAACCACTCTGAGTTCCGTAATCTACTATCTGAACCCTACGTTTTCGCTGTGGGTTCCAGACCACGTCGTAGTAGTAACACTCTGTCTTTAAACGGCGTCGATAAAAAAGGATGTTTAACCATTGAAAAATGTTCGAAAATACGGACAAGAATAGAGAAACTTTTTATATCGAAGAGAAAAACCAAAAACAACTACAGAAATCTCCACAACTGTAACGAATTACTTAATTCACTGTCACGTCGTCGCCTACGGTAGGATAAACGCTCCTCTTCAGAATCTGAGGAATCGGAAGAATCTTCTGAGATTGTTGTTAGCTTTGGTGTTGGGAAAACCCTTTCACCTGTACCTAATGCTATCATTGGGATTTTAGCATCATGAACACTGAAAAAGGATACCTTTAGCTAAAGGAAAAAAAAAACATAAAAAGGACAAATGATGGACACAAGAATAGCAGGCGCTCTCACCTCACACATGGCACAGAGCAATCGGCTACTTTTCTCGAAAAGAACGGTAGCTTTTCAATAGCATTACTGTTGAGATCGAAAACAACAAACTGACCATCCGAAGTACCAGAAAATAAATAGGAGTCCGCACTGAAAAGCTTTTGTAAGGGTTGAACACTAAAAAAGCACATGCATATCACACCTATCGAGGTCAAAACATGCTCTCTGATTTGTTGTGAAGGGCCGGAGCATCTTGAAGATGAGTGTGCCCGGCATTCTCATATCATAGCAGAGAATTTCATCAGACTGAAATAAAATGTCGGTCGATGGATGAACACTGATGCTGAGACCAGTTCTCGTATTACAGAATAAATAGGAAGGAAACGAAAGTAGAAAAATTGCACAATAATGCAAAGTGAAGCAATGCGGAGAGATAAAATTCAGTTCTCATCAGATCATAGTTTCCATCATTCCAAGACTACAAACTTTACGTGGAGCAACAAACAGCCGCTGCCCGTCGGAAGAGTAGTGCATGTCGGTGATCCCTACAGTTTCTGTTGAAAACATGCATTCCAACGAATTGGTTCGATCCGAGTAGAATCCCACTGGAAAACTACCAATTTGCTTTTAATAATGAGGGCTGTATCGATGTAAGAATAAATCAAAAAAAAATATTAATATTAATATGAAAATCTAAAGAGGGCAAGGAGAGTACGAAGAACGAAGGAAAGAAATATAGCGTAAATATAGTAGACGAAGATTATGAATCAGCGAAAACATGCCCGCAGAGTTCATGAAAGAAATAATGACGCGTGTTCGCTTCAGTACCAGGTGATTGTCGACCGAACGTTGTTATGCCATAAGGCTAGTTCGGTTATCACCTACTGTTAGTTATGCAAACACGCGACGCCATCGCTTCTTAGAATTCTGCTGGAGCGTACGCAAGCAGCAACGAATAACTGCTCGGGCAGACCATCTCGATAAAGTAGTAGAGAAGAGAAATGACAAGGTCGTAAAGAAAAAATGACATTTCTATTAAAACAAGCAAGGCCAACAACATTAAATAAACAGCTTTTAAAAAACCAACAATCATCTTTACAAGAGTAATAGACGACGCTGTGCACCATTTGTATGTAGGACTGAAACTTACCACTGCCATCGTACGTTGCAGCAGCATACACCCCCGCAAACGACTTATTCATGACAATACATGACACCACCGACTTTTGACCACCGGTACGTTTTTCTGAAGTTTTTTTTCTTTATTCTTCGCGTTGCGCTTCGCCGTTTAGGTAGCTCAAGTTACGAAATGTGTACACCAACCCCAAGTCTTTATCGATGTATGTTGCCTGCCCGGTCGACTAGTGTCCCATATACGAATGCAGGCATCATAGCCACCATACAACTGTGCACCATCGTTGGAGAAAGCAACAGAATACGCAGCGGTTAACTCGTCCTATTAGGTAAACATCAATTATAAACAAATAATTCAATTAAGGACCTTACCAAGTGATTAATTCCTCTGTAAGATGAAAATCTCGTACCATCCTCGCTCCATAAATGGATAGGATGGTGCTTAGCTGTTGTTGCTAGATACTGTTTTTCATTATTACCGCACAACCATGTTGTGTCGTAAATCGGATCTCCAAGCGGGATTTTCACCGCTAATGAAAACATCTAGAAAATATAGGTCCGAAAATAGTAAAAAAGCAAATTCCTCGTACACAACTAGAAACTATTGCTATTATTTTTGAATCCATGAAGATGATTAGGATTAGTTTCAAAAAAAATCTGCGTTTTCAAAAAAGTTTCAAAAAAATTTCAAAAAAAAAATTCAAAAAAAGGTGCTTACCGTAATATTAGTAGCACTACTCTCACACACTTGGCTGCAAGACTAAATGCGCTGTCTCTTGGCAAACAATATGTTTTAAAAAAAACCACTGAATTACCATACCTTTCACAGCGATCCGTGACTATTCCGTTCAAATAGGCAGTTCTGAAGTTTTATTGCAGTTCTTTAAGTCTAGCGAAACTTCTCTCCTCATTCTCTTTATCCCAACAAAATGTATGTGTGCATTTTGTCAACAATAGAGTTATTTCTGCCATTATTTTTGCAGGTTATTCCAAGAAGACTCACAAGTCGGCCAACTCATTCAAAAAAATTGTGCTTACGTGTTTCTGGCTTAGTTCGAAGATTCTAGCCGAATTATCGGCTGAAGTCGTCGCGACAGAGGAGCCGCTCGGTGAAAATCGGCAAAGTTTAAGAAAATTGTTAGCAGGAAAAGACGTCGACACGTAACCCAAGCGAGCACAGCAGAAATCTCTTTTTACGCTGAAAAAAAGGAAAAGTGCTATGACAGTACAAGAAGTTTAGTCGTTCTTACAAGAGTGAGTTGAGTGATACATACAGCTAATTACTTTCCTTTTCTATGACTTTCCAATAGTTCAAGAATACCTGTCATGCGGATGCATCGCTACATTGTCAAATTTGAATGCAGACTTTCGGATGACCAGAGCAAGAGGCGGCTCCTTAATGTACTCGTTGTTCTGCCCCTCTAAGTTCTAAGTAAATCCAAAAAACAAGGCTATATTATCTACCTGGATTTTTAGCACCTTCGACGTTGCTTCATGGTTCCCACTGACGACAGTTGCAGGACGTTTACAGGAACTTCCACCTCTTCCAGAATCTTTAGGCTGAAATTGTATTACCTATCGAATCGTCTTCTCTGTAAATTTTCATGATGTCCAGAGTCTGAAGAAAAAAATGTACTGGCCATGATTATATTGTGATCGACGTCAAATCCCTCAGATGGTATACTGCTAATGGACCATGCATCCACAGAGGTTTGCTGCTGAATGGAGACGGGAAAAGTCCTCTCAATACCCTGGAATTATGCAATTTTTCACTTCACAAGCAATCCAGCCTAGTCTAGTTGAAAACAGGTAGATTAACTTGGTTCATGTCGTAAAAAAGGTTGTTCTACATGTGCATCAGAATAGACTTTTTTTTTTGCTAAATTTAGATTTCGATCACCAAAATTGGAAAACTAAAACTAAGGGGTGGACTCATAATATGGCGGCAGAAAGTGGATGCGGAATTGTAAGCAAATTCAGTTACCACGAAACCGATTTCCCATGGAAATATTCTGAGTAATTGTCTGTGAAACTTCTATCTAACACTAGTCCAAGTAACTTTTTCGACTGAAGAACGGATTGCAGAAGATGCGATTAAACTTAAAAAGAAATGCACAAATATAGGAACCATCTACCTGAGCTGCTTCTAGCTCCCTTTGCAGCGCTCGGCGTTCGCGTCTGTTCAGTTTTACTGCTGTGTTCTCGAGCTTAGCCAGAATGGATTCCATTATGGCTTTCTTTTCAGGTTCTCCCCTTGAGCTTGACGGCTGAAAGTATAGACATCGGATGCAGGCCCATCTAAAACTCTGGCAAAATACCTGCTCGATGGGAGTCTCCTTTCTGCATACAGCATCAGGAGTGATTAAGGTAGTGGAAAGTCTTCCTTCTACGAACGCATTTGTTTCTACTTCCATTTTAGCTTCTATTTCTCTATTCAATCCTTCCTCTACATGTCTTCCGTCAGTGGTAGAACGGAATGCAGCAGACTCTATTTGTACACGATCAAGAAGCTGGTTTATTACATCTACCACCACCACCTCTGCTCCAGTATAATTACTTTTCACCATGTTCAACTGCAAAGGATTAGTGACTTTAGGACTCTTTGTTCCACGAAATTACTTTTACCTCCTCTTCACGCGTTTTCACAGCTTCTCCTACGGGCATTGTGTTGTCTAGTGCACCCTCTATGATACAGGATCCTGGTATTTCCTCATCCGTATTCATTCTGATCTAGAAGAATGACATCAAGCAATTATTAGCACTAACGAAAGTTAACGAAGCTTAACATGAAGCTTAACAAAATTGATAGATAGACTTAATGGGATAATGGATGTAAAAGATTTTCCATTGAAAAAACGTACATAAAAGAAGAGTGGAGAGCAGAAAAACAGGCGTAACACTAAGTTATTTTGGATGGGGGAGCCTGAGAGTCTTAGTTAAAACCATTTTGCAATATTTTAAAAAAGACGACAAAGAAGAAGGCCCTTGGAGATTCCTAGAGTTTTTCCTGGGTCTGACCGGAACTATCGTGTTCACGAAAGCAATTAGTTCACTAGGTTCTAAACAACAGTGTCCTCTTTCCAACGTTTTCTGTGAATACATAGATGAGCAGGATTAGATTGCTGACTATGCTCGTCTACTATTCTTAGAAGGAACCTTTGGAGAAGAATCTTTAGGGGAGAGTAAAGTTGCGTATATTCGAAGAGAACAGACGAGTGCCTCAGTTCAGATATTCCACATGTAGTTCTCTTTACTGCTTTGATAGAGCTTAGGAATCTTCTGGGTTCGCTGCGAGTTCATAAGGAATGCTTACAACTACGGACTCTCTTCACACGAGCGATGAAGACCTAAGATACAGCAGAGCTTGCAGCGAGTCTTTGGAACTACGTACATCGTACAGCTAGAGGCTAAGCTTTCTGAAAAATTACAACCCATTCCAATGGTCAAGCATTCTTTTCTGCTCACCTATGTCTTGCTAATCTATTCAACCTCACTCGCCTCTTCATGAGGAACTCCTCGTTAATCAAAACAACCCAAAAAAGAAAGACGTGTTCTGACGAGCGAGTGCGACATCCACAGCCCCATCATCAAAAAGAAAAAAACGGTCACGTATAGTACAGTCAAACTCACATGAATCTCGGTACGTTTACGTAAGCGGCTACGCTCGAAGCGACCCGGCGGTGCAAGCGGTTGACATTGAGGTGGTGCTATCCCGAACAGCAGCGAAGAAGCTGCTAGCAATGGTTCTCCGTCGATTCCAACCGCCGTCTCTACCGCATCGTTTCGAGCGCAGCCGCGTACGCAACTCTCCGTGCTTCATGATGTTTTGACCCGACTACATGGAGGGGACCGTAGCTTGCGCACTGTACAGAGAACTGAACAATCTTAATAGTGCAAGATTTTGCCCGCTCTAAAACTCCTTCCCACACAAAATCAAACACAGAAGAACTCCACAACGACAAATCATCGAGAGAATCTTGGTAGTACTTCGCTGTGCCCAGACTGCCTTAATGAGTACAGTGCACTCAAGAATTATCCCCAGATATATATATATATATATATATATATTAAAGACAAGGATAAAATTACTTTTAAGATGTAACTTTATTTATTTGAAGCAATCAATCACAGGATCTCCTTCCAATTCCAATTTTTTACACTCCGACCTATTTAGATACTATTCAGGAATAGATGCCATCAAAACTCCTTAATATCTTAAGACCGAAATCGTTTTATTGAGCAATCTGAAACGCTTATCAAATCGTTGTAACAAGTATGTACTAAATAACAAACATCGACTCTATCATCGATAAATAACAACAATATGTTCAAAACATGACTCTATTCAACACTTAATTAACACAACATCTTTAAAATGGATGTCAGAAAAACTAAACCTGCAAAATTAATGAGTGTGAACAAAATCTGCAACTCTGTATTTGAGCACGGTGAGCAAAAGTAAAAAAATCTTCTCTTCGGAACATTTGCTCATGTAATTTATTATGTACAAATTTATTTCTCTTCATTTAGCTCTTTTTTTAGTTGTTCCAGCTCCTCTTCTGACAATCCGGTCTGAGATAATACTGACTGGAGCACGGATCTGAAAGGGCGGAAGCGCATCAGTGAACAAAGATGGACCCTGAAATGTTGTGGCTACTTTCTCATTCCCTTTCTTTTTCCCGGCAACTTCATCTCCTTTTTCTTCTCTGCCTCGTATTCCTCTTTTTCCCGCTGTGTTTGTGCACGCTCACGCATTTTTTTAAGAATGGAACCCTGAAAGAAAAAAAAAACCAACATTGGTGAAGAAAATACATTAACATAAAGTTAACGAATAAATTTACAACTAATGACAATACTACCTTTCGAGCATCTCCCATCGCCGAATTCTCTAGGATCTCGAGTATATTCTCTACCGACTCCTGTAAAATAGCATCCAACTGTTTGCAAGCTTCACGAACTGCCAGCTCATCTGGAAGCATATCGGGAAACCGTAATGATAACCATAGGTAAGTATCCAGAACCTCGTAAATCTGCAAACATTTGTACAATTAGAACGAAAATAAACTGAATAAATATTACGTAAGGAAAATTGCATGCATCGAACTCCTAAGGTTGCATCTAATATCTAAGATTTTCATTTTTCTACAACTTATGGTAAATCATTTAACTGATAAGTGCAAACAGTGCCTTTTCCAAATGTTCTAATTGCTGCAGATTTTCTGGCTGGCCAATGGATTCCCAGTTTAGCATGTCCATCATCCAGTCATAGGTAAGGCACTGTCCTGATGAGAACCTAGAGAAACATTGCCCTTGAAATTGGAAGATGAAATGCAGACAATTGCTTGACTAGTTAGTAAAGACTACTTTTGTTATGAAATCCCCATAATAAAATGGATAAGAATATTTGCTGTTCATTATCACTAACCCGGTATGCAAGAACAACCCCTATAATTCAGACAAAAAAGTGTTCACGTAGAATCAGTGGAGGAACATTTGAAAAATCTCCGTAATTTTGTTATGGACACCTGTAACAATTGAAAAACAGTTTACCTCCTAACCATCTTCACAAATGCTGCCGCTGTCAGCTTGCTTTCAACATTTATCGGAGATATGCAGAAAGTGTAGCGTACCTAACAACAGCCGTTAAGAAACTTTCATCAGCTAGAGAAGAGAGTACTACGACACCTACTTTTAAAGGAAGTGGGATATAGTCAATCAAATCAGCCAAAGTTCTCATTTGCTCCACAGTGCATATGAAGAACTGATCGGATATCGAACAAACTAAGCCGGAAATTAGAAATTTAAAAACATAGTGGACAAAAAAAACTAAAATTCACCCGAGACAAACAAGTCCAATAGATGAACAAACGAGGCTTGTGGCAAATGAAACGAAAAGGTTTCGATTTGTTCAAAGGTTGGAGCAATACCAACAGTTTCGATCGGTTCAACCTGAATCAGATAGGGGCTTTAGACAAACTGAAACATTCAGTAATAAAGCTATCCTGATAGCAACGAACTGGTTGACTCAAGATATCCTTAAGTGTTCCGATATCTTCATTACGTAGAGTAGTAGCTATCCCGTCAGAGTATGTTGTACCAAATCTTAACGATTAGAGTATTGGTTTTGGTTCGGTTGCGTGTAATAAATCTAACATTTGTGGGGGATCAAAAAGCATAATTCCAATTTTGCAAAACATGCACTTTTACGTAATAGGAGATAGTACGTGATGTTGATCAATCCCTTAGGGATGCGTCACTGAATTCACGTCAGAATTAAAGGGACTTACGAATGTGGGATTTTAAATGTGCTGCTGCCTGTTATATCGCTCTCGAATGGATGAAAGCTGGCCTTGAGCGGTATCACAAAGCTATTATCACGAAGCCGATGAGAGAAAGGAGAACATGTAATTGAAGGTAGCGAGTTGTTAACATGAGTAAGAGGGTGTCAAATGAGATGGAAATAAGCCAGGGTGAAAGGAAAGGAGGTGTTTCGCAACATTCTTGAACAAAATTTCCAAATCTTCATAAAATGTGAGACTAGACAAATCTCAACTTATTATTGAGGAGGTCAGCTACGACGTTCAACGGTATGTCTAAGCTTTACCTGCCGGCCCTTCCAGCAATCTGCAGCGCTGAATAGTTCGGTAGCAGTTCACCTTGCCTGGTGCATCCTGAGAATATTATCCGACGAATATTCAGATTTAGACCCATTCCTATAGCATCAGTAGCGACCTTTAACAAAAATGAGAATCAAGAAAAGGTTTGGTATCATTCAAGACAAAACGTAAAACTACAGAAATTTCTTTTTACTACAATTTCTAAATGAAATTATTCCTCACCAAAACATTGCATGGATCATTAGGATCGTTAAATTTTGCCGCTTGGGCCAACTTCGTGCCCGGCGGTAGGTCACCGTAGATGACAGCCGGCTTCACTCCTAACTTCTCCAAGCTCTTTGTAACGTTGTAGATAGCCTTACGGCTAAAGCAGACTATGCAGTCACCGGATTGCACCTTTAAGCTAAGTTCTGAGAAAACGGCTGCACGTTTAACATAATAATTTACATACTCTAACTGAAAACGGGATGGAGAATTGGAAAGACAAATAGAAATTATTAATACTTATAAGGGAGAGTACAATACCGATTCAACGCTGAAGTTCACAGAGATACAAAAACTCGCGCTGGAACTTTCCTACAAATTCCAAAGGCGCTAAAGCGTCAATTACTCACGAAGCACTAACAACCATATCAGTTCTCTCACAACAGAGGTAAGTGAAAGCGCCAAGAATTCGTGGATTGCGAAAAAGTGAAATTAGCAATTAAAAACCCACGTGATCCAGAGATCCTAATCCTTGATTGGCTATTGTTAGCGGAGTCTTTCTTTCGTAGTAGCGAACCTGCAACCACACTTTTCAAAATGAAGAACTTCAAAACAGTCATAAGATCATCTAAAACAATCGCGCACGACATATGCAAATTTTCGAACCTGACGAAGCAACTCAAACTAGAACGATGAATGTCAACATTAACATTCACTGTCATTTACTTACTGTTTTAAAAACACAAGCACTACTGAAAATGTCGCTTAAAACTTTTCTGAAGTAGTTTGGTTCACAAATTCCTGTCTTTGTTGAAGGCAATAGCAGTAATGTGAGGAACTTTCATATGAGTAAGATCAATAAAAAGATTCCAATCTTCGACTCATTCAGCTCCAGTGGTTTGCCTGGTGAATGAGAATGCTCTCTACATTTCTTAGAGAATGGAAACTCTTCGCCATGAAAGCAAATGTTCACTCAAAAACAAGGAACATCGAATAATAGAATTAGAGAATTGGGGATCAAGAAGTTCTCAATTTTAAGAATGCTGTCCAAAGGTGAGAGACAGGAGTTATCAGATAAGAAGAAAATAAATTCCGGCAATCACTTCTAAGCAAAAGTTGCATCTGCGTTGAGTGAGTATGCATGAAAAGCTGTGTGCACAACGCGCAAGATCACTTTCAATGGCCTTCAAAGGTAATGAGTCTTCTGTAGCATTAAAAACAGTGACGAGGACATGGTCAACAAGCCCTTTGCTCTAAAGTAAACTTGACCAATTACAACGAAAAAACACGCAAATTAAGCATGAGACTCAGAAATGCATTCAACGCTAACACTAACTGAAAATCCTGTAGTCAATATGAATTCCAGGTAAGAAATCCAATTATCAATACTTCTGTAGAAATTTGCAGCAACCAGAACACTGAAACAGAAGAATTCTGATTCTCTGCATTAAAATGCTCACCTCTACATGTTCTCCAATTGGATCAAGCAATTTCTTCACAATCTCTATCGCTGCAGACTCACCACAAAGATGTACCTGAATTCAACACTTTACGGAAGGAAGCGGCAGAGCCTTCTAAATTTTGTTTCAAAACAGTAAAAAAAACAATCATAACACTGAAAAAGTTCCAATGTTCGTGCAGTTTCACCTCATCTGCTGCCACGCCCAACAGTGCTCTTGTCCAAGCCCATCCACGTTGTTCATCACGCAACATTTGGATTTCATCAATTACAGCCACATAAAAGCAGATAATTTAGATGGTGTGACAAATGCGCAGATATCATTCTACGGCTTCAATACTTTAAAATTATTTGAACTGTAAGCAAATAAAAATTAACTATGGACATGACAGTCAGCCAAGGAAAACCTTGGAGACGGACTTTCTGCGAAAGGTTAAAGAGCAACAGAATAAAACTACAGGTTCTCTCTTTGATAGTCACATCCAAAAAAAATTTTAAAAATGTAACCACATTAAAGATCTGTAAGATTTGTTACCTCGACTCTCATCTGGGTAGACAACATCTCCACCGTAGATGATAAATGCGCACTGGGGTGAAAATTATCCACTGCATATCTAAAAAAATTATTCTAGTATCACACCACGCGGGATATGACATTCCAGTCTGGTCACCTCCGTTCCTCCCCTGTAACTAAGTCGCATTTAATGCCTAATTCGTTACTTCTTTTAAAAACTTCAGCAGCCAGGAGCTTGAGCGGACCACAATAAACACCACTTTTTGCTTCACCAAATCTGCAAAGTTTACAAAATTGTAAAATCTCAAGGCTAAAGGCACAAAATGTGCATACCGCTCCAACGCATGGTACGTCTTCCCAGAATTTGTTGGTCCTGCGTGAAAAATCACCTTCCGCTGAACAGTGCGGGCGTCGGGATACCAGTTATGAGGTTGAGTGAGATCAGAGATCATCCGTAAGTCATCCATAGCCTCGAGGTGGGGAAATACCTGCGTTTTAGTGAATAAGTCAACGAGGCTGACAACAAAAGAACGAACGAATAAATGGGTAGGTGAAAAACAAATGACAAAATGCTCACTTTTCGGGCATGTGCGAGGAAGTACGGGAACAGCCTGTCCACGTCATGGCCTTCTTTTATAATATCATGGAACAATACTAACAATGCAGGTTCAACACCTCCCTTTAAAGAACCACCTATGAAATCATTTCAACATAAGAACTCTGAAGATATTGCAGAGGTATCAAAGGTAGTTGATATTTCTTGTGTGTTTTCAGACATAAAATCATGATTGTCCAGAAGCGAGATTGTTTTCATTTGTGTTGAACTAGGGGAATTTTTGTGCATAACAATTATGCAACCAAAACTAGATCTATATATCTTAGCTCCTCCAAACAAAATTGTAAGGTTGAAAAAAATAGCTATCGGGATCTTTCACATGGTAGAAAGAAATACCTTTTCACTTAAGCAATACTCTCGAAACGACCGATATGCTGTGACGAAAAGCTTCGTATTGAGGCCATTCTCCGCTGCTATCTCCCGAATGGTTTTTCTTCGGAAGAACTCATCCAAGGCTAAGCACATGTTAGACTGAAAGGAGAAGAAGATAGTTGCAATAGTGAGGATGAATCAGTATAGCCAAGAGAGTAAAAGTGCAGAATAAAAGGTTTTTTCTAGCAAAAAAAAAAAGAATCCTTTCAGTATCAAATATATTTATCTGCTATCGGAGGCGGGAACCACTTTTCCACTTTCGATAGCAACTATATTTGTGAGTCATTATCTAGTATTAGACACTCATGAAAAACAGAGAAGCGCGGACACTAATGAGGTCCAGATCCAGCACCCACCGCATCCAATCCTTCTGTCCACTGTTCGTACCCAATCACGGTAGTTCGCGACGGAGTCACCACGCGAGGAACAACGAGATCTTCAATTGCACTTCCACCGCGGTCAGCTGGGACGCCTTGAGAAGTGAATTATACAGCCCTTGGATTATAACTGTTGATGTAACGACAACCCTTAACTAGTGCAGTATAAGCTTGAGTCTAAAATGATAAAATCTCTGTCGTAACAAAGCACCAACGATGCATCAGCGCATTAGACTGGAATTTGGAATCGCTGAGGTTTTTCGCATCTTGCACTATAAAATGAATTGCGATGCCAGCCGATGTATCACGTCAGTTTTTATCCTTCCAGAAAAGTTTGGTGCCAGCTCATTCAGTCACGGCGCAACCTCTTACCGACTGCTCTCTACCCTTCCGAGTGAACGACTATAAAAAGCAAATTCCTGGTAGAGTTGGCAAGAGATCTTTGCATTCTTGAATCTTGAAGGAAAAAAGTGCGCTATGTGTTAGTTGACTGAAACTCTAGATATCGCTGGGAAACCAATCCGCCCTCTTTTCAGGTATGTATACCTGTGATTCTTCTTCTCCGATTTGGTGTGGACGAGTTCGACTGAGATCGTAGCGTCCCTCGATGTCGGTGAGCAGGAACACACGAGGTGCTGCACAGAAACGCGTCCGATGTAGATAGTGTGCTCCTTATCAGAAAAGAAAGCCGCATACCACTACGGCATGACATCTGAATATAATGCAGTGGAGATCATCTACTTTCGCAGGTGCGAAAACACCATTTTTTTGAAGTCTACATAGAATTCTAGAAGACAACAACAACTCACTGATTAGATATACAGCTAAACACAACGTTTATAATCTCTTCAACTAGTTTTATCTTACCATACAATAGTTTACACTCGTCTAAACTCACTCGTCCCCAAAGAAGAGAATTGTTCCTTATTGTCTATGTGCACAAGCTGTTCCCTTTTTTAGGAGCAGAAACGAAAAAAGTCACATAAAGATCTGTGTGTTTCTTATATGGCTTACAAAACGCAGATTACAACAACTTTAATCAAGGTAACCCAGGAACTGCAACTGTTTTAAGCATGAGGCCTAATCCTCACGGAGCACATGAAAACCACGAACTGCTGGGCTAGAAAACCGTATTGAACCTGCTATGATTTTGAAAGAGTATCTTTGACTAACAGTTTCTCTGCTATAACTATGAAGGTGGACAAGCTATAAAATGTTATAAACAACTTCGCCAAAAAGTACACATGGAAAGTAAAATCCATACATATTTAAAAGGCTCAGAAAAACAAATAAAGTTCATGAAAACCAACGAACATTAGAAAGTGAAAATCTCTAGCAACACTCAAAACAAAGGAAATGAAAAAATATGTATGCCTCAAGTTATGGTCGACACAGAAAATACTACAAGGTAAATCACGAGCTTCGATACCACTACATTCTTACAATTTATTTGCATCACAGAAATTGCGGACACAAAAAAAAAAGAAAAAAAAACAGGAGAGCAAACCAAAAGGAATTAAATACCAAGTAGACGGAAATTTCACAAAAAAAAAAACAAAATAGAAATAAAGATGGTCCCATCAACTTCTACTTACCTTACCATCTACAAGAAAAACTTCTATGAACACAGCAAGAGGGTATCATCCTCAAATAGATTTAAACCAGTAAAGGTTACAAAATGCTCACTGGAACAAAGCATCATTAGCGCATCAGTTTTTTCTCATGTTCTTGAACAAAGTTCCATGTCCAGGAATAATCCAATCTGCCAGTTCGTAAATCTTTTCTCGGCTTGCTTCCTGTTTTTCAGGATAAGCTGACACCAATCTCCACTGTTCAGCGTCGTCCTCGTTCTCGAATATGTCACCTGAGAACGTACTACTGACCAGAGGGAACTGGTAATAACAAAGTGAATGTAAAAGAACCTATCTGTACCTGCAACGACGACGCACCCCAGTTCCGTATTTCTTACAACAACTATCAAATCATGATCTGTGTGCCCTGGACAGCGGTGGAGCTCAACTTCTGACGTTATTACTATTGGATTCTCCTAAAAATCTAGTTTTTTAAAGGTAACAGTAAAACCAAGATATGAGTCAAAAAAGGACTTGACTTTGTATCAAATAAGGTGCATATGTCGAATGTATGAGCTAATTGTAACAATGTCTTCTGGTTTTAACCGTCACTAACAAGAAACGTAAAAAAAGATGTTCACATTAAGGAAAATAGCAGACCTCCGAAAATGTATCGTATTCTCCATTAACAGCAATATCCGAAGCCATATAAACTTTTGCTTTTTTGAACAGCGCCAGGTTCCCGCAATGGTCCATATGCCCATGTGTGACAATAAGCACATCTATCTGAAAAAGAACTTCCTAATAAACATGAATGTTACTCAAAAATCCCAAGTAAGTAAAAAGCTAAGCGCTAAGAGTTGAGTGGATGGTATCAACATACAACTACCTATTCACCCACAAAAAATTGATAAAATATTGCGACAAGTTACCAGTCTGATGTCATCGCACTTTCTCCCCTCTCCCTGCCTCTTTGCTATTTCCCCTGCCCAAATGAATGTGCACTACACGGTCGTGAACAAACATGAGCAATACCATCTGTATGTAGCAGAAGTGGATTATCCACGATCGGTTATCTGCTTTATCGTGGTCCGAGTGTACAATATACTTTACCCTATTCCTTGTACAACTTTTTTGCCAGCTAAAATATTAAAAGCAAAAAAATCACTGACACCATTGGCTTAGTTAATATTAGAAAGGGGTTTTAGAGAGGGCAAAATTTTGCACTACTAAGATTGTTCATTTCTCTGTGCACGCGCGGTGGACCGTAGCGGTTGAGACCGTGCAAGGATCCTACCGCTACCCCCATCTCTGCATCTCACCGTGGTCTCACCTCGATTTCAACCGCTGTCTCCATCGTATCGCTTCGAGCGCAGCCGCTTGCACAGCTCTCCGTGCTGCATGTCGTTTAGACTCAACTATATGTAATATGTTCTCGGCAGTTCTTCCAATTCTCCTACTTGAAAGTTTGTCGAAAATTTGCCGCAGACGCTTTGAAATTTGAAATAAAAATGAAATACTTTTAAGCACATCGTTTCACATCTTCTATGTAGTAAAAAGTTAGTCGCTTAATGACATGAAAACATCACGATATTACCCATTCCTTCTTCTGCTCTCCCACTTCCGTTGTTCTTCTTGACCCTAATGTCTGTATAAACGCCACGCCGTCGCTGTTTTGCATTTATGATTTATTTAAGATTTTAAAAAATGGCATTATTCTCCCTACTTGACAAATTACGCCAAAATCATTAGGCCTAGGTATCGCACTATGGCATTGTGTCAAAGTAGCGAAAAGAACGGAAGTAGCTTCGTCATCGTTTAACATCCCCAATCTAATTAAAGGCATCACCTCACGAATCTGAGGTGGTACGGATTTCAGGTGGAGTATACGTAAACGGGACAGTAGATCATGGAGGGGGTGTGATTCCGTCAATTTCTTCCTAATTGCCGTAAAAAACGGCCCGGAAGATGAGGCGCCGCACAGGGCTGGCGCGCTCCAATTGAACTCCTTGTAGAAAATAGTGCGCCTGAACGCTCGAAGCCGTATCTTCCGAGCCATTTTCTACGGCAATTAGAAAAAATAAACGGAATCACCCTCTTCCCCATAATCTATGACTCCGTATACGAATACTCCACCGGAAATCCGTACCACTCCAGGTTCGTGGGGTGCTGCCTTTAACAGACTGCGATGGAGTTGCTTGCCTGTTACTGCGACTAAACTGCATCGTTGGATGAACGAAAACACACGGAACTACAACTTCCGTTTCTCACTGCTGAGATTAGGTTTGTAGAGATGACTGACTGAGGTCCCTCTCACAATCATAACCTAAACCCCTACCCTATTCGCTCTTTAGAGATCCGAGAATCGGAAATTTCGTTATATGATGACTTTAAAGGTCGCAAACCTCATCTAGATGCTGTCGGCGAAGTTTTACAGAAAAGTCATTGGAAGTCGAACATTCCACTACAGAAAACTAATTGGTCTTGATAACAGCCAAGTACTTTTCAGTATTCTCACGTCGATAATCCATTGGAGTGAGGAACGTACGTCCCCCAACTTCTTATTATAGTCGGGTCAAAACAACCTGATGTTCGGAGCATTTATGTAAGCAACTCCGCTCCAACTGTGGAGCTACCGGCTGGGATCGAGGCATGTCCCTCGCTTGCTCCACTCATCGATGCATTCCGAATGGAGATAGCGATGCCCCGAGCACAAGGTCCTATTGACTCGATTATACCTTGCGTGTTGTACCCAAGTCACTGCTTTGATGCAACAAAAGCATGGAATAGAAAATGGAATGCTTCTACACTAACACCTTCTTTATTGATGCCAAACTCCGAGAGTCTTTGCAACAATTCGGCACCGTTCCAAGGGTCACCGCAATCGACTAATATATTGGTGTTCATCGATCGAATAAGCGTCACCTGCAAAAGCAAATACAGGTAACGAATATCTCCTTGTTCACTTTTTTTGTGAAAATTTAGCATGACCTTATGCATGACTGACTTCAATAGATCAAAGAAAAAAGTAGTACGCACCGATCCTGTTGCTAGATACTTTCCACCCTCTCGTGCGTAGCCGACGATGAGCTGGTTGACTATGGAATGGCTCATTAGATCCTACTGAAGCAACAACAAGCAGAGACGTTTGTTGAATATACTAGTCCTATATAGGCTTTTTCAAGTATTAAACAATCCAAGCGTAGTGGTATGCAGAGGCTTCTGCAAACTCTTACTCAATCATCAAAACACATTATCACTCTTCATTCACCCATAAATACCCTCAGAATGAAAACGGCAACAAGGTTACTAGATCCGTAGGAAAATAACATTATAACATTAAAATATGATGAAGTGTCATCATAAATTCGAAAGAATTGATATTTTATATATTTGCGTGTATATATTACATAGTGCAACGGAAGAAATAAAACTGGCCTAAACATGGTACTATACTTCAAGATCATCCTCACAATAACATACGCTGTTCAATCCTCGGAAAAAGCGCAGCAATATTGATTGTTCTCTAGGGATACTTCTCGCAGACTCTTATGGTGTTCCATGACTGGCTAACCAAGTGTCATACACTAAAAAGAAAACCTCTCTACTTCCGCAAAATTACCAAGTTACAGAAATAAAAATCATACCGTTTACCGCCAGTGAATGTCATAGGTGAGATAGGGAGGAGTCGGACCCTCCTCAGGTGAAAGGGGTCTAGCTCATGACCGAAAGTGAAGGGGTTCCTTTTGCCAACCGCCCAAAAGTGAAGGGAGTCTTTTTCCCAACCGAGCAAAAAAGAAGGGTCTTTTTCCCAACCGAGCAAAAGTGAAGGGGGTCGGAGCACCGGGTTCGATTAACGCATGTATAGTTAATATGATCCTTATGCGGAAAATGCTTCCATTACCTACCTTTCTTTAACATTGTCCATCTGTTTCTCTATGTCACTCCTTAATCGAATGAGATTCTTGGCCTTTTCCTTTGAAACTCCGTAGACTTTCATTTCGAACAATTTCTCTTCTGCAACCTCTTCGGGAAGCTAAAAAGAGGAGTTTTTAATGGAAATCAGAGAATCAGACATAAACGTTTTGAGAGAATATGTGGCAGAACGGAAAACTAAAGTGATAAAAGTTTCATAAGCATGGAAAACTGAAATGATCTGCAGGAACACCGTATCTTCATCACTTTTTTCAGGTACCTGATCGATCTCATCTCTTAGCAATGTCACTACAGCCCATGACATGGACAACAACTTCAATGATCCAAGCAAAGTCGTGAAAATCTAAAATGTAAATAGATTATATTTGGTGCAAAAATTTGATGCGGTACGCTGGTTTGTTTACCTCATCATAGTACATATTCGGCGCCACACCACATCTCGTAAAAATATGGCTAAGTACAGGAATCAGACCGTTTTCTATGTCCCAAAGCATTTGTGCCGCACCTTCAGCACTAAATGTGCACCATTTGGAAATATTAGCAAAAAATGATTAATAACCATCACTTTTCATCACCTGAATGGTGTCACACTCACGACTTCTTCGAGAATGACAGTTGCAAGTGCTGACGACATGCGTTTAAATAACTCTTCAAGCGAAGCCTACGGAAATCATGTCAATTCAGTATTCATATCAAAAAACAGATATCTACCTTTGAGATCTGTGCTCCAGTGTTTGCAAAAATCGTGCGAACTTTCATCAGCACTGGGCAGAATAAATCCGTTATATCGTGCGATGCGTCTCCAAGGCGTGGTTCCATTACGCACCTAATATCAAAGATGTTCAGATAGAGATCGACGGCAAAAAGTCGAAATTCAAAGTAAGGGCCTCACCAGTAGTGTTGTTGGTACGGTTTTATTACGTCAGTGGTT
Source organism: Necator americanus (assembly GCF_031761385.1). NCBI lineage: Eukaryota > Metazoa > Nematoda > Chromadorea > Rhabditida > Ancylostomatidae > Necator > Necator americanus. The sequence goes on along the minus strand of NC_087372.1, from coordinate 402,863 downwards.
TGAACTCTAAGCGACGTGATTACATCTTCAGCCATTTGATTCCAGACATGTCTAAAATGCGCTGTAAACACTCCTTTTATGTAAAGAAGGTAACGACACGAAGTATGATTGCCTTGGTAGCTATTAGCACATAAAGTAAAAATAACATGAAGCACGGTGTAGCAACGTAAGCGGGTGCGCCCGAAGCGGTGCGGTAAACCATAACGGTTAGTGAGCATCGTTGTGAGTGAACATCGTTGGTGGCGACGCTCGTCACTGCAATTCGCGATGGTCCCATGTAAATCCCGACTGCTAGCTCCACCGCGCCGCTAGGATCGCACCCACTTACGAAATTGCGCCGTGCTTCATGTTGTTTTGAGCCTACTACACATAGTATACAGTTCGTATTTGCACAAAAAAAATCTTAACACTGATTATTTCTACATTATCTGTTTTGTTAATGGCCTACTCCTCATTTTTCGCACAATTTTCCGGATTCCTAGTGTTGCAAAATCAAGTAAATATAATCAAATAATGTTTCTTTTTTTTCAGCTAAAACTGTGCATTTCTCCAAAAAAAAAATCAACATAGAAATTTTAGGAATGGCAACTCCACATGTTTTTGTGCCCACCCAGCTCATAGATGAAGTGAAAACTGTCCCAAATCATACAATTTTACTACCTCTAATTTCTGCGGAAACTACTAACATAAAAATTATGCAAAATTCCTTCGTAAAATCAAGAAAAAAAAACAGCTGGAAGACAATGAGTAGAGCACTAGTGTGCAGTTCATAACTCACCTGAACATCGCTGACGATTCATCAAAGACTGCGCGTCCTCCGCTCGAAGTAATGCCGCTCAGAAGACAGGAATCGCTCCACTCTTCAACCACATGCTTGAGGTACCTACAAAAATCATAACATTCGTTTATTCCTGAAGTTAGCGAATCGGCGTCGATCATGGAACAGAAAGACAATGAATTAGCAGCCACTCACCACATAGCATTCATCACATTGGGAAACGGTTCACTCCACGGTGATTCCGACTGTCGGGCAATTTGTGCGAGACGTTTACGGAAATCGTCAGTGAGCAACAATTGCAAGTCCAAGAATCGTCGCTGCATACGATATGTCGTATTCAAAGTCAGTGAATCAAAACTAACACTCAACCTCGTCCTCTACCTGAGCTATGTCATCTGGAAGCAGTCCAGCACGACTTTGTTGAGACTGCAGCATCGAGACAAACGTATCAGCACAATTGCAGACCAAGTACTAAACAAATCACTAGAACACTTGAACTGTATATAAGACATTTTGAAGAAAGAAAATCCAGTAAATGTTTCACACTGATTTTATCTACTGGGAACTTTCTGCAAAAAAATGTATTTGAAAAACAAACAGAACTAGGGATGAGCAGGAGAAGTTAGCAAGCTTGAAGAGAAAATCGCATGAAAGAGAAAATATGGGCACAAACAAAATCAATTCCTGAAATGACAAGTAAATACTGAAGCAAGAATGGCTAACCTCATCAGCGTCCTCCATTGATCGGAATCGGTTTTGCCACCTATCCTTTGCCGACAGCATTTCGTCCATGTGATCCAAGCAACATTCGTTCTCAATCTTAAAAAAATGAATTCCAGACGACCCAGAGTGTATAGCATTTCTTTTATCTACAATTTTATTTTTACAAAACATCAATTCTTCAGCAACTACACACGTACACTCACAGAACTTGTGAATGTAAGTGTATACTTGCGCTATTAGTTTGTACCATATTAGTTTGTCAGGTAATCAAATCGAAAGATAACCATGGGCCTCCCTCTGCATGTCGCGGGATGACTAAAAACTCCAAAATTGGATATCAGCATAACATTGAGAAATTGAATATTTTTGTGCACAGTCTACGATTATCTGTGCACAGTCCACGTAGGCGTTTATGAAGTTGAAGCAAAGGTTCCAGAGCGTAAAACTAGGAGCATAATGTATAATAACGTTTGATGCTTATATGTCAAAAAGCTTACCAACTTTTCTGGATTCTTCTAATAATTTGTGAAATCCTTCTCAGGAAAGTATTTAACAATCAGATAAGAGATCAATGAAAATCCCAATATTACTGTTCCATTTTACTTGGTTTTGAGAGCGCCTGCTATGCCAGCCACCACAGTGGTTTCTGTTAACTAATCCGTTACATTTCATATTAATTCCAGTCATTCGCGTAAGGAAGTGCTCCAGTACGTTTTTTTCGTTTTTTTAGAGGAAACCCAATAGAATCTTTTTTATCGTCCCATAAATACATAACAGAATCTGGAAGAAGTTATCACACTGAGTTAAAAAAATTAGTATTGGGATGTATTGCGAGCGGAGAAAACAAACATAAAGTTCGGTTCTTAAACAAAAATTTAGAATAGACCAATATTAAACTTTGACTTCGAAGAGCTTAATTCATCTAAAGCAGTATAATGAACTTCGTTTTTAGAACATAAATTTATTATAGAATGTCTTAGAATTGGTTTTAAGAGTGGATCGGTTTTAGAATTAGTGCGGTTGCTCCAACCTTTCAGTTCTGCCGATGTTTTATGAAGAGATAACAAACATTAGCTCCCTCACCTCAATCCATCTACTTAAGACATTTTGCTCGCAGAACAGCGATAAGATGTTGGAAGCATACCCTTCTGAATCCATATCTGAACACCAAAAAAAAAAATAACTTTGAAATAAGTACGAAGTAGTCAAATATCGACAAAGACTCTAATAATACATATCCTGAATAACCTATCAATCTTGGAAATACAAAGAAAGAGCTAATTATACCTATTACGTTAAGTTGTAACAAAAAAAGCTGAGTAGAATCACCCCAATCAGATTCAAACGTCTTTCAATATCAAATAAGCAATTTAAGACGGAAGAAAAAAAAAGGATTTCTGAAAAATATACCTCGCAGCTGTTTCTCATATGAAATACATTCATCAATGAGGTGGGAAAACAGTAGCATGTCATCTAACACCTGTAATATTTGCACTCCATAACCTCTCTAGATTGAAATGGTGAAAGACATCTTGGAACCTACTTCCTCTCGCTTCAAAAGTGTTCTTGTCTTCGAAATAGGAAGATCGGACAAATATCTCAGAAAAACTGATGCTGCTGACTTCGCTAGATTCTTTAAAAAAACATTCTGCTGTGTCGGCTTACTTGAATAGGTGTGGGCGAAAAGATATCAAGGATACGTTAGGACAGTAAGCTAATATAGTTAGTTCATGATTATAATCCAGTTGCAAAACTTAAAAAGAAAATTGCACTTTAAAAAAACTAGAAAAATACTGTATATGTTAGAAAAAACTAGGAAATAAAGCCCTACCAGAAAGCAGAACAAACAAAAGTAAAAAAGAAAAAAGTAGTAGAAAAGTACATGTTTTGGTATTAGAAAATCTAAAAGTACTTCTGCACTTAAAAAAAAAGAAAACGTACATGCTCTTTAGTGACTATTCCAAGGACAGTTTCGAAGAAAGACATATTCGTCTGAATCCAATTCAAAGTTTGACTCAGGTACCTTAAAATTACTATGAGAATTTAGTTCTAATCTCTATAAAGAAAGTACACTGATATCACTATAAATAAACTAAAACAGGAGGAAGTAACGACAAACAAGATGCTATCAAGTAGGAAGGGAAATTGGGAGAAAGAAGAGGTACAATCTACTATCTGTTACCACTGCGGTTTTTTTACATCGTTTGTTTTCCGGTCACCATAAAAATGGAAGGCAAAACGTACACCAATAGGTTCCAAGAGCACCCGGCAAACCTCGTCATATCTTAACATAATCAAGTGCAGAAGAAAAATAACGGGAAATTAGTCAAATTATCTCACAGAAACTCCTTTTTAAGGAAAACTTAGAACATCGTATTTAAATATACCCGGTTCCTTCCTGTGTATGCTCGATAACAGAATATATTAAGCATAGCATATAAGCAATGGTATTGGTTTCATTGAAGAAAGCTCGAATGTCTTAAAAAAAAAATTACAAGCCCCACTAAAAGGACGTGACGTCGTGCATCTCGCCTACCTATTGAGTCTTCAAATGGATATTTGATGCTATCAAGAGTTTCCTTCACCCACTTTCTGGCAAACTCGTTCAGATCTGAAGCCAAAATGTTCAAAGCATCAATGAAAGTTGTGCGCGAGTTGTCAGTGAGCTGAAAAAAACCCATAAGATACATTTTAGAAGTCACTAGATCGAAAACCAACCTCCACATGTTTTTGGGCATGTGCACATGCGCTGCGAAAATTTTCAAGCAGCTTGAGCCAATCGCATCTAGCGTCCTTCATGAGAGCACGACATGAAGTTAAGACGTTTCGTCCACGATTTATCCACTTCACCCTGCGAGTATGAGGATTTTGACACAGTACCTATCACCTAGGACAGAAGAAGTGCAATTACTAGCAGATTTCAAGAAGCCCTCGGTGTTTCGTAATTAATGTGATATTTACATCTAACTGACTATCAGTTATAGCCAAAGCTGGTCAAGTTGAACAAAACTTCGGAAATAACTGAGTCAAAACTTCTAACAAAACGCCTGTAAGAACGCGTCCACTTGCCGCATCAGTCGCAAACGTCCAAAAAAGTACTTGAAAACTGCGGATGAGTATCACAACATTTAGGATAAAAGGATAAAGTCTCTGGCGAATCAATCCACTTGGGATGCGCCGATGCGTTTAACTGTAATTCTTTAAAGTTGAGGTTTTGGAACGTATGCAAGCGTATAAAATGACTTGTGAGGGCCAACCGATGATCAAGTCAGTGTTTTTATCTTCGCAGACAAGTCCGTCCCCAATTTATCAAACACAGAGTGATGAAGGGTCTAGCTGGCACTAGTGCGGTTTCAAACCATCGACTTCAGTCACAACGGACTTCCTACCGACTGCGCTACACCCACCCCAACATTACTGAAATCAAAATACTGGAATCAGTAATTGTTACTTTTCATCGCTTGGATAACGAGCAGTGATTTCCTTTTCTTTTCTAGTTGATTGTTTGGGTGCACCTGCACTGTTTTAAACATGGTATGTGGAAAAATACTACTCCAAGTAAAAAATAAAGGATGAAGTCTCTGACATTAATCGATCCCTCAACAGGTCAACAGCGTCAACGCGTTTAACTCCAGCTTCAAAAACAAGTATCTGACCTATACTATGATTTGTGATGGCCACCCGATGCATCAAGTCAGTGTTTTTATCCTCCCACTCAAGTGTGTTACCAATAGTGTGTGATCTCATTCTCCACTCTCAGTCTTGGCCTCCTTTCTTGTACAACAACTTGAAACAAAAGCATTACAGGAATTTATTGGTATTATCACACTCTCTGCTAATCTAAACATATCAAAGATTGCTTTTTACAAAAGGACCTACCTTCTCAGCTGCACCTGTTTGCGCGATAAAGCTTGTAGTTGTGGAATCAGTTCCGGACAGTTCTGTGAGAACAAAATCTAGTAGAAAACGGTTCGAAACGAATATCGCTGGTGTTCAAAAGTAAAAGTAAGGTATCAGAAATGCAGGCAACAGATATTCCACAGATATTCCATGCGGATGACACTACTATGAGATCAGAATGCTAAGACAAGTAAGCAAAAGAGAAAAACTGTTCTTCAACAGCAACTGCAAGTCATTGAGAAAAAGTTTCAGTGATGAATACAAAGTATTATTCTGATTAAAAGTATTGCGAGCAGATACATCTATGACTTGAAGAGACAGATGCACTCACTTTTTCCAGCAGTTCCATGAACGACTTCACGAAACTTTCGTATTTACTGCGGAGCATGCATACTTCCTCTTTCATTATCAGTAAATCCCGCTTAAATCTGAAAGTGCTGAAAAATATTTACAAAGTGACACCAGATCAATTAAACTTTCCGATTACCCATGAAGTGTTGCAAGGATCCGTGGATACGATTCCTCTATAATTGCCAATTCCTCAGAAACAACATTGGCTTCAATATCAATCTCACGAGCAACCTAGAAAATCAAACAATGGTCGTATTCATATACGTAGAACATCATAACTTGACCAACAAAAAGTTTAAAAAATGGACTGAGATTACCTTACGGACGTTTCCCAAAAACTCTAGAGCGCTATTGGCAGGAAGAGCAGCGAGTTGACTCCGCAACGCTAGTGCAGTCTGGAAAATCGAAATTCCTCAGATTGAGCAGCAAAATGCGTTGCGAATCACCACAGCAAAGTGATAAGTAAATTTTTGGATGCAACGAAGAAAAGTACCTTAGATATTCCATCAGGAATGCGCTGGGTGTCTAATTCCGCTGCGGAACCCTCAGTAGCAACTAAAGAATGATGATCGAATAACATGAGAGATGCATCCAGCGGCGCTCGGCTCGATGCGAGGATTGAGGAAGTCTCTGAAGAAATTTATTTTTCCACGAGCTCAAAAAATACAACTCACTCTCTCGTCTAAAGATTCGTTTGTTCTGAGGAGATTGCCAGTAAACAGGTTATACTGGCAATTATTTCTAAAGCCAAAAGGACTACGAAGTGAGATAATGATAAGAACCTCACCGTTATATTGAGGAGCGCCAAAATCATTGTGACGAATGCTTGCAGTGGAGCGCGAAAATGTTGGGAATGATCGTGCTGGTAAGCGGAGCGCGGCTCAAAATCCCCCCCCCCCCTCCCCTCAATTTTTAAGTAGTGGGCTTGATTGCTCTTATACTGGAAGCTGTCTACCTATTTTATACTTGGAGCACGCTCTTCTGACTGTGGTATTATCCTCAAAGGCATCACACCATGAATCTGGCATGTATGGATTTTCGTTGGAGTACACCTATATCGGGTGGTAGATTTTGAATACAGGAGTGGTTCTGCTCATCTTACCTGCATCTGTGAACGGACGGCTTCAAAATGCTGTTCCATACGAAGTTCTCTATTGCAACACGCCACCCTACGCCCCCCCCCCCTCGCAAGCGGGGGCGGGGCGCAAGTGTGTTGCGTTGCAATAGTGGACGTCGTAAGGATCCGCATCCCGAAGCCGTGTGATCCGCATTCCGAAGCCGTCTGTTCACAGTGATGCAGGAAGAGATGAGCGGAACCACAACTATATTCATAATCTAGGACCCTGTATAGGTGTACTCCAACGAAAATTCATACCACGCCAAATTCGCGGGGTGATGCTTTTAAATACTGAACTAGGCATAAAAGTCTAGGCACAGTTCTACTTTTGTAATGAAACAGATCAAATCATGGGAGGAATTGAAGCAAAACTCGCTGCTACTCGTCTAATGCGGTTTTAAAGACTTGTTCAATCTCACTCCTTTGGTTTATTTTCCCCCATCAGAAGTGAACATTAGTCGCAGAGCAGAGTCGTTGCCTGTAAAACGTGCGCAAACGTAGGATTACTGGAATTGAAATGTCGCAACTGATAATTATTGCTGCAACGTACTTCCTTTCGATCTATTAACTAATTTCCTTTCATGGTAAAATCGGTGCGCGTATGTTGGTATACTCAGGTCAAAGCGACATAAATCACGAGTGTAGTTGCGGTGTATTTGCGTACGCACTCCAAACGGCGCAGTGGAGGCAGTAGTTTAAAGGCATAACTCCACGAATCCGAGGTGGTACGGATTTCTGGTGGAGTATTCGTACACGGGATGGGAGACTATGGTGAGGGGGGAGCTTCATTCGTTTCGCACTTTTTTCTACGAGTTCGACTGGAGTGCGCCGGCCTTGTGCGGCGCCGCATCTTCCGGGCCGTTTTTTACGGCAATTAGGAAGAAATGGACGGAATCACCCCACTCTTCATAGTCTCCCATCCCGTATACGAATACCCCACCTGAAATCTGCACCACCTCAGATTCGTGGGGTGATGCTTTTAAACCGAGTTGGGACCCCCGCAAACTAGAGTGATGGGTGGTGCTAGCAAGGGTTTTAGTGAACTCCTAGCCGCTACGCTCCACGAAGCGCCTCGTAAGAAGCCGTGTGCGCAATTGTGTACGTCCTTCACGTCGTTTTGACCCTACTATATCAAATCAGTGCTTTTACACTCCTAGGCAAGAAATATACCAATTTGTCGAGAACGGAATAACGAATGTCTTGGTTGGCTCTGTAGCGGTTTCAAACCATCGTCTGACCGTCCAGTCACAGGGAAACCTCTTACTCACTACGTTAAATCCATCCCTCTATAGTCACTAGGACGTAGCATTTGTAAAAATACTTTTAATTATGAATACTAAGTTGTTTTGTGGTTGTGCTTTGATGGACGTTCTACACAATTCTAGTTCTTGGAGTTCCTAAAAAAATGATGCAAAGAATTTTTTGATATTGTGCAAGGCTGAGTTCTAAACAATGGAGTGACAAGGTCATCAGCTAATAGTCATTGAGTCGATCGATAGCTGGTGATTCCGTCCTTTGCCCCCAGTTTTTCACCTCGATTCTTATGTAAAAGCCAAGAAAAAACAAAATGAATAAGGCTGCTGTGGATAAGCATAAAGTGAGTTGATAACATCAACATTCTCGTCGCAGTCTCGAAAATCTCCAACCACATTCTACATAATCGCCCTGTGGCCATTTCCGAACAAGCTATTATGCATGAGCATGTTGCTTGGCAACGGGAGCGCAAAAGTTTTGTCCTAGTCCTTTCACAGATTCTGCTAGCTGAATTTTCTCATTTTTTTCCATTCTGCACCTGCATTTTACGCAAATACGACCAGGTAAAACGACCTGAAACTTGGTGCAACTGCGTTGCACACGAGACCTTTGTGAGGTGAAACCTCTAATTCATTCTTGTGGTTCAATTGGAGCTAACTATGGTCCCGTCTCGTGCGCAATCGCTTATGCAACTACTTCAGTGCATTTTGTCTCGACTATGGCTGGTCCTGATCGTTGATGAAATGCTTTACAACAGAACAAAATAATGCACTATTGGTACGCGCATGTCATTATATGTTCGGAAGAATTTATTTGTACCTCACAATCCTCCAGGATAAAATGGTTAGATTCCAACGGTACGTCAGAGCCGACGCAGCAGCTCGACGTCGGCGTAATCGAACTAAATACGAACAGAGACAGGTAGAAGCACAGAAACTTGCAGCTGTAGAAAAACGTTGAGTGAGCTTGTTTCTAGATTTCTTAAATGCATTCGGAGTGAATACTCAGTTACTTTTTCCAAAAGACAAGGTTGTAGCAAAGTAAGTAGAACCGATAACAGATACTCACTCCGAAACAAAAGATGTGCATAAAAGGTGAGATGTGAACTTTAGAATCCTCATCAAGATGTCATTCTACCCGTGGCTGCTGTTGTTCCTAGAACTAGATCCTACTGTGGTCTAGTAGATGCGTTAGCAATGACGGGACCGCGCTGCAGCTTTCTTTGCAAAAGGAGATGAGCGACAATTCCCATAATGTAAAGTCGAGCGGTCATCTTTTGAGAGAAAGACATATATCTCCTAGAACAGTTCCAGGGCGTTGAGTAAGCGAGAGTTGCGGTCATGGTCTGGTCACCAAGGGAACAATATCGCGAAATTAATTCTCTCCTAACTTCAGACTATTTTCGTGATAGCACCCCCTTGCGAAAATTGTTACCGTTTAAGCTTCGCCTCCACCGGACCCTTCTAAACTCGTACCGCACTGGCCTGGAGAACTAATGCGACACGTGAGAAGCCATGCAAGAAATACGCCTGCTAAAAAGGATGCAAGAACATTGGCGACGAAAAGGCAAGTCCTGAAGTCTCTATCATAGGTAAAAGAGGTTAAATTATAGTCGGAAATTGTGTTCAGAAACGATGAGTTCAATAGGAGCGAAGAAGCTACGTCCACAAAACATGCAGAAGAGAGTAAACCGCAAAGGTCAACCAGAAAGAAAATCCATGGTGAAGATGGATACAGTCAGAAGAAGAATGAAAGCACATCGGAAGAGATACTACTTGTCACAAGCACAACGATAAAGAAATACTAATTAGTCGCTTAGTTCCTGTCGAAGAATTCTTGCGTGCAGAGCACTGAGACCTCATTCCTCGTTTGCAAACTTGATGACCTCACTTAGAAATTCTCTAAATAATTGTTTGTTTGAGCTCCCTAGCTCCAATTCAAAATGAGTTATCTCTAGTACCCAGAACGGATGCGAACTACAAAGTGAACAGATCCAGATATATAAACAAGCACGTCTCGTAAAATGTTTAAGTGAAGGATTTCAGGTTTTTTTTTAACAGGGTGGCACCCACGCATTGGTCGATACCACAATGCGATTTGTCATCACAAAAGGTGAACTGCATCGAGAGAATGCCAACTATAAAAGTTTTTCAAAACAACAAAAATTATAGAGATGACTGACAATAAGTCAACCAAAGTTTTTGAAGCGATGTAGTTCGTGACAGTAGACGATGAAGTGAATTCATAGGTAACATGCAACTTTTAATCACACTTCAAATAATCAGAAACCTAAAAAATGAAATTTGTATAGCACGAGATCGGCCGCTATTATTCACCTGCTTAGCGGATGCAATGAAAACAAGTACCTACGGACTTCAACGCTGAAAAACAGTTTATGTGGGAGCTTTTATGCTGTAAACGATATGCACGTCAAAATCATATCAGATCAATCGCGTGCGATGCCTCAGAGGACGAGACCTCTTCAACATCCGTCTCCGGTTCACTCTGAGATTCATCAGTGGTGGAATCGGACTCCACCATCGGCATTCTTTTCTTCATATTCTTCGCTCTTTCTTGCGCTCTACGATCATCATGCATTTTTCTGCAAAACAAGGCACATCATGACTCCGGAATTGCTATTCTGGATATAAAGCGGGATCAAGCGACGAAATAAGCACACCTAAACTTCGCCAAATCAAACCCGCCCATCGCCCCAAGAGTCGGCGCCCTTCGTCGAGAAGTTTGCGGTTTTTCGTTCGGATGCCCATGTTCCTCATCGTGAGCAGCTATGTCCGATATGGTACGCTTTCGAATGTGAGCAGGTACTTCCATCTGTAAATTAACATAAAACTTATTCCCATCCCACAGTAGTGGGAAGTAGACCTCGCCCACATACCCGAACTGTCTTCTTTGGTTTCTTGACTAAATGGAAGCTTTCTTGCACAGTTTCGTCCCATTCTTCTTTTGCTTTCCTAGCTATGTGTGGAAATGAGAGAACAAGTAGTCTGAATACCGGCTCTATATCCTAAAATTGTACTGCTGTCTAAACGCAACAACACTTATCGGATTTGGAAAAAGCATCCTCTAGAACTATCTTCTTTGTTTTTAAACAAAAAAAAAAACCATGGTATTCGAGACTGTAGAGGTAGATTTGTTGGAAGACATTGAATGAATAAGAACGGCTCGTAGAAAAGCCCAAAAATAAGCAGTAGATTTTGCCGAATATTTGGTACATAGCAATTACATCTGTTTATGTAGAGGAAAACTAGGCATCCAAAATCCCAAACAAATCCATTCACGGTCATTAATAAAGATGACGAAGAACGGATGGATGCGCATACGACGCAAAAGCGGAAGAGCGAGACCGTAGCAGGTAATGAGCATTTTTAGATCATGGACACGCGCAGACGACTGCGATGTGTATATCACAAAACGTAATTTTCAAGGATTAGTGAAGCTGTGAGTTAAAAAACGGTCTTTTCCAAGAGGTGGTACAAGGCAGCAAAAAAATTGCGATTTAAAACTACTTGCGATATTCTTCTGCGGATCGTGGTAAAGAAATCCTGTGAGACAGCGACAAGCGGTAGTCAAAGTACGGGTAAGGTCAGATCACTTAACATTGTTACATTGTATGGATAACGTTAAGTACAGACGTGTTTTTGCAATTGTGTCTTAGGTGTAGTGCGCTTAGGAGAGTTGTTGTTGACCTTAAGCTAGAGGTTAGTCTTAGACTTTAGAGAGCAATAAGTTCAAACGAGGAGGAGGACTGGTCAAAAGAAAGCTTAATCCGTTGCTCTTTTCTGTCGACCAAAAATTGGAAAAGTCCAACAGCAGATACCGGACAATAGGGCAGTATATTACAAATACCAAATCACCTGAAATACGCGATATCCATGTCCACGAAAATGTTCCTTGTGAATTCGTTCCAGATGTTTTTCGACGTCTTCCACAAAGGTGAAAAAAATATCGTATAGTTGAGCGTAAATGCTTGTATTCACTATACTAACTAAAGCAAGGCCAAGTAGAAATGCTGCAGCCAGGAAAGGTGAGTACTGAAAACGAATGTACTTCCATGATGAGGGGAACAAACCATACATGAACCGTTTTCCAAAGACACTACACTCCAGCGCGCCATATCAAGGAACTGTAGAAGTCACAATCACAGACCACCTCTTTTCAATGCACTAACAATATTTTTTCTTATTTTTTCTGGATTTTTCTGCTGCCAAGCAAGCTCCGTAGGTAGAGAGGCTGTCCACGCAGTATTTCATCCATTTCTCGACTATGTCTCTTGATTCACAAGAAAGACCCCAAAATTTGAAATTTTCAATAAGGATGCCCTGCTATTGAATTTATTATTAAAAAAAGTTAAGTGAATTTATTGTAGCCAGTATATGTTATGGTATTTGACGAGAATATAGTAAAAGTGATCGTATTCTATTGTGTCTCACGGATTTCTTCCTGTGTTTGGTGGAAGAGAAAAGGAATCTTACACGATTGCTTTTGCATTTTAGAATAACGTTAAGTAATCAGTTCTACCGCAGGTTACCTATTGTTGCTTGTGGTCTGGAAACTGTACTGTGAGAAAAAAAAACTTCGAAGACAAATTAGTTATTCAACAGGGAATACATTGGACAAACCTGTATATTATATGGCATTACATCTCCAAGTCCAATTGTTGTCAAACTTATAAATGTGAAGTAGAAGGCGTCAGAAAAGTTTATCCCTATAAAATCATTTATTAGTATGATTAGAATGTGTTTCAGTCAAACCACTGACAGCTGTGGACAGGAAGCAACGAAAAGAAAGCTGAACAAAAGGGTTGTTTCAGTTCAAAAATTCAGTTGAAAAATAAAATAACCTACCTGGTTTATTTCCTTCGTTGTGATCAAACCAATGAATGGCTAAGGTGCAGACGACTATATACAAAAGTACTAGCGGTAATGCAATCCACATTGGCAAAAAAATGTCACAAAGAGGTGTGGTTAGCTCTCGTCTCCGAAAGCTCCTGAAAAAAAGTGTTCATGTTGGAGTCGATAAAAATCGGAAAAATGAAGAAGAAACTGACAAGAAAATCAATGGTAGAAGACAGCCTCAATGACAATAATCAGACTCACCGCCACTTGAGCAAAAAGTAGATGTATGTTTTTGTGAGGATCTTCTGGAACCATTCCCCAATATCTCCCAGTACGACTAACATAAGCGGTATACCAATGCATGCATATACCACAGACAGTGCACGTCCCCAAAACGTCTGGCATACAATTGTACCTAAGCGGACGGTTAAAAGGACCCATATCAGCGATAGAAGCCTTACTGACATCAGTAGGCCTACCGTAACCAATTGTTGTGAATAACGTCATCGAGTAAAAGGTTGCACTAGAGTAGTACCACATCAGATGCATGTCCAAATTTTCGGCTTTGTGCCAAACACTACCATGAAATCGGCCTTCCGCTTCCAACATGGTTTTATAGTATGTCTGGAGAGTACGGTAAATCAACGGTGGTTGTAATATTTCTAGCATAGGATCACGTCCATTTTGGAAACCTTGTTAGTCAGGGTCAAGTGTATAGTCAGGACGGAATATAAAATAGGTAAAACAAGATTCTTGTGGTAAAAATTCTCCCCTATAACATATTTCAAAATGAACAAGTTTTCATAAGCAGGGTCGAGTGTGAATTGAGACTTGGTCCTCACAGATGCAACCCATCTCCCCCGTACCTCATCCTCCCTAACATAGCTGCACATACAGAAATTAAAAATTAAATTCAACAAATTAAACTTTTTAAAAATAATTAACTAAGTTAGGACAAAAATTAAAAAAAGGACGAAAAGTAAGTTTAATAAGTACAGATGAATAAAAACAAATTAACAGCATTTACACCATTTGGACATGACTTTAGGGATGTACACTGACCCAGATTGGGCATGTGTGCAAGCTCGGTGCGGATTTCGGTAGAATGAAATAAACATTTATAACTTGGTGCCTTAAAAATTCCAAGAACGGCAGGTAAGAGTGCGTTTTCCAAAGAAGTACATGCGCTGCAAAAAAGCAATTATCGTTTTTAGAGGCCGTCTGATTTTTTTAAGTGAATTGAGGAAAAAATTGTAGTGAATTCCAACAAACAACAACTTTTTCTCAACTAACTTTTGAAAAGAGAAGAGATAAGAAGAAATACAAAAAAAAATAAGACAAGATTTTAGTAGGGGAAATGCTCCCCTCTGAAACGTTTTAAACTAAATATGTTTTTATAAGGGATGAGCTGAATTATGGGATTTCGTTCGAAGTCACATACATTTTGATGTACAGCCAAAACTCCGAATTTTCCCACTTCTCGTACACTACAGGGGAGGGATTAGAAAATGTGTCTGATAAAGCATCAGGAAAACCTTTGGGAGCAAATTTTTGTCTCTGTAGGTGTCCTGGCTCTCTCTCTAAAACTAATTGGGAAAGAAAATAGGAGGAAAAACTTACTTTTTTTCTCAGCTAGAAATACAAATGTCAAATTTCGCACAAAAAATTACAAAATCTGTTACTATGACTCCTAGTTTGCACTAATTTTAACCTTGTTTTCAGTTGACTTTTCGCATAGTATTAATGTCCAAATTTTTTCTCGTGAAACGAAAAAATGCTCCGTCAGGAATTGCTGCCTGACCGTTCTAAGTGGTGTGATGTAAACTGCATTGCGCCAGGCGAAAAGTTTTTGCTTCTGCTCAATCCACTGCTCCTTGTTTACCGTACATCAAATTCTGCATAATATGAGTCCAATTAACAGTAACTTTCCTCTCCACCAACTACTATGATCCCCCGAATTTGCACTAAAGTGTTTACCTTCAACATTTTTGCGACCTTTTCGTCCCTCTGAGTGCCATTATAAGACAAAGTCACGTTTATAACGTCCACAGTCATTTCAGCTATAATTCCTTGCATAAGTAAGATAGTTTGCTTGAGATCCTAGAAGAATTACACATTTGACATGCATTTGACGTACTGGCGATAAGCAGATCAAAACCAATAAATGACAGCAACGCGAAATTATGGAATCAGAACCAGACAAGCCAGCAGTTTGAAATACATGTTGTTCACGGATGCAAATCTATTCTCCACTGCTTTGCTTGCTTTTTCTTCCCCATTTTGTGATTACCCAGCAACTAAAACTTTGCCCCCTGAAGATGAAGCGGCAGGGTAGAGATACAACTGGCGTTCAAACTTGAAAAACTTGACGTTAAAAAACAATTACAGAAAAAATGGAAGAAAGCAAGTATGTCAGCGCTTATCAAAATCGACCGATAGAACAACAGAACAAAAAACTCACAGTAATTTCATGAGAAGACTCTAGTTTAAAAAATATAGCACCGCCAATAAAAACAAAAGCTGTTAGTAGCAAAACTAAAAAGATGTGTCGAATACCGAATTTATGATGATAATATGCTAACCAGGAGAACCATTGAGTGATTTCTGAAATAACAATATTAGCGGATTTTTCTATTTGCTACCTTTGGGAAAAGTTCTAAGGAAGAGCTTCTTGATATAAACTGAACAAGCATGCACCACTTCTTTTTTTTCCAACGGTTCTGGCGAAACTGAGAAGTGTACGTGTAAATTAGCAAGAACGATGTAAAGAATACAAACTTTGCCGCTGTATTTGCTTCTTCCGTTTTTTATAGCGCTTTTTATCCAATTCAAAATGGAATCCAAATGGTGAAATGTTGTTCACTGTAGTCATGTGAGTATCGATCTTCAATATGATGCAATTGTCGCGATCCTGAAAGAGATTTTTGAACAACTGAACACGATGGAAAGGGTAGAGCAAAAGAAAAATTAAACACGAAGCCGTACGAAGCCGAGTAGGAAAAAATGCCTGTGTTCTTCTTCAGATGCGGACAAAGCTTAATTGTAAGATTAGAAAAAAGCCGAGCGCTTTTAGCGAATCAATGTTGCCTATTTCTTTAAATCTTACTTTCTAGAGAATAAGAGAAAGAAATAAACTGACCTTAAGTTGATTCGTAACTATACGACTCCTTGTTTGCAACTCATTTTCCGGCCCTGCAAATTAGGATATCTATTCTGAGGCGAAAGAACACAATACAAAAATCATGCAACTAACAGATCTCTATCTGAGCCATTGTAACAACAAGATGAGTCCACTCTGGTGCAGCGCTTTGGCAGCTGCACCGAAATGTCGGCTCACCGTCGTTATCTGGCAAACGTTGAACGCAAGTTTATATGATTTTTATGGACATACCTTGATTGGTTTGGAAATAGCGCGTAAAAGAACATAAAACTTGCCAGAGTTTGGTGATGTTTGTAGCTTCTACTAAAACGCCTATGTGAATTCAAGAAATGGGATTTGGAAGGACGGATTAAGTCATGTCCAGCTGTTTTCTAGAGAGCTATTTTCCTGGAAAATTTGCCGTATCAACTAGGTATTACAAATGAGAAGTCTTAACATCAGGATTCATATCCATAGAGACTATGACTTTACTAGATCAGTACTCGCTACTTCTACCATAAGAAGCAATATCTTCCGGCTTTGATGCGCATATGACGGTCAAGTGAGGTATCAGATACTTGCACATAGGTAGCCGAATAACTATGTTCCTCCTTGCTACGCCAGTACGATCGTAAACAAGCGCCCCTATGTCCAAAAATATTTTCTAAGAGGTGACATGTCCACAGGTAGGAATTTCCTAACATTTTTCATTTTTTATATCAACCTTTGTTTGTCCACACAAATTTTATCTGCGTTCTGCATGGTACTTCATATTTAGATAAAGACGACAAAAGAACACGGCAAGATCAAATATTTATTACATATTTTGGTTCCAATAAATTATCCCACTTCAGTTCATTACAAGAGTCAGCAAAGATTGCTGCGTGAGGAGTCCGCGCAGAAAAACAGAAGATCGGAAAAGTAGGTAATTCCGTCGGATATTTTTAGTTCACCTGCATAGCATCCAGATTTCGGTGCACCATCTGTTCTTTCAGTATGAGATGTGAGACCTGAAAAAAATTAAAACAGATCATTTTTGAACCAGTGAAGGTAGCAGTAGAATGCTTTGAAGTGAGATGTCACAAATTTAGCAATTTTGGAATACAACTGAGCACTCGAACACCCAAAATAAAATTCTTGTCTTCAGCGTAATACAATAACATGTGACAGCTTGATACATTCTCCATGTAGCAAATTTTAGAATTTTAATTTATTTTCAATGTTTTCATGACTTCCTGCATATATGGCGCGCTCATAACGTAAAATCCTGCCATTTAAGTGTTTTCTACATACAAGATCTCATTCAATCCTACGATATGTGACAGTGAGGGCCATTGTATCATTTTCAAAAGCAGAGACTGGAGAGCATTGCAACTTCACTAATCTTCCGTCTCATTGTGCATTGAGGGCGTCATAAACCAAGAATGTCTCTTCTTAAAAAAGAGAATAGCTACTGATAATAGAGAAGCTGCATGACCTCATATGAAGCTGCTCAGCCATTAACGCATCAATAAAAAACTTCGGTGATAACGCGGGGGAAATTTATAAAGCCCATTCGGCTACCGTGGAAAAGGTAACGTCAAAAAGAAGTAACTCCTTGTTTTTTATACCAATAAAATTTGGGGTAGAGCCATAAACTGCGAAAAATATGAAAGAGACTCTCTGCAGTCGGCTCGAAATGACTTGAAGCCTGGTACAGTTGCAAAAGCGGTTGTGCAGGAGGTGGGACCTTAGCTACCCACAATTGGACAGCAGAGATGAGTAAAGGTCACGCCGCCGCACTTTGACAATAACAACTGGCAGCAATTCCACTATAATTGAGTTCGTCAATTACAGTGGACCAATTATTTTCATAAAATGTTTAAAGTGTTTTTTTTAGTTTTAAAAAAAGTGTTAACATTTTTTGAACTTGTGCCTCATTTCCACGTTTACATAGACAGCCGAATATTTTCAGGTTTTTCAACACGCCTGGAAGAGTAATGACGGAAATGCTACACGAGGTGGTAAAAAAAAAACAAAACAGGACGAATGTATGGAAGGGATGATCAAGATCTCCAGTTCTAGCTATAGATTAAATACGAAACGATGAAAAGAAGCGAAGAAGTTAACAATATTCAAATTGGGAACAATTCTTGTTTGAAAACCATGCCAGTTTAAGGAAGTTAAGTTGGAATAAACTCTAAATCACACACGCAGAAACGGTTATTGCGTGCCTAGAATCCCTCACAGTATATTTCAACATTAACAGCAAAAATAGTATCAGGTCAGATAAACGCTTCTTCCACATTTTCTGATGAGAACCAGAAAATCTTGTCACTATCTTACGGTCACTTGAGCTCAAAATAGCACCTGCTGATAGAAGGGCCACCATTTTTATGAGTGTGGCGGCTATTAAAATCTCTCATTCCAACAATGATCTTTCGCCGGACTCCAATAACATAAAAGTAGAAATCGCGTTCGATAAGCTCGTAACAGTCAAATAGACTCCCACAGGTTCTCTTGCACCTAACGAAGTCAAATGGAGGTGATATAATATCACCTGCGCTTTCGTGATCCTATCGCTAGAAAAGAAAAATCATTCTTCATCATTTCTTACTTTATTCAGTGTCTCTGTGAGCTTGTGTACGTTGCTTGCCCATTGATCCAACTGCTCTAGGTTTGCTTTTCGAGCTCTGAGGTTCACGACACGAGAAGGTCGATGAATTTTTGCGTCTGTGATTGCACCGGTAACAATTAGATTGCATAGAAATGACTCCATATCCTAAAATTTTACATTACGATGAAATTTTTGTATGTGTAGGAGCAAAAAATAGAGCGAGGAGTTAGGAGAAATTTCAGAGCAGACTAGCGAAATAAGTCGCAAACACAATTAAGCAGATCGAAGGCAAGATCAAGGGAGAAACCATCAGATCGATTCAAGTGGAATGAGCCTTGATGGCTAATGAAGAAGCACGACAGAGCCAAAACATTGAAAAGAGTCAGAAGGAAAGACTCAAGATACAATACACTTACGTTTAGAGGGAAATCCAATAATTCTGCCAAACGATCAAAAGTGATCTGCGTGTAGTACTTGGAGATCATTCTCATATTCTGAAGTTTTTTTACAAATACATTAATATAATTCCAATAAAATGCAAGAAGATACAAAGTCTCATCAATCACTACCAATTTGTATTAATTTGTATGAAATTCCCTTAGAAAAACTGCCACCAATAAGTAAGCAACTTACGTGTTCTCCAACTCTCATGTGAAAATCCTTCCATCGTTTTTCACCATCCTTTCCATCAAAAATCTGCAAGCAAATAAAACTACTAGTAACAGCAAATAATCAACTGCATTACTGCAACATACTCCTGTTCCAGGAATCTTCTTCAAAGTTTTTTCGTAATGTCGTACAATAACATTCTTCCATGAGATCAACTCTTGATTGATGAAGAGTTCCACTAGAGCCTGAAACCGGGAATTTTGGACATGGACAATTTTCAAAAGAGTGCCAACTTCCTTCGAACTCAAATAAGTGTAACCAGAACCTTATATTCTGGAACGAGCTCCATCTCTCTCATTATTGCAATACGGTTTAGCAAATCCCACTGTTCGTTCGTATGAGGAGCTAACAAACAGTACATAACAGCACATTTCAATACCTAAATAGATTTCAATTACTTCATGGGATCAGTTGTAAGGGGTAACGATGAAGTGTTTGGCGTTAACTAATCCGCTTGGGATTCATCAAGGGGTTCACTTCAATTCAGAATCATTTGAGGTTTACAAACGCGTGTCTAGCCTATAAAATGACTTGCGACCGATGGCCGATGTATTAAGCCAGTGCAGTGATACCAATTTATTGATCGCGGAGGGTTAGAAAACTTAGTTGGCCCCACGGCGATTTCGAACATTCGACCGACCGTGCAGTCACAACGGAACCTCTCACCGACTGTGTTACATCCGTCCCGGGATCTGTTGTATAATAAATAATCGAATCTCCATTGAGTTACAAACCTCTCAAAGGGAAAATTGCCATTACGAACGTAAAAAGTTATATCCTACAGTTGATGTCAGAAACATCCCTATGCAATGACCTCAAGGTCCTGCAAATACACTAAGTCAGTGTTTTTATCCTCCCAGAGCACCGATCTGATAGGTTCGTAAATATGTTCTTTTCTCTTTCTTTTAAAAGCAATATGAAATCAAAGAAGTGTGCTCATCTCATCTCTCTGATTTAGTATCTTAAAATGCGCTTCCGCAATATAGTGCTCTAAAAAGAACAAAAAACAGACAAAACTACACGTCCAAAAAACTGAACACCTCCGCCATATGGCACACGCTTGATTGTGTCGCAGTGTTAGTGTCCGCATTACAGCAGGTTCTCGGTCGAGGTTGTTCATTCTATAGCTCTTTTTTAACTTGTAGCTCCGAAATTTCTGTTCAAATTTTGTGCCTTTTTAAATGCCGTAAAGCCGAAGCGCTTTTGAAGTAACAAGTCCAAAGAATAATATATTTGACAAACAATGCTGGCCTGGAGAAAGAAACCACCTCAGTTTCGCACTATTAGGAGTGCACCGGCAGCGGAACCTCTAACCACTCCTACACTCACCCGCCCTAAATTCCTCCATCACCACGGCCTAGATAGAAACCACAAAAAAAAAATTATGAAGCAGAATAAAGGGCTAACCATACGAGACTTCTCAGTATCCGCTGCAATCTTTGGTGTGTCAAAAATAGCTCTGAAATAGAAGTATTACATTAAAAAAATAACATGAATGCGATAGCTCGCCCTTGCTTGAACCTTGGGATAGCGATAGGACACTCTTTCTTGTGCGTAAACATAACACAATGCAATATAACCTCACATATATAAGTACCTTGCAGTACTTCCTGAGACTACATTGAAAGAAGTGAAAAGAGTGCAGACGGCTACTGTGATCTAGCAGAGCAGCAGTAAGAACTTATAACAATATACAGATTTCAAAGTTGTACCTGTAATGTCTACAAACTTCTAGATACTTCGAATCTTGCAATCCAATCGTTATCATTAAATTATAGAACCGGAGTTTCAAATCTTGAACCTAAATCAGTTTACCTCTACAAGAACCATTTAGGTGATTTGAAAACCATTAAGAATGTCATAGATTAAATCAGATTCCGGAAACCCATGCTGTAAACAAAAAAAAAGTTCAACTAACATCTTCTTTGTCGCTGTTAAAGAACTTGGTGCTGATTTTGTTCGAAATTATGGATGCCCTAATGTAGTCCGCTCGAGCTACAGTAAACCTCATCTGTTCCAGAAGGAATTCTACCTAAACTTCCCAGCTTTTCATTTTTAAAAACATCGGAGGAAATCAATTCACAACCGCCATACCTTTTCTTTAATCTCCATAGATCCATATGTTTCCACCTGCAGCTCCAGAATCAAATTCGTGGCCTCTTCAAGTTTACCTTCTGCCTCTAGTTTCTTTACTACTAGCGAAGTTAAGCGTGCTCTTTCCACTTCGACGTATATCTGCAAAACCATAATTGAAAGTTTCTCGTTTAATGTTAAGAAAGTGTCTCAGCTGAGGAATTCCGGCAAACAATTTTTTAACCATTTTTATGCTTCTAAGACAATTCGATAAACAGCCAACAACAGCAGCATACTCAGATAAAAATAATGGAAAGACGCCAAGAAATAAAATCGATTCAATTAGTGGTTATGGAAGTGGACAAGGACTTAGACTCATAGGGAGGACGAATGATTACGTGGATATTACATTACTGTACGATAAAGGTTTCCTTTTTACACGTTGAAAACTATTATGCAAAACGGTACCTTTCCGGCAGTAACAGTACGTAGAGTGTCGACCAGTTTCATCTTCACCTCTTCATTCGGCATCTTCTCAACCATTTCACAAGCATCGCGAACCTACAAGACAAGTAGTGATATGAAACAGCGGTGACGATGGTACTAATGAAGAGATTTCAAGAAAAGAGGAATTGGAGAGATCGTTGAAGAGAGACGATAGTAATTCTCACCATCTTAGCAATAGCCATCTTGATAATCAACCGTTTCTTCGATAGCGTAAGAATCGTATCATTCAAAAGATCCCATTTCTTCCCATCAAAGCATAATTTGACCTAAAATGCATAAGTTTTAACACAACAGAGAGGAAAAACATCAAATGAACTTCTGAGCAACGTTAAACATTACCATATGCTGCACTATCCTTGTGTTGCTTTTCATATCCGATCCTAGTCGGGACAGTTTCTCCAAATTTGCTAAGGAGTCCAGAGCGCCGGCTACATCTCCTTTCTAGAAAATATTCAAGTTAACTTTACCACATAATATATTTTTTATTTAACAACATACACAAACTCACCGCAGCAATTGCATTCGCCTTCGGGATGGCTTCGTCAACCTGACTTGCATAGTCAACATCCATTTTAAACAGCCTTCCATCACCAACCTAATAAAAACAAAACTCGGCAACTTCCTACAGTCCTCTCCTCTTATTGACTTCTACCTGTAAGCCTAGTGAAATAAAAGTGAAATAGCAACAGTGAGTTGCTATTTTAAGTATACTTGATCCGAAAAATTTGGACCCATAAAGTGCCGTTTGCTTCACGTGCTCTCAGAACTAATTTGTAATTTTCTGTATTTTCGGAACTAACCTGCGCAGCTAAATGCGCCATCAATTCCTGATCAGTACGACCGCCGGACTTAATCGGATCCACTTTGACACTCTTTGAATCGCTCATTCTGAAATACGTAAGTTGGACCATCAAAACCACTACGAAAAGGTTTCAGTAGTGATAACCTTGATATGTTTTGCCATTTTAGCGAACAAACACGAATAATAGTGATTTACGAATAATCTTGTAACAATACCAGAGTTAGACGGGGAAAATGTAGTTGGAGGAGGCACTCTGTGGCGCCCCTATTTTTTCTAATTTATTTGTTTCTCTTAGTAACTTTAGTTTACATGTCATAGATCCTCTAAAGCTAATGCTTAGCCCTTAGGCCCCGATTGATTCATTTATCCACACCCACATTTTACCTTTGCACCGTTAGGATTACGTAGTTTTGTCGGTTTTCTTTTCCTTTGTTTTACTCTTATTTCGCCTTTACGATTTCAGTTAGTAGAAATAGAACTTGTTCTATCTGCCCACGCAGCTGTAAATGATTTCTTGCAATTGTCGTGACAAATCTCAAGATATGACTAATGGGCCAACCATGTATATATGTATCTTCGGATGTGGGTACGCGTTTTACTGCAATTCGTAATCGTTGAGG
Source organism: Necator americanus (assembly GCF_031761385.1). NCBI lineage: Eukaryota > Metazoa > Nematoda > Chromadorea > Rhabditida > Ancylostomatidae > Necator > Necator americanus. Next base: position 379,478 of record NC_087372.1, on the reverse strand, counting down.
TTTTGGAACGCGTACTTCCAAGGACCAGCCGATAATCAAGTCGGTCTCTATCCTCCCAGACATGTCTGGTTCCAATTTATCGACCCCGGAGAGATGAGCGATGGTATGACGAAAGGCTTGGTTTGCAATAAAAAGGTTTCCAAACGTGCGGCTACAGCGGAACTACCTGACTGCGCACACCCGCTCCTACTGCACGGAAACTGTTGAAGAAATCCAATTCCTAAGAACCGACATCTATGACGAGGTAACCCGAATCTCTTAGTATAACAACAAGGAAACATAGTGATCACGCACGAGTAGATGAAATGGAGCGAAGATTGTACACACACAAATTATAAACGCCGTATGAGCACATACGAATTATAAAGCTAACAGGAAATAATTTTACTAAGACTGTAGTCGGGTCATAACGACATGAAGCACTGTGCAGTTGCATAGGCGGCTGCGATCCGCAGTGGAGCGCAGCAGCTACGAAGTCTTATTCCAATTTATTCCAAGGTGTGAGGTATTCCAAGGAGCTGCCCCCTGTTCCCACCTATATGCAACCCTGGTGGTTAGGAAACACAGATACAATCAGCATTTTTCTTTACTCTCTCTCACAGGAAGAAGAGAACAACTACAAACATATGCTTAATTCTAATTAGAATGTCATAAATTAAAACCCAAATATCTTTAATTTTTGGCGAGCAGAACAAACAACATCGAAAAACGACTTGAGATCAGAAATAAAGGCTAAGAAGTGTCTCACTGCTAAAAGTGACGTACAAAGAATACAACAAAGGCAGGACTCGTGTGCTTGCTTTCCTAAAAGGTTATTTAGAAAATAGCATTTACTTCGGAGATGCAGTGTGATTCTAGGCGAAAGCTAGCAAAACTTACAAAAATCCTAGCGCGAATTCCTTTCGTTCTTTGAACATAGAGAAAGAACTAAATGTAAAAAGAAGATATATAAGAAATATGCTGTTGAACAAGAATGCTCACAATTTGGTAGCATACACAGTCGTTCCAAAAGAAGGCTAACAAAACGACTCCTCGTTCTTCCGCTACTAGAGAATAAACAAAACTCAAGAAAAGCGGCACGAAGATGTCCCCCCGCAGAAGAAAAAGATGTAAAGTCGAGTAGTCATCGTGAGCCTAATCGAAACGCTTAGAAGCATAGTTAGCCCCTTGGCGCCATTTTTAAAGGACTGTGATGATTTAAAACCACAGTTTCGGACACCCTTCAATATCATGTCTGGGCGCATTGCAAATTTTGTCGCGCATGAAAAGTACTGAGTGATAAAGGCTGCCCGCAGAGTTCACAGCCGCGCGAGCGGCCCTGCCCCCACGGGTCTGCGCTTGATGGTTATTGGCACACTGTTGTGAACGCTCACAGACCCGTGCGGGTGCGAACTCTGCGGGCAGCCAGACCTTCGTCGCGGAGTAGGACGACGTCGCGTGTGCGAGTTCGAAGGGGCACTGAAGAACGCGCGAAAAACACGTCGATTTGAAAAACCTTCCATTTCTGCATGCTTTCTTGTGTTAGTTGCAGACAAGATATACTTGTTTGCGAGATGCCATGTTTCCGCCAGCTCTGTTTCGTTTCCTCAGCGAGAGATTTCCGGAATTTTTGCGCATCAGGAAGAAAAGCGTTAAGATTGGGTACTCTCTGTGAATCTCTGTAGGGAAGGTTTCGAAGCCATCTGGGGTAAAGGTGTAGCTGATGCATGTAGTTTTACCTAATTTGGTACTCCTTCACGCCATTTCAACGGCGCATTCCACTGTCTGTTTCCATCTTTTTTTCTGCGACTAGAAAATTAGTTCTCAATACATCGGATATCAACATCTCTTGGGCCTCACATCCGTGCTCGATCGTGATGTCGATAGTGATTAGTAGCAGTATGCTTTAGCAAAATCTCGCACACAAATCGCTGCAGAATTTAAGCAAAAGAAAGCACTAGAGAGCTTTTTATACTGGCTGTCGGTGCAAATACTTCAACCCGCTCTTCTTTTATGATGGTTCGATGGTATGCTGTCCGTCCAACTTCGATAACAAGCGGCATTAACCGTATTTAATTATAAGTCGGTTGCTGCCTCCTCCATCATTTTATTCTCTTTTAGCAGTAGCAGTGTTCTTCTCTCGTGGATACATAGGTGCTCTGTTTTCCAGGCATTATGGCTTCTCGTGTTAACATCTGCTCTGTTAACATATTGGATAATCCTTCTACATTCACTGCTCAACTCAAACTTGAAATCACATTTGAAGTGTTTGAATATCTTCCACATGGTAAGTTTTCACAATAAATGACTAAATAGCCAGGTCCAAAGGAAATGAGAATTGGTTAAGCTACGCGCGAAGCCAAATCGTTTTGAATCGATATTAGGGTCATGGGTATGCACAATTGTATTTCCAAATCTAAACGTACGCGAAATCAAACTTATCTGGTGTAGAAAAAATGATTTATTACTGACATTTCCATGTTGTATATTTGTCAACTTGAGATAAAGACAAGAGCAAACTTGCTTTGATGTTTGCTTCTTTTTCGACGTCATCTTTGTAAGTGGTCCTATTAAAATGAACTGCCTTGCGAGATTCAAACGCATTGATAGGGATAACATTGCATTTAACATTACCACAGCTGTGGTTGTCAATGCTCTTACAGTTGGAAATACATCAAATCGTAACTGCAAAGTGCGATTTTTATACGAGCTTGGTCATTTCTAATTTCTTTCGTTATTCGTTTGGGTATAAAGCGGTGATGTGGTATTTCAAACATAGGTGCGATAGGGAGGAGCCGGACCCTCCTCAAGTGAAGGGGTCTAACTCATGGACTGCAGCTCAAGTGATGAGGATCCCTTCGCTAACCGTGCAAAAGTGAAGGGGGTCCCTTCGCCGACCGTCCAAAAGTAAAGGGGGTCCTTTCGCCGACCTCCAAAAGTGGAGAGGGTCGGAGCACCTGCTCCGACTATCACATCTATGATTTCAAATACAAAAGCAGCACAATAGAAGGGAAGAACTTGTCTCGGTGACACAAACTTGGAACTTTTCCATCAAATTACTTGAGGCTTTCGCCAATATTTTCTCCCGTTTTGTTACAGACAGGCCTTTTGAAAATGCCCTAGCGTTGGTCACATCATTAAAATATGAATGAAGCCTTTATGTAAGTTGATGAGAAAGTCGCGGCTCTGAACTCTGCGTGCAGCCTAACCTACTTTTTTCTCTTAGTAACTTTAGCTTGTATGTCATAGATCTTCTAAGGCTAATGCTTACGCCTTAGGGCCCCGATTGATTTAATTATTTCCGTCGAGAAAAAAAGGGGGGGGGGGGGCATAGGTGAGAAATAGGTGAGTGCCACCTCCCTCCCCCCGTCAACTGCATTTTACCCGTTTTCATGTGAGTTCGCAATAAGTGGCCAAATCGTGTTTGACGATGGAGCTACAAAATCGTCGTCATTCTGCAAGTACGAAATTTCACATTTTACAACAGTTTAATGTAGCAGAAACACTACATTGAGTATTTGCTAATTTAGCAATGTGAAGTTGTTGTTTTTTATTTATGCTCAGATTCACCTAACCTTATTTTTTTTCTTTTTCTTATTTTTACGTTACTCATTTAGACCTCGAATGGGAGCTAGTTTATGTAGGCTCAGCAAAATCAAGCTCCTACGACCAGGTCCTCGATTCGGCTCTCGTTGGCCCTGTTCCCGAAGGCAGACACAAGTTTGTATTCGCAGTAAGTTGATGAAAAATATTGAGGAAGTATATCCTTTTTTTATTTTTCAAAGACATATGGCACATGTGCGCATATAATTTTGTCCAGGTAGACGCTCCGGATCCTACGAAAATCCCCGTTCAAGACCTTGTTGGTGTTACCGTTCTTCTTCTTAGATGCAAATATAATGGCCAGGTGAGGAGTTTTTGTGATCGGTAGCATTAATTTACGGATCTACGCTATTATTCAGGAGTTCATTAACTTGGGATGGTTCGTCTCTAATGATTACGATGATCCAGAGCTGAAAGAGAATCCACCTACGAAACCGATCATTGAGAAGGTGTGTTTGGGCTGTAGGTGCAAAAAAAGAGGAGCCGGACCCTCCTCAGGTGGAGGTCTAGCTCATGGGGTGCAGCTCAAGTGATGTGGATCCCTTTGACAACTATCCAAAAGTGAAGGGGGACGTTCAAAAATGAACGGAGTCGGAGCACCGGCTCCGACTCCCTCCATGTATGGTTTGGGCATTAGTTCAAAGATTTCAGTACCAAGTTTCATTTTGGTGTAACAGTCATTTTCATTTGGTCATGTAAAGCTTATGCATTACTGACCATCGAAACAGTATTTGTATTGTAATTTATAGTTTATGTCCAACCCTATGAATTTGATGGTGCCATTATTCCGTAATGCTATGGAGATAGAACATCAAAAAACGGTTTTTTTTTATAAGATAAGCACAACATCCGCCTATGTAGTAAAGGATAAAATGTCTGGCGTTACTCAATCCGATTGGGATATGCCATCGCGTTCATCTTAATTCGGTATAGTTCGAGGTTTACTAACGCATAACTAGCTTGTACAATGACTTGCGAGGCTGGCCGATGCATCAAGTCAGTGTTTTCATCCCCAAGACAAGTCTCGTACCAATCTATCGGTTCCAGAAGTATGAAAGGCTTGGTTGGCCTTAGGGCGGATTCGAACCTCCTATCGATAATGCTGCACCCACCGCGGAACCTCTTACTGACTACACCCCCTCCCGCTATGTGATATATAACTAGATTGGCCGAGTTCAGTTATTTCTTTCTCTGTAACTTGGTACCCCATAAACTGATAGCAGTGCAGCATTCTTCGCCAACTTTGAACCAAGAAATACTTTTCAGCTAACTCGCACGGTACAGACGGATGATCTGCGTGTAACATCATTTCCGATCAAATGGGATGAGAATCAACCCGATGAGTATCCTCCTGAGCCGGAGCAGGAAGAGATCGACGAGGCGGATTTGATGCCACTTGAAGATGTAGAAGACGAAGAGAAGCGTGAGGAAGACGAGGTAATATATTGTATGATTCATAAACTTTGTACTGGATGCATTTGGAAGTCCATTTTTGAAGCTCATTCATATGTAGGAGGAAGGCGACGGAAACCCTGAAATTGATGTAGATCTTGAAGAAAGCATGGATAACGATGATGTCAAAGATGAAGAAGAAGAGGAGGAAAAACTGGATGAGAGAGAGGATCAAGAGGGATCTACGGGTGAGTTGTTTTACGTAAATTTTTTGTAAATTATAGTTACTTCCCACAGCTACTTATTGTTCTGTGTAAATCTCTTTCTAGACGATGTAGAAATGGCAGACGACACTGCGGAAACCACAGGAAACACCTCTGCTACTGAAAATGTTACGGCGAATAGTGTTGTTTCTAAGGATGACAAGGCTGAGTTGAAAGAAGCTGGTGATGCCCCCTTCTCAGATGTTACCAATGACTCTCAAGTCACTCAGTAGGTTTGAAATAATTGTGTGGTGTATTTCCGGTCATGTGGGATACGGTCTTTCTTCGAGGTTTTCTTTCCTCCAAGAAATGTCACTTACCTGTTTTAACCTAAATTATCCCGTTGCTAATACCTCGCTACTTTTTTCAACACTCGCCACATTGCCGCATGCCTAACATGGTACCAGTACTTCTGATCTTTGAACCAAATTTACATGTTCTATTTTTTGTCGAGATTCTTTATTATTTTTTATGAGCTTTGGTAAGTTTTCAGTTGGTATAATTATGGTTCCGATTTACCATGTTTCGAGTGATTAATAAAGATCTCAGTTAGCCTTCTGTAGGGTTTTAATAGTTGTGTTATACGGTCTTCATATAACACGTTGTGCGCGAATGTATTTCCTTATTGAGAACGTCATAAATGTGAATGAATATATTTGAAAAAAAAAATGCTGAAAGCAGTGTATTGATATGAGACCTTATGTTGATACGTCCGTCTCGCTTTTCTATCGTTAGGAAAAATGGGTTTTCAGTATGAATAGGCTCTAACAAACGCCAAAGAGGTTCTCGCTTATGAAAACACGGAAGGACAGCTAAGTACAAGCGAGGAATATAATGTGGGTCAAAGCATGAGGACTGAGGACGGAGTATGCATTCTTCGTCGCAATTTCTACTGATCGGGAAGGTGAGAGGCTGTTTCACACGACCATCTATTTCACCTTACAATCTCTATCTTCATCAGAACGAACTGTTGATATCTTCGTTTTTCCACCCAAACCACGTTCTTTTGGCTGTGGCGTATTTCAAATCTCAATAACTAATGCTTTCTAACTCACATTTGGCAATAAAGTAAGTCTGGACATGTGGCGGACTAATCGTCCGTTTAGCCCACATGTGTTATTGATTAGACGTCTTCGCTTCCGATATACAAGCACGAACAGGAAACGAGATGCCCACCATAAGCACCACCTTCTACCAATACCTCACCAGTGAAAAGCGCAAGACTTCGTACATTTCCTTACGTCTTCAGAAGTTTCGTGCGCTTCGAAAAATACTGAGATTCGGTGATTCTCGTCTTTTATTTGCTCGTTTGCTTCCACTTTGCAATATAAAAATGGGGCTCTTACAATGACTTTTCAAAGCTTTATCTTATAGAACCACTTCTCTGAAGGCCGAAGCTGTCTAGTTTGTGTTCATTAAATTGCACATTACAATACATGCCGCAACTCATTTTGTTCTTATTTTTCATCTATTTTGTCCAAAATGTGCACTGGAAACGACATTAATATGCATCGGAAGGATGAATAGAGATTCACACTTTCCGCAGTTCCTTTCTCTCCATGTGCAAGTGTATAGAGCGCATACAAGTTTGCGGAAGAGAAAAAAAAAATAAAACAAATTAGCTGTGGACGAAGGACATTTCCTGAATATCGGATATTCGAAGCTCTATGCCTACAGGCGCTATAATTGCATCTAGTTTTAATGAAGTTAAGAATTACTTTGTTTTTTTCCTCTCTGCCTGATTTCCTATGAAATGGTTGGACGATAAATGACAATTCTTTTAGTTTTATTAGTACTGTTCTCTGCGAATTGTCGAAGCAAATCCTAAGCCGCAAGGAGTTCATGATTTAGTAAGAAATCTCCTGTATAGAGCAAGATTCTTTTGTCATATATGTAAAAGAATGCGTAATTCTCTGAGGTGAAACCGTGAAGTCAAGAACCTCTCAGTGCACAGCTACTCAGTGTAAAAGAGTGTCTCAGCTTGGTTCTCCACAGCTAATTAACGCAGCTTAATGCGTCTCTAATTAGCGATTTTTCGCAGTTAATTAGACGTCGATGTCACCTAAGCATGCAGAGCGTCAGCCTCATGCAAACGACTTCTACCTTCTTGGTCCTAGCAGAAATTCCGGTTATTGCATTTGGAGTTGCACCGTTGGATTCTGAAGATTATGGTGCCTGTTAGAGACTACAGATGTCATTAGAGTTACCACTAACTGGACGCGACCTACCTCAGGTTACATTTACATGCCGCAGCATATAGGGCATGATATGATCACTTTTTGAATTCGATTAGATCGTTGTTGTAATTACACATTGTAATCAATGCTAAGTAGTTCTTCGTGAATCCCGAGGCTCCCTCTTTTGAGTGAGCGCACATGAGTTCTCCCGATACTTTATTGCACCGTGGTGTTTTCCCTTAACGACATAGCAAGGGACATCAAGTAAGCAGCAATTCAAGCATCCTGAATGCGACGAGAATTGCGTTGTACTTCAAAAGTGTCAGAAGCGCACATATATAATCAAGAGGACGAGAACGCCAATTGCAGAATACAATCCGAAACCACACATGCATCAAAGATATCCTCTAATATATCCTTGAGGGATGAGTATATCTTCCAGATAATCCATCCATTATTCAGTAATTACGAACCCTACGGTTCGTATCGGCTCCCATTCGGCAATTACTCGTTGTAAATGGCCGTAATTACGTTCGGCAATCGATCAATTTCGTAATTTGCCCGGCGCGCCATTTGGCCATAATTACGTGCTGGCGAGGCGAGCGGCGGCTGCGACGTCCGGGAACCTCAGCCAACAGTCTCCTTCTCACTGCTTTCTGTGATTACTGGAAGCTAGGTCCTTCGTGATTCATCTATGGCTTTGCTACACCTTTCAACTCAAGCCTGGTCGTTACAAATCTTTGGTGCGGTTTCGTGCAATTCTAGAGCCACTATTACGAATTGTTCTTTTTTCATCAGAACCCTTTTTCCCCCTTGGCTTCTAGTTCTACCAATTACGTTTGGACAATTTTTGTTGACAATGATGCGCACGTCAAGTCAGAAGTTTGAATTACAATTGTAGTAATTCTAATAAACTTGTAATTGGTGAACTGGAGTTCCAATTAGTAGGTTCTGCATCAATTTTCAATCTAACTCCCGTCGAGACTTTCTACCCACTGCACCAGGCTTTAAGCACTTTTGACCTGACTATATTGATTATTGCAATTTTGCTACACGACGCTATTGACCGAAACGGCTAATCATAAACAGTGGCTCTCATTACAACTTTTTGAAATGTCATATTGTCGTTTGCTGTTCTACATTCTGTGCTTTATATTTCCGGACTTTTCTTAGTGATTCTGCTAGCAAGAGAACATACGTCCTCTGCTCGTTGAGGTCGTCGGTTATCTATCGGCGAGTGATAAGATTAGCGCAACAGAATTTCCTGCAAGACACACATCACCACTGCACTTTTCCTAGTGATTCTCAGTAATTTTCCATCACTCCATTAAGACTAAGTGACCTTCACAAGGCATAAGTGATTACGTTTTATCGGGCACTGCCCAATTAGCTTGACAAAATGCGATCACTAACTGGCCGTTGAAGTTTTGATGCGCTTAAAAGTTGCTTTTGAAGAATTTACTATATGATGTTACTAATGTCATTTTTTGGTCTTTTTCAACGTTCTGATTCTGTCAGTCATGGATCCAGTTCTTTTGCATAAACCGAGGGGCTTGTACAAGTGCATTTCGCCCCGTGAAAATTATGTTCGTCTGCCTAGTTCGTTTCCGAACCATCATTACTGTGTTCCTAAGTTGACACCTGGACAATGGATGGAGAAAGCTGAATAACGGTCCTGCAGTGTTTGCTCGCATTCATTCACCCAAACTATTTTGTTCATTGAAACAGTTGAATTTGCAAATCTTTGCGCGTTTGAAATCGCCAAACTTTTAAACACATAGTCGGGGCAAAACGACATGCAGCACGCTGCAGCTGCGCTCGAAGTGGTATGGTTAGAATGGCGGTTGGAATCGAGGTGAGACCATTGCGAACTGTAGCGAGAAATGGTGTTAGGAAGGGTCCCCTAGATTCTAACCGCTACGGTCCACCGCAGCGCTACGAGTCCAGCTGCTTACACAACCGCGTCGTGCTTCATGTCGTTTTGACCCTGCCTACTATTATAATTGCTAATATTATGTCAATAATATCAATTGTTACCGTGTCGCCTCCACGCTTGCTTCTTCACCTTACTAGAAATTTTAAGGAATCACTAGAAACAACTGTTGATTACTACTGAAACATATCACGACCATGGGACGTAACGCAAACTCGTTTCTGTTGCTTTGGGACAACGTTACCTGGAGCATAACTGCGAAGAGTATTCTGATTTATTCTTGCTGTTGCCACTTCTTACAAATTCACGATGGTCATTAGGAATATTTTTGGTTACTGGTGTAACTCACCCCGCAATCTTATTGTTAACCCCACAGGCAAGCATCCATATCCATCTTTAACGCTATTGGCGGAGGATTGTGTGAAGTCAGCCTTAGGTATTTAATGGCTGTGTCCTATCACGGTCTCTTGTTTGTCAGTTAACGTGTTGTGCTGATGATTCTAGCTTTGTTGGAGTGGTTAGTGGTGTTTTTAGGTGCCCTGAATGATTAGTTTCATGGAACTAGTGTTCGCTTCAATCATAAACATCCTCTTAATTCGTCCTCATAGAAAAACTGCCACCGCTTCGTCTCTTCCCGTCCAGTTCCCGTCATGATTGTAAATTTACGTCGTAGCGTGCTTCTGCGTACTTGATGTCAATTAATGTGCGTGATGGTCGTTCACGCGGTAAGTTTCGGTCGTTTATGGTCGTCGCTGCTTCGGAGACTTCGTTATCATTCCTTTCTTGATCACCAAGTCAGCCGTTTATTCTCACTGCAATGATTAACGGTAAAACTTGCAAAGTCACTGCGGGACCATCTTATCTCTTTTTGTGTGGTTGTACGTTTTCTCTACAGCGAAGAAAGAATCCATCCGAATTCTTCTTTACAATTTTAACATGGTCTTCTCATTCAAGCTACATATTCCCTCTAACTATCTAAACCACTGCAAAGAAGTACTCTTGAATCTAAGAATTAATTAACTGAAGAGGCCCATACTTTTCGTAGTTGAGTTAGCTCATAAATCCGATATTTTCTTCCTTTTTTGTAGGGTTTTATTCGTTTAAGAAGAGCAGGGGAGAAGTGATGGAGCATTGGATTATACAAGGGAAAACGATGTTGGGAGTGGAGAGGGAGACAAAATCACCTATTCAATGGCGGAGTTCCGTTCTCGGATTCTCGGTCTTATAATTCTCGAAAATATTTTTCAATCAACTTCCAATCAACGGGAAACTACGACGAATTATGAACAATTTTTCTCTTCGCTCTCAGGTGCCCAGAGGCTTAGAAGGCCATTACGACGAATTTTGATAAGAAATGATAATTGGTCAATTAAGATAATTATGCTAGTCAGCGTAATTACTAGATCAACCAATTCTGTTTCAGCTCAGACCTCAAGAAATTTGCTTAATTAACCATTACAAGCACTTTTTTGGTGGTCGACAACTCCCTTTTCCCCTTATACATATGGAAGAACATCTAGGTGTTTCCTTATTTGCAAAAAAAAGCTAGCTTTTCTCTTCTCAAACGTTCCTGCTGGTCTTTGATGTCTATGCTTATGATCTATGCAACAATCACAAACGCTTTTCGCAATCAGTGACCTTGCCAGTGCAAACACATTACATAAAACGGTTATTGATTGACGTCGACATTTTTTAGTGCAGACAATTCGTTGTTCTTGTGTTTCATGAGATTTTCGTGGTGTTCTCCACCAATTACACGACAAAAAATTGTCCCGATTTTCTTTCAGAACTTGTAATGTTGCTGTTAGTAAATGTGGAAAAACATCAAGAAGTTCTAGGCAAAATCGTTGCTGATTTGGTGAGATTTTTGAATTCCTTTGCAAGTTTTCTTGTCTCGTTATAGAGTAAAACGGCATTGTGACGTACTGCGAAACATTGGATAGTGTATACATTTCTGAAACTTTGCTCTCCTTTGCAGAAGTGCGTTAATTAAATTGTACTCACAAAGTTTACATTTGCACAAAATCACCTTGAAACCAACATGTTTGTTCTTCTTTCCTTCTTCACAAATTATCACATCAGATATTTCCCGTTCACTTTTTCTTGCAATCGCAAACTTGCAAAGCGAGTGGATTTGATTTTGTTAACGTCCAAACTCTTGACATTAGCAATGATGTTGCTCTAACAAACAATAATTTAAGAAGCACAACCCTTAGTTGCTTACTTACTTCACTTAATTTACTTTATTTTTCTAGCGAAAACAAGGTTTCAGTGATGCACGAAATGCTGCAAAATATCTCTGATTGGGTTTAGATTATTAGAAACCATAACTTCTATGTTTGTGTTGGAGAAAGCAAGATACTCTAATTTCTTGAATTCCATTGACAAGTGTTCTTCCCCAGAAAGCTATACGAGAGTAATTTTTTTTTTCTCGGCGAAGCTAGTGATAGCAGAAATAGATTATTTTTTTCCTTCGAAGGCTTGTCTTGTAGTCATTTGTTGATTTCCAGTGATTGGTGTTGCGACCAGTATTTAGCTTGACTTGGACACAGAATTGCAAATTATTATAATTAACATGAGAAAAGTAAAAAATCACAATATCAGGGATAGAAGTTCGCAAGGAGCAGATAAAATCAAAACACGTGTAAATTGCAAGTGATCGCGAGGTTTTGAAATGACTTTTGGTTATATTATGTCAAGTTTCTTCCCTGCTGCTACGTGCTGATGAATCGACACTTCAAAGGAGGTGAAAGTGGAGGAAGCAACTTTATACGAATTGAGACAAACACATTGGTGGTAAGCTCATTACCATCTGTCGGCTGAACTGAACTTAGTCTGTCTATCGGCTGAACTGAACTTAACTGAGTCATTTATAGGCTTCTAGTCATCTTTGGTCAAATAAAACATAAAGAATTCGATAGGAGAAATATTCGAATTGAATTCAATTCAGAATTGATTGCAGAATTCAATAACCACAATAACAGTTTGTGAACAACTTTAAAAGCACCGTATCACGAAATTGACGCAGTGTTGATGGAGAATGTAGAGTTAAGGGTGCAGATTACGAAATTGAGCGTGGTCTCACTTAATTCTCCCTAAGGCTGCCCGCAGTGTTCAGAGCCGTGCGGGGACGCGGTTTGGCTGTTCTTCTATTTTGATGGTTATTGAGCGCACTGTTGTGCATAGTCAATAATCACCAAAACCGCAGGGCCGCCAAGTCGCGCGCCCGCGCGGCTGTGAGACTTTGCGGGCAGCCTAATCGACTGAAAAAAAACGGCGTGGGAATGGCGTCTGTTCCTACGAAGTACGTTAGAAGGCGTTATCCTTGTACACGCTCCGATCCTCTCAGCAGAATATTTATTTGTTTATTCACGTACATCAGTGGTGCTCACCAATGGTGCACCAAAATAAAAAAGAACACATTTATCTGAGTCAGAATATTAAAAAAAAAGAGAAATCGGCAGTGTTATTAACAGTGTAATCTCCCCCAGTTTTAAACGTTGCGAATAATACGTCAAAACATGTCGCTCTCCTACTCCAGAAAGTGAAAAATCCTCTTGTGATATCTATCCCCCAATCCAGAACGCTTAACATCGATCTGTTTATCTACATATCAGGGTTTAGACCACCAGTTAGCCTAGGGCGGAAGGGGCACGATGGGATACAAAGCGAATCTGGCGGAGGACCTTGAACCAACTTTCGTGATTCTCAAACGACTAACCACCACAGTCCAGACAAGGCCAAACCAGCTAGAAGGCGCGGAAGTCAATAGGAGGAGGTTAATCAGAGATAGTGAGAGAGGAGGTAACAGAACGGAGCAAATTGGTTTTAATTGAATAGACTGGTGGGGAATCCTCATTGACCTTCGACCGTTGGCACGTGGATGCGGCGCATTCCAACTTCCCTGATAGGAATAGCCACACGTCGATGGTTCGAAACAGCCCTGGTGCAAGCCAAGCCTTTCATCTCTCTGGAGTCGATAAACTGGTGCCACACCTGTCTGGGAGGTCAAAAATACTGACTTGAGTATCGGCTTTATCCTTTATCCTTTCAAAATCAATAGGGGAATTGAGAGGCCATGCTCATATTCATAATATATACCTCTAACTCTGTGTCTTCCATCGGGATTCCACTCTACGTCAATTACTTAATATACTTACTTAATATACGTTAAAAAATACTTGAAAAGGTGGATAAGAAATTTATGTAGAAAACGTATGTATGTATTTCTCAATTTGAGTGAGCTGACTGATTCAGTCAGCGAGTCGCCACTTGTCACTTGGAACATCTTACTTGTTGTAAAGTTGACATCCGGTATGTTCTTCACAAATCATTCATGAGGAGAAATTTCAAAACCTCTTCTTCAACAAGTAATTGAGGTGAGGCAAAAATACTAAGTCCTCATTTCGTAAAGAAATAACCCATCTGCCCATTGCTGGTTGAAGGCATAATCGATCTGACAATGGTGCTTAGATTAATGGAAAGAACGTCACAGATTAAAATCTGTTGTACTGTGGCTTCAGTTTTTCTTCATAATGCACTTGATGATAATGTAATTACATGCTTTCATGATTTCACCTCAATACTGTTAATTTTTAAGGTCAAGTATGGTGTCCCAATATCGTTAGTTGCTGGCCCAGATGAGGTGTGCGCTCGATGTTCGTTTGTGAAAGGAAAGCTATCGGACACCAAATTGTCTTCTGACTATATTTCTTCACTAACAACGACTCTCTCACAAGTCTCACAGCAAGAACAGGTACGCGAATGCTCAATTTTTGGCACTTGAGCTCTCCCAAGAAAACCGTCCTATGTACACGAACGTGAATGCAAAACTGAGTCAAACTGAGTTGTGCTCTGCACAAATTGCTTAGTAGCCGTGTCGCTAAACTGGACAAAAATTGTTGGAGTGTGTATCAGGTGACGGGGTTTCATTTCTTACGAAGAAAACTGCACTTGGAAGCTTATGACTGAGATGAGCCCCAGTACCTTTTTTCTTTTATTGCTGTTGTAAGGATGCTCTAACAAAGCTTCAGAGCAGCATGAGTGAAGTGAAATCCGAACCAAGCGAGGATCGTCTAGCAATAGTGGAAAATGAAAGCGAAAGTCCAAGTTCTTTAGCTACACCAACCCCGACACCAATGAACGAGTTGGATCAGGCGATAAAGAGGTTCGTTATCTTATTTGTATTTTCAGAATACAGGTTCTATCAGAATAATGTGAATTCAAAATTGAACCAAATGACATTAACGAACAAGTTTCAATTTATTCCATTTTATCTCTTCAATTTTTTCAGTGTAGAATAAAAACCTCTTATAGGGTAGGGATGGAAGACATGATTTTGGATTTCTATTAGGTTGAAAAAATAAGTCATGAGCGTTTTTAAAGCGGAAATGCACGTGCAAAATGCATTTCCGAGTGAATTTCATTAACTCTTGTTTTTTTCAGATTATTATGTGCAGTGTCAAGTGCACAAAATGGAGCATTTTCTTCATGATTTGTTTTTTGCATTTAATCGAGACGATAAGACCACTGAAACTAAGATTGGTGCTGCGTGTGGAGAAGGAGCAATGTTTGAGAAAGGCGCCTGCATGTTGTCTTCACTCTTCGAAATTGTGAATTTTGACCTAGGAAAAGGATTACACGCCGGTTGGTCCGGTTTTTGTGGGTTGAGCTAAAATTCTTTCTTAAAAAAAGTGATGAAACAGTATACTTTTATAGCATACAACTGTTGCTCTTCCAGTCGTTTCCAACAATCTCAAGAACTCCTCTCATCGTTCAGTAGTTCTTCGACGCTTCTAATTGTTTTTTTCTAAAGTTTTTTCTTCGCACTTCCCAAGTCTTTTTTTGTTGTTTTCAAAATTTCCATATCTCATTCCACTCTACTCCATGCACAATACAGATCTCACAAGTAGCTTCAAAGATCTTGTTGCCGCGAGTAATTACAAAAAAAGGAACTGAAAGTGTCAAAAACGCTCCTTTCTGTCTAGCTATTCCTAAATCCAGTAAATATTAGTACCGCCTAGCTGTGCTTCTACTGGAAAATAGGCATTGACTAGTGAAATGGCCTTTTGTTGGACGATGCTATGTGGTTAATACATCAATTTTATGTTATAATTTCGTCCATATCTACCCTCAAAGCAATCTTTATGCTGAAAGCGTTATTGGAAAAAGTCGAATTTGATCATTTTGAGCGGAAATTTATCTCTTACGGTCACAGCGCGATGGAAAAGAGCCGGACTCTCCTCAGATGAAGGGGTCCAGCTTATGGAGTGCAGCTCAAGTGATGAAGATCCCTTTGGTAATTGTCCAGAAGTGAAGGGAAACCCTTCGAAAATCGTTCAAAAGCGAAGGAAGTCTTTTCGCCAACTGTCTAAAAGTGAAGGGAGTCGGAGCAGCGGCTCCGACTATCGCATGTATGCTTACGATAGATTGTATGTGAAATGAAAAAAGCATTTTGTGCGGCCACAGCGCGTATCGTTTATCGTCATTTTGAGAGTACTAAGAGGTCAAACGTAGGCGAATGTGGTCTTAAAACAGGATTTACTTCTTCGTAGGAGTTATATTTGTGTGACATATTGTAGTGTTTCCTTGTATTCTCTCAATTTCAGGGCTTTAAGCGTCACGAATGCATCCTTGCCACTTGTAGTTACGTTGCCTCTAGGCTTCTGTCCAACTACTTTCAATAAGGAAACTTCACTGGACGACAGTAGGATTGGTAGTGGTTGCGATGAAGAAGATGTGAGTTTTTGGCGGTTTAAAAATTGTTTGTAAATGTATTTGCAACGTCTTCAACGAATTTGTGAGTTAATGCATTATTTTGATCTACTGACCTCTTCTGATTTTCAGCTGCGACTGCACAATAAAACTCCATCGGCGGTAAGCCTAGGATCGTCCACGCTATTGAGAGTTCCAAATCTGCGTGCAGTGACAAACATAGCTTGCACAAATGTGCAGGATCAACAATCATGCTCTGAGGAGAAGCCGAAAATTGATGACGTAAGTAGTACATCAATCTGATTTTTAATCTAGCGAAATCCCAGACTTTAGGTCTCTTCATCAAAAATGAGCAAAAAGAAAAGAGACCGTCCCTTAAGTCGTAAGTTTTAGTTCCTATTTAAACCACTAACATTGTCAAAGGCAAGTTGTTTCAGTAACGAAAAGCGGTACGGTACGAAAGGGTCGTAAAACATATACAGGAAACGATTTAGTGAGTCCTCATTTGCCATATTCTCAGTGGGAAGCAAAGTTCAGTAGTTGTTTTCGTGAAGTTCGGTGCATTTGCAGTAAGCTTCCCATTTTTGGTATTACATTGCAAAACTGCTTGTGCACATTCTTGTGCTGGGAATTTAAAGCTGAACAAAGTTCCCAGTTTGTTTTTTCTATCCCAGCTAACGCTTCACTTAAAGTTATATCAGTTACAAATAAGTTTCCAAATGTTCAGACCTTGTCTTTTTCGTCGACTGAAAGAATAAACAATTAGCTAACTCCATGACAAAACCGAATTTTGGTCTCTGAATTTTTGGTCTTTTGTATGCATCAGTACTTTTCATGCCTCTGTTAGTCCACAGAAACTAGATGACTAGCTGCCAAAACTCATAATCCGAGTGAAAATGAATGAAACTCGCTCGGTTCCTTCCCTCAAAAAGCGCAACAGTTTCATTCGAGAAAACAAATGACATACAGAACAGGAGACCAACCACAGCTCATGTTAAAGCTGGTATCCGCAAAAAGAAAAAGAAGTCTGACTCTCAAAGAAAAAGAATTTTAATGGATACTATCTTTTAACGATCCGATATTCTGTCCCCTACTTCGCATAGATTTCTTTTTTCGCGTAGATACATGTCCATGTTCGTGTGGAGTAAAGCAACTCCTTGTTCTCCAAAGAGCGAAAAAGCGTATTTTAATCTTATAGATGATGCAGTCTTTAGAAGAAATATTTGAAAGAAATAAAACATGTTCGTATCACTAATCTATTTTTCAAGTTTGATTCTTTAAGCAAATCCTAGAAGAATTCTATTTACGTGATCCATTCGCATGTGCAAGTCCCGATAAACGACAAGCGCTCTGCCAAATGCTCAATATTGATCCTTATAGGGTAAGTGTTTCATCTGGTTTTTTAACATCTAATAGTGTCTATGGTTTTCACTTGAACTTCGATACGCTAGAATTGAATTGTGCTGTTTGAGCTATAGCCTATGATTGATTGACAATCTTTTAAAATCCAACTGTGAGCGTACTTGGATCATCTTAACAAAATCACTCGTTTTTTTTTGTGCATTTTGGCTACTAAGTTTATTGAGTTTGTAGCCCTAACCTCAGCGCTTCCAGTTTTTCTCAATGTCTTTTACATCTGTCTGTCACTCTGGGAGCGGGAGGATATAGGGATAAGGGTCAGAAAGGAACGTCAGGAGGAGAAATTTTGGAGGTGAAATTTTTAGGTAATAGTGAGCTCGAGTAGTGGTTTCAAGTTTTCTGTGAACGGTATCGGAAGGGAAGAGGTAATAAAAGGTCTCTTTCTGGAATACAAGGATGTGAATTCTCAGAAAACATGTGAAGAGATTTTTACGCATTTTCATTGAAAATACGTAAAAATCTCTTCACATGCAAAAATTCGTAATGCAAAAATTAGACGTAATTTGAGTTGTTCTTCAAGTATAGTTTATCTAATTTTGCAAGTTGCAGTTTTTGCAAGTTTTCCATTTTAATTAATACATTTATGAAACGCGTTGCTTTGTTATCTACTTGCAACTAAAAAATCCGCGATATGCATACTGTAGCAATCTCTCTCACAGAGTGAAAAAAAGTAAGGAAAAAGAAAGAAAAATGAAAAATTTTGAAGTTATCTTATGCAATAGCTGTCGCAAAGTAGTTCGTAGTAAAATACTGAGTGTTTTTTTTTTCATATGCGACATATGTGTTTTAGCGAAGTTGTGTAGTTCACGAAGTTTTTCATCAAAAGCGGTTAATTTTTGGGATTAATTGCATATTTCTGTCAGAGTGCAATTTACAACGACGCTTTTTTTCGGTCAAAATAAATTTTTATACCGCATAAATATGATCTCAGTATTCGTGATTGTTTCTTACGTCTCATCTCATGATATTATTCGTCAGTGTTTCAGCTCAAAGTCTGGTTTCAAAATCGAAGAAGAAGAGACAAAGTGAACATTGAAAATCAGAGGATGAAGGAAGCTTGATCTTTGATCTCAGCAAAATTGTAATACGGGTTCTATGTGGTGCGAAAACCTCGTTGGTGCAGTCGTTATGTTCATTGCTGAAGGGCGGGATCTGAACCGGCCGTGTGGACTGCAAACGAGCTGACTAATCGATATTTGCCTGCAAAAAACGCAGAGTTCTTGTTTTTTTCTCCGTTTATTACAAAAATCGTTATACTTCAGATCTTAGTATATCTATTTTCACCTCCAGCACCGCCTTTCTGATAGTGATTTGTATCTCGGCAATATTTTTAAATCGATCTTCTTTACGATCTATCAGTTGCATTGATTGGCTTGTTTTATAGAAAGAAATTTATGATGCTTATAAATGAATATGATGAACATCTACTTCGTTTCACAGTTATAGACCTATGGATGAATTACTCACACCGTTAATTTGCGGGCGTGGGCGAATCCAAGTTTATGTTCTTCAGTAACACATTAACAGTATCGATCTGTGGGGAAAAAAGTAAGAAAAATAGTTAGTAGTGAAGAATTATTGGTCCTCATGTACTGCATAAGAAGTGAATTTCGAAATTCTCAGGTCTGTGGCAATATCAGAACTGCTAAAATGGTTTATTTACGTGGAAAGTATTTATTGACTTTTTATGAAGAAGTCTGATGGAGTCTAGAATGGAACCCCACCCGAACTCCGTTGTTGAAATTTTCAGGGAAAATTCTAGGAAGAGGATCGACCACATCTTCTAAAGGATTAAACCGGCAGAAAGGGGTTTCTCCACAGGAGATATTCGCCGAAGATGCCGCCCCTCTTAGCACTTCATCACGTGCAATCGACAAAATTGTAGTTGTTTGCGATTTTTCCAATCTCCCAACACTATTTTTTTCTGATTCACTGGATTATGGAGGTTAATGAAACTTAGAATCTCATGAGAAGGTGGAACTCTTCTCCTCTTCTCTTTTTTACCCCTTAGTAACTAGGAATCAATTTTGCCTCACTAGCATGGTTACCATCACGTTTTTTTTCTGGATTACGAAGCAAAGTTGAGGGTGGATAAATGGACGTGAGTTGAATACACTGCTAAGCAGAAGAAATTTTCCCACGGATAAACTCATCACGAAGTGGATATACATATACGCTCAGCCATTTAAATCAAACGGAACTTCCTCGCATGAGAAACACGACAGATGTAGCAAACTCATGTCTGATAGATTACTATATTATATTTCTCTCCTCCACATTCCCAAAATTGCCCACATTTGTTAATGTTCTCGAGAAAAATTAAGAACAGGGTCCTCAAATGTCACTGAAGCGTAAGTATTGGAACATCCATGCATTGAAGGTTGACATATTTCCCATTCTGGGAATATTGCCGACACGGAAAGAAGGATTTTTAGAAATTTTCAGGAATACTGCAACAAGCAGTAGCAAAAAGATACTGTATCTGCTATGTTGTGTTCTATACCAACTACAAGGTTATAAAGAAGATTTTCTGTTTTGATAATTATTTCCTAACGAAAAAGCTGTGTGGGACCTATGAAATTCATCATCACAGCACATTGAGCGAGGGATGCACTAAGTTGAGGGAAATTTTGAAAAGAAATGTTTTTCATAACAAGTAAATTTAATTGACGATTTAATTGTTTGTAATTAATCATATATTTATTTATTTATTTATGAGTATGTATTTATTTGTATAGTGAGTCTGATTGCTAAGTGCTCATGGAGGCCCTGCTCATACCAGATACAATCGAGCAAATACCTAGAGGGAGCGTGGAATCTTTGGCAACAAGACACGCTCGAGGTACGCACGACCTCTATAACATATGTAACTTGAAGGCATCACTCCACGAATCTGAAGTGGTACGGATTCCAGGTGGAGTATTCTTATAAGGGATAGTAGATGATGCAAAGAAGGGTGATTCCGTCCATTTCTTCCTAATTGCCGCAAAACCGGCCCGCAAGATACGGCTTCAGGCTTTCTGGCGCACTATTTTCCACAGGGGGTTCGACTGGAGCGCGCCAGCCTTGTGCAGCGCCGCATCTTCCGGGTTTTCTACGGCAATTATTAAGAAATGGACGGAATCACCCTACTCTCCATAATCTACTATCCCTTATAAGAATACTCCACCTGAAATCTGCACCACCTCAGATTCGTGGGGTGATGCCTTTGAGCAGTTATATGGCGGAAATTGCCCAGAAATTGCAGAAAGGTGCTGTTATTTGGCAAAATACCAAGGCCCAATCCAAATAGGTCAAATACCTAGAGGGAGCGTGGAATCTAGTAACATCTGTAAGTTCCGTCACGCAGAACTGCCGAAAGTTGTCGACCTGATGCACTCAGGTCATTCGGTGTCGATGGGTGTCAATTCTCACAGGATATGGAATAGTGAAGAATAGATGGTTTCTGTGCAAACTTTTGTGGTAGATCAAGGAGGCTGGGTGGAGCTGTGTTCAAGGGCGCCTCGGCGAATATGCGTTGAACTGCGTAACACAGCAAAACTAGCCCACGGATTAGGTCACGTAAGTCACTTGTCCAGGTACCAATCCCTACAAGTTACTTTGAATAACCTCACGCTACTTCACCTAACGAGCACTGAAACTCCCTGATTGAGCTGGGACGCCTTAGTACACCCGTATCAACACTTTGGCATTAGCAAATAACTTACATCCTAAAGCTCTAAAAGTGAAAAGAAATCCAAGAATATTTGTATTAACTACTCAGTCGATGGCTGACCCACGAGCACATTTGGCAAATTCACTCAAAGCTCACGTTATGAACAAATAAATGTGATTTTGTAGTAATCTGTGATAGAAAAGAAACAACTGTTAGCCTTCCCTCACCTATCTAGGACATTCGGGATGCTGCACTAGAGGGTGACATGAAATCTTCACGCTGCCATAGCAATCTCGGTGAAAATTTGGTAAGAAAGAGATCATTCTCAATCTCTTCGGTTGGTTCATGTGTTTAGCGTAGTCGGTAAGAGGTTCGGCTGGGAATGCATGATCGATATTTCGAGACCGCCCCCGTACCAACCAAGACTCTGGACTCGTTGTGCGAGCATAAAAACATTGAGTTGAGGCATCGGATCGCCTTCACAACTAATTCTATACGCTGTACACAGTTTCATAAGTCTGAAACGGTTCTGAATTGATGTCGAACACGTAGGCGCAGCTGCATAGGGATTGATCAACGCTGTGGATTTTGTCGCTTTTGTCCATTATTCTCTAGCTAAAGCGGTTAGTTGCAACTCTGTGATCCATGGGAAGTTCTGGGACTGCGCTCTCTACACTGGCTAGGAGTTATGTGGTGCTGCGAGATCGTTGGGTGGGCGGGTGAATGGCGGCGTTGGCGCCGTCGGCGGGCGGGCGGTTGGCGCGATCGATTGCACCAAACCGGCCCGCACGCCCTGCACACGCTCACATTTTCATATGGCTGCCCAACACCCTTTTATTCTGTACTCGATGGTTGGGGTACACTACTCACAAGTCCTTCCACTATCGTTTTTTTTTTTCGATACTTCTTATCTTTCTTTCTTCACTCCGTCTACTTCCTTTGCGGTCAGGTTTTTGATCGTCTAAACATTCTGGAGAGATGGAATAATGACAACATGATTCACGTCATTCTAATGGTCCACCGCTCTTTTTTCACTTCAAAATTTATAGGTCTCGAATGATATTTCTGGAGTTTCTTAGCGCTATAGGTCCAATATGCAGAACAGATCAACAATTTTTTCATAGTCTTACGGTGCTTATGCAGGGATTACAACATCACCTCTCCGTACTTATTAGAACTGCTAAGACTTTAGAAGGTCCTAAACACTGCTCTTCGGAGGTTTAATACTTGAATACTTAAAATCTAATACTTTAATACTTGAAATTTCTTTTCTGACATAGTTATGCTTATGCAGATAGCAAATAATCGCACCGAAGTTAATCTGGAGTTTTTCATTTGTCCAGATCCAGTTCATTTTTCTCATCTGCTATAGCGTAATTATTATATTATTAATTATACAGTAAGGTTTACCGTAGCTGGAGCTGGTCTTTTTTTTAAACCTCAAAATTGCGAGTTCTGTCTACAAATAAAAAGCTTTGGTTTTCTCTCATCCATCTCTTTTTTCTGCAGCGCGGGAAGAATTTGCTCATTCCCTTCTGTATTCACGTACTGCTCCTCAATTGTGTTCTTACGTTTAAGATACTTGAATTAAATCCTTCCCGCCATTAAAGCCGACAAGACAAGACAAGTTAAGACAAGATAACAGAAACCAACTGACACATTTCAAACTTTGCTCGCATAAATACATATAAATATGTGTATGAATGCTTCAAAAATGCGTGCGAGAGACCGAATCCGCCGACGAAGGATTAATGACGCAATGGCGGATTTCAAAGAATTGGTATCTCTTATAGTGGTTGTCTCACCACAATCAGTACTAACGAGGACCGCCAGGACATGTCCCGCTTTTTTGCGGAGAAGACTACATATGAGATGCATTTATAGGATATGTATACAATATATTTCTTTGCTGTCGTACGAGTAAAGGTTTGGCTTCAAACTGTTCTCTGGTCACTTGTTTTATTGCACTCCGGAGTTCCTGGATCACTGGTCAAACTTCGTGCCATAACTTGTCTCAACTAGTCTTGTCCTGTCTTGTCGGTTGCACCCAATTAGCTCGGGCACCTGACGCGCACCCCTCGTCTGGGTGCCATTTTTCTCATCTTAAGGCCAACAAACCTCTGGTTGTTTGCTAGCTCCTTTTTTTATTGACTTATTCATATATATTCTCTACGTCTGACTTAATATCTTTAGATTCTCTCCCGAAATGAACAGGCTTCGAGAAACTTACATGATCGCAACGAGTTAATTTTCTTAAAGAATATATCGGCATGAAAGATGAAGCTCTTGGGAACTCTCCAATATTCTGTCCTTCAAAAAGTTGCCAGCATCAAATTTGTGGGAATTTATGGGTGTGAAACAGAGTTTTATGAATGAAAAAGAAGACCTACACCCAGAATAAATAATGAAGAGTAATAAAGACCACCATAAAAGTACCTCTAAACCTAGCTTTGTAAAGTACATTTTTCTCCAAGAAAGGCATTTTGATCTAAACATTTCTCGGATTAAATACACCGTTAGGGTGAGATTGTCTAGTAGTAGGCAGAATTTGTAAAGATGTCAGCGAGAGAAAAAAAAGAACAAATCAAGGAGTCAGAAGCGTCAGTCCACCTGCCGGGGACCCGTTTACGCCATTGATGTAGAAAAATGAATTAATCAAAAGAGAACAGGAAAGCGAATCGGTGCAACTTTCAGAAGACTTAGTTTACTATTAAATTCACGCATTTTGCAACATATCAGTTAGTATTGAAGTAGTTGTTTTCATAGACAAACATATCCCAGTCAGAGTGCATCTAAACCTCATAATTAAAACTCAACAATTAATGTAAGTTATTATTTCTTAAATGTTGTTGCATTATTTTTTACGACAAGATCTCTGGAATGATCTTTTTATTGATTTGCTAGAGTTGTAGCTAAGATTGATATTGATCTTTATTTGTAGCTAACATTTCGGTGTTATCGCCCTCGTCGGGGCTTGGAAAAATCGAAGCCGTCTTGGAAAATTTTAATTTTGGCTGTAGCTCAACCAAATCAATAAAAGCTTCGTATTCAACACGCCAAGATTCAAGGAGGTCGAGCCTGCGCACTATGCTAAAGCAATCGTTTTCATCTTATTTCGCTACAGTTCGATCTACAATATGAAACCATTGCAGATAATAGGCGTAGCGCTCTGCCGATTTCTTCTGCTGATACGTGTACTCATGAATGACCTCTTCTTTTAGGCAGTGATTTGTTTTTTTAATGACAAAGGTTCTTAACTATGAATTATTCAAGACTTTCGTTTTAACCAACTTCCCCCGTAGATTGGTCAATAGTTGTGTGAGAGGAGTTCTGGACCAGTACTGGTGTGTCAAATCATTTAGTTTGCTGATTCACAATCTATCCTTCCAAGTCTTCAGGATTGTTCGATGGACTTTGATGAGTTCTAGCAATGAAAAACAACTCTTACTGTTTTTCGGTGTTATGTAGGGGCTAAAAAGAGCCGAGGTTAATGCAATGAAATATTTAGTATGTATAAAGGTAGGGGTTACATACATACTGTGAATAAAGACTAAACATCTAGGTAAATCTATAATAATCTTCCTGTAGAGGTTCACACCGAAATAATTGAGGGCAACTACTCCTAGTTCGTGTATCTCGAATATTTTGCACGAGCTGGAGATCGCAGAAGTCGAACAGTAAGAAATTGGGAGATGAATAGGAAGCTAGAGTCAATTAACTTGCTGATCCTCATACAAATCCCATCTTTTAAGTAGTAACATGAGGTAGCTAATGATATTAAAGCGTCCCTAAAGGGTGTTTGCGTGTTTCCACACTCCAAAAACAAACTTCATTACCGATAAAAAATCGCAAGCTGTGGGCAAAAGGAAGCTGAACTCGATTCGCAATGAAAAACCACGTTTGATATGGTTTCTTATTGAACTAAAAAGGCTTCATGGACTGGATCTTACCGATTAGATTTAGTTGATTTTCATATCATTTAAGAGTAATTAATTATAAGCTCTGGAAAATTAACGTGTACATAATTAACTTCGTTTGGGAATTTTTAAACTATTTTTTTTACCGTGGTCTACGAATTGTGAGATGTCCTCTTAGTAGGTAGAACAAAATTTCTCTCTAAAGCTTCATTATTCTGCCGTGTTCGCCTACCTTCCAGCAGCAGTTGGAACAAATAGCTCAAAATAAGATGAAACATTTCTTAAGAACTTATGCAAGTTAACTAAAACTTGATATGTAGTCGCTTTTGTTTGTTTTTTCTTTTTCATCCGCTCTCTCATTATTTTCAGCTAATCATGCGTAATCCATGCTTCTAATTTATTTGCGAACCATTCTCTGCCTCACATTCACTCACCACTTGTTCGCGAGAAGAAGAAAAACCTTTGCTACTTCTGAAATTTCCTTCTTGTACGAGAACAAAACATACATTTGTTTAGCTATAACAACTATGTATGTAGGGCTGCTAACATGAATATAGTCGTGGAATCGCCAAAGGAAACGTGGGAATTTGGAAATGTGGAACAAAAATTTGAAAAATGTACATTTTCAGGTATGTACGTATTACTGAACCTCAAAGATGGATCCAGATTAACCGACGTGGTTCAATTACTGGTAAGCCTACAAATCATCTAATAATTAGAATTTATACGGACTAAGCACACGGAATAGAATCGAATTTCCTGGGTTTACGACGGACCATAAGGAAAAATTGAAAAGATGCTGTTTCTCTTGGTTTTTTTTATTAGGGTATTACTTGGTGCTCAGCTGATATTTTCGGGTTTAGCTGCCTTTAAAAAAAATAAAACTAACAGGAGGAATATGGACCTTGTGAATTCTCATGAGATGAACTGAGAAAGAAATTTCATTCAGACTAAATGTGATCATAGCTTACACACTATATTGGCAAGTAAGCGTTATGCGGCTTGCAAAACAAAGAGGGCATACATAATACACAAGAACAAGCCTCCAAATATTTCTTTCAAAATTAGTTCGATTTTTCCATCCTATATTTGGATAGTATTTGGATAGAATGCGGGGATATACTCTTTCATACTTTTCATTTTACTCGAATGAAACCTACTAAATAATAAAAATTAGGTAGTAGAAAAAGTAAGAAGATTCTAGAACAAAGTGTAACGAGGGTGTATTACCCGATTTCGATTTTTTTGGCTTTTCTACCCACATAACGAAACCACAGGTAAATGATTTTTGGCGAATATTAGACAAGTCAAGAATATTGGTTCATTTCTATACTCCTTAGTCGCACCCACACAGCAGTTATTTAAACGAGCTTATTACTTACTAAGTTATTATTTGATCAAGTAATTAGAATCTGTTTACTGGGAGATTTTCCCAAGTTTTTATGTGTGCTGCTCAGAATTAACAGATGCGTTATGAAGTAATCAGTCTGAACGTCCGGCTAAAGCCGGACTTCAGACTTTCTGTGGTGTTCGCTTTGCTCGCCTTCACTGGTCAATGAAAATTAATAGTAGTGGCATTTTCGGTAAAATTAGAATTGTGTTTTTCCAACAACGCTTTCTCCTTTTGAACACAATTTGAAAGCATTACTCGAAGTGCGGGCTGCCAGGAAATAAACGCGCCGAGAAAACACACAGGTGATACGCGACGTGAGCGGTGATCACGACTATGAAACAGTTGTAATGTCTCATTTGTCTTTTGCGACATGCACACAAAGTTATTGGGCGATACTACTGCACCACGACACACCAATTCCACGCCATTGAACCCATGTCACTCCATTTTACCGCCGCTTTACGACGCCGGCGCACCAATCCGACGCCGTGGGACTTAACACACCCCATTTTATAGCCTAGTTGCGCCGGCGCACCAATCCGACGCCGTGGGAGCGGCCTCAACGCATTTTATATCTTTCTGGCGGCGGCGCACCAATTTGACGCCGTTCGACCCGTTTCCTTCTCTTTTTGGAATTTCATGACGCACGGGCAAACAAACGAACAAATAAACACACAGGCTAAGCAGTTTATGGTATTGTATATCACGATATTTACCTTTTTTTGAAAGTTTAAATTATAACCGAAAATTAATCAAGAAGTCTCGAATGGATTTGACGACTTTTCTTCCTTTTTTTCTCTTTATCAAACCATTTAGACATCTTTATTTCCATGGAATTATGAGCGTGCACGACTTCTGTAAAATGTTTACTTTTTTGTCCATAATTCCTTACAAAACGATTTTTTAGTGTTTTCTAGTTCGCGCACGGCCATACAGCTGTAAGTGTCGCTGAGAAAGTTGAACATCTTTGCCCAACGTGTGAACGATCCGCCGGACAACGCTTCAGTAATGTAGAACACTTCAAAAGTGTAAGTGTCCATCAATTTCGGACCTTTCAAAAGTACTAACTGTTTTTAGAATTTTAGGTTTCTCCAACTACACCGACTTTTATCGTACCAGAGTGTAAACCAGAGGTGCCGAAGACGACATCAATGTTGCAGCAAACTGATATCGTGACACGGCCACCATCACCTGATGCAGTACCCAACGGTGAAGTCAGCCCTGTAGAAGTACCTCACCGAGAAACATCACATCTAAACATGAAAGTGATCCCGCTGCCACCGGTTGAGCCAGCTGAGGTCAAAGAGGAGCCATCGGAGTTTGTAGACGTTAGTATCGCTGCAGTTCGTCACTGCAGACAATCAGGATCACTTTCTCTGTATGTATGAAGTGATCGGAATTGTTTAGCGGACTAGCGCTCCCTCAACGGAACAGCCATCCAATGGCGAAAGCAGTCATTTTATCATAACTTCAGCGCTGGAGCTCTTAGGACATGCAAATACCAGCAATACCGTAAGTAGTGCATGTAGTCCACTATTAAAAAACGAGCTGTTGTGGATGCTTTCAATTTAAGGACTCTGGACTGGATCAAGGGAGCTTTGAAAGAGAAACAAAAGAACACAATGTGCCCCACTCTAAGCGCAAAGCTCGTATTGAAATGCTTGGTCTGGAGACGTTTCAATGCCAGGTGAGTCTATACTGGAAGGATGGCCAGCCGTTTGCGTGTAATAATATTAGTAGTTGATCCAGAACACAACGAGAAGAAGTACACAATTTCCTAATGATGCAACAACTATTAAACACAAAATTCCTACTTCTCTGTTAACTATATCAGATATGTGTGATTCAGGTCTTCTGACGATTGTTAGAGGAGTGTGTGAGGGGGTGGATTGCTTTGGAAGTTTTGATAGTGATAATTTTTTTAAAGGTTTTTTTTTTAAATCTCTTAATCAAGGAAAAGTAGCAGTGACCATTTGTTAAGGAATCACTATCTTCAACCACAGTTTCTGAAAGGAAGAAAATTCCCATAAAGCTAAACAATAAATATCATTAAAGGCGGCCTTTGTAAAAGGATTCGCAAAGATTAAAATTGTTCAAGAGAAGAAATTGCTCAATATTTTTAATTAAGAAAAGTCATAAATGTCAAAGAGAGCTAAGCCCATATTCGCTGATGACCGAAAGCGAATGCATACAACAGCAATAAAAAAAACATGTAAGCGATTTCGACAGCACTTAGCTAATAACAGAAAAGCATTTTGTGATTTTAGAAACAATGCGAGAGTCTACTAACTTTTGTGGATGTGTATGATGATATTTGATGGATCTAATGACACTAGCGATACAAAGCTATAATTAGCGGATGAAATGAATGCGCTGCAAATCAGATGGGAACATATTTGTTGCTGCAGAACGTCGTTCAATCTAACCTTACATCATAGCATATGAGAGTAGAGCTGAGCCGATTTAACAGCCTATGATAGGTTAAACAATTCTGACTCCTAATAAGGCGTAATAGAACAAAACAGGAGAACAAAGGAAAAGATTGCAAAGGTAGAAGTCGTCTGTCTGTCTGCGTCAAATTTAGCATAAAAATCAAATGAGTTAGCGAGCACCTTTGAGTTTAGATAACTTGTGTAGAGAAGTAACCTTATTGTTGGTTCCAAAATGTGCTAAGTTTGGATATGGAAGAGTAGAGGTTATTCTCACGATAAAGTTTGTGTCTGGAATTAACCGTGTAGGATTGCGTTATCGTTTCTAGCTATGCAAGAAGGCAATCACCAGACAAGGACAATATGCAAACCTAGTCAACCATTTATCACGACATGCACGATTGCACGCTTCAAAAAAGCAGTACTGGTAAGCTTATTGGATGACAAATCCACTGACTTAGCTAAGATCGTGCCCAGTTTGTTCTAGCTGTCCGGTCTGCCGAGCCTCTTTCTCCCGACGCTATCTTGCCTACGCACATGTGAGAGAGGCGCATCCGAAGATTGGGCATGTGGAACCTTTGGACCATGGGTAAGGTGGAATGTTATCCCGGAAACGTTGGAAGATCAAAGCCAGCATATCATGAAAATGACAGTGTTGATGTTTCTTTGGGACAGTACGGAGCTCGGGTTTATAGTACATGACCATCTAACTTAATTCCTCTGATTGTCCCGGAAAGCAACGTGGGAAATGGCCTTCCATTATTATTTTTCCAATGAGGCACCTTACAACGCACCGCGCCGGTTTCTCACACCCGCCTATTCGTTGGATTCACTTGAATGAGCTGCTGAGGAGATTTTGTTGATTTTGGACCGCTCGCTCGTGGACGCGGTGCGTGCACAAGTGGTACTTTTCAACGGACTTCATAGGAACTAAGTTCGTTTCCCACGTTGTGTTTTAGGACGATTAAAAGGAGAGAAATTGACTGTGGTGATGTCCATACTTGTAATCTGCAACCCAAACTCTATATTGTTCCAATCTGAGGTGGTGCGGATTTCAGGTGAAGTATTTGTATAGGGGATGGGAGACTATGGAGAGGGGGGTGATTCCGTCCATTTCTTCCTAATTGCCGTAAAAAACGGCCCGGAAGATACGGCTTCAAGTGTTTTGGCGCACTATTTTCTACAGGGAGTTCGACTGGAGCGTGCCAGCCTTGTGCGGCGGCGCACCTTCCGGGCCGTTTTTTACGGCAATTAGGAAGAAATGGACGGAATCATCCCCCTCCACATAGTCTCCCATCCCGCATACGAATACTCCACCTGAAATCTGCACCACCTCAGATTCGCAGGGTGATGCCTTTAAAAGTGTTCGTATTGTTGCTGATAGGAAAGTTGCAGACGAGAACTACGCGAGGAGTACAGGGCGTTGTTGGAGGTGTGCTTTCCCGGCGCCAGTTCACGGCGAAAAACTGTCGCCGCGCAGAACGCATCCGATCTAAATGATGTAAAAGACATGGAAGAAAATGATTTAATGGAGGCGCCAGAGCAGTGTGGCGTCCTATCGCAACTGCTTGAACAATAGCTTTCTTTAGGCGCTTTTGTATTTTGTGCAGCTTTAAAGAGAGCTCTTTCCGAGGTGGATCACCGTGTGTCCCGTTACCCTGTGATGATTCATCGGTCGTATTCCCAATTATTTATTGCTTTGTTTGAATTGACGTATCCCATAAGTTCATATCATAATTCAGGTTGTTTATTAACCGAAATTCTTTGATATGTTGTATCTATTGATTGTTTGTTGATTATATGTGATCATCTGTCATGAACCGGTCCCTTTTTGAAGAGCGTTTAACTCTTTTCGCGTTTCTATTGAAGATATTTCTGCCTACGATGTATTTCCTTTTCACTCAAATGAATGTTTTTTAGAGACTAACGAACTGATTGATAAACACTAGAATTCAACTGATCAATGGGGAAACGAAAAGCGAGATATTGATCGATTCTATTTTTGCTAGTCGCGAGGTGAAAATTACGCCCTCTTAGTACTGCAGTACTAGTGATAATTTTCATTAGAATAGGTGATAGAAAGGTTCCACCTAAATAAATAACAACAAAAGGAGAAAGGCTAGATTTAGAATTTTTATGATTGGCTCATCGAAGCGTTTCCATTAGTTACTAGTGAAAATAGTTACTCCCACCTTGGTAACTAGTTTCCAAGTTTCCGCATCTTCAGATTACCAGAATCCGAAACTAGCCTAGTAGGTTCTTCAGGCAAGATATCAAAAAGGGCGACACGGTTAGAGACGTTGAGGATCCAATGGATCCTGCACCACCAACACTGATTTCAAATCCAATCAATAAATCTACCACAGTGGACATCATCTCTAGTATGGACAGAAGGGGACAGTTTGTAATTTGTAGGAACAAATTACAAGAAAGATTAATAAATAAATGAAGCAGAATGAATCCAATACCCTTCAGGTTTGTGATCAGGCGAGCTAAAACATAAATTTTCTGTGGTAAAATGGGAACTTTAGCTATTTTTGGGACAAATCAATGAAAGTTGAGAGTTCCTCTGAAAATAAAATGTGTGAGAAAGTTCGCCACAGTCGCCATCATCTGGTAAAACCACTGAAATGTGTTGGGACTGCAAAGTTCAGCAGTAGAGCGTCCAAAATACTTTGTGAAGACCGAAAATCGTACGAAATATTTACCTACTTTGTACTAAACAACAACATGACTTTTTCCTTCCGTTTTACGTTAGAGCAATGCTACCAAAATTATAGTTAAGCTATGTACATATGCGCAGAAAGCGTATGTGTGAGATGAACGGAAATTTCAAAATTTTGCATGATGATTAGTGCATTACGATATAGTTGACGTATTCACTTTTCTTTCTCGGCCTGCTACATCTACCCGCTTCTCCTTGTGCCTTGCTCCAGGTGCATCGTGTGCAGCTGGTTGCAGTGGTTATTTTTCTCGGAGAGAAAGGAGAAAAACCCAAGATATCAAGAAAGCGGACGTCAGCAGCACAAACATTTGAAAACTTCGCTTTTTAATGAATTTCTGGGGACACTCAATTTCATTCAAATACACGGGCACTATTAAATAGGTGAGAATGAATTCCCATGAATTGAACAACTTCCTTAAGAAGGTAGTTTTGGAGTATGAAATATTATCTTCGTATCGATTACGATTGAAGAACTGCGGCCACACTTTCGTCATAAAATCTTCGGACTTCCCAAAATCTCCCTAATGCACTTGTCACCAGCAGCTATTCGTTGTGTATCGTTCGTTTCAGATAATTAATTCTCTTTAAAAAGTCGAGATTTTGCAGTGAGGATGCCTCAAGCAAAAGATTAAATGGATGCTTCGTATAAAAGGTATGAATTCTTTGTGAACAAAAATAATAGAAAGAATGGAGGAGAAAAATCGAGTTCAATGTTAGACTATGTAAAAAAATTGAAAATTTTCCCGAACTTGCCATAATACGATCAAATAAAGAACAATGAATTATAATAAATTTAATAAATAACACATACATAATAGATACAATCACTCGCTAACAGCTTCTTTGTGACCTGTACGGAATAACTTTCTTGTCTTAGAGAAAATCCACATTGCTGAGTTCAAAAAAGGAAACGTTTTGGCAACGTCCATAGCAAAATGTGGCCAGACAGACTATTACTGTAACTTTTGATCTCGTCTCCGTTGGAAAAGGAACTAACAGGTTGTTTGTGTGATCACAAATGGCGCTCAATATTTCTATTAGCATTTGGAAAAGCGTTATTATATCATTCTATTATCCTATCCATTTTTCAGGTAGTCCTCTAAGAAAAGAAGGCGAAAATCTACCTCTAACATAATCAATAAAGTCTTACGCGATCATGTAACGTCAACTTGGACCTGTCGTTCAGTGGAAAGAGATCAACCCACCAGAGGACCGTTTATTTCAACACTAACACATAGCGGATAAAGTTACGCATAAATAAACAGTTGTAAAGTTAGCTCTCATATAACCAAGAAATAGTAAGGATGTAGAATGTGCAAGAATATGTTGCATTCTCCATTTCGTCGAGTATTGAATGAATTTCTACAGTGTTGAGTCTTTGCGACTAACAAATTTCTTAATCCTGCTTTTTTTGGTTGACTTAGCGACATAGAAGAATTGGTTCTCGTATAAAACCGTTCGTTGCTCATCTCTTTTCGAAATTTATACACGACCTCATTCATATAACAAATACAATATTATCATGACATATAATAATGCGTTTAGTACGTGTGTGTTTGTTTGCGTTTCACGAAATTCCA
Source organism: Necator americanus (assembly GCF_031761385.1). Lineage (NCBI taxonomy): Eukaryota > Metazoa > Nematoda > Chromadorea > Rhabditida > Ancylostomatidae > Necator > Necator americanus. Next base: position 346,299 of record NC_087372.1, on the reverse strand, counting down.
AACAGAGGGAGGGAGAGACAGGTCGAATTGGTGCGCCGACGCCAAAAAGCTATAAAAAGGGGTGGGACGGCTCCACGGCGTCGGATTGGTGCGACACGGGTCCAAGGACGTGGAACTGGTGTGCCGTGGTGCAGTGGTGTCGTGCGATTAATTCATGTGAATTTGGAGAAATGTAAATATAACGTTGTGAGCGGTTTCATAGCCATAACCACTGCACGTGCTGCGTTTCTCCCTTACGCATGCAAACGGCTGCTGAAATAGTAGCCAACAGTTCACAACATCTGATGTGGAGTGTCATCTTTGTCACCACGAATATGCCGTTCACGTCAATTTATGTTAAAAGATCATTATGCGATAACTGTTGGGCAAAAACAAGAGGGAAACCCATACTTTGACTAATGCTTTCAAATCGTGTCTACAATGGTATCGAAGGAGTGTTTGAAAGTGAAGCTTGAACATTCTTCAAATGTAGAATTGACGCGTTTAGAAAGAAAACTATAGAATCGTTTGCCTGAGTTTGTTTAAAAAAAGAAGAAAGCGCTGTTAAAAACACTGAATTTAAGTTTTAAATGCCTTTTGAAAATTTTTTTGAAAATGCCAATACTATTAATTTTCATTGATCAGTGGAGGTGAGCGAAGCGAGTACCGAAGAAAGTCTGAAGCCTGGCTTTAGCCGAACGTTCGGATTGGTTATATCATATTTAAAAAAAAATTCTAACTCATATGTACGATGCATGCTTAAGAGGCTGTGTTTAAATTTAAGACGGAAGGAATGGATGAAGAGATAATAAAATATTCGATTAATGAATGTTCAGAAAATATTCGATTCCCGGAACACTCCAACACTCGACCACCAATTGTACGAATACTTGAATTTTCCCAATAACAATTCGAATACTAGTGATTGTACCCTAGCTCTACAGCGTTGTTTCCACTACACATTTAAAGGCATCACCCCACGAATCTGAGGTGGTGCTGATTTCAGGTGGAGTATTCGTATACGAAATGGGAGACTACGGAGAAGGGGGTGATTCCGTCCATTTCTTCCTAATTTCCGTAAAAAACGGCCCGGAAGATACGGCTTCATTCGTTTTGGCGCACCATTTTGTACAAGAGGTTCGATTGGAGCGCGCCAGTCTTGTGCGGCGCCGCATCTTCCGGGCCGTTTTTTACGGCAATTAGCAAGAAATGGACGGAATCACCTCCCTCTCCGTAGTCTCCCATCCCGTATACGAATACTCCACCTGAAATCTGCACCACCTCAGATTCGTGGGGTGATGCCTTTAAGCATATTTGAGCTCTGCCACCCGAATTCATGTGCTTGAGCTTCTTGAGCTTGAGACCAGTCATTCTCGTATTTTGAATCTCATTCGACATTTGTTCCAAAATCCACATAAAAATAGCTGTGCCTGTCTCTGAGAGAGTGGAAAGAGTTGAAGAAATCACTCAGTGATGAGAATTATGCTTTCCTTTTAATCCTTTTCTTAGAGAGCTTCCTGAATCCTCAAGGTTCTCTAGGTATTCCATTGCAGCGTTTTGGAATTACTACTTCACCGTATAGCATAAACGATGTATACCGTTTAGCTGTATCTTGACTTATGGCTGAGGTGACAGGGACGATTTGTGCTGTGCGGAAGTTTGAGAGTTTTCGTGACCTTTCTTGCAGTTGTCCTTTCCTGGATTTATTGTCTGTTAAAATATGATTTTGTCCCAACGACTTTAAGCTGATTTGTGTCACACTCGGGCAAAACGAAATGAAGCTCGGTGCAGTCACGCAAGCTGTTTCTATCCACATAATTATTTCGATTAATTTTGTGCTAAAAGAAACTGGCAATGGCAAACAAGAACAATTACCGTAGATGTTAGGTTGATAAGAAAGTCTCGTGTGAGGAATGAACAAACGGATTCGCATGTATCTCGTAAGAGAATGAATGCAGTCTCCGCAGGACCCTGCTATAATCTTCACGTGGGGAGAGCCGAAGGGACCCGCTTGTGATCCCCGAAAGTGATGACTATAACTGCATAATCATCTCCTAGCGCTGCGCAGCCGAAAAGTCAACAGCTCCCGTGTGAATTGTGTCGATTTTTGATCTATGTCAATAAGCGACACGACAACACTACACACTACAATCTGTAGTCAAACAATGTATGCCGCGAAGTACTCCCGAAAGAATGAGTTCGGTTCGGTCTGGTAGAATCGCCGAGGATCTCTGGCGCAGTGTGAGAAATGAGGCACCCTTTGCAGAATATTGAGGAGACGGATAGGAGTTTTAGCGGTGGTGTGAATGTTGTTGTTTTACTACATGGAAGAGCTAAGATTATTAGAAGAGAATAAAGACGAATTTGGGACTGAATCCCGTCAATATGGTAATTTCCAAATTCGTGAATGAGAAAAAAAAAGACATAGGGACTCCAAAAAGAACAACTAAGAGCTTGAAGAGACTGTTATTCCATTTCTTTTTTTGTCGAAATCTCAATTATTGACTATTGTTCTGGTAGTATATTGAAATAAAAGTACTGAAAGATTTCTAGAAACCTGATTCTTAGAGTACTAAACAAATGAAGGGAAAAATTCAGATTCCAGATACTCTTTCACAGTGACAAAGGATAATAATAGCAAAAAAAGCGTACCTCTGGAGATAATGTTCGGAATCCTCGCCACAAAGTAAGTCCAGGAAGTAGAAGTCCGAATAAATCACTAATTTGACTTTGACTTTGCAGTTTACTCACTGGGCATCACACAAGGGTAGTGTCTAAAAAATTTTCGCAAATAAGAAACTTGCGTACGACTATTTGTGGATTTCATTTTTCTCCTATTTATTGATGTTTTCATTGTGTTTTGAACAAATAATAACCAAAATAGGTGATATGGTACCAAAACAGAAGAAAATGAAAACAAAAAAATGGAAAGACCATACCAAAAGTGAAAGATAGTGAAATGCCAATGAAAACAACATATCTTCTGCAGAAAACAAATGCCAAGTGAATTACTATAGAATCACACTATAACCAGGTTTCAGTTAATGCTGAGGGACATTTATATCATCAAAATTATTTCCGAGAAAATTAGTCGCACTCTGGAAGACGGAGCTTGCGCATAAATGTTTTCTAGCCTTAAACTTGCCATTCTAGAAATTTCGCAGCTCAAAAGATCCCTGAAAGAATTTCAACAATGGTGAGTATGTCTTGTTCACCCGAAGAACCTCTATTCACCCTCTGTTTTGCTTCAAAATTTCAGTATTTTCCAATCGTTCGTGATAGTTCACTCCGCGAAACAAACAATTTTCAAATAATAGTGATAATTCTCACAACTTCACACTTAGACTAAACAGTATTCCACTTAGACTAAACACATTCCGGATCAATAACAACAGCAAACTGCACCAGCCTGCAAAATCCAAACCTCAGAATCGGCTTAATGTGTCGATAAGGTAAGATTCAGTAACTTTGCTTGAAAATTGTTTCAAAATCCCCCCCAACGTACTATTTATCGTTGAGGAATTCGGCAAATTCGAACTTCCATAGAACAACTTCTGAGTAGTTCAAAGTTTTACGCTTCGATAGACAATTTACATTTCTTACATGATAGACAAAAGACCTGAAGTACGCGATCAATAAATCAGCAGATTTCATCCTATGGACGCTGACGAAAGTAATTTGGGAACACTTCAAAACCTAACTCCAGGTCCACGATCCAAATGATTTTTTTTTGTTATTATTTGGTTGCAATGTTCGAAATCTGATAGTTTGAACATCGAAACCGTAGAACCGAACGTGACTATTTTGCAAACGACGCATGGAATTTTGAGTTAGTCTCAATTTTCTCGCCTTGCAAATCGATAGTTAGGGAAGTTCATGAGATTGGAACACATCCTCACTCTCCAGGAAGCGTTAAGTTCTCAGCTTTAGACATTCTTCAAAGAGCAAAATCAAGCAGTCGTTGAACTCTGATGCTCAGGCTAGCACAGATCAGACTTCGCTATGCGCTCTCTTCGCGCTCTCACGCTCTCTCTGCCTCTTTTACATTGTCCGTACAATGTTTAAATAACGGAGGGTTGAACCTATTTCTTTGACGGGAAGTTGGCACGGAGCACATACTTAATGGCACCATCACACAACACGGACGACTGTGTTTGCGGCGTTGTACGCAAACTTGCACAAGTTTTCCAACGGCACTTGAAACTTACAACTATTACTACTAACAGTACTTCGCAATTATTTTCTTCAGTAAATGATCAGCAAACTCTTTGGGAATTCTAACTGTTGACTGACAAATAATTGATATCACTGTACGTTGAAATACTACAAATGTTCTGAGTTGCTCATAGTTTTCAAATACTTCAGTTGTCATCAGATCATCGTGTCCCAAAAATAATGCATGGACTTTGTAATTGAAGTCGTTTCATTGCGCTAACGAACATACGCTTATCGACTACGTTTTATTTGCGTGCATTCCTACTGAATGGAATCAGATATTAATGGCTCAAAAATCTCCAACATTCCAAAATATTCCAAAATATTTGTTCCATGAGAATCATGAGCAGAATCATGAATAATTGCCCTTAATGGAATGAAATCTTGCAAATCTTTCTCCTCATGGATTCACGGACCTTTTTTTGCTTTTTTTTTGTTTTTCTCTCTTCTTTTTTGTTGAACAAGAATACTGCAGATTTCTACAGAAGTTCTATAGAATTCTATAGAAGTTTCCTGGACAAGGAAACTTCCTGCAAATCTGAATGAGCTTGTTGAAAGAAGTAGCACAAATTCTCAGGAAAATTTTCTATCTTTTCCTGTTTTAATTAATGTCTCGCAAAAATTTAGTCTCTTCTCAGCCTCAACTTTTAACCTAGACATTTGACACTGCAATGCTTGTGAAAGTGATCGCTCCCATTCAGCGGGGTACTTGAAGCGAGGAGTACACCGTGGTGGCGCTCAACGATTAAAAATCCCCTCTCATTTTCCATGTTCATTGTGTTATTGCAACGTTTTCAGAACGATTTTTTTACAAAAAAAAATATGGGAAGGAACATTCTAGAATAGATAAGTATGCCTCCTAGACCACAATTCGACCTTCAAAGAGGAGGGGCGGAGCCTAATCGTGCTTCGGACACCTCTAAGAAGAGTACGGTAAGTGGTTATTTTGTCACTTATTTTGCATCTGGAACAATTTCAAGAGGTATAGGTTCCAACAGTGACGTGCATAACTTTTCTTAATAACAAATTAATCGATTGTTTTGATCCTTTCGCACCACAGGTGCTCGCAGTACCAGCTTTCGCTGGCCCCACAGATGACGACGATGAGGACAGAAAACATGCATACACACCTTCTACTATTGAGAAAATCATTAATATTTTGTTGTGCAGGTAAGTCGCAGCACAGAGGAGTGGAGTGAAGTGCTTGCTAAAGCTGTACTTTACAGTACGTGAGCATATATTATCTGTAGCTATGAAGAGACACTTTTGTGGTTTCAGAGGTGATCTTGCCAATCAAGTGTTGGAGGTGGCGCCAGTTTCGATAATAGGATTGGTGAGTGAAATCAACTTCCAGCGACAGTCTAGTCAATTTAGTGGTACAACAGAGATATATCCAAGAAATTCTGACTGGTTGATATCTGTTGGCGACAACCTTAAACTTAAATTCACCTACGTATTTTGACGATATTATGTGAAATACTATTTTAAATGATCGCCTAAATCTGCGAAACAACTTATCAGCTGCGAAATAACTTTTGTTTCACGTCACTCCAATAACTTCGAATTTATTTATATGGAATAATTTCCAAAAGTAACGCAACAGAGAATGGTAAGGAGGTAGGAGTTACTGAGACCTTTAGGACCTAAGATATTCCACCTTGCGGAGAATGGGGCATGTTTGTATACGGATATTCTTTCAGGAGAAATGGTCGAAGAATTTTCTCTAACATTGTCTTCTTTTGTCTTAATTTTGTGGATTTCCCCAGAGTAAACAAAACGAAGAGTCGCATTTTTATGTCAGATAGTACCACCTTTTGGTATACCTTCAATTTCAATAGAGCCCTAAATGAAAATAAGAATCTGGGGAAGAGAGTTTTTTTAGCGTGACTGATACAATAATTATGTATAATCGTACAAATTCCATGCTTAGTTATTTCACAAAGAGAGAGAGAGAGATAAAGAGACCAAGAAAAGGATAAAAGTCTGATTATCACTTACTGTAACGGGGCATTTATCGGAGTGAGGACATGCAATTTGCCTCGATTTCTGATTCAAAGGTGACATTCCAACGTTTCCGGTTAGTATCTGAAGCACAGGTGGAAAAGAAAAGAAAAGAAGGGGTAAAATGCAACAAAAAAAAAAAACAAAAATGAGAGAAAGACAAGGTAGTTCCATGCTACGTGATACCTTCATAATTTTCTCGCATTTTACACCTTCTTTTCTTTGTATTAAGAATCCGTGCCCATGAATTGTTGCGAAAGGAAAAGTAAAAAAGAAAAGACTAAGAATGTTTTTGCACTTTTGGTTTTTTTTCACATACATCCAGTTGCAACGCCATTATCAATTATTACTTCTCAAACTAATATTCTACATTATTTCATCGATCCGTCAAATTTTCATTTACACTTTCCAGAAGAAAACTTAAAAGTTGAATTTCGGGTTTCAATCTCCTTGATCTCCCGATCTTTTACGAATGTGATCCTGCCTACCGGGGTCTCTCGGTAAACTGACCAAAGGTTCAGTAACTTTTGGTCCAGACTATTCCCGAAAATATGTCGGCACCAAGTTAAAAATGTTTACTCAATCGGGTGCCGCAAAAAGACCATTTACTTGACTACAACTTTTCGAAAATGCAGGTGTTTTTAAGCACCGCCCTTTCGACAGCGTATCGTAAAGAAGATTATGCGGTTTAGTTTAGGCCGCAAACAATAGAAAAATGTTTCAAAATTCGACAAAATGATAACAAAAATTTTTCGAAATTCGTCCACAAAATTTGTTTTGAATGTGAGTCCACAAAAAAAACGGCCAGATATCCCATAGGTGCTAGGTAGAAAATGATCGAGACTAGACAATAAAATAGTGAGGAAGTAGAATGGAGAGAGAGGGAAAGCTGTGAAAATATCGACTGGTAGGAGAATGGAAGCGGGTTTAAACGGTAAGCGAGCAGTACGAGGCAAGAACAGATAGCAGACAAGTAGGAGTCAACAACGTGCGTAGAAGAATGGTGAAAGAAGGATAGAAGAAAGGATTAGAAAAAAAGGCGCAGAACTTCCCAAATGAATGACAATGACTGATGGTATTTGAAAAAATAGACAAAAAAAAGAGACCGAACCATGAAAATAGAGTATAACCGCAAAGTGCTCGCATTGCTGTTGGGCGACAGTGAAACGAGTGAGTTATGGAAGTTGTTGAAATTAACACTTTGAATAAAAATTCCTCGTTTTTTTTTCTCAAAAATGATACAGTACACGGCGGTTATCAGTCTCTTTGCGACTTGCGGTTGCCTATGCTTTAGGCTTTTATTCAGAATCGTATGAGAATTCCCGTGCAGTCGCAGGCGACCTTTTTGCTGACTGCGCTGCACCTTTCCTTTGTTCCAAGTTCATACCAAAGCTGCTATGTTTGTAAGAGCATCTAAAAATCCGATTATCTCATCCTCATTCAGTTTCGATTCGGCACATCTTGGGACTATTTCTGCATATTTATTGGCGTGATTTGTGCGATCCTGAGTGGAATATCGCAGCCAGTTTTGGCACTTGTCAGGTGAGTTCGTGTAGGATTCGATCCACACCACCAATAATTTGTGTAGAGTGGTGGGCACATTGTTATTGCGTTTGAGACAGATATCTTAGATCAATTATAGGCATCATCCCACGAATCTGGGGTGGTACGGGCTTTAGGTGGGTTATACCTATGCGGGGTTGTCTGCTGTCTACGAAGAGTTGTATTGGAGCGCGCCAGCCTTGTGCACGTGCCGCATCCTCCGTCCGTTTTTTACGGCAATTAGGAAGAAATGGACGGAATTACCCTCTTCCCACAACCTACGACCCTCTCTAGGCACAACCTACCTGAAACCCGTACCACCCCAGTTTCGTGGGGTGATCCCTTTAAATCGCGTTCAAATCTCCCACAAACAGGTTCAGAAATCGATATTTCAGTGGACGCGTCACAAACGTATTGTTGGTATATCCGCCAAATTCCAAGCAGTTCCGCAACAAAGCTTATGAAAATGTGTATATTTTCCTTGGCATTGGAGTGCTAATGTTCATTACAAATTTCATCCAGGTAACTCGCCAACACCATTGAAACTTCAAACAAAATTTGCCTCTACTTCAAAACTTCTCATTTTTCTATTTCTACTTTTCCTCTTGGGAAGCGTTTTCGGAAGGAGTGACTACATTTTACTTTGTTTCACATTTATAAAAGGAAATTACTACTTTGTTGAGAATCACACTACAAAATAAGCTCCTAGATATTAAGACATTATTTTAATAGCCGAGAGTGTAAAAAAAAAATGAAATGAGCATCCAATATGAAAGCGTTCATGTTTTTCGCTCAATTACTTACCAAATGCTTCTAAAACAAAATTCTTCGTAGAAGATAATTCAGTTAGAAGACAATAGGTGCGGCACACCTATCCGTTCACTGATTCAACGCAGGGATGAATGCTAGAGGTTTACGTTACCTACAAACAAAAGAACGGGAATATAAAGTCTAGATTGATTGAGTAAAGATTGTAACCAAATGGTCATGTATTTGTATACTAAGTACATATAGTAGGGTCAAAACGACATGAACCACGTACGCAATTGCGTACGCCGCCTCTCTCGAGGCGCTTGGGTGGAGTGTAGCGACTAGAGGAGTGGTGAAACCCTTGCTGGCACCATCTATTGCTGCAGTTTGCGACGGTCCCACCACGGTCCCAACTGCTGCCCCCACCGCGCCATTTCGAGCGCGTACGCAAATGCACCGCAACTACACGTGATTCATATCGTTTTGACCCGACTATATATGCGTTATGTACAATCACTTGTAGTTAACAATAACACGATTATAATGAACCGCAAAAAAATTGCCTAAAGGTTTTAACCTTTCAAAGAATACAAATGCTTAAGACCTACTGTTTTCAGTTCATGTGTTTCCACAGCTGTTGTACACGAATTATTGCGAAGATGCGTCACGAGTATGTCCGCTCGATTCTGCGTCAGAACGCTGGCTGGTTTGACAGAAATCATTCCGGCAAGTTAACGACGAAACTGAACGAGTAAGTGCTTCTCAGGATCTCTGATGTCAGTGGTACAATGAAAAATAATCGGTGAACAATACAACATCCTCTTTTTTGAAGATGCAAGATAAAAACGCTCATAGATACACAAAAGTTGAAGTGAAAGACGATATATACGGTTGAAGAAGACAAATTCGGACAAAATACCGCGAGGACTGGCCCCCAACATAGCCGGTCAACTTATAGTTTTTTAAAGAGGAACTAAAACTTTTTTCCCTTTGCTCGCAAGAAGAAAATTTTCAGGGACTAGTTCCCGCGAGCTTTTGGAAAAGGTTAAATAAGTGTGTTTATTCTAGTCAGGAGCATGAAAAAATTTGCGGAAGCTGTAGCAGTGTCAGGGCACCTCCACCAGGAGGTTCAAAAGAGAGAGTCGAAGTTAGAAGTACAAATGACCAGTGGAAAAAAATCATTCTTATGACTTAGTTCAGAAATGTTCAAAGCTGTAGTGTCATTAAAAAAGTTCGTGAACAACTGGGCAGAGTCTCTGATGCAATCAGACAGAATAAACTGAAACTGTAAAGGATTTAGCAACTTCATGCAAAAAAAAGACATGTATAGAAGGACGCAAACGATCAGTGCAACTTTTCCAGCAACATGGAGCGAATCCGAGAGGGGATAGGCGACAAACTCGGACTACTGATTCGCGGTTGTGCAATGTTCATCGCAGCCGTCATTATTGCGTTCATCTACGAATGGCGACTAGCGCTTATGATGTTGGGTGTCGCGCCATCCACTTGCCTTATTATGTCAATCATGGCCAGGGTGAGTTCGACCGGGATCGCGGGCTGGATTTCTGTAGTTACAGTGTGGTCAAAACGAAATGAAGAACGGTGCAGTTGCGTAAGCAGCTGCGTTCGAAGCTGTGCGGTGAAGCGTAGCGGTTAGGATCGAGAAGGGACCCATGCTAGCACCTCTCATCGCTGCGGTTCACAATGGTCCGACTTTGTTTCCAACCGCTATTTCCGCCGCATCGGTCGGAGTGGGGTCGGATCGGCCGTGCTTCATGTCGTTTTGACGTTTTGACCCTGCTGTAGGTTTACATCACACAAGTTGTAGAAAATGACCGCCACAACCATGCGGGAATTGGCCGGAGTTGGAAAGGCTGGATCAATAGCTGAAGAATCGCTCATGGGTGTGAGGACAGTGCAGGCGTTCAACGGACAGCAAGAAATGGTGGACAGGTTAGTGATGGTCCGTTTGAAGTAGTAAATAATGAGATGATGACACAATAACGATGAGGTCTTTGAGAGTATGCCGAGAAAATGTGATAAGAACGAAGGATATGAGAAAACGCAAAAAAAAAAACTCTAGTAAAAAAGATTACGGCAGTTGAGCAAAATCTGAGATAGAAATGTTTGTAATGCCTAACTCTAACCAACGTTAATACTAGAGAATCGTAGATAAACACATTTAAGACCAGAATCTAGTCTACAAGAGTAATAAATGCTTCGATGTTCCACTCTTTGAACTATCTTCGTCCCCGTTTATATTTTTTTTACGTAGTATTCTGAAAAACTGAATCACCACAAATGTGCAGGATTCTAAAAAAGCTTGAGGAATGGAAACGACAAAAGGAGATTCAGAGTTGAACAAAAGTGGTAATGAAATAAGAAAAAAAAAACTGCAAAAACCTAAAGAAAAATAATCTTCGTTTGAGGTGGGTAACATGGTGCCTTTGCCCACCCCTCTATCAAAGAGGATCCGCAGGCGGTATCGATAAGTTGAGGATTTTGTCGATGATTCGACTTCGATCTACCCGAAATCGACTGAGGTCAAACGCCGTTATTTATACAAAAATTATTGACTCTTGGAAACTGTGGGCTACGAGTATCGTGGGGATGCATGAGATATTTTGTCACTGCAGTTATTTGAACAATAATCTAAACTTGAAAAAAAAGAAAGAGCGCTGACAACGGAATGCCACTGCTGACTTCGCTATCCCTAAAGAGGGTCAGTGGCTGTGGTCGATTGTCAGACGAGTTCGTAGGTTCGATATTCGACTTTCGTCTATTCAAAATCCACAAACTATAAATATTTATGACTTAAAAATTACTTTAAAATGATTGGAATGACTTAAAAATGTACCGAGGTCCATAGGATGTACAAGGCTGTTTAGCTCCGTGAAAAAAACAACAGTTTTCATTTTCAAATTATGTGTATGTGAATAAATTTCGTGCTTTGATTGCATAACATTAAAAAACGAATCCCTGCTTCCTTATTTTGGATGCGTTTTCAGGTATTCAGCTGAGTTAGGTCGTGGAAAAGTATTCGCAATATGGAAAGGCTTCTGGAGCGGTTTTCTCGGAGGCTTATTCTTCTTCGTGCTGTTCTCATTCTTGGGATGTGGCATGCTGTGAGGAATTACTGGATATAAAAAGAAATTCGTGCTTTATCGCTCCAACATTACATTTCTCCATTTAAATCCATCACAGTGAATTGATTTCAGTTACGGTGGCTATCTGCTGAAAGTTCAAATCGTAAAAACACCCGGTGATGTGTTTATTGTCGTGATGTCGATGCTACTAGGAGCGTACTTCCTCGGTTTGATCTCACCTCACCTCATGGTTTTGCTGAACGCGCGTGTAGCAGCCGCAAGTATCTACCAAACAATCGACAGGGTACTTTAAGCGATCAATACACATCAGCCTGTGTGATTTGATCCTCTTCTAGGTGCCTAAAATCGATGTCTATTCACCTCTTGGCAGACGGCCAGATCGTATTCAAGGGCGAGTTGTGTTCGAGAACGTGCACTTCAGATATCCCAGTAGGAAGGAAGTGAAGGTCTGAAATCTCCCTCTTATAATCAGAAGAAAACCCACCACAAAGCGCTTCCAGGTACTCAACGGTCTGAATCTTGTAGTCGAAGCAGGACAGACTGTAGCCTTGGTAGGCCACTCGGGTTGTGGAAAATCCACCTCTGTTGGTCTGCTGACCCGTCTCTATGAGCCCGAATCCGGGCGTGTTACTCTGGACGGAGAGGATGTGCGTGGACTGAATATTGAATGGTTACGGAACGCCGTTGGGATCGTGCAACAGGTGAGACAAGTTTCGGCAGATATGAATGTTTAAAGGCATCACCCCACGAATCTGACGTGATATGGATTTCTGATGGGCAAAGACCATACTGCAGAAACCGGTGGGATCCCGCTCATTTCTTCCTAGTCGCCGTAAAAAACGGCCCGGAAGATGTGGCTCCTAACGTTCTGGGGCGCTATTTTCTACAACGAGTTCAATTGGAGCGCGTCAGTCTTCGCACCTTCCGGATCGTTTTTTTTTTACGGGTTACGGAATTAGGAAGAAATGGACGGAATCACCCTCTTCCTAACAATCTACGACTCCATATGGGCATAACCCACATGAAACCATCCGTACCACTTTAAATTCCTGGAGTGAGCCCTTTAATGTTGATCACATAGTCGCTTCAGGAACCCTGTCTGTTCAACGATACCGTAGCAGGGAATCTTCGTATGGGCAACCCACATATTTCTCTGGAACAAATGGTCTATGTTTGTAAAATGGCAAATGCCCACGATTTTATTGTCAAACTCCCGAAGGTAAGAAACATTCGGGATTAGCCAGCAAGAAACCGAAATGGCAAATGCTTACGACCATTTTACAATTTTTTTTCAGTAGTTTATGAAAAGCGGCACAACCGAACCCCTCTTGCGCCTTTCAGGATACGAACATGCGATGATTATTTTGCAGGGCTACGAAACCTACATTGGAGACGGTGGTGTCCAGCTATCGGGTGGTCAAAAGCAACGCATCGCTATTGCAAGGACATTGGCGAGAGATCCTAAGGTTAGTTTGAGGATACAGCCTGCAGTCACTTCGTTCGTACCTGACTGAACTAGCACGGTTTTGTGCTTTAGGTGCTTCTGCTCGACGAAGCTACCAGTGCTCTAGACGCTCAGAGTGAAAGCATTGTCCAGGCAAGTCTTGTTCGGCAAGAAGATTACTGATCAATAAATCAATAATCGGCTTGCAGTCAGCGCTGAACAATGCTGCTCGTGGCAGATCAACGATTGTGATCGCTCATCGTCTGTCAACGGTTAGGGACGCGGACAAAATCGTCTACTTTGAAAAAGGAGAGATAGCAGAGCAGGGAACACATGAAGAGCTTGTGAAGCTAGAAGGAAGGTACGGCAACGGTGCTTACGAGACATTTACGCAGAGAAATATCGCTCAGTCTCCCTATCCTTGTCAGATACTATGACTTGGTGAAGGCTCAACAATTCCTACCAGAGGCTGAAGATTTGGAGGAGGAAATCGATCTGAAGTAGGTCGAAGCTTGCGGTCCAGCAGTGAATAGTCGGTAATGTATCGATGCTTTCAGCGAACCTGATCCGCCAATGTTTCAAATGTCTCGACGATCTACATTGACAGAGTCGAAGAGGTAAACGGAAGCATGCTACGTAGATTGAAAAGCTAGTAAGACTTGAGGACAATTACAGATCAGGCTACGATGCTTTTGTTCGTGGACAATCGATAAATGATTCGTTTGGACAACATTCTCGTACGTCTGAAATTAATGCAGAGAGTGAGGCACAAGCTTTGGAAGTTAAAAAGATCATGGAACAGGTATAGTTAATTCCATACGCGAAATAGTACTCGAGAAGTTTGACCGATTATCCACTACCATAACTTTCAGGATGGCATTATCAGTGCTGGTTTCTATGATATCTACAAAAACGCTTCTGGCAACTATCATTGGATGCTACTTGGCCTTATTACGGCGATGTGTAGAGGTCTTGAGCTTCCAGCACTAGCAATGATTTTTGGTTATGTTTTCGAAGCTTTCCAAATGGTCCCCTGGGGAGCGGATATGATGCACAGGTAAGTCACATACTAAATATTCTACAGTATCCACACACCAGGAAGTCTCAAAATTAAGAGTAATGGCTGTTTGAGTCACTATCCACCAAAGTTCAGCAAGTAATAGAAATAGAAAACTACGGTGAATTGCGATCACAGCTTTCAGACTATGCATGGCTGTAATTGTCTACTCATCTGTTGGCTTGGGTGTGCTTCTGTTCCAGTTACTCAGCGTAAGCTGATTTATTTTTTATAGGATGATGAGAAATATTGGTCAACATTTATCAAGAGATCAATAAATGATTACATTCAGAGCGTGTTCTTCGCTATTGTCTCGGAGAATCTTGCAATGCGATTCCGTATAGAGACGTTCAAAAATCTTCTCTTCCAGGTAAAACAAAAATTAATTGGAGAGTAAAAAGAAAAGTAATCAGCCGTACATCGGGTCCTTTACGTAATTGATGCCTTTAACTTTGCGGAGCTTGCGCGCCTTCACGCATCTATTGCCGCTGTGGATATCGATTAATTATTAGTCGTAGTTCAAAAGCGTTGTAAGAGGCCCTTGTGCGTTTACATCACTGCTTAGCAAATAAGTCAATAATATAGTAAATATCAGTGGAACGTGTAAACGAATTCAGGATGCTGGCTATTTCGATAATCCAGCTCACGCTCCTGGAAAACTTATTACTCGTTTAGCTACCGATGCCCCAAATATCAAGGCGGTGAGCATAGTTTTTTTTTTGTTGTAAGAATCGACAAGAGTGTGTCATCTATCAACCTGAAGGTCATCGATGGTCGCGCTCTCCAAGTGATCTACGCAGTATCCGCGATCATTGGCTGCGTAGTAATTGGATTCGTGTATTGTTGGCAGGTAAGCTGACTGTTTTTAGGGGGTCACTGAACAAGTGACAGACCACTGTGTTCAGGTTACGTTACTTGGCATTGGATTGTTATTCCTACTTGCGACATCGATGATATGGTTAGCACGAACGATTATGATCAAAAATATCGAACTGATCAAGAACGACGAAGCTGGACGTGTGGGTTCATTTAGCTTTTGGATGAATAGTTTTTTTAGTAATAGTTAGCAATGAACAATTTTTTTTTCTTCTCAACTCTCCCACTATTTCTCACTAAGCAACCAATGAAAATCTTTATGCGATCTTTATTTGATTGTTTCTTATCAATCAATCCTGGACACAAAGGAACAATTTTCGCGCAAATAATGTTCAACAATATATGTTCTCTCTCTCTTCTCGATTTAATTGAAACATACTTCTCAGATACAAATAAGCATTGAAAAAAGTTGAATCAGCTTTTAGAAAATAAGCAAAAGAGAAACACAGGAATTAAAGAAAGATTTTCTTTTATGGAGTCGGGCAGAAAACGGAGTCAGTGTCCGATTTTCACAAGGTTTCTTAATGAGATTACAAGCATTCTCTCGAGGGAATCATCTTTCGCGTCCTAATTAGCAGTAATTAAACTTTACTCTCATTTTCGTCTCATTAGTAAGGACATACATAGATATAAGAATGGGTCGAGAAATAATTATGGTACGCTCTACTAGTAGCAGTCTACAGTACTCTACAGTAGCCCTTCACACGTCATATTTTCATCGACGTGTTCCAGCTATGCTTAACGACTAACAACTAATGCCTAGGGTTTTTATAGCGTATTGTTAGATGGCCAAAGTATTCCACCATTGCCAATTAGACCCTATATGAGTCCGTTTTAATTAAAAGTAAAGGATTTCCAGGATTTCCAATGAGATAAAAAAAATAAGGTGCAGGTGGTTTTATAAAGCGACGCCATCACCCGATTTTCTTTCAGCTTGCCATCGAAACGATTGAAAACGTCCGCACAATACAATTACTTACACGAACCATGTTGTTCTATTCACGCTATGAAGCCTCCAGCAAATATCAAAAGCGATCCGAGTTGACTAAAGGTTGGTCCCATATGGAGTTTCCAGAACTACAATTGATACGTACGAGAGTCGATGTGCATATATGTAAATTCTGAATGATTAGCAGCAGTTCTGAGATTAATTGTTCTTTTGTCACCACATCAAATCCGTTATCGGATCGGTATCAAGTGATTATCCAACGAATACTGTACAATCAATACCTTTGTAGGAATCTTCGAGGGGATCAATTTTACTATTTCGCAGTCGTTCACCTATATAATGGTGTGTCTTACGTATGCCGTCGGAATTCACATTATTTACACGGAACAGAAAACTTCAGACAGTGTGTTCAGGTGGGTCAAAGTTAGCAATGAAAAAAAAAACACTACTAACTTTTTTCTTGACTAGTTGTCCTTATTGACATTAAATGATATACTTCCATTCTTAACCGCATTGTAGCAAATTCAGTTGGTTTGTTTTTAGTTCGAAAAGAACTCTTTGATGAGCTGCGCTATTTCGATTGTTTATATAACATCCATAGAGGATCTTGTTGGATTTTACTACGACTGTGACGCCATCTAAGCCGAAAGTTTGCAGGAGCATTATCGCTATGCTTTTGGGCTCCGTCGCTGTGATGAACTCCTCCGCATACTTTCCCGAGTTCGTCAAAGCTCGTACTGCAGCTGGTCTTCTGTTCAGCATGATCTATCGTAAGCCAAGAACCGGTGACGCAGAGATGGGCGAAAAAGCAGTGAGTTGTGGTTAAGCTCCTCCGATATTGTCCTCCTCCTCTTATTTGTATCACTTCTGACGGGTTTTTAATTTTGTTTTCAGGTAATTCGTGGCAACATATTGTTCGACGATGTGAAGTTCAACTATCCGCAGCGTCCAGGTCAACCTGTGATGCGTGGTTTACAATTCTCTGCGCAAAAGGGTCAGACGGTAGCCTTAGTGGGGCCGTCCGGCTCCGGAAAATCCACTATCATCTCCATGTTAGAGCGTTTCTACGACACTACTGGCGGTTATGTGGTAAATATTCGGCTAGATTCAAACCGATAAACGATAATAGAATGATATTTTTCTTTTGTTAGCGTTTCGATGGAAAGGATATCAAGACCCTCTCACTGAATCACCTTCGAACCCAAATGGCCTTGGTAGGACAGGAGCCACGGCTTTTCTCCGGTACCATAAAGCAAAATATTTGCTTTGGTCTGGGAGAGGTATTGATTGGTCATAGATGATGCCAAAAATCTATAATCCTCCAAACAATCACGGAAATTTAGGTCTCGATGGAGAAAATCGATCGTGCGCTTGAACTCGCCAACGCCAAACGATTTCTGGCAAATCTTCCCGCTGGCATCGAAACTGAGGTGAAAATTTGGAATTCATCGGGTGAACTCCGTGATTAACCGAAGAAAACGGGTGAAAAATGATTAACGAGAGTTAAAAAATGCCTTTGACCTACAGGTAGAAAAACAAGCTAGTTTCAAAATTTCGCGATTTTGGCTAATTGCTCACAGTGTCCACGTTATCGTTAGTTAATTAGTGAACTACGCAAACGAAAAGGATTGCTATAGTCGGTCAAAACGACATGAAGCTCAACGCAGTAGGCGACTGCACTCGAAGCGGTGTGGTGGGACGCAACGGTTGGGATCGACCATTTTCGACTGCAGCGATGGTCCCATATCGATCGTACCGGCTGCATCGTGCCGCATCGAGCACAGTTGCTCACGTGAATGCCCCGAACTTCTTGTCGTTTTCAAACGAATCAAGAAACGGAAAATCAATGCATGGCAGTCACCGTCACTCCAGCTTAACTCACTAGGCGAAATCGAAGTTCTGTAGTTTTTTTTTTTGCTTGAAGTCTCGTCTGCGAGGTTCTGGGTACTGTACAGTAACGTACCTTACACGAACAGATAATTAAATGCAAAAATTATGTTAAAGGGAGTACGGAGAACTTTATGAATAATTCTCATAACCGATGTTTCCTTCAGGTCGGCGAGAAAGGTACACAAATGTCCGGTGGCCAGAAACAACGTATAGCCATCGCCAGGGCACTAGTGCGAGATCCGAAGATCTTGCTGCTCGATGAGGCTACTAGCGCTTTGGATTCAGAAAGTGAAAGGGTAAATTAAAATGTTTCGCTCAGAACTGTTCCATAAGATGAGTTTCGCTCTAAAAATCTCTTCAGGCTGTTCAAAAAGCACTAGATTTGGCAAGGGAAGGACGCACTTGTATAACAATAGCACATCGACTCTCATCGATTCAAAACGCTGATCTGATCGTATACATCGAAAACGGTAAAGTGCGCGAATCTGGGTCGCACTCACAATTAATGCATCGCAAAGGACGCTATTACGAACTAATCAAGAAGCAGGACCTTACCACATGATCTGAATGTTGATCTGTTCTTTTTTTGCTAGTCTTCGAGTTCATTTTGTTACGCTTGAAATACGCTTTTTTTGCACGACATAATACTAACAGATTTATTAGTGGTGCTACGGGTATGTTACACTGCTGTTTTGTGTATATTCACAGCAATAAAATGCTACAGTTCTTCGTTGATTAGCACAACGTATCGATCTGAGACAGATTCGACAGAACTAAGCGAAAAAGGAAGCATGAAAATGGAAAAACCCGTGAATAACACGTCCTTTTGCTTAGGAGGAAAGAGAATTCGTTTTGCAAAACGATGTTAACAAGTAGACAAATAGATAAACCTTGCCCACATTAATACTGGACGTTGGTGCTCAACTTTTACAGTTCTTTCTACACTACGATCAATACTGTAGTACGTGGTTCTAGCGTCTTATTGCATGAAAAAATTGGGAGGCGGAAAACATCATGAGTGATGAGTGCTTCACATTATGCCTGCATCAAAACGAGCTGACTTCACTCGGACTACAGCGATGACTTTTACTAGCGAGGGTCCCCTCTCTACTCCAATCGCTACGCTTCACTTCGCCGTTTCTGGCGCAGCCCTTTCCGTGACTGCACAGAGCTTCAGATCTTCTTGACACTGGGTGGTACTAGGGCGAGATCGAACTTCCGATCGATCATGTTGCAGCCACGGCGGATCCTCTCACCGACTACTTACAATTATTTTTTTTAAATAAAAAAACACTAACCAGATACCTAACCAAGTTCTACTTTTGGTCAATGTTGCAACTTCAAACTAGGAGCAGAGCCTACTGTACGAATATTCAATAAATAAATAAATAAATAATGTGGGTAGGGACTACTACAGCAAACCACGTAACAAAATGCAGTAGCACGCAGAGATAACACTGCAAAGACTACTAGATGAGCAGTTCACCTGCTCCAATGTTGCCAATGATTCCAGCTACTTTGTTTAAGAGAAAGATAGAATGCAACGGGCGAATTTTTCCGAAATGGAGAAAAGGAAATGGCTAAAGTTAATCATAAACGTATTTGATTTAGTCAACCGGAAAAAAGAATTGATTCCAAGTGCACTGCATTCATAAGACTAGTTATATTTCATAGCTATAAGTTATTTAGCTTAAGTGTAAATAGAGAAGCAACAAATTATCCAAGATCATCCAACAAATAGAAAAGAGCATTCGAACATTTCTCCAGTGAAGTAAACAAAAAAAAACACTAAAAATAACACAGCAACTGTTCAAGTGGGACAAAACGACAATCCCCATCGAACAACCACAGAAATCAATCTATGATCTACGTACGAGGTGATCTGTGTTATCTTCATCACATATACATATCACACAGCTCATGATAAAAAAAATACTGTTTGTCACTAGTAGTTTCACTATATGTACAAAAATATGAACAGAAACCCGGATTTCCAATTAATTCGTCTTTCTATCGCTTTCTTCAGTAAACAAAGTATTCCATAAGCATCTGGTGGCAAACCTAAACAAAAAATTTCACTAATGTTGCGAATTTTCTACCCAATATAATATAGCCGAACTTCACCTCGGAAATACCGCCACTACCGTTGTGATGAGCATAGCCAACCAAAAATCAGTTGTCATCATAGCTTCAAAAGAAACAAGTACTGGTGCGTCGTAGATCCATTCTGTAAATGGAAGTGGACTTGACACATCAATGTACGGCACTTAATGAATAGGCAGTAGAAGACAACTTACGTGGTTGCACCACGAAACTGTACAGAATAAAGAAGGAAAAGTGAAGTCCAACGAAAAATATGAAGATCACCACAATGGGGGCAGTCTGTGAAAAAAATTATTAGCAACATCAGAAAAACCACCAAATCAACGCGTTTTAGTGTCTAATACAACGTTCGAAAGAAAAAATGAACCTATTGCCTGAGATCCTGTGTTAACAAAAGACTAATCTATTGCTCTTTTCCTTCCCACCAGTACCTAAGAATGGAGAAACTTCAAACTCAGAGAAATGCGTGAGCACGTTCTCACGCAGTACGGTTGTTCTCCATAGAGAACTTGTTCAGCATATTATAGTTGTGATTTGTACTTATCAGGAATGAGTTGCAAACAGTTGTTGAAATAGTCAGAGAAATGCGTGAGCACGTTCTCACGCAGTACGGTTGTTCTCCATAGAGAACTTGTTCAGCATATTATAGTTGTGATTTGTACTTATCAGGAATGAGTTGCAAACACCTTCCTTTATTATCAATTTTTTCAGTCAAACTTTTCAAAGAAACAATCAACAAAATTTTGTGTAAGTGGGGCGCTGCCAGTCAATACAATTCTGAGCACATATAGCAAATTAAAAAACAACTGAATTCAGTAGTTTTTGGATTTTCTTTTTGATATCAAAAATTTTCATTCTGGGATTATTCGCGATAGCTCGATTTGTTTCAAGTGGTGAAATCCACTTCACTTACTGTCCTTCCATCATTTGTACCGCTCTAAAGAGATGTTTCGTCAATTAAATTAGTTTGTCTGGTGTTCCTGGCTTCTAAATTTATATTACGTGTTTTGAGTTTTGAGTGCCAAGATTGGCAAACAACTTCCCATATTCTGCCGGAGAGAAGTTAAAGTGGAAAATTTTCCCAAACATTGTGACTATCCAAAATATTTTACCACGAAAGAGCGGTCGGTCATTTTAACACAATTTACAGTTACTGATGATTGCCGCTAGTGACAAAACAGAATCAGTTCAAAAATTTATATCAGTATAGTGTTCTGTCTTTTACCACAGGGAAATAGCAACATTTTCCCTTGGCAACCTCATGGTTCTCTGAGGAGTGCACTCAAGTCGTCACGTCCAGGCTCCTCCTGATAGTAAGATTAGGTACATAGCATGCGACAAAGCTTTGTGTTAAAATGCGAAAATCTTCATAGTTCTTCCCTAACGACTTAAGGGCATTTTCTGTGACTTGACTGTGAAGTGTTTTGTAATCACGCATTGTCTTCTCCTTTTTAGAGAACAGACGCTTACCCAAGATCTCACTTCAATCGACAGATGCACTGCATTGGTGAGCATCGTTCCAGTAGATATGTAAAATCCAAACATCCATAATTCGCATTCTTGTCCGGCAAACGTCTTAAATATAGCTAAGATGATGATAAAGACGGGATGAAGATACCACAGAGAAATCGCTGCGAAAAAGCAACATCTCAGTGAACATTTTCTTTATATTCCAAACTTACCAAATAAGTCACGAAATAAACAATAGCTGCTTGCCATATTCCATCTATGACATTGACAGCAAAAAGACTATAGGTATATTTTGTCCCTTTGCGACCTGACGAATATAAATGGGGGTGTTCCAGCAGCTCAGAAGCTGATCGGTCTTGATCGACCACGCCCACTACTATGGGTTGAAGACTGCAAATTTAAGTTGAGCACATGTGTTTGAATAATAACTATCTACGATAGCAGGAAATAAATACCTCGAAAAAATAATCGGATATAAAATAGTGTACGTCGGGTCCGTTGTGAACGCTGCCGTCCATCCGTCATAAAATTGGAAGAAAAAGAGCACAAAAACATTATTCTAAACTACTCTGGTGACGATAAAAGCAGAGACGTCCAATCTTTACGGCTTACCGTATTTTTGTAGAGAAAGTACAAAAACATCAGCGCGAGACGGTCATAACACCAATGTCCATGCACTAACAACAGTCGTCGCAGGAAACGAAAGCGTGAAATCGCAAAGTCACATGCCATCGCGGCCTGTGATTGGTGGAATCATTACAATCTCTGCTTTCCTTATTTTAAAAAAATTGGGTAGACGAAAGGACGAGAGATCTACAGAATAATCATCAGATAAGAATTTCGAAGAAACATTTATATGTTTTTGAAATTCCTTGTTGTCCGTATAACCGAAATTTGATGTGCAATGTTATCACACATCTAGAGCTATAATCAGTATGAGGGACGAATTCTATTTACAAAAAAATACCTGCATCCCTTCTTTTCCAGCTAATCCTATCCCTACATGAGCAGATTGTATCATTGGAACATCGTTGGCGCCATCGCCTACTGCCAGCACTCTGCCCTGAAAAGGCAATTTTTTACAGAAAACGAGATAGTCGAAGGATAAAAGATTTTTTCTGAAAAGAAAATAACGCAAACGCAATGGGATAAAAGACGAGGTGGAAATTAAAAGTAAAAGATGCGTAATTTCAAGAATTCAGTGACAATATGCGTTTACAGATGGTTACTAGCACCCTTTAAAAGAAAGATTTTCCTTCTTAAACGTCTTTTGCATTCCTGGGAGTATTCGGAGGATAAATGAATTTAACAATTGATATGTAAGGATATGGCAGATGCATCTTTAAATTGCAAGTTTTTTTTTATTCTAGGAGCATTCAGCGCTGTAGATGTATTGAGAGCACCCTAAAATCCACAAATATTACACGCAAAAGGTGAAACTTACTTTCAAATGCATTTTGACACACTTCACAATTTCTGCCTTCTCCGATGGTGTCATGCGATAGCATAGTACAGCTTTAGCTCTGAAAACATGCACATATTGTACTGCATGTCGTTTTGCTTCTGAACCTACTTTGAAAATTCCTACAACAAAGAAAACCTCAGTGCATCCGCAACACATGCATAAAGTCACAGCACAAATAAGTAAAAGATGAGTAATAATAAAATATAATAGTAATAGTAGTATATAAATTCTGAGGTTTCGAATGATTTTAAAGGCTCACCTTCTCAAAACAGACAGTAATTGTTCATCACCCAATTTCGCCAGTAAAGTAGCCTGAGGGGAAAGAATCAAATTGAACCTAAAGTGAAAATCCAATACATATATAATACAATAGAACACACTGTTTTGCACCAGTTTCTGCGCCATGTCCCAAGAAAGACAATATTGACTAATTCAGAAGTTTATTTCTTAAATGCTAAACTTGGACGCACCAAACACTTATGACGGCATCGAGAAATACTCCACTGCTGAGAAATACTGTTCCGCTTCATTTCTTTATAGTTCCACTGTTTGATGTGTGTAACTGCGTATACAACAACCATAAGCCTCACCCTTCACCTCGTATATGAGGCAAATCTTCTTGCGTTTCGATCTTTCTCGTTTCCCTGTGAGGTGAAAACAAACCACATGAGCGTGCTATATTCTCAGCTGTTTCCAGTTTATCACCAGTTAGCACCCAAACCTAGAAAGTGTTCGAATACTCGTATATTTCCCAAAGTATTAATTCTGTATATACCATTTACGTAAGGCAAATTAAGAACGCGTCAGAGCAAAGCGGTGTAAAGGCACTTCTACTGAGCGACAATTATTCAAAAGAAATGTAAATGATAGGTACACAAGTATTGGGCAACTTTATATGGTCATATCTTATTGATTGAACTCAAAATAGGTAAATTAAGACGCGCACCTGTAATCCAGCTCCACGCATGGCAACGATAGTCTCTTCCACTCCTTCCTGCAAAGCAGCTGCAATTATCTTTTGGCTTAAATTGAACTCTTATACAAATATCTCTTGAATGTTTTGATGAAAAGGCCAAATATATGGTAGAGCACCTGTAATCGATCCTCAATGCCCGTCACTCCCAGAAGTTCGAGCTCTTTTTCAATCTCATCTGCTTTTTGGGAAAGTAGCTGGTCACGGTCATTCGATGAAACACTCATCACCTGCAAAAACGTAGATTTAAAATCATGGAAACCTCAAAAGAAAAAAAAACAAAATAAAAAAATACAATACAAAATTAACGACAAGAACACACAGTCTCTGAAGCAAAGAAAGAAAAGTCAAGAAGCAAAGAAAACTTACGAATCGGTAGCTTTCCAGGAACTCGTTACATTCTTCCTGTTTCAGTAGTCTCATTGCAAACGCCAACGTGCGAAGTCCTTTGCAAGAATACTCATCCAAACGCTCTTTCAAAGTAGTGCAGTGAATTGATTCGGCCTCGGTAGGACGACGCAATCTGAATTATCTGACAAAATGAAATGTGAAGTAGTACTTACTGTAAAAGAATGCCCAAGAACGTTTAAAAACAAAAAAGAAGACAAGGAATGAACTAAAAGGAAGAATGAAACGATGATGAGAACCGGAAGAAGAGGCATGGGAACAATACTGCAATTGGAATGCAGCACAAGCTTGTT
Source organism: Necator americanus (assembly GCF_031761385.1). NCBI lineage: Eukaryota > Metazoa > Nematoda > Chromadorea > Rhabditida > Ancylostomatidae > Necator > Necator americanus. The sequence goes on along the minus strand of NC_087372.1, from coordinate 321,777 downwards.
AGTTATTAAACAAGAGCTTATCAAAGTAAACACCTACAAAGATTCTCAATAGTTTTGAATGTATGAGATGTGCAAACATCAGTGTCGGCACCTCAGCCATTACACCACACCTACCTCAATTCTTTCGGTCACTAAAAAGTTCTGATTTCTTTTAAGGCTGATCATCCCAATAATTGATTTTATGTTTGAGAATTCTAAATCTACATGAAGTGATTTAGCAAAAATACGAATGTCAGAGAAGAAAAGACGGAATATATAGAGGTAAACGCACCTCGAAAAAATCGCTGAATCAGCTCCTTTACAGTACAACAGAGGTCCCGCCGGAGTATCTAGCAGAACAGACATACGTTTCCGTTCAGAATGGAAGGGGAGAGTTTGGAGAACGAGAAACCTGAAGCAAAGTTTGAAATTCCAAACATTCGGACTGGAAAAAACGTTCGAAACTTCATACACACTTCTCTTTGGAAGTGTCGGGTAGTCCGATAGTGATATGCGTTGCTGACTTGTCCTCTAATGTAAATCCGTACAATTTTGCACCTAAATGTGATTTTCGTCTTTTTCTTGCATTTTCGGGATACAATGAATAGTCATGAACTACACATCAAACTTTGTTATGATTTGTTGAGTACTGAATACGTAGGGACTCAAAGTATCTCCAAACTTAAAATGAAAGGAACATCCAGGGATCGAAATATTTTATCAACCAGATGGTAACTATTCATTGACACTTAATCTACTTATTATTTAGTCAACGTATATGTTGATTATATGGGGCCGCGTATACGAGTTTGATTGCTATGTACTTCAACCAAAGCTAGCTCGTACGTCCATAATGCGTACACTCAAACGCAATCAGGCGTTCGAGTGTGCGCATTATGAACAAGCTATATAACCCGCACTCGTATATGGCGAAAGATTTCCATACATTGCAAAAAGGTGCTGTCGTCCAGCACATCGCCAAAGCCCATAACCTAAAAGATCAACTGCCTGAAGTGAGCATGGAATCTTTGGCAACAACCATTCGTTTCGTTACGCTGAACTGTCGAACACTAGCGAGTGAACTCCAACAGGCTGCCCTGTCTAGGCTTCTGCGATATCTCTGTGTGCCTTTTGCTGCATTCCAGGAGGCACGCATGAGAGATCGGCCCGTTATCAGCAAAAAAAAAATTACACCATATACTGCGGCGATACTGATGAGAACAAAGTAGGTGGCTGCGCGATAGCTGTGAGGAACGATTACAACAACCCGGTAGAGCAATTTGGCTCAACGTCGTCTAGATGCGCCTTTCTACGATTGCGGGATCGCTGAGGACGTTAACTCTGGGTCGTAAGTACTCACGCACCTACGGAAACCGCTGAAGACAACCGTAAGGACTCCTTCTATGATGAACTCAATGTGTTGATGTCTAAAATACCAAGCTAGCAAGTGGTCATTGTCGGAATCGACGCAAATGCGAAGATGGGACTCGAACAGCAATCCGATGTGCTAGGAAAATGGTATTCTCCGGCGGAGCGCACGCCAGACAACGGTAACCGTCTGATCGACTCATGCGAGCAGTCGGACCTTATCATAGCTTCCACGTTTAAGAGGAATCATCGACGCCATCAGCTCACGTGGCAGGGGTCAACCCTTTAAACCCCTGAAGAGCATCGTAAGCGGAAGATGAGAACTCTTAAACTTTAGCTCGACTACATTCTGGCGAAGAACATCCCTCAGTCAGATATCCGAAAATATAGAGCTGTTTGGGACGTCGCGTTCGACTCTGACCACCGTCCAGTTCTTCTCAGCTTCAAAATACGACAGGAGGTTCCACAAAAGAAACCGAGGAGATCCTCTTCAACCGAAAATTGACAAAGCAGGTCTGAAAGAAGAAGAATGCAGAATGAAATTCCGTCAACGTGTGTCTGTTCATGTCGGAGTACGGACCAGGAAGAAGCTCAGCGATGCGGATTCCCTCAAAAAGTGCATCCAGGACGCTGCAAGGGAAACGCTCCTGGTTCTATTGCCGCGGAAGAAGTTTGCCTTTGCATCTGCGGAAACAAATTCCACGTACAATTTTGTATGTGCCGCTCGCAGCATTGGTGACTTCAACCAGGAAAAGCGTCTTAGAAGGAAGGTGCGTCGTCAACTGCAACAAGACCGCGATAACGAGTGAACGTCAAGAGCGAAGAATTTCGAAAAGGTGTGGGTGGACAAGAACCCGCGGAAGCCCTATGCTTTACTAAGACAGTATAGCGGCAAAATGAAAAGATGTTCTCCTGTCCTTAACACTGCCAATGGAGTGGCTGTCGGTGAAACAACCTTTCCAATTTGGAGTGATCACTTCAAGACCTTGCTGAACAGGCAAGCACCGTTAGCTTCTGAACTCGAGCACGTTCATAGGCCGACATATGCGGTTAACGAGGAACCACCGACCGAGTCGGCGGTTCTGGTCTGCATCCAAAAGATGAAAAATGGAAAATCTGGTAGAGACGACGGAATTAGCGCAGAAATACTGAAATATCTTCGTCCATCTGGGATTTGTGAGATGACAAAGATCTTCCGTTCAATATGATAGACGAAAGGATACCTACCTCGTGGAACTATCGTAATCCCCCCTCCACAAGAAGTTATCCGTCACGGACCATAAGGATTATCAAGGAATTTCTTTGCTGCGCGTTATGTACAAGGTGTTGGAGCGGATTATCGACTGGATGCTGGATCGACTAAACAACATTGCAAAGAAATAATCGCGACGAGCAAGATGACGTTTGTCCTGGCCGATCTGCAATTGAGCGTTTGTTCATCGTCAGGAGAGTGATCGAAATCTGGCAGCGGGATCCGAAGCCAATGCAATTAGCGTTTCTGGACATTGAAGCCGCTTTCGACTCTCCTCATCGGAGCAGTCTTCTCAACGCGCTCCGCGCCGATGGAGTACCAGGAAAATTCGTTCGCTTGGTTGATCACATGAATCAACGAATAACTGCTGCAGTTCGAACACTAGCCGGATGTACAATACCGTTTGAGTTGGTAACTGAAGTAAGACAAGGGGCAGTGGCAGGACCCTTCCTGTTCCATTTCGCCATCGACGACATTATGCGAAGAACAGTAGATCAGTATCCTGCCAATATCATCCTAGCACCATCAGGACGGCCGTTGACCAATCTCGAGTACGCTGACGATGTTGTTATATTCGCGGAAAGCAGTACGAAACTTCAACATGTTGTCAACCTTGTATCGAAGCTGGCTGCAGCCTATGGACTACGTCTATGCCCTGATAAATGCAAGCAGATGTGGATCTCCTCAAGACCTGGATCTCTTCGAGAACGGAAATCAGAGTGGACGGACACCCGATGGAACTCGTCGATGAGTTCTGTTACTTGGGCTGTACGCTGAAGAACAACGGCAGCTACGAGAAAGATGTCCAGCAAAGATGCGCTAAGGCCGTTTCCGCATCCAACTCTTTAAAAAATGCCCAATGACCCCCGTCACCGACGAAGTCAAGCTGCGAATCTACCTATGCGCGATTCGCCCCATCATGATGTACGGATCGGAGACTTGGGCAGCACCATCTACGGTGAGGGAGAGGCTTGATTGCACGGAAAGAAAGCTGCTTAGATGGCTGCTCGGCCACTTTTGGCCTAGGGTATGGCGCAATGTAGACCTTTACGCAGAGATTGATGTGGTATACCGGCGGATGACACGTGAAAGATATCAACGTCTTGCACCGCCATCGAAAGTGGCTAAAGTAAATCGTCTTCGTTTCTTTGGCCATATATTAAAGAGACCGGCAGATCGCCTTGTAACAACGAGTTCTGAGGAGTTTGTCGAATTCGGGCTAGAAGACGCCACCTGGCCGAGAAAGGAAGTTTTGGACTGAGGCGGTGAAAGAGGACCTGAGGACACTCGGCATGGATAGGCAGTTCAGGCGAAACGTAAGGTTTCGCAGAATATGGAATAGCAACGAATGGATTGATGTGCAAGCTCTCGCAGAAGATCGAGAAGGTTGGGCAGAGCTATGCTCAAGGATGGCACACCTCGGCTAAGATGCGGGTATTCGCGTCGGGCGATGACATCAGCCATCCAATTAAATCAAGTAAGCAAGTCATTTAATCAACGTTCATGTTTGCATCGAATTGATATTGCACAAGTAGGCTGCAAATCTACTGTGAATATGTGAAACAAGTTAGAAGACGAATTTATTACCTAAAATTCGTCCTCTTGATCCTGAGTCTTCAATTTTACCTGACAATAGCTTCCATACAAGTTTGATCTATTCAAGCTACTACGAATCATAACAAAATTAAATCGAAAGCAGGAGTACCCAAAATTATCGCTAATTCGTCCGGACTCTCGGCTTCGTACGGACAAAACTCCTCCTTTGCTACGAAGGTTTCATGACGTTTACGAATGGAATCGTACGGAATCCTATATGAAAGTATGACCCATGGAGAAGTTGCCACAGAATGAAAATAAAAACTAAGAAAAAAAAAAAACAACATACAGGTCCGTTATAGGTGATATGAGGTTTCTTTTCACAAATTTTGAGAACGACGATACTCTTGAAACGGGTGCTAGCGTCGGTGTCACAGACTGTTCCTTCTCGAAATCGGGAGAGATCGGCGTTGGAAGCGACGACAATCCTAGGATACGCATCAGTCTAGGAAAGATGAGAACGAAAATGAATGAAATGAAAGTCGCCAAGAGATCGAATGTTATCCGAAACAAACTATGACGAAAAACTATATATATATATATATATATATATATATATATATATATATATATATATATATAAATGTATATATATATATAATCATAAAATCGAAATTACATGAGAGACAGTACAGTTGCGTAAGAGGCTGCACTCGAAGCGGGCATCGAGGAAGGAATCTTCCTAGCACCATTGGTGTTGGTTCCACCTCGATTCCAGCTGTTAGCTTCACTGCGCAGCTTTGAGCGCAGCCACTTACGCCAGATAGCACACTCTAACTAACCTGGTGAAACAGTTGTCAACTCATCATCTTCAGGGATCCGAGACAAATTCTCCATGAGTGATTCCGGTCTAGAAATGGATTTTTTTAGTGTTCAATCCCGGAATGCTGTGTATTATTTCTAGAAACATTTAAGAGAGATCGTTGTATCACTGACCTAGATGCCAACGGTAGATGATTCGTCAGTTTAGCGACCATTTCTTGAAAATGTTCAAGTGTAATGTCATAGAAAGACGAGTTTCCTATGTTATAAACTCCGTGTTCAAAGAAGCCAATCTAAGAATCAAAGGTTCGTTTATAAGCTTTCCCAAAGTAAACTTTACATGCTCACCTCTAATGCATCTTTGTGCGGTATTTTATTCACAACGACCGAATTGTTCAGTACCATATTCAAGAAGAAGTGCCTTAGATTAGCATTAGAACGCCACTGTGCCATCACCCTCGCATGAAGAGCCGTTGAAGCAACTGGTTGAGTGGGATCAACGTCCTTCTGTAACGAAAACATCAAAGACCACAGAAACAGAAGAAATCAACATCAAAATCTTGCATGTTGACCAAGTTCTTTTCTGATCCATAGTCTTTGCGATCAAATGCGCAATTACGGAATACCATAATGTTCTCGGTAAGTGTCCCAGTCTTATCTGACAGTATGTGTGATATCTGAGATATGGGATACTGCAGTCGATAAGTGAGAATCAAAAAATTTGTTTTTCAGACCTGTCCCAGTTCCTCAGGAATATTAAGCGATCTGCAGTCAATGGGGCGGTCCTACGAATATACGATTGAAAGAAACAATAAGACAAAACTGCATAACTTCCTGAATGTGTAAGAACACACCGAGTCTCTATCGTATAGTTCAATATCTTGACTGAGGAAATATATCTGCGCTGCTTTGATGATTTCAACGGTGATGTATAGCGAAATAGGTACGATAACCTAAGGGTAACTAATCAAAAAAAAACAAACATTCAAAACAATTTATGATTACCTCACCTGATAACAAATAATAAATGTGCCTACATTATATAGCCCATCAAGAACTGGAGCCGGCGAGTTCCACACAATGAATGGATCCTTCAATAGTATTTCTAACCGAATGGTATAGTAAGTTACTAGGTAGGAAATCAAACTTACTGGTACGAATCCTGTACCGTCTTTCGGCGGTGGGTGATCACGGGACCAAAAACCAGACATTAAAGAGCTTCCGAAAACCATTACTGCAAGAATTACCATGCAAACGATGATGAACCTATAAATTGATGCATATTCTACAATGAACATTCCAACTTCTAAGACTTATAGTTTGAGGAATGGAGGAACATTTAAATTATATCGAGGTGCTGATTCTGTATGCGTTGATTTGCTTTTATAAAAACCACACGTGCAAATAGGTTTGCATATTTCTGGAGAGGGTATTACTCAGATGTGAACTACATGAATTTATTAAAGACTAAGATCACACAGGATGGGATGGATCAAAAAACAATGTCGTTTAATGCCCACTTACTTATTCGTAAGCTGCTCAATCCCGGAGACTTTATGAGGTGCACGGCCATTGTTCATCATGACTTTCGTGTCATGACCTTAAAAAAAAGGCTGTCAGCAAGAAGTAGCTAACTCAAATATCATAGAACAAAATAAAAAAAAATAAACAAGATAATCAGAACAGATCTCCGCTGCAAAGATAGAGACCATGGAATTACTATCACTACTATTTTCTGCTACAGTGTACATTGCTGGATTTAACGTTGTAATGAGATCAAATCGGTTAGAAAATAAAAGTCTGCAATGCATGGTAAAATGGCAATAAACATATAAGTGCTACTTGAACCAAAAAATAGAAATCCAGTTGCGCACAAGAAGTAACTTACCTGCGTATAACACTATCCCTTCGATGAAGGTCGTGTTGCGAAGGCGACTTCCACGCAAGAGCATGTTATCCTTAGTGATCACCTCGAATAGTCCCAAAAAAAAAAAACGATAATTAACTACTTATGGGATGCAAGGAGAACATAACAACCAATAACTGACGTATTTTAAATATGTTGACCAACTAACGTCCGAATAAGAAACTGAAACTATTTTGGCTTTTCCACTGCAACCAATCAAATGCGACCAGACGGCTACGTATTCACAGAACTAATTATTACACACCTATATTCATCCAATTTCTTCGTGTACAGCAAGCACATAGTAGGGTCAAAATGACACGAAGCGCGGGGCAGTAGCGTGAACCGCTGCGTTCGAAGTAATGGAATGTAGCGGGTAGGGTTGGGAGAGGACCCTTGCTACCACCATTCATCGCTGCAGTTCGCGACGGTCCCGCTTCGATTCCAATTCTCCACTGCGCTGCTTCAAGAGCGGCACCGTATTTCACGTCATTTAGACCTTACTATATGTACTTACAATCTCTGAGGAAAGCGAATGAACACGATGTAGGTTTGAGAACGCACGTAGAACAGAGATGTGTATGTAACATTCTATGGTTATAAAGAATCGAGTCTCCGCAGTGTTTCTGAGAAGGAGAATTCTAATAGGAATTCTAACAGGCACACGATCACAAAGGGTAACCATGAAAATTTTCACGAAAAAAGGGAGAAAAAATCGACATCTACCAACTAAAATGTGAGAGGCACACTATAACCAAAAGAAACTAATGGAAAACATCGAACTTAAAGACTACGTGATCATACAGGCGCGCAACATCTTAGAAAAAAGGACGAAGAACAAAAAAAGAACGAAAGAAGAGCTCCGAGAAGCCCATCCTGCACTATGGAGACGATCAGCGCATGCCTTTACCAGAGATGCGATACGTCACCGCGATACAGCATGTTTTACCTCGACAGTAATTACTAATTGAAACATACCTATGAAAACACTGTATGAAACAAAATTAACGGCAAACAGTGCTGCTGCTCCTTATTTAGGAGCCTGAGGATAGAAGTACATGCGGTAGCAGAATAGAAATGCCAAACCTGGTTGATACTCTATTTTCGCACGGATTGTATAGATGGCTGGATCAGGTGGCTCACAGAATACCGTACCAGTAAACTGTGAAGGTGTGAAGTTTGACTCTGGCTGAAATGTTGGGTTAAGTGAAGATGAAGTATCTTCTACGCGCTTTTCTGAAGGATGTAAATCTTTTTGAAAAGTATTTGGACAAGAATGTTGCAAATTATTTGTTATTTGCAACATTCTTGTCCAAATATTTGCAAATTATTTTTTTTTTCAATAAAGAATTTTTTCAATAAGTAAACTTTTCAATAAAAATAATTCAATCTAGGAAATATATGCCGACAAGCTACTTTCTGTAAAATTACTGACCAGCAAAAAAAAAAAAAAAAAACAAAATGTAGGTGCACACCTGTGAAAACGAAACGTACTGCCGCGGTACAAGTCTTTGCTTCAATGACGTTTCACCGTCGAGATTGCACGTCTCAACATAACAGGTGCCGTTCTCATCAGAAGATCTGATGCATACATGATAGTAATATGTGGATTAATCTATGGAAAGGATCTACTAGTTTTTTTTTTTTTTTTGCTTAATTGATAGGTTGGAAACGCAACCTCAGAAAGAGCACATCGGCTGGTATATCTTGCTCATTCGAAACGTGCACGAAATCGCCAACAAGTATATGTTTCCAGTGCATTTTCCGGAACATCTGACGTTCGCTGAAGAGAAGAAAATTGAGAGAGGTAAAAAAGGCCGACATTGAGCTCACCGATCCCACACATGGCATGTCCTCTTGTTGATTTTGTTGTCGTAGCGCCAGCGTCTTAAATCTTCAAAACCATCCTGTAAGTCAGAATACAGAGTGTAACTAATAGAATCTTGTGTTTTCATAAACAAAATCATAGTTGTCACAACTATTTTGGTAGTGTTGTTACTGAAACGAGAGGATTGAATCACTCTGTCCAGGATTTTAGATATTGTAAATGATGGTGCGATAAAGGAAGGAAGAGCCTTCAAAACCCAATCTAGCGGCGATATGAACTGTTCTAAGATCACATCACCGCTGGAAGATCCCTGTTCCCAAGGTTAACATAGCTTCAACATCAGCAAGCAAGGACGAAAAAAGTCGATGGGGGCAGAGTCTAATCTCTTGTACGAGTACTTTATCTCTCTCAGTCTTTTTGGATGTTGCAAAAAATTGCCAAATCGAATGCTACGCTGATCGCAACGTACCGGTTAGCATCTGGACGTTCAAAAGTTGCTTGTACTTAATGTCGGACCAATAGTTCACAGTAATGACCCCTGATAAACTATACCAACAGTTTGTAAGTACCAGTTGATAATGTCGAAAGAATAGTCTTGAAGTCATGAACAAATGGAAAAAGTGCTCCCGATTATTCCTATACTTGGAACAAAAATTTTTTGTCATTGACGAATTCCAAATAGGTGGAAGGAAAAGATTAAAAGTGAGCAATAATTGTTTACCTTTATAAGTGTTGTACCGAGAACAAAGCTAATCGGGACCAATCCAAGAATCTTCGTATAAGCTCCAAATAAAGGACAGAAATTAAGGACTGAAAGATAAAAGAAATGAAAAAAAAGCCCAACAAGAGGGAATGCCTGAACTACTGTTAATGATATGAACAAACCTGCTATGAATAAGAAATAGATGTTAGCATATTTCGTACATATTTGATGAATGATATTGTACGGAATAAACGTAAGAAGGCTGTACTTTGTCGTTGTTATGGAGTTGTCAGTGAATTGACGAAAATTAGCGAGATCGTAGCGTGGTTCATCGAACAAGTGATTCGGCTGTACCATGCGAGATCTGATGAATTCACGGAAAAGTTACAGAAGTATTTGTTACTCCAGAGAATAAAAATTAGGATGAAAATTGAAAATGACAGATGAAAATCACAACTAAATGTTATGCTGCACCATGTATCGTACGTACAGTATGAGTAATGTACTCTGTAGTGCAAAAAAGCTACTAACAAGAATCTGTTAGCATCGCACAGGCACTCTAAAACAATTTTGGTCCAATTTCTACCTTACTATTTGTTCAAGGGAGCAATACCTTTACTTGACATCGTCATCATAAAAGAAATGTATAAAGACGAACTCAAAATGAATTCATCACTATACTTTTCAAACACATTTATAACGTTATCATTAAACACTCATTAGAGCTCACCCTTTTGCTCTGCTGCTGCGACCGCGGAAAACGCTGACTGGATTGTGCAGCGGAGCAGACGGTGGGATCCACTGTGACGAGGATCGTTTGTGAGTATGTCTGGCGACGATCATACTAAACTAAGATCTACTATGTTCAGGTTTATTTTCCCCCCGAGTAACCAAATGAATAAACTGAAAGAAATTCAACGATGAGCAGAAGAAATACGTTACAACAAAAGGCATTCCAGCCATGGAATTGCTGTTTGTTTGCGTCTCCTCAGCAAATATCATCGTTCTGCATGTGTTATTCATACAATGACTTAGTCATATTTGGTCTCAGCTGCATGAGAAACAAAATCGGAAGGAAGGATTTAAAAAAAAGGACATAATATTCGTTTCAATGTTAAGTGTGAACTCCTTAGGTGCCTATGATGATGATCATGAGTAATGCAGTAATTAACAAACAGTTTTTTTTTGTAGGCATAACCACTATCCCTATAACAGACACTTATTTGTAGCATCACACAAGTTTTTAACTAAAAATAACCTTTTCAAGACATTTCTGAAGGTAGGAATTGTCATGTTTTGAGTAACTAATGCCAAAAAAATATTAAAAAATTAGATTCCTCATCTAACAACGACAAAAAAAAAAGAAAAGAAGAAAGAAAAAGATCCCCAAAAACTTCGCAAGCAAATCACAAGCTACTCTAACAGCAAATCCGACCATACACTGATGATGAAATCGATTTGGAAGGTGACGCACCTTGACTGATAAGGGATGCCAGTCTTCTGGCGACATGAGGGCGAATGGCCACGGCTGGTCCAAAGCAGTAAATTAAAAAAGGTAATCTAAAGTTAATAATGTCATCAATGTTCCAGATCAAATGCCGTTTCTAATGACATGGCTGTTATTAGAGAAATTGAGTTGAGAAGAGTAGAGAAAGAAGTAATAACATCGTTGGAATTCATTGAGCTGACAGTTTGTAAATCGCAATACAGTCATGAAGAATTGCAGGGTTGCAATTATTCTCACAAATGGGAATTTCACAAATTTCTTGACAATCGGCCACCGCCTGCGCCGCTGCAATCTCCGGTAAGAGCCAGGTGCACTTATTGATATATAAATAAACAAATATATATACATATATATGAAAATTTCTGTCCTTTTTTGAGTCAAATCCTTAAGCAGCGCTTGAATCATATTATTTCAACGTTTGTGGTGGAAGATGTGCGCAGAAACGCCGGATAAAATGTAGTTGGGGAGCCAGTCAGTGGCACCTGGCGTCATTTCTCGAAGTAAATAACCAAATCTATCGGGGCCCTAAGGCGTAAGTATTAGTCTTAGAGGATCTATGACATGTAAGCTAAAGTTACTAAGAGAAAAAAAAGGAAGTTAGAGCGTAGGAAAATAAGGACGCCACTGAGTGCTACCCCCGCAACTACGTTTTCCCCGAAACGCCTCTTCTAGAGAATATTGTCCGCACAATTAAACGGTGAAATAGTAATACCAAATTCAAAACCTCTCATGATAAGTTGTAAAGAAAGAATTGTTTTTCGTTGCCACAGAGAAAAAAGTCTCTTCAAAAATGTTTTCTCTTGTTTACAATTCACTTCAGAAGTTGGAAGGATCTGGTAACTTCGGCGCTAGAATACTTGTTAACTTCGACTTTAGCTACAAACCACACATTTCCGCGGACTATAGTAGGGTTAAAACGACACGAATGACGGTACAGTTGCGAAAAGCTGCGCGCAGAGTTAAGAGCCGCGCAGGGGCACGGTTTGGCAGCTCTGCGGTTTTGGTAGTTACTGAGTAATCACGATAGTGCGCTCAATCGCGGCTCTTAACTCTGTGGGCAGCCTAAGCTACTGCGGTTGAAGCGACGCGGTGGCGTGTAGCGGATGGAATCGGGGTGGGACCATGGCAAAAAGCAGTGATGCGTGGTGCTAGCAAGTTCCCTCCTTGATTCTAACCGCTACGCTCCACTGCACCGCTTCAAGCGCAGCCGCTTACGCAACTGCGTGCTTCGTTCCTTAAAATATGGTGACTCTCCCCTAGTAAGTGGTTGCACAAGCACGAGAACTTGATACACTGCGATTCCCACCATTTTTAATGAGTTGTGATGGTTTGGACGTCGTATGAAATGTATGGGTCCATAGAACAGCTAGCATTCCGCAGATGAGTCGACTCGAACTACTTTTCCTCAGCGACTGACTTCACCTGTAAAGGATTTTTTGATTTTCAGAGGAATTTCTGCATGGAAGCAGGTTTCGCTCGCTTAGTTCCGTTTTTACTATCGTTTACTGTAATACCATTCTTTCCCAACCATACGAAATGAGTCCTTATACACTTGTAACTTCCGAGAACGTCCCTAATGCCATCACAGTCTTATTATTTTCTTGCTTTGTTGGAAAGCGTTTTCTCCAGTGAATCTTAGTGGTTCTTTTGTTTCTGAAGCGTTCCACAGAAACGGTAAACAAATAAACAGATGAACAAATATTAAAAGGTATTTAAAAGGTGTAGGTAGATTGGTTGAACGGTTCATTATCTCTAATTTGCCAGAGCACCACGGTTGCTCAAATAAGTAAAAAACACGAACACACTCTATTTCATATCTATAAGTTGATGAGAATTTGTTGCTATTGCTGTTCCCTGAGAAATATATAACTTCTACATTTTCCAATGACTACGCTCAAGAATCTTGCAGTGTTTTAAAGGATATCAGACTTTTGTTCCAAAATCTTCTCGCTTCTTTTCCAGAAGTCACAAGAAATAAACAATGCTGAGTTTAGAAGGTTTGAACCTCTGAATTTACTTCACCTTATTTCAAAGCGCTTCACTGATCCACCTCCTAACGGAATATAAAAATGTGAATGTGTGTCTTTTCCACATGTACGAAGAAAAGGCTGTGGAGATCTGGATCCATCATTTAAAGCTATATATCTACATAATTTTAGTGAGTAAAGCTGACGTGATAATCCATACAGAAAGTGGAGGATCAGTTACCGCTACTGCACTGTATTACCAGTGTACAAAAAAAAAAACAAGTGCCATGCTCCGTTACCTACTAGCTTGAGCATCTGGATAAAGAGTTTTGGTGAAAAATCCGTCATAGTACTCAAAGCTATACTTCATCTATGCAGTGTACTTATTAATTTTTATTTCGGTTGACGAATGAAGTAAATACCAACTGTCCTCTCCGGTAGACCTCAAGAAATCAGGAATATCAAGTAATGTACCCTTCCAAATGCTTCAAGTTCTAAAAATTACCGTTCTGTAATGGAACACCTCCAACAGCGAGACTAAGAGAGCCTAAAAGGTCAGTAGCTGCAGGTGTTTGTGGGTGTTCACTATACATTTTGCTCTCGGGAATCTAACTCTTGTTCTCGTTAGTTATCTCGGATGCAACAGTGCTGTCAGTGGCAAATCATTTGATTAATAATCCCGGAATTTGCAAAATTCTCCTACATCAACCCTCTCAAGAAAAGTATTATACTAGGTGAAGTAAAAAGTTCTGAGCGTTTTCGCTAGTTGCCTTTAGTGAACCATATCTATCATTATATTATGTTGACATTAGCACTTGTTATCTACCGCAGGAAGAGACAGCACCAGTCTTCTTTGGCAATAAATTGGGTTCCGGTTTCAGTAGAGTTTGTAGTTTCTTTTTACTCCTAAGAATCTCTGACTCAGACAAAGGATGTTCCATTTGTTTTTTTTTGTTTTCTTTATCTTCTTTTCTGGTGCACCATTGGTGTATGTGAATAAATAAATATCTGACAATACAAACATCACATCGGATCATACTGTACGGCGATTTCAAGGTGGCAACAATTTTTTCTCTAGAATCTCCAATTGCTAATGGAAATGAATAATCGGATCATGTTAAATGCAGTTTCTCTTGTATTATGCCTGTAAGGCTTCCAAATGTTTCCAAAGGTCCAGATGACTGACTTGTAATTTTTAGAAGGAGACTTCCTGATCATCATCCATCATTCAAATCAAATCCATCTGATCATTCCAAGCAAAATCTCATAATAGTATTTTGCGCAAAGTATGTGCTACGTTATTCGTAAGTTGCCGTCAAAAGGATCCTTTGAAAACACTTAAGGACAGTTCCTCCCCAAGGTTTGTCAAAAGTGCAAGTCTAACAGACGTGGGTACGACGGTATGACACGACATTTATGTTACAAACATATTTGTTACCAGTTCCGTGCACGAAATCGATTAAGTGAATCCGTAAAGTTAGATAAGGGAAAAGGGTCTTGTGCAGTCCCCTCTATATGACATCGAACGCGACAGCCTTAATCAGATTTAGGGCAAGGCCCTACGTTCTGTATTCACTAATTATTCTCGTAGTAATTATACCATTTGTACTTTACTTAGATGTTATCTCGCTTACAACTTTGAGTTCCCTTTTTACAATTGGTATGTTTTTTCTTTCAATTTATTGGCCACCCACACAAGTTATTTTTCACTCTTAGGATGTGTAGTTCAAAAATTTAGCAGTAGTACAATTTTTAGTACTACCTGTTTCCAGAAGCTTAGTCAATAATACTCTTCCATGCTACTGTGTAATAGCATGGAATTATGTAATACGTTGGACTCTTTTTCCAAATTCTATCTTCTATTTCGCCTCAGTCACCAATAGGTTCGGCTGTGATTGCAAGATCAATGGTTCAAAACCGCCGCAGTCCCAATCAAGCTCTTCATAACTTTAGAGTCGATAAACTGATACCAAACTTGTCTACGAGGATAAAGAGGCTGACTTGATAGTCACATCAACAAGTCCCCACAGGCCCTTGCAGAGGCCAGTTACACGTTCGTAAGGCTCGAACGGCTCTGAATTGAAGTGAATGTGGTGGCGCATCCCCTACAGGATTGATCGAAGCCGATGTACTTTATCCTTCAGCCTTCAGCTATCCACTCAGGCAGCATATCGCAGAATGACAACGTTTCAAACTACGAACAATCCTAAAAATGTTACTTCTCTTCTTCATTATTCTACTATTCGCGTTATGACAAAATAAGGATAGTAGAGTTCTACCACGGTACCATATGCCGTAGTAGAAAAGCTCGACTGCATGGAGAGAGAGCTGATCAGACGACTGATCGGCTACTTTTTGGCCGAGAGCATTTCATAACAAAGAAAATCATGCAGAAGTGTAGGTGGTGTGCCGGCGGAATACATCTGGAGAACATATTACCTCACATTTTAGAGCATTCTGAGAGAACAATTTTCGCTTTCGCATCATGCGAGAAAATTCTGGGAGTGATGGAAGAAAATCTGAATACACTCGGTTTTGATAGGCAATTCTAGCGAAACGAAACCTTTCCCAGAACACATATGGAGTAGCGAAGTATGGATAGATTCTCTTCGAGCTCTGGACGAAGATTTCAAACAATCAGGTACAACAAGCGTCGGCAAACGTGGGATAACCGCACTTAGCCGTAATATCCGATTTAAATCAAGAGTGGACAATTGTAATCTGGCCTGAAATTGCACCTAAATGGATTGTTAAAAAGAATGTTATGGTATGTATTCATACAAGGCGGATTTTTTTCGTTGCAGCGCTGATTTGTGCTTAATAGTTACAAATTCCTCACAATATGAGTTTCCTACAATTCTCCTACATCAACCCTCTCAAGAAAAGTATTATACTAGATGAAGTAAAAAGTTCTGAGCGTTTTCGCTAGTTGCCTTTAGTGAACCATATCTGACGATGTGAGGTAAGTAGTATTTCCTATTCGAAATGGAAACAGATATCAAAAATAGAAAGTGTGAAGTGTCAGGGAAATCGATCATTTATTTGTATGATAAGCATAATTTATAGAAAAGGACAAGTCTGTATGACCCTTAATTTGAAGCAAAGCGAAGAATAAAAGTACTGCCGAATAAAAAATTAAAATCTAGTTATTCCACGTGCAATTATCCACTACAACGCAACTATTCCAGATGCCTCAGTATGGCAACCTAAAGCGATCGACTTTCCGGCTCAACTAATCGATAAGAAGCCAAGAAAAGGAGAAGTCAGTGAATCTCCTCAATTCAAATGCACTTTTTCAGGTATTATTTCTTATCAAAATGCAAACAGAGGTATGATAAGGCAACTCAAAATGAGAACAACGTTTCAAGAGAAGAGTTAGGACCTTTTTCCTGAACACGCCTATTTTCCTACATCAACGATTCAATGTATTCTACTCTTAGTATCGCGAGGTTTCCTTTTTTTGCTAGGAAAAATGTTTAAATAAAGAGTCGAACATAACAGACAAATAGTTAAATAATAATAATTTAAAAAGCAGGCACGTGGATAGAAGTTTGTTCTAAAGCAGATGCAATAATTAATTGTTTATATGTAGCAAGAGGAGAAAAAACCAGTAGATCATATGCAATACGCGATACCTAGCAGGGTTGTTCCAACAATCTGCCACCTAATATGTCCGTGTGTTTACGAGAAAATGCACAATTTCCTCAGCGTCATCAAATACAGTTGAAATGATTTTTTATAACTCAAACGAAGGCATTTAGAAATTCTGAAGAAGATCTAATACTAGGCAAACTAGGCAAGGTCAGAGGCACCTTAAATGAGAAACACTCCGTGGAAGCCAAGTGGAATGGTCAGCAGTGAAACAAAACCATTCAGGCGCAGCACTGTGTCAGTAAATTATTGGCCGAACTGAATTAGGTGGACACCAGGAAACATGGAATACCTACCTATTGAGAAGAAATCTTAGCAAGCAAGAAGAAAGAATCCAGTGGACGAAATGAATAGAAAAGCGGATAGAATTATAGAAGAAAAAACAGTAGGAAACTTTCAAAACGTTCTCTATGTTATAGATTGTGGGTAGAAATATCGAAACAAAGTCAGATTTGAGAGCATACCTCTAATTTATACTGTTGTCCATGTCCATTCAGATCCCCCGATAGGCAGTTCATCTCATTCGACGAATCACAAGCAAGGGTGGGATGCGAGGGTGGCGCGTTGCAATAGAGGATGTAAGGAACCGCATCCCGCCGTCTGTTTACAGTGATGCAGGGAGAGATGAGCAGAACCACCCTCGTACTCATAATCTACGATATAGGTGTACTCCAACGAAAATCCATACCAAGCCAAGATTCATGGGGTGATGCCTTTAAGTTAAACTTACTGCGCTGTTCCCGCACTGCAACGTTCCACATCACAGAACGAATATTTTGCTCGAAATGAAAATCATTTCCCAAGTAATGTAGAGTCATCTATAACTTTCAATGTGCATGGGGAAATATTACAAAGGGACCATTCAATGAATCGATAGCGTCGCATTGGTGATTCATCGGATTCGTGATCACCATCTGCAAAACCACTTAACAAAATTTCATTAAGCCTATGAAAGTGATCAGAGTCTATGAAATCGATGGACAGGTCGACGCTACCACGCAAAAGTGGACCAAAATCCATTCCATCTGTCCCATTTTGTCTACATGCAAAGTTTTGTCGCAATCGGTTCATCCGCTGAAATTTGTTTACGAAATATGCATGCGTACATACCATCATGCAGACATTCCGCTTCATATCATGTTATGTAATAACGGGCTCTGTCTGTGTTCCTGTATCATGAGAAATATGAAACGAATTTGGGTTAGAGAATTTGTCCCGACAGGGTCCCATGGCGTCACGTTAACACATCGGCATCGGGAAGCAGTGGGTCCAGCACCGTCAGAAATTTGTAAGACGGTATCAAATTAATGCGCAGACACGACACTACATTTGTGTTGTTATGCTCCAAACGTCATCTTAGATTTGTGCAATGTCCATCTTTTATTGCTGCGCTGGAAGACATTTTCTCCACTAATTTTTTCATAGGTTTTTCCCTAGTAACCACTCACCTAGATTTTATCCTTGATTTCCTCCGCAATAAATATAATAGATAAATAGATAACATATATCTTCCTTTATATTTCAGGATAATTCAAATTTATCTCCATTAGAATTGCCTAACAACTACGTGAATCCAGTTTTGTTTGCTTCCTTCGCATTTATAAGAGTAAATGCACTACCTTTCATATTTCAACAGTACTTACACTTTACTCGGCAGCAAGGAGAGTTTCCTTCCGGGTTTAACTGGTGGGAGAATGTGGGCGTTTCCTACAATTTACATTTTACCTCTCAATACTTATAAGAATAAAGTTGAAAATAGTTTAAAGAGCCTAAACATCCCAGGTTAGTACTCCTCGATCTGGACGCTACCTGGTGGCGGCAAATACTGTGACTTTTTCGCTGGTGGGGAACGCAGAGAAATTCAAATTCAATCTATTTTTTGCAATAGGGACATCTATACAACTACCATAATTGTATGATGAGCTGTTGGAAAGTTTCATTTAAAAGTGCATGGTTTGCATGAAGCTACTGTGAAAACAAAAACAAATAGTGAATCAGCCCACTACCGTACAGCACGTTGCCATTCTACACACAAACGATGTTCCAAAGTCGGAAATTCGCGCTAAAGTCCCTGTTATCATTTCATCCACGTGCTATCATCAACTATACTCTGAGAAAAAGAATATTCGACCTTTTCATCACGTCTGCGACGCTGATGACTGTTGTATATTTTACATGTATTTCTCCATACTCTGTATCAGGTATGTTGCTCTCAAAAAGAAAAATTCATCCAAAAAATTACTCTTAGGATTAGCGCTACCGTAGGATTTTCAATGGAAATGATTTTAGTGCAGATCCTACAGAATGGACCAGATATAACATTTGAAAGCTGCGCCACGCAGAACTGTGGATATTCAATTCCACCAGTAATATAAGTAATAGTGAGATATTTTGAAGAAGACACTATTTTTTGTGATGACAAGGAAACAGCAAACTATGAGAATAAGCTATTTTGTTTCTCCAGTAGGTATTTATTTTTAATCTATGACCTCCTCACAGAAATCCCTTCTGTTGTGTCCAATATCCTCAACTCCTCCCTCATCCGGTCTAATAGGAAATTGGTGACTATTCGATATGTGAGTTCCTATAATGTCAAAGTCTATAATCTCAATCTTTCTCTAAAATAATGTTTGAAAAAAAAAGATGAAGGGCAAAATGCGAGAGGTTTGAAAGTTATCAGCTTTTGATGCGAGAATGCGTTCGACTTCTATTCAGAATAATGTGAAGTTTTTGAAAGCACAGAAGGAAGCGCGTAGAACCTATGCAATGTCCAGCCGAGAACAGCCACAACAGCGTACTAACTCTGTTTTTATCCTTCCAGTCACATCTTATGAAAACGTTGGTTGTCCTGAAGCGTTTTCACGCCATCAATCGGCGGTGTAGTCTCAGCAGATCTTAATACCGTACACCGCCAGTGGTTTATAGCTACCAGATTTAAAATGACCAACGGACGGATATAAAGGGGTAAAAACGAACAGTATCGGTCCCACAAATTCTCTTCCCTCAGTGATTCAAACGTTGTATTATTCATTTCGACTATCCCTCTAGAACTGTGTTCTGTTTTCACTGATAATCCACGTCATGGCAAGAAATCTATTGTGTCCATCTTCTTTGAAGAAAACTTTTAAAAATATATTGAAAAATCTCGTCTGATTTAGTCGTCACCGATTTTTTTCCATTAGAACTTCAACATACTTTTCTTGTTTTCTCTTTTACTGTTTAACTTTAGTGCGAATATTTCACGATTAAATGCAGCTATTGTTACTGCTTGCTGTTTTACTGACGTTAACTGCATGCATGCGAGAAATGTTGAAGTAGATATTGAGCAAGTCTGCGGCATCTCCGCTCTTAAATCATTATATTAATCCATAAATTCATTTGCAACTCAGACTGGTTTAAGAACAGCGTTAGCAGACATCTTCTATGTTTGTTTAGTCCTTCGCACAAAGCATAACAGAAACACCAGACTGATCACTTTGTTCTGCGAAGAAATGTTTACACCCACACTTCTGATGAAAAAAAACGCGTGAGATAAAGGTAGAAATTGTTGATTTTTTGGGTACACTGACTATCCTCAATCTAATTTCTGGAATAGTAGGCGGTTTTCGTCCTCTCTTCGGCACCCCCTACCTACAAATGTACGTGTCAAATCCATTTTTGTCACGAAAATCTGCTCACAACAGCAAGTCAAAAATACTGAGCACTCATCTACTTAAAGGGGCGGATGTGCAGTGCAGTCGGTAAGAGGTTACATTGTCTGCACGACCGATCGGAGGTTCAAATCCGCCCTAGCACCATTCAAGTGTTTCATCTCTCCGCGGTCGATAAATTGGTGCCAGACTGACTAGCCCCCGGCAGTCAATGTATAGGCCAATTACACGTTCGTAGAACTCAGACGGTTCTGAACTGAAGTGAACGTGGTGGTGCGTCCCAATAGGATTGATTAACGGCAGACACTTTATCCTCCTAATCTGCTGGAGATTTAGTCCACATTAGAATATAGTATTAGTCAATACTGCATCAGTGCGTAAATGGGAAGTCCCTCCATTTTGTTTAAAATGCAAACAACAACAATCACATGTGGAAGTCGCTGAATCAACACTCACAAAGGATAAAAGACAAAGTGTCTGACTTTGATCAATCCGCTTGGGAGCGTCAACGCATTCAATTCAATCCAGAATCGTTTGACGTGTGACAGGCCTGGTACCAATTTATCGACCTTGGAGGGGCGGAAGGCTTGGTTGACAATATCGTGGTTCCGAACTATCGATCGATCATGCAGTTATAGCGGGCCTCTTGGCGACTGGGCTACTCCCGTCCATCATGTTTGATAACAAAAACACTCGTATACGAATATTTGAAATATCATCGACACTCATATTTGCGCAAATTCATCAAGTACTTAAGAGTGGGAAATCTCTCTGCAAATGGCTCAAGTGACGATTATTATTTGTACCAGTATGCACCCACGTCAAATCAAGTGAAGCCACTACCCGAGAAGCGGTCCGTATTTATGTACTAATAAACCAACAGCTGAAAAAGCGATACAGTAAAGATGATGAGAGCTGGTACAGGGAGTAAACATAGGAGGAGTGTATGTATTAGGGTGAACACATGCAACAACAACACATGCAACTCATGCAGTTGTCACAGCCGTGAAGCCGTCTACAACATGTCATTCAATTCGCGGCAAATTCCCTTGTAGAACCATCGCACCAATCTCGTGCTATCGAATTAGTGCAGTGCTTTCTGGCAGCTACACACCACTTCGATGCCGTAGATACGTTTCATCCCATTTTACTGTTTTCTGGAACACAAATCGACACCGCAGTGGGACCTCTCAAGATAGAAGCACTGAGGTGAATTGGAGCCCGTCTCATTACTTAAGGCTTTTTTCGTAAGAAAAAACACACCCGGATACACATATACATACACATCTACAGATAGACTAGGCTCGTTATTGCAAAGCATGATGTATGGAAGTAATTGATATAATTCCTTCTTTCCAAGTGATTCAAATTCCGCTTATTGTGTTTACTTTCTGTTTTTTTTGAATCGACAAAGGAAACTATGGAAAATCCACCTTCATCCAGATCAGGTCCAAACGTTATCTGACATAGGATTATCAGTTCTTTAGTGCCACAGTCCTAGAATGTGGGGCTTTTTCATCTTCGTTCGCTTCACTCTCATTTTGTTCGTTTTGTTTTGCTCGTTTCCGTCACCTTCTCACTTGACCATAAGACATCTTACAGTCTGGATCTTGATCTTTTATCTTCCGTTCTTAAACCTTCAAAAAATTTCTTCTCATCAGTTTTAGGCCGTCGTAAGTGCGTGTAATGTGCCAACTGTTATTTCAGGGAGCAGAGGAAAGGAAGCAACACGAAAAGCCGGTGAAATTTTTACGAAGACCGGAAACAGCGCATATCGAATGTGATAGAGTTTTGCGCGATGAAAAGGTAACAAGAGTCAACTGCATAGTAATAGGAATCTCGTCATCGTAGTGATGCAGTGAAAAATTAAAACCGTTCTTAAAGGGATACGTGGAGACGGTTGCAAAAAACCGCACAACATTGGTCGTTCATGACTTTGATATGACATGTGCCGCTCTGCGAAAACGGATATTCCCTCCAAAAAGACTACGTCCACTGAAGTTTGGCATTGCTTTCGCAAGGATTGTATATGAGGTGGGGAAAATCAGTGGAAAATGTTTTGATTTTTTTTTTTGTAACATGGAAAAGGTTTCAGAGCTATGAATTCATTGAGGATGAGCTTAGATCAAGTTATCATCAGCAGAACGTGTTCTGCTATTCGATCGATATCAAAGCTAGTGAACTCTTCAACTCTCGTATTAAGATGTTAGAAAAGTGCTTCCCAAATGTTGTTGTCACCACCGGTTAGTGCACATTTACATACTCATATTGACGTTTATTCTCAAGTTGAAATACTTCAGAACACAATAAATTATGCACTTTCAGTGAGCTTCGATATCAACAGTAGTGGAAGATTTATGAACCACGCGTACTATGAATGTCTTAAACTGCTAGTCGATTTCCAAGGATGGGGATATGTGCTGCTAATGCAGGTCTCAATTTCTCACACGAACAACATGCATTGCACCAGCTAAATTGGGAGCCATTTCAATGTGGATTTGTTGGCAACTTCACGATGACCATCACCCCACGAATCTGGGTAGTACGGATTTCAGGTGGGGTAGTGCAGGTCCGGATGGGTTTTCGGCGAATCGCAGGCGAGGTTGGGCGGAGCGCAAACGCTGCGCACTGCAGCAAAGCGGTCATAGGAAACAGTATTCCGGGGTCGTCCGTTTCCACAGATAGAGGGAGAAATGGACGGAATCACACCCCTCTCCATAATCTACGTTCCCGTACGCGAATACACCACCTAAAATCCGTACCACCTCAGATTCGGGGGGGATGCCTTTAAGGTTGATAAACTAGCCTATACTATATCGTCCCATTGTGTCATTTACAACGGGAGAACCGTTCCTGTAAATCTTATGTTATCCTCAAAGGAGAAAAGGTTTCCGGCTTCCACAGCTTCGCAAATTTAGCTGGTGCAAATAGCACGTCATGTGTGCCATCCAAAGGAGATGAGTCGTACTCTGATAAAATCCTCATCAGCGGAACCCAGGTAATTGTCGGGAAAATTTGTTCAGAATGTGAAAAAATAGGCGGAATTTTGGAAGAAAGGAAACGGAAAAAAGAAAAGAAAGTATAGTGGTACATTTTCTCTTTCTCTGATTTTCGACGAAAAAATCTCAAACGATTATTCCACAATAATCATGCCTTCTCACCTCCGATCACCATACTATATTAAAATTATTCTCCTTGTGTCAATGTCACCCAATTATTCTATTATTTTCTCCATCGTCGACTATTCAGGAAAAGAACCAACGTTTTCACTTCTTCGTCTATTTTCTTCACCAAAGCATCCCATCGGAAGAACATGCACGTGTACGCACAGTATAAGTTATTACAGTAGTGAAGAATAAGAGCATAATCACCATTCTAAGCTATCCCAGAAAAATTAAGTAGGAGTATGAGCGATAATCGTCGCACTAATGAAATTGTGTTGTATTCGGGCAGAATTCGACTTCGTCTGAAGTTTAGTGCACAGTCGTGAGGAATGAAATATGTCCGGAATCCGTTGATGAAATTTCACCAGGATGTTGAGTAGTATCTTCAAAAAGAAGAAGATAAAAAAAGAAAGGAGTTGTGCAGTGCATTATGGTCAAATTTTGCTCTATTAAGAACTACGATGTCATGATAAAGACGGTATACGAGACTGTTGCAATCCTCAACACATTAGAAGGCGCCAATGATGTCCACATTAGACCTTGTGAGGATTATCGGTGGGATCACTCAGCGAAATGGGATGCACGCTCATTGAAACTTTATCGTAACGGTGAGTGTCAGACGGAGGTGGTTTTCTCTTCGAAGGTTTTTTTTTTTGTTTCGATCCTATGGTTTTCATTTCCCAGAGACACTGGCTACACCAAAACAACTAAATGCTACGTTAACGATGGCAAGAGGTGCTGTACATGCCTCATTATCACGTGCTGCAGTCGAATGGATGGTGAACACTGTTGACCTGACCGTGCTTCTTGATCAACTTAACACTGGTGTGAGTTTAGAACTACGCATTTTTAGTCCACCTAACCGTGAATGAGATTGACGCACCGAACAGTAAAGAATTCTTCGCAAGAAAACGAAAAAAAAAAGCGGATCCATGTTTTGTTCGGTTTCTGGCGAAGAACTACCGTGGCTACTGTATCTTCGCCTAAAAGGTGAATAAATATTGATGTAACAATCAGCACTCTTCACCAGAGCTTCTGGTAGACTCCGGCACGATAGAAACGTTAGCAAATAAAGTCAACTAACAATCCTCCGTAGAACCTGTCAAAGATCAATACATGCTTGCTTCCGTAATTGCTAGTTAAAGTGTTAGTTGTTCTATGATGTTCAAAGTTCAGAAGCACGGAATTGATGAGGTTCTAATCCCGACTCTTCAAGTGAGCGAAATTTTCGACATGCCTGGCCGATTCACGGCGGAATGCGTGAAGAAAGGACATGTTATAGGTTTCATAACGAGGTTCGTTGAGTAACTGATGTTAATCCACACAGCTTTGAGTGAACTCAAGCAAAAAATAATTTAGAATAGAGATATGGGCTTACGATAAACTCACAAGCATGTGTGGCTCTAAAAAGTTCCGTCATGCTGTTTGTATATACGGTATCGAAGATCTCTCTTGGCTCTCTAGGCATCCGAAGATTATAGCAAATAAGGCAAGTTAGCCTTAAAAAGGTGGTATTACGGCATAAAATACAATACAATTTGAACAAGGAAGTGAATAGATGACTCCACTAATCGTTTTCTCTGTATCTTCTTGATGTTCAATAAAAATTCTTTTCGGAAAGATGACACCTAAAGAAGGTGTAATTAACGCTATTAAAATTACTATTAATGATTTAGTTATTACTATTATTATTTATTTATTTATTTATTTATTATAAATATATAATATTGATAATTATATTATAATTAAATAAAAATAATAATAATTACATTATATTAATGATTATATATTATTATTAATTTTTTATTATTAATAATTCATTTTAATAACTATTAAAATAAGAGCAAAATACCTCAATACTCATTAGAGAAAAAAACTCAAGACCTTATTTTTAGATGATGTCAAACTTCGATTACTCCATTGTTGACTGCATGCATGAGCTCATATTCAATAGAACCCATCTTGGACAGGTCAACGATGCACTAAACCTTACCATTTACGAAAAGCAGCCATATGTAAGTTGATCAAAATGCACGTGCACTATATAGGGTAGTGCACATGAAGTGCGACAAGCTATGGAAAATCCAGAGACGCGGTGATTCCTTGAGCGAAAGAAACCGGTAAGGACACTGACTAGATCTTCCTGCAAAATTGGGCGCCAGCTCACGGCGCAAAGAACACTGGGGTGGTGTGAGACAAATCTTCCGGATTTCTGGACGAAGGTGTTTGGCCGTAAAACTGGCCCGATCTCAATCTTTTGGATTCTGCTGTCTGGTCGATCCTAGAGCAAAAAAGCTAGTCTTTTAAGCACAAGTCGCTGAATTCGCTGAAAGGAGCTCAGGATGAGGCATGTGTACTGATCGCGCCCATCGCATCAAAAACTCCCGGAAAAGATTGGATAGTTGTATTGAAGCTAAAGGCGGTCATTCTGTATGTGATTTGTGAGAACTTACGTAGAATTCTCTGACCATTGAATTAAAAAAAATTTCCTATATGAATTAGCTCATTCAAACAGTTCTGCACCATTATCCTGCCCAGATTTCTCAACTACAGGGTTGAAAAATAAGTGCCTGCTGTTTTCTTAAAAGTATTAAATAACAATTTAAGAAGATCAATTCAGTACTGACTTCACTTTATTTCTGTTCAGAAAATATTGTGATGTGTTGCATTTTTGTTTTAGGTACGTTATCACAAAAATCGAATTCGGCCCGATCCAAAATTCAAGCTCGATTGCAGTTTCGGAATCTGACGAAACTACGGTGAAAACGAAACAGCTCCTTTGAGCACGCTAATTAAGATGTTAGCACCTATTTATTTATCGACGTTTCGTCGTTGAAACAGCAGTAATCCTCACTCATAATACCTGGAGAACTACGTGGACATCATTGCTGAACTTATGCTCACTATTCTTAGTTCTGTTTTGATTTTTTGGTAATATTGTTGAGATCCGAGCCTTCAATAGAAATAGAATTTTTTTGGTCCACTCACATTTTCAGCATATTCGAACTTTCACCTTCTTTATCTTGACAATTCTTTCGCTTTCGCTTTTTTCGCTTTGTTTACTGTACAGAGTTTCACTCGAATTTAGTGCTAGAATAAGTGCATTTTTTTGCAAATAATTTTCTTCAGTGAAAGTCGTAGTAGACTGAAAATTTGACAGTTGCCTAGCAAATAGATTGTCACCATTGCCCATTAAACGGTACATAGTAGAATAATTCGCTTTCATTGTTCAAAAACTTTCATAAGATTAAATAAAATAAATAAAGTGAGGTTAAACAATTTGTAGAGTGTGATTCATCCTCGGCTGTGATAATGAACCAACTCCTAAGCATGTCGATGGTTGGTCTGGAAGATTAGATAGAATGGTTAAATTAACAATTTTGTTCCCTTTGGAAACAACTAAGATACAGGAAGGGCAACACACCATTCACAGAAAACATTGGCGACAATGAAGGGATACAGACCCGCAGCAAATGGAATTTCCAAAAACCTTGCCCGATATTCTGCTAATTCCAATATGTGTACTTTATTGCAGTAGTAAAATATCAGCTTCCTTTTGAAAAAATGTTTTGTTTACAGACAGCAAAGTCCTGTGTTCAATTTGAGAAGCTATCTTAAATGTGTTTGCTGTTTCTTAATAGTAAAATTATTACAACCTCCCAATTTTCTGGACTAATCTTATGATTTCAAGAGTGTAGGTGTTTAGTTTGTTTTGTCTTTGTTTTCTTTTCCTAACTTCAACAAACAGCAATTTGAGATCATTGAAAAATTCCTCCACTAACATCAGCTTCAATGATTTCCTTTTTTCAAGTAACACTGACTTCATATTTATGTCTGACTTAAAGGCATCACTCCACGAATCTGAGGTGGTACGAATTTCAGGTGGAGTATTCGTATACGGGATCGTAGATTATCAAGAGAAGGGGGTGATTCCGTCCGTTTCTTCCTAATTGCCGTAAAAAACGGCCCTGAAGATACGGCTTTGGGCGTTCCGAGGCGCTATTTTCTACGAGTTCGACTGGAGCGCGGCAGCCTTGTGCGGCGCCGCATCTTCCGGGCCGTTTTTTACGGCAATTAGGAAGAAATTGACGGAATCACCCCCCTCTCCATAGTCTCCCATCCCGTATACGAATACTCCACCTGAAATCTGCACCACCTCAGATTCCTTTAGGTGATGCCTTTAATGAATAGCGCCAAAAAACTACTTATTGAAAATTTTTTCTCGGTCTTAAGTTATATAAAGGTCTAGAATTATCCTACAGCTTATATTTCACCTCTAAAAATTTCTGGGAAGGAACGAATAGACGGTTTAAACGGCCTAGACATCTCAAAAGAGCGGGTGTAGCGCAGTCGCTAAGAGATTGGGCTGTGACTGTACGATCGATGGTTCGAAGTCGGCTTGGCGCTACCCAAACACTTCATTCCATCAGAGTCTACGAATTGCTCACAGACTTGGATAAAAACATTGAGTTTACACATCGGTTCGCTCCCTCCTCCCAAAAGCTGCACTCAAAAAAAAATTGAATTAATAAACCTTAAACTAATTCTAAATTAAAGTCGATCGTGGAGGAGCATCTCCATAGGGATTGATGAACGCTGGACACTTTATCCACTTTATTCTATATCATCATTGTATTATGAGATGTCCAAAAGTGCATATTCACATGATTTGAATGAAGTTAGTGTGGTGATAAAAACAAGTCGCGAATCAGCTCACTGCACAGTACAGCACAGTAACATCCTACATAGAAACGAAAACGGCATGTTCCAATATGGAAAATCCGCGGCAAAGGTCCCCTTATTATCTTATCCATGTGCTATCATCAGCTACACTCTCAGACGACGAATATTTGCCCTTGTAATCATATCTGCGGCGCTAACGACGGCTATATATTTGCTACAAATTCATCTTCACCCTATATCAGGTATGCAAATCTCAGAAAATAACTACAAATTCATCCGATACAATTATTCTTAGAATAAGCGCTACTGGATAATCTGCGTTAGATTGTTTCTCTTGATCTGGTTTCGGGAGTGGAAAACAAAATTTCTGAAGAAAGCGTCATGCAGAAATGTGCATATTTGAATTTTGTAAAAAAAATATCCAGAAACGCAAAATTTTTAAGACCTTTTAATTCTTTTTTTTTGTGAAAACAAAACCAGTAAAACAAGCCATTTAATTCCTCCTATAGATTTTTGTTTTTAATCTGTAACCTCCTCACAGCAATTTCATCCATTGTGTGCAAAGGGTTCAACTCTTTTCTCATCCGACCTGATAGGAAACAAGAAATTATTCGAGATGTAAGTCTGTTCAATTTCAGTCAGTTTTTTTCTGGATTTATGTTTGGAACAGAATAAAGTGTAGAGCATTTACCAACCCGTTTGGGATGCTTACAATTATATTAGAAACCGGTTGAGGACTTGCTATACTTGTTCAAATTAATAGCCAATTCAAAGCAACAGATCGCACATGAAGGAGAAACGGTGAAAAAAAAAACAGTAATAACATTTCAACATCAACGTCTACCTTAGAGTTTCCAACGATGGTTCGTCCATTTGGACTACCTAGAACCATTTTTTCATTCGGTCACTAACAATTTTGATAAATCCCACAAATCTCGATATATCCTAGAATCTAGAAAGACAGAGCAGCACTGTATTTGATTTCTTCTGTTCGAAGAAAGCTTGCAGTAACTCGTCTGAATTGTTCATCGGAGCTGTGTTTGGTTAGTTTCAGCTATGGGCACAGCTGGGAACCCAGTTCCCAAGGATTACAGCTAAGAGCTTCAAATTCAGAAACCAGATGAATCTGATCATAACTATCAGTAGAAGATGTTGATCGTTAATCTACAATCGGCGCAAAACGTATTGCAACGTGAGGGCGCATGTATCCGGTGAAGGCTTCCATTGACCTCTCTCTACCTGCAGAACACGGGAAACTTCTGGAGCTCCTTCTTGTTTTTTGTGGTTTTTCATCTTTCTTCTGCGTAGTAGTGCATGAATAGAATTGCATAGTCCTAGAGAAGTCTCTCTATTAGTGTTCTATCATTTATCTTGCTCCTAGAATGACTTTATAGATTTTAATTTGAAGGGATTTAACTGCTGGTTCCCTGTAGTTTTGTTTCCTTCTTTTTTAGCATGGTTTTCATTTTTGGTAGTGTAAATACGGCAAAGATACTTTTTCGCTGGTTCGAAAGCTTGATTCAACCATCTCTTCAAATACTTTAGTCGCAGAAGTTTGATTTTTGACCCTCTTTTTGCATAATTGTGCATAGTTAGTCTTCTTCTAAGAAGAATTTGGGGATTTTACTACGATTTCGATTATAACAATCGCTGATCATGCTAAATAAACAAAAATGGGACGGAATTTGAGTCCTTACAAACCTCAGAAACACCCTAGAAGCAAAAATGGGGTAGGAGTTTGAAAAGGCCGCGTAAGCCTATTCATACATCATTATACGGAAGAAATAGTGAAAACATAAAAATAAAGAAGGAAAGAGTTTTCTGCATACTGTAAAGGGAATTTCGAACACGCATTCACCGAAAATGTGCTACGTCGTCATGGGACTGTATTGCGGATTGAGTCCAGATTATAACGCAGTGTCAATCAATACGGCAACTGTGAATAAATGAGAAGTGCTTCCATTTTGTTCAGAAGATAAACACAATAATCACATGTGAAAATTGTTCAATGAGCACTCATGTTTGTTCAAATTCGCCAAACACTCGAGAGTGGAAAACGTTTCTGCAAAGGGCGTATATGGATCGCCCTACATATATCCGCATAGCATGCTGCGGTATGCTCACGAACTAAAAAAGCAATAGAAGAAATATCGAATCCGAAGTGTTACATGTAAAAGACGAAGAACTTCGAAGAGCAGAAAGAGCTACGAAGGCAAGAATGCTTCGGAAACACTTTGGAAGTTCGTTTAGCTTACATTTGCGACGAAGCCTATTACATTTTTCTTCCATTAGGTTCACCAGATCTCGTAATTATAAATGACAAGATACCTACTTGCTTTTTAAGGCATCACCCTGCAAACCTGGGGTGGTAGGGTGATGCCTTTAAAAGCACGGACGACCCCAGACGCTGTTTCTTACGACGGCTTCTGTTGCAATGCGCTACCATTGCGTCCTGCCTGTCCTTCGATTCTTCCGAACGGGTTTTCCAAGAATCGCAGGGGGGGAGGGGTGGGGAGTGGGGCGCAGTGGTTGCGGATTGCAACAGAAGCCGTCGTAAGAAAGAGAGAAAGTCGTAAGAAATAGCGTTACGAGGTCGTCCCTACACTTTACTCTGACACAGGGAGAGATGAACGGAATCACCCTCTTCCCCACAATCTACGACCCCGTATAGGACTTATCCGACTGAAACCCGTACCACCCCACATTCGTGTGATCCATTTGAGGGGTGATCCCTTTAAGCCTAAATTCCTTACGCTCCATGCCCGATATTTATGTTGCGAGGCTCTTTCACGAAAAGTAACGGAACTTTCACTACGTAGCTACAGTATTTACTTGCCAACCGACGCTGGAAGTAGTTAAGGACTTGTCTGAGAGTTTCACTGGAAAAGCCCTTTTTAGTAGTTTCCTCACCGTGTTATCAGGGTTGAAACATCATTTAATCGAATATTTTATGTGGTGGATAGCTCAAAGGCGGTAAACACATTCAAAACTGAATTCAGCGGTCCAAATCCAAAGATGGAATGCTAAAGTTCAAACGAAGACCTGAGACCGCACATATAGAATGTGACAGAGTTTTGTTTGATGATCAGGTACGTAATAATTTCTTCTATTATTGTTCAGGAGCAAAAGCCGCAGCTCTTTTCCTAAAAGACAAAAGATGGATATCAGGCAAAAGGGAGTTTCATGTCCATCAAAACGA
Source organism: Necator americanus (assembly GCF_031761385.1). NCBI lineage: Eukaryota > Metazoa > Nematoda > Chromadorea > Rhabditida > Ancylostomatidae > Necator > Necator americanus. The sequence continues at coordinate 290,562 of NC_087372.1, read as the reverse complement.
TAATAAGAGATTGTAAGCGCATAATGTATCAGGATGAACAGTAAGTTACATAGGTTTCTTCAAACTCTTTTCGGTGTGAATACTTCTAGCAAGCTCCCATATATTATTTGTTTTTATGCTTCTCTAGATAACCGTTCTCGTCGTTTTAGATCTTAATTGCATATGTGTCAAGCTAAATAAAAACTACTTAGTTTTTTTTTTCATTTCAGATAGTTTAAGGAATTCGAAAAATCCGCAGATACTGACGTTTTTACAAAGTCCTTGTCTAGTATTGTAGCTTGTCCCTTAATTTAGTAGATGAAATAGACAAATGGGTTCAATCAATCAATAAAATCAATCAGTACGGTAAACGTTAACATCAAACATTAACACCCAACATTTCCCAAAAAAACCTAACTGAATATACAAATTGTCAAATTGATCGAAAATGTTCTCAAAGGCATCACCTCATGAATCTGGGTTGGCGCGGGTTTCAGATGGGTTATGCCTATACAGAGTCGTAGATTGTGGGAAAGATTGTGATTCCGTCCATTTCTTCTTAATTACCGTAGAAAACGGTCCGGAAGATGCAGCGCGTGCAAAGGACTGGCGCGCTCCGCTCGTTGTAGAAAATAACGCCTCCGAACGCTTGAAGCTGCATCTTCCGGGCCGTTTTTTACGGGGATCAGGAAGAAATGAGCGCAGTCCCACCCGTTTCTGCAATCTACGATCCCGTATAGTCTTTGGCCGTCAGAAATCCATATCATGTTAGATTACTGGGGTGATGCCTTTAAGTATTATGTTCGCGCTTGTGTCTCAATTGCATTCAAACACTTGAACATACTCCCAAGAGTCAAACTACCTGAAGTGGTACAGTTGGTTCTTTTCGAATAGAATTCGAAGGCCGATATTTGGTTCAAGGTGTAGTGTGCAATAACATCTTCTTTCGGGAACCCGCAAACTCCATGAAATCCGCAAGACCCTGATTCAGCTTTTCACAACCTTTTTTTTTGCATCCTTTACCTAGTTAGTTGGTAATCCAGTTTTATAAGATAATATAGTGAATATGTCCACAAAAATTTTAAAGAAACTTGAAGGAATATGTGACGAAAATTGCGAAAAACCGCGTAAAACTGGAAGTGCGCGATATAGACATGAGCTGTGAAGCGCTTCGTAGCCGAATTCTTCCGCAAAGAAAACTTCGGCACCTGCAATTCGGAATCGCTTATGCACGGATTGTTCACGAGGTTTAATATTTAAAAGAATTCACGTCTCAAAAAATATCTGATCTGTTCGATGAAATATTTGATTTAGAGCTACGAATTTATTGAAGACGAGCTTAGGTCCAGCTATCATCTTCAAAACTTCTTCTGTTATTCGGTTGATTCGAAAGCGAGCAAAGCATTTAACGATCGCATAGAAATGCTTGGAGAGTGTTTCCCAAATGTTTTAGTTACAAAAGGTTAGTTTATTTGTTTGTAGCATCAAAGTAAAACAATTATAAGATAATAATGACCATCAGATTCTTCCCAATATTCGCATAAACCGATAAACAGTGCACTGGTAACGAATTTCGTGCTAACAAAAGTGTGTAGGATCATTTTGAATAATTGTATTGTAGTACGATTTTGCAGCACTATTCACCATACACCAAATATTCTTCCCAAAGAAGTTATGTTATCCATAATTAGACTAGTTGACAAACCGTGTAGATGAGATTTCATCAAGTCTCCAAAAATAAAAGAGTCTATATATCGATAAAATTGATATCTTTGGATGAAATGATTACAATCTCCGTGATCAGCATACTAACAGCCAAAATTCCTATTGAAGGCAGCATACCACGAAACTGACGTGATGAGACAATCCCCAGGAATGTCTAGAGGTGGGAAGATCGCGGAGTCCGGCGTGGTTCTGCTCTTTCCCTAATTCTAGTAAGAAACGGCGTGGGAAATGCTTTAGGTCCTGCGAGGTACGTTAGAACGCACTTCTATGTACATATTTCGGTCCAATCAGAAGGCTGTTCATCGATTTTACCTGAATAGGCTGATGAGGAGACCTCAATGATCATCGACCGCTCGCACTTGGATGCGGCACAAGGGTGGCGCGTTGCGACCCAAATCGTAGTGGAAAACAACGTCTGCTTTTTTCACGAGGATTAAGGAAAGATGAGCAGAACCACCCTGGGTCCCGCAATCTACTACCCGAACTCCACACTTTCGCTGTAGGTTCCGCACCACGTCAAAATCGCCTTTAAAGGCATCACCCCACGAATCTGAGGTGGTGCAGATTTCAGGTGGAGTATTCGTATATGGGAGACTACGGAGAGGGGGGTGATTCCGTCCATTTTTTCCTAATTGCCGTAAAAAACCCGGAAGATACGGCTTCATTCGTTTTAGCGCAGCATTTTGTACAAGAGGTTCGATTGGAGCGCGCCAGCTTTGTGCATGTGCCGTATCTTCCGGGTCGTTTTTTTGCGACAATTAGAAAGAAATGCACGGAATCACCCCAATCTCCATAACCCCTACTGCCCCGTATAAACATTACCCACCTGAAACTCGCACCACCCTAGATTCGTGGGGTGATGTAGGTTTCAGGTGGGTTATTAAGGGAGATCTACGTAATGGGGGAAATGTTGATCAATGCTCAAAGGCATCACCCCGCGAATCTTTGGTGGTGCGTGTTTCACGCGGGTTATGGCTATGTGGGGTCGTAGATTATGAGGAGCATGTTATTGGGGAATAGATCGGCATTTTGCCAGCGGCAAAAATAAATAGGGGATTTGTTTCCCCCTCATATCAATACGAAACGCACAATACAACAGACGATAAAAAAGAACGGCAACTGGTGAATCAAGCTCACAATCGAGTTAGACGCGCACAGCAAATTTTGATTTGGAAGATGACGAAGGCTCGATTTCGGGTGCTACATGCATCATTGATTGGAACGATCGCTAGCGGACACGGCTCGTCAACGACGATCACTTAATCTAATCGTTTGAAGAAAAAAAAACTCAGTAAAAATAAAACGATAGGATTTAATCTTGTAGAGTAAGGAATTCTCTTTCAAACGATACATAACACTTTGAAAATAGTTCTAATTTGCCCAACAAAATTTTTTTGCGTTGTGCCTTGTCCGAATCTACTGGTGCCGAAGCCTACAAAAAAGTATGCATGCTAGATTTTAGTTTTATTAAGACAGCACGGCGGTCTTTAAATAATGAATAATCTGTAAATAATCAAGAATTCCAAGAAAAATACTTGATCCAATATTCCAAAATAAATTTTAGGAAATAAAAAATTCTATAAAAGTTTTTGTAGGATACTTTAAACAATCGAATGCAGACCTATTTTCAATCTTAAAAGGAATGGAACTCAGATGCGAAAAAACAATGTCAATTTTTTTATTTGCCCGTAAACATAAGCCTGAGCACACTTGGATACTAGACTAATCTCCCGTTATTTGTACTAATAGCTACTTATTATTACAGTTTGAGTTATGCACGCATGATAACGAAGAAGATTCCATTACATAACACGTGCGTATGTAAATATCAGTTATATCGAAATTTGTATATTTTCAGCACGTTTTGATGTTAGAGGAAACGGACGATTCATGAACCACGCATACTATGAATGCCTTAAATTGCTTGCCAAAAAACAGGGATGGGGCTACTTGCTACTTATGCAGGTCGTTCTTCATATATAATGACTAAGTTTTATTAAATCTACCTGATTCGTCACAACGCAAGCAACAGGGGATCCTGTACAGAGTTCGTTTTTTACAACGTCCTTATTGGCTTTATTTCCACAAGGCACTCTTCTACATAGCAAAATTTACACAAGAAAATTCTTCATTTTGTAAGCCAATAAGCATTTTTCTCCGAGGACATGATCTTTTATGCACAAGGACGGTAAAATTTCGTCAAAGAACAATTTTAAAACTTTTCGAATCGAAATTTCTCGATTTCGTAATAGAAATTATTTAGAATCACGACGTTATGACCAAAACAGTTTATGAGACTGTAGCGATCCTTAGCAGGCTACAAGGCGCCAATGATGTCCATGTTAGACCTTGTGAGGCTTACCGATGGAACCATACAGCTAAATGGGATGCACGCTCACTGAAACTTTTTCGTAACGGTGAGCAAATTTATTTCTATTGTCATGGACGGGGGCAGAGGTGAAAGCGTTTGATTATTGCGGTTATAACAAGATTACACGGTGGGAACTAACCTTAAATCTTCGGCAAAGCAAAAAATTCAAAACACTAGAAGTTCTCATGCAAACAGAATTATAAAGATTGAAGGCAAGTGCCGAAGAGTAAAAAGGTGATATGATGCAGCAAAACAACATACTGAGTTGAGAATAAAGTCCAAAATGAATTTTCCTTTCCCTTCTAGAACTTGTTAGAAGCACAAGACAGACCAACAACACAATAAAATATAGTAAAAGATTCTCAAACCTTCACCCTAAGGCGGGTGGAGGCGCCCCTATATACACTGTAAATGACACTGTAAATGAGCCATAGCTTCAATGGAACAAATCCATTCCATTATGAACTCCTAAAAAGGTAAAGTCCGAAAATTCCCGCTGCAGGCATCTGCCCTACGTTCAAAGAGGGTATTATCTCCCTGCCCACACATTTATCGTTGGTATCAGAAATTCCAATTAGGAGGGACATCGCTCGGAGACCAACCGGATTTCGGACACCCTAACCCGTTGGACGAGACTCTGCACGGTCCCGGGAAAGCATAGCCTGATACTACTTTCGAAGGCACTAGGGTGCAAGCAGAAAACCTCCCAAGTCGGCCACCTTTACGGTTCTAGTTACCGTAATGCTATCTTGTTCGCACCACACAAACAACGTGGCTTGGATAGAGTCTCTGTCAATCGTTGCTTCTCCGCTCACACCGGAAGCACTTTCTCGGGGATATCGTTACTGAAGGCGATAATTGCCATGGAGTTAGTGTATAGGGGTTCGCACAAACGTAAGATTTTCTTTCTCTCTCTCTCTTCCCAACTCTCTCTACTTCTACAATATACAGCTTTAAATCTGGCAGAACGTTCTGCGTCTTCCCCGCATTACGGATGTTTAAAGTATTCTTTTTTAATTTTTTAAAATTTCATTGCATTTTTTAAAATTTCATTGGCTTAACTCTTTTTTCGTTAACTTGAGTTTGGCGATTACGAACCTAAAACCGACGAAAGCTGCACATAGCAAGGCAAGTTGAACGGATTGAGAAAACTGAACCAAATGAGATGAACATTTAGAAACTTGGGAAACTCAGCTGATTTTTTTTTATGAAAAGAACAAGTTTTGTGATGCATAGTTAGTATTAATACGTGCTATCAACTAAAACCACGACTGCTCAATACATATGCGAGATAAGAATTACCTATTCTTTAAAAAAAACAAGAGAAAAATACTTCCTGCATTTCAGTTCCTATTTCAAGAAGAAAGGATTTGTGAATAAACGTAACTGTACTTAAGCGCTTTGTGTCAAAGCAGTCACTTGAATCAACATGATTCTCTAATTTTGGAACGAATCTGAGGGTGAATTCAAGTTCCAATTTTGCTTCCAGAGCAGCAAATACCAGCAAAAGTACTAGATGCAAATCTAACAATGGCAAGAGGGGCCGTACACGCCTCCTTGTCGAGAGCCGCAGTTGAATGGATGGTGACCACTGCTGATCTCACAAAGCTCCTCGATCAACTCAATATAGAAGTGAGTCTACACGATACTACCTTGTAGAAATACTGCCTCCTTCAGTACACATATCTGTATGGAGATTCATAATTAAACCAATTTTTCACAATTCATACTTAGGCACTTGGAGTTGACGAGGTTCTCATGCCAACACTACAAGTGAGTGAGGTACTGGATGTACCTGGCAGATTCACAGCTGAATGTGTTAAAAAAGGACATGTTATTGGATTCATAACCAGGTCTGTTCGAACTCTTCCCTAAAAGTCCCAATAGAAAAACGTACGTAATACAAGATGACCTTAGAATGGACATTTGGGAATACGAGAAAAAAGAGCTCTGCCGATCGAGACGCTTTCGTCATGGCGTTTGCGTCTTTGGGATCGAGGATTTCTCGTGGCTTTCTCGACAGCCAAAATTAATGGCAAATAAGGTGAGGGACTTTTGACGAAATGATTCGGATAAAAAAAAAACACTCGAAATGAAACCTAAGTTTGCATTTATTTAACTAACTAACTAACTTTAACTTCTTCATGAAAAGGGAAAACAACCAAAAGATGAAGTGCAAAGGTAAAAGGAAAATTAGTGTAAATAGTATACTTTCTTTTTTAACAAGTAAAATAATAAGGGTTTTGTGTAAAACATGTCATATCCGCTAACGACAGTACTTTAATAGAGGTATTTCTGCAATTTATAATTTTTTCTATGTAGTTATTCTTGGAATTGCAAAAGAATCTCCTCTTAACTAAAAAAAAGGTGGTAATGCTTGCTTTTTCTGTATGTGTTAGGTAGACGAAGCGCATTACAACAGAAGGGCAGCAGTGATCCTGACAACGACAAGTACAGGCAACTAAATGCTTAGAAGTAATAAAGACCTGATTTGAAGTGAATCAACGTAACATTCTAATTTCCAGATGATGCCAGGCTTTGATTATTCGGTGGTTGACTGCATGCATGAACTTCTCTTCAACAGAACACATCTTAATCAGACCAATGATGCACTAAATCTCACCGTTTATGACAATCAGCCATACGTACGTTTTTTACGTGAACATATCACTGAGTCAACGAAATGAAAATCTGTAAAGTTGCGTAAGCGACTGCGCTCAAAGTGATGCCGTAGAGCAAGCAGCTGCCGGCGAGGTGGGACTAGGTATCGCCACCTCTACTCGGACTGCACAGCTACAGGGGGTCCCTACTCGACCGTATCCGCTACCTCTACCACGCCACTTCAAGCGCAACTGCTTACGCCACTGCACCAGGGCTCAGGGCCATTTTGATCCGACTATATTTTATAATACTTCAATTATTTCCAACATTTCTGCAAAAATTCTCTATATATTACAGTATTTTAATTGTATCTTATATCATTCTCCTAGTTCAACTTATAGACAGCTATCGAACTTTAGGAAAATATCAAAACCCAAACGGTGATTGTATCCCAACTGCAAGGATGAGAATAATATACTGTCAACAATCACTGTTCGTCTTTAGGTGCGGTATCACAAAAATCGCCTGGCACCGAATCCTTCCTTCAAACTGGACTGCAGCTTTGGCATATAGATAGGTAGGATATGGATATGAAAAGAGAAAATAGAAATTGTGAACTTTTCTAGGATGTTTGCACACTTCTTCTTGAAGGTAACAGTGTAGGGAAAAGCAGACATTGTTGTAGAGGTCCTCCTTAGTTTCTAAGATAAAGAAGGCTTTCCGAACATGTCGATGATAGTTAAATAAGTAGTAGTAAGTAAAAGTAGTAATAAGTAAATAATGGTCTAAGAATAATCAACGGGAAAATTGTATAAATTATGTTGTCAGCACTATTTTATGTCTTGATTGCTGATAAAAATTATGCCTTGAATATTAAACTCAATTCATAAGACAACTGGGTGATCAATAATGATACCTACATTCAAAGAGACGGAAGAAACCGCCAGAATGTTACTAACAGTTAAAGAAGAAAGACAGTATGACCCCCTAAAATGAGGTGAGGAACTGAAGAGAAATATGGGCCTCTCAGGCCCCTGGTGAATTTTAAAGGCAGCATAACACGAATCTGAAGTGGTGCGGATTTCAAGTTCAGTACTCGTATACGGCATAGTAGATTATAGAGAAGGGGGGTGATTCCGTCCATTTCTTCCTAATTGCCGTAAAAAACGGCCCGGAAGATGCACGCGCACACAAGGCTGGTGCGCTCCAATCGAACTCTTTGTGGGAAATAGTGCGCCGGAACGCTCGAAGCCGTATCTTCCGGGCCGTTTTCTACGGCAATTAAGAAGAAATGGACGGAATCACCCTTCTCTCAATAATCTACGGTCCCGTTTACGAATATTCCACCGGAAATCCGTACACTCCAGATCCGTGGGTGATGCCTTTAACGAGTATTGTAGCGACACATTACCGTATAATTAATACATTTAGCTTAACTACTTCAGAACGACACTTTGAGGCATGCTCAAAGCCTATGTGATAAGCAGGGAAGCTCAGAATATCCAGAAAACACAAAACCATCCAACACTTCGAAGAAATAAAAAACACTAAGCAATAAATGTTAAAAATTGGAACTCCACATGACTTTGTTGTAATTCAGGAAAGTGCACAGATTTCAAACTGAACTTACCAGTGGTAGCAGAGAGTCCGTAGAAAATCATTATCCACTTAGCAAATGGCCAGGAGCCCCCACCACCTTCTACAGTACAGTACTGAGCAGGACCGATCATCACAGGAACATCCTCTCGACGAATAACACCTGAACATTGATTTTAAAAAAATCCAACTGGTAACGATATGTGGGAAATAGAGACGAGTACCCGTGTCAACAATAAAAAAAGCCGGTAAAGTCTATTGATCCAGCGTTTCCGAACGCTGGATATCAGCGTGATATCGGGTTTATGCGGAATAAGCTCAAGAATAAATACTCTGAGAGAGGAAGAACGACGATCCAATTCCTGAACCATTATTATAAGCTTTAGTATATAACGGCTGGAAATTCTGATCCATAGTACAAAGTAGACGGTCATATACCGAGCGCATTGTTTTCTGACGTAAGCACTGGCGTCTTGAGCGGTTGTCTCCCAATCCTGATGGTCTAATATTTCTACTTCGAAAACATCCAACCAATAACTTGGCGCAGCACAGTGAACAGAAATTCTTTTATCAGACTTTACTTTACTAATGGCGAGTATGCTACTGTAAGCCTCACTGAATCTGCTGTCAACGATAGGAAATCTTGTGGTATCATTAAATCTTAATCTTAATATAAAGGAGCCCAACCTACCATATTAGCATGGGGAACTGAATTAGTGAAGGTTCTATTAGGACCATGGAAATTTGTGGATTACCATTGCTGAATGGCAGTAACAGACCTTAGCATGCAACTATAACTTCTTCGGTTGGTTTCTAACAAAGTTACGTCGAAGAGGATCCGTTTGGATCTAAATTCCAGCCACATACAGATATTTCTATCCGCAGAGGGCAAAGGATCACGCACTAAAAGGAGACGCAGGTGCACAGGGCTGGCGCGCTCCAATCGACCTCGTTGCAGAAAATAGCGCCGCGGAACGCTCCAAGCCGCATCTTTGGGGCCGTTTTTTACGGCAATTAGGAAGAAATGGACGGAATCAGCCTTCTCCCCATAATCTACGACCCCGCAAAGCCATAACCCGCCTGAAACACGCACCACCCCAGATTCGAGGGGTGATGCCTTTGAGCATTGATCACCTTTCCCCTCATTACGTAGAACTCCCTTAAAGGCATCACTTCACGAATCAGAGGTGGTACGGATTTCAGGTGGAGTATACGTATACGGGGTCGTAGATTATGGAGAGGAGGGTGATTCCGTCCATTTCTTCCTAACTGCCGTGAAAGCGGCTCGGAAGAAGCGGCGCGCTCCAACCGAACTCATTGTAGAAAATAGCGCCCCGGAACGCTCGAAGCCAAATCTTCCGGGAAGTTTTTTACGGCACCTCACATATTGGTGGGGCGATGCCTTTAACCTAACCCTTAACCTTACTCCCTTAACATGACTGTCAACCCTTAACATCAGTGAATCTAATTTCAGATCTAAATACTTCATTGACGACAAAATTAGCTTCAAACCACATGAATCCCAAGTCCATAATTCGGGATTCGTGAAGCTCTAGCATGCGTGTGTAAGTCGACCATTTTTATTTTTTCTGATTAACGTACCAATGTGGTCCGTAAAGCCATCATTTGAAGAAACAAAATCTATTAAATTATTTAATACTTTCAATTTCAATTCAAGCATATTATATACAAACAAACAGGTAAGTAAATATAAAAAATACACAAATTGTCGAAATTTTCGATCAAAGGAAACATCTGGAAACAGCTTTCATTCTGCGAACAAAAAATGCAGAGAACAAGTAACAAACTCAAATAGTTAAACATGGCTTCAACATTGACATTTTCGAAGCAAGATGCTCATGCATCGCATGGAGCCACACAAAAAAATCACAGATCTCAGGAAAAATTAACACTAATTGTTCCGAGAAGGTTACAGAGGACGAGACAAAACACACATGCAACATCAGAGGCCTTATCTCTGGAACAATTTTTTGGTTTTCACCTAAGTTTCGGAAAATCACAGATCAAATGTTTCGGAAAGTTTTGCAAACTTGGTGCGTTTGCAGCATGCAAAAAATACATGCGAATCGTGAGGAACAAAAAAAAAAGGTCCGCTAGTTCCACAATAAGCCACTCCCCTCGTTCTAAGTCTGCTAAACGACGGATACAAATGCTTTTCTTCTATTCGGAAATAACTCTGCAGTGTCTACGAGCTGACTTATGTGATCAATTTTCTCGCTTGATTCACATATCCAGAGAAGTTTTAACGCAGAGGCGGCAACCTTTCAGAAGAGCGTTCCTGCATGACTATGCTCACTACCGGAGTGCATATTTCTACACTTTCGAGGTTGATTTCCACTATTACGCTCTTCTGATTTATCGTGGTACAAAAATATACTCCAAATGAACGTGGTCAGCTTTAGTACAGCGAGCATTGGTAACTATAATAATATGTGAAGTTAAACCTGCACAAGATTACCTAGATACCTAGTCAAAATCTTGCCCACCCGTGAACATAAAAACTTGATCAGCTAACAAAGAGACAAGCCTCAGCCGACATAACTCATTTCTGCAAAAGCGCATTTCGATTTTGCGCGTTTGATGCAATGGACAGTGGCAGCAGTTCCCTGACAAATCTGTAGACTGTTTCCCAACCACCGGTACCATGTTCCTGGCAGAAGCTCGCCTGTGCATGCACCATTTCAGATTACGGAATCGTCACCAAGTGTGATTATCGTCACATTGTTCGAAGTCTGATGTACGCGATCAGCTTGCTGTCTTCTCGGCCCTTTCCACTTTTCTTCCATTTCTCGTCGAAGGCGACCCGTGGCTGGACCTGTTTCTTCAAATTCATCGTCGTCACCCCGCACCACTGTAACCATTTTGCCCGTGTGTTCATCACGTATCGACGAAGTACGAGCGTTTGAAGACGATCTCCTGGGCTCAAATCCGTCACTAAAAATGGAACATTACTACTCGGCTATTGGCAAAAATCATAAACAACGTCATATATACCCCCGACCTGTCTGCAATGACCCGCGCTGGGAACCCATGCCCATTTTTAGATGGATTCTGTCTTGGATCTGGTGGCGGAATGTGTTGACTATTGAACGACGGCGCTCGGCGAGTTGGAATCTATAGCGTGGAAGAAATACATATACATAATAAATACACAAAATACAATCAAAATCTTCGGGTTCATTATATAACTAACTTCAAATGGGATTTCTTTGCCGTTTGGGACCAGCTGACGGGACTCATGAAGACTTGAGGATGAAACTCGGGCATCTTCTGCCACAGGGAACCTTAAAAAAGAAACCTATGTAAATGTATCTGTGCAAAATAGTTCCGTGCTGTCAAATTTGATTATATTTAAGCAAGTGAGAAGCAAAATGTAGTCAATTCAACGTAAACTCTGCATAAGGTGAGACAAAATACAGCTCGAAGGGAATTACTGGAAAATAACTGAGAATAAAGGCGGGTAAATATAGTATAATATAGATAAATTGGTGTCAGACTTGTCTGGGAGGATAAAAACACTGACATGACACATCGGCTAGCCCCCGCAAGTCATTGTATGGGCCAATTACACGTTCGTAAACCTCAAACGACTCTGAATTGAAGTGAACGTGGGGGCGCATCCCGAGCGGATTGCTTAACGCCAGAAACTTTACCCTTTAACTTTTAACTAAGAATAAACAGAGAAGGTAATAAATGAACTTAGCACAATCCAGAAAGGCATACAATGCTGAAGCGGATCGGCCCTACCTTGAACTTGGTGCCGATGGTGCCCTTGAGTGGATAGGTTTTCGGCTTCGACGTGGATGGGGCGATCGACCAATAGCTGAAATAGCTTCAATTTATTTCAAGAGATTCAATTAAGCAAGCTGTCAAACTTTTTTCTTCAACAATGAGAAAGAAAGAAATGTAGAAAAAAGTTGGTATTGGGTCCTCTCGGAACAATCGTCTAGTGTAGAATTTTGTTAACAACCGCAATGCAAAGCAATTTTACCTTCTCTACCACGATTTTGCAGCGAATCATTGAAATATTAGGCAGTAGCGAGTGGTGCATAATCACCTGATGCAGCTAATGCCTATTAAACTATCTTAAAGAAGTAATCTTCACTAATTGTCACTCTCCTTCATAAAATTCATTTTACTTGGTTCACTTCAAGTTACATAGGAACTTCAACACCTGCAGTCTAACCGAACATAGTTTTTAATTTATGCACTAGCAAGATGGCATACGTAAAAAATTATTAGACATAAATATTGATTGGGAACAGTCATCAAAACCACTGATCTTCGCAAAATGGAGAACGTTATAGATTTTAAGACAACAAATAACAGGTGCATGCACAATAAACATCATTTATTAAAATAAAACCGTACAACCATGCAAATGGTTAGTCCGGGAAAAGCACACCGAACATCACTGGAAACAAGTTGGAAGCATGCATACCACAAGAAAAGGTTAGTGTAAGGATATGCTACTACAAGGTAAGTAAAGCAGATTAGATAACAAACCGTGTGTGCGATCACAACACATAAAGCGACAACAATGAGTTCATGCACAAAACAATTCCACTTTGAAGCAACACATAACATCTACATGAAAAGCGTACACGACGTCGAAAAACACATAAACCGATTCGCGAATATTCGATAAAAACTTGCAAGAAACGATTCGAAGATATATACATGTTTAGTATAATAACAAATTATTATTGTGCAATTGCAGACTAGAGATGGGCCGGTAGACTTTTAAGAAGTACAAAATCAACTGAATAATATTAATGTTACCGGAAGAAACACGCCGATTTTTACCACATCAAAAATGTGGGGGTTTCAATTACCAGTGCTCCCATAGCGAATCTACTGGAAAGTGCCTCTTGAGCTGCCTGCAATTTTCCCGTATTTTTAACAGTTACAAACTTCCCAAACATCTCATTAATGGTTCCACGTCTTGCTTACAAACATAAGTGTTATATTGATTTATAGCTGGAAAAAAAATTCCCGAGTACTTAACTAAACGAAGTGTGTGCCTATAATCAAATTGAAACTATTCGCACAGTTCAAACAAGATCACTCAAATCTGAAGAGAAGCCTATACCACAAGCTGGAAAAGTGACACAACGGCAAAGTCTATGGAGATTTCGATCAGTTGGTGGCTAAAGTCAAAGGGCGGTTAAAGGCATCACTCCACGAATCTGAGGTGGTGCGGATTTCAGGATTGTTCGTATACGGGATGGGAGACCATGGAGAGGGGGGTGATTCCGTCCATTTCTTCCTAATTGCTGTAAAAAACGGCCCGGAAGATACGGCTCCATTCGTTTTGGCGCACCATTTTGTACAAGAGGTTCGATTGGAGCGCGCCAGTCTTGTGCGGCGCCGCATCTTCCGGGCCGTTTTTTACGGCAATTAGGAAGAAATGGACGGAATCACCCCTCTCTCCGTAGTCTCCCATCCTGTATGCGAATACTCCACCTGAAACCTGCACCACCTCAGATTCGTGGGGTGATGCCTTTAAAAAACCTGACAAATGTGAACCACCCAAAAATTGAAAAGAAAAAAAAATAGTAGCTGGAACCAGGTTTCACTTCTACGTACAAATTTGAGTGCATGGTATCCTAACCCTCGCATTTCGTTTGGCCAAGAAAGCATTTGGAATCACACAACAAGCAGAAACCTACACGTACAAATTGTATTACTAGCTACAGACTGCTGAATTTGTGCTGACCAGGGCTCAAAATCATTTAAGCCTAATTTGTCAGACCGCACTTTCTCTGCTTGCGGATCATTCAATTTTCTCAAAGCAGAGTTATCATGGGGAATCGCTCAGTACAAGAGAAGGGGAGGATCTTGTATGAACGGTGTATAACTAGCGATATCCAAGCGCTGCCTTAGTAAATACGATAATACTTTATGAAGAAATGAACAAACTAGGGACCTAATTTTATTAATAAGTGGATAAACTTGGTGTGTGATTCCCAGAAGTCATGGGGAATCGCTCAGAATCGCCCAAAAGTACCTTCAATGTTCCCAGGAAAAGTTCGTAAAAACTAGACTAAAAAAAAGTGTTTCAGTGCGTAAAAACTGAACTCCACGAAACGCATTTCCAGGAGTCTAGACTTCCGTGCATCTCTAATCTCCAATAGCACATAACGAGCAGCTAACTAAGAGTAGCAGCATCCGTTGCGCTCTCACTATCACTATCCGCACCTCCGTTAAGATAATAATTGTAGTAAAACTCGTAAATTTGATCAAAAACCTTGTCAAACTCTTGCCACTCACACGCTGCATGACTTCGTCGAGATTTGATTTCCTCTTGTTCTTCGCGGATAGATGAAATAGGTCGGGACAGTATGGGACCGAGAGCTTTAGTAGGCACTTCTGGCAGATCTTCAGGCTTCGGTGGAGGCGGAAAATGGAGTCCATCACCCTACGAATGTGCGCTTCTTCATAAAACTGAATAAATTCTAATACAATTTCCAACAACCACCTTTAACCTGCTCAGTACTTCTCGTAATGAGAACATTGTCTCGTCATCCGAGTATCCAAAATTGTTGGCAAGTGTTGTTTGGATAAAATCCATGAAATTTTCCATATGCAACTTTCTTATAGCTTCTGGAATGTGGTTTTCCAACAACGTTGGAAAGAATCCGGAGCAGAACCGAGAAAATCGACCACGTTAACTTACTTTCATGCATTTTCATAATGTTCAGAGCCATAGCAAGTAAAATAGGATCACCCTCTAGTATGTAGACATCCCATAATCTGAAAGCATCCGATTACACTGCGATCCTTCTGAAAGTCAATAAAATTTTCATTCGTTCATTTAAACAAAAAGAAAAGAAAGTTTAAAAAAAGAAAGCAAACGCTCTGAGGCAGTGGGAAGAATTCTGAAAACGGCAAAGAAAAAAGTCAAAGAATTTTGATTAGAGGCATCACCCCACGAATTTGAGGTGGTACAGATTTCAGGTGGAGAAGTGCAGGTCCGAATAGGTTTTCGGCGAATCGCAGGCGGGGTTGGGCGGAGCGCAAACGTTAAGGTTAAGGGTTAGGTTAAAGGCAACGCCCCACGAATCGGGGATGGTAAGGATTTCAGGTGGAGTATTCGTATACGGCATAGCAGATTATGGAGAGGAGAGTGATTCCGTCCATTTCTTCTTAATTGCCGTAAAAAATGGCCCGGAAGATACGGATTCGGGCGTTCTGACGCACTATTTCCTACAAGGAGTTCGATTGGAGCGCGCCAGCCTTGTGCGGCGCCGCATCTTACGGGCCGTTTTTTGGGGCAATTAGGAAGAAATAGACGGAATCACCCTCCTCTCCATAATCTACTATCCCTTATAAGAATACTCCACCTGAAATCTGCACCACCTCAGATTCGTGGGGTGATGCTTTTAACAAATGAAGGCTAATCTTTACCTTAGAGCTAACGAGAACGGCACCCGATCCAGAAAACATCCAAACCACCATTTGGTGAGGTAAATATAAGGAATATCGTTTTTCTCCTAAAATACGAACATTCTGTATGAAAGGTAAGGGTGAATTATTACAGATATAAGTGAAGAAGAAGAGAGAATCGAAACCATTCGTACAAAAATTCAGAGTAAGCGAACAAATATTAAAAGGAAGGAGCCTACTAAATGCTTGTACACCCGTGGCCGATACTTTTTGAGCACTTTCTTGAAATGAGCCTCGAAACGCGATAGTTTTGGAAAACCAGGAACAAAGAATCCTAAAATGTCAATACACAATAAAGAAGAAATGTGTTTTGTTAACCAGACGCTTACCATGCATAGTATGTTTCTTGCCCACCATCAGAGCATGAATACACCAAAATGTGTCTTCTTCGTCTAGGTACATTAGAAAAAGAGCAGCTATTTGACTCATTCCTACAAAACGGATGGCGGTAGGAACACTCCTAATTAGTGGAAGTAAGCTACAAACCTTGACAGTACCCGACCTCTGTATTGTACATGGAATATGCCGCAAGGACATTCAAAAGGGACTGTTGCCTAAAATCTCACAATGTCACAGCATGCATAAGAATTACAGTACTAATCAAAATACAACACTAGACACCCACTTAACATCATAACGCCTCCTAAACGAAATATGATCCCTATAGGTCCTGTTGATGTCCAGATCAATTTGTTTGATATCCTTTGAGACCAGTCGAGCTCTTATCAACAACTGTTGGTAAACGTCTGGTCGAGCCTCTTTCATTTCTGCTGCACCAAGAAGTCGTGGCCAAATCTAGAACCAACGCTCCTACCGCCATATACTGTGTTAGAATACCAAAGCCAATAATAGCATAAGAGTACAATAAGAGCATAGATTACTATGATAGCGCATATGGCTGGGATTACTGAAGAACAATGAATGAAGGGAGACGCATAGGAAAGGTTTAAAAATGGAGAAAAAAAGACTCAACAGCTCAGAGAGTTTAAGAAAAGTCCTAATATGGATTTTCCAATAAAGAACATAGATATTGAGTTGAAAGATTTGAAAGAAGGCGGATTTGAAAAAAGGATCATTTAGAGGTCCAATTTTCGAAAGGATCGCAAAATGAGGAAGAATGCGTGAAACATCGATAGAAAAGAGAAAGACGTATAGTGATTTTGAAAGGAAAAAAGCAACGAAATGGATTCTAAAGAGTTCACCTTCATACGCAGCTTCTCCGGAATTTCTTTCCATGTTCGTTCTTCTAATTTTTTGGGGATTCGACCTTTTTTCCATGCCTAGAAACAGGTCTACGATTATGCCAATCCCAGGAATAAATTTAAATTCTCAAGAGACACATCCTAGTGTATTTAAATATAATTTAAATATAATTTGAATAGGAGATCTCTAATAGATCATTGAGAAGGAAGATATAAAAGAAACTTTCAATATGTAATAGAGAATGGTTTCTTCCTCATTTATGAAAATGTCGCTAATTTTTTTTAATCAAAAGATGCAAGAACAATGAGTTCGATAAACAGAAAAATATCAAACCAAAAAGGAATGGCAAAAAGGAAGGAATAATTAGGTATGTAGAAAGGGGAAGATGAAACAACTTACTGCTTCCATGGCTAACCATTTGTTTACCCGCCTCACTTCTTTTTCCACGCGGCGGCGATTCTCACGTTCTTCTTCTGTTGCTTCTTCAGGATTTTTACTTAAGAGGAAACGAAAATAATCACGTTCATATGTTCAAGAAAAAAAAAAACTTAACAACTCACTGTACGAAGCCAAAACGATCCATTTTGGCGTACACGTCAAACTCAGGATTCTCCCACGGATCGATATCCTTCGATTCGGGACCCTATGAAAAAAACGTAGACAATCGCTCTTTGTGACAAAAAAGAATAGGGTTGATCATCTGCTTTAACACATTGGCGATTTTTTTCTGCGTATCTACGACCACGCATATTTGTTTGCACGCCGAACGCCCGAATGTCCGACTACATCCGACTGTCGGACAATGTCGTCAACATTTAATGTAACTTACGTATGAGTCGCTCATGCGAAGAGCTGACAAACGTGATACTATTTGAACAATGAACATATTACCAAAGACCTCACCCTTTCATATTTCAGCACAATATTGTCTCTTTCCTCTAATTCCCTTAACTCTGGGTCGTCCTCCTCACCGCTGCTAGATGTGTCATCGTCTGCTGAAAAATAAGATCACATGAATTCGTCCTCGAGTAGTGTTGGCATTTTTCAGTTAATTATAATCTCTTGATGCCAAGATTTGGCTATATATATATTAGGTTGGTGCAAAAGAAGTGCAGGTTTATTTTTGCTTTATTAGTTTCAACACTTTTTTTTTTTGATAAACTAAGGCTTTTTTACGAGGTATTATACATTGTTGGTAAGCTTATTATATGAGTTTTCTAAATATCTATATGGAATTTAATTCAAGTCGCTTACTATAAAAATAATTTGGTTTTCATTTTCAGATGTCTAATCGCAATTTTCGTCAAATTTACTTCTAGGAGTTCAAACTGGGCCGGACTGCCGCTCAAACCGCTCGAAATATCAACGAAGAATGGGGCCAGGGAAGTATCAACGAATGCACAGCAGAACGTTGGTTCCAAAAGTTTCGTGCCGGCAACACCAGCCTCGAAGACAAACCACTTGATAACGACTTATTGAAGGCGACAGTCGAGGCTGACCCAAACAAAACCACACGAGATATTGCCAAGGAGCTCAACGTCGATCACACTACAGTTGTTCGCCATTTGAAACAAATTGGTATGACCAAGAAGCTTGACAAGGGGGTTCCACATGAATTGACCGAGAGTCAGAAGAATCGTCGTTTTGAGATATCGTCGGCCCATCTTTTGTGCAATGAAAACGACCCATTTCTCGAATGGATTGTGACTTGCGATGAGAAATGGATACTTTATGACAACAGGCGACGATCTGCCCAGTGGCTGGACCAAAAAGAAGCTCCACGACATCACCCAAAGCCGAAAACTCGCCAAAAGAAGATTATGGTTACGGTTTGGTGGTCTGCAGCGGGTATGATCCACTATACCTTTCTGAACCCGGGTGAAACAATTACAGCAAAAAAGTACTGCCAGCAAATCGACGAAATGCACCAGAAACTGCTGCACCAAAAAGTTTATGACTTTATGGCATTGATCAATAGAAAGGGAGCAATCCTACTTCATGACAGCGCTAGACCTCACGTCTCATTGATCACACGGCAAAAGCTGCATGAGTTGAACTATGAAACTCTGGATCATCCACCATACTCGCCAGACCTTTCGCCTACTGACTTTCACTTTTTCAAGCACTGTGATAACTTCTTGCGGGAGAAACACCTCAGAAACCAAAACGATGCAGAAACTGCCTTCGATGAGTTCATCGCTTCCAAAACACCAGACTTTTATGATATTGACATTAAGAAGCTCGTTTCTCGTTGGTAAAAGTGCGTTAATTGTAATGGAGATTACTTTGATTAAATAAATTTTGTTAGATCTGAGTTATACTAATTTAGATTTTAGGTAGAAAAACCTGCATTTCTTTTGCACCAACCTAATATATATGTATTATACCTAATATATATGTATTTCTGAGGGTCTTTTTTCACTACGATGTTATACTTTGTGAACCCAGAAAAAGTGTAGTTTCGTTACATTTCTCTTGTTCTAAAAAATCTTGAAAAACAAGAGTTTGGAATCAAAAACCTTAACTTTCTCAGATCTCACCTTGGCTTTTTTCTTCACCGGTAGCCCTGTCCTGAGATTCCCTTTTCCGTATGCAATAGAAAAATCCTCTTTATTTATACAGTAAATGACCCACTCTTCACATATATTGCGAAAAGGTTAAAGACTGTGTTCATTCTTTGTTCGACCAAAATTTAAGCAACAACTTCGGAGCTCGCCTAATAACCGCAACATATATTGCCTGTAGTGTCTTGATTCTATTCACTCCCACCAAAACCAGCAATTTTGCCTTTATACTAGCCTGATATCCATGTAAGCCTTGAACGTATGAAACTGAGCCGCTTTTCAACCGACGAATACATCATGTGGAAGTTAAACATGATTAATGTGTCCATGATATACGTGACACATTTAACGGAACTGCTCTCATTTTATAAATGGCCGTCTCTGTTTTGCTTAGTCATGATCTTATTAAGGTAAAAACTTTTGCATTCTGTCCACTTTAGAATTAGCTTCATACACCTTATCCTCTTCGCAAACAGTCTGATATCAATAAACCCTACCATCCGTCTCTGTCTTCCTCAAATCTTCTTTCGAAGGGCACATTTTTGTGAACGACCGACTTATATGCTCTTTGAGTGGGTCGCTTAGTCTCGCCTTCAGTTCTTCCTTCACTCTTAGACTCGCATTGCGAATCAGTGGCGAGAACTCTCTTACGAATGCAGGCGACTGCGGCGATGAAAGACGAAACGATCCCGATCGGGACGGTGGCGATTCTCCGTTGAGCGCAAATAGACTGTCGTCGAAGACCAATTCACGGCGGACGATCTTAGAGGACACATCGTCCGCATCCGAATCAAAGAAGATAACGGGCAGCGCCAACGTCATCTTTCACGGAACGCAGTTTAGAATAAACGTCCAATTCAATTATGCCGAAAAGAAAATCTAACCTAGAAATTTAGAACTCAAATGTAAATTCAACAGGAGATAAAGACGCGAACTCGACAACAGCAAATAAAAAACTTTCCACTCGAAAAGGACCATTAGAAGATGTCAGTGCAAGATAATAATCGGGAATTCAGCATAACTATGGAATAGTCCTCGAAAATCCTCCAATAAAAGGAGAAAAGTTGCAAAACCAGATAGATGTAAGTCATAAATTATCTTCACAATGATACCGCTATAGGTATTAACTGAACAATTGAGATTTTTCTGAGAAGTTATATTCTTTTCTCACTAATCGTCTCTACTACCCTAATAAAAACAAAAGGTGACTCCTACTTTGCAGTCAACACCTCACCAAATTCATGTGAAAATACCAGAAACTTCGCTACGAGGCTCGCAGAGCATGTATTTGAAGAAAACTACACTTTTTAGTTGTGCTTCAATATTAATACTAATTTGTCGAACAAATCCAAACAAACTAACTAAACATTAATTTTCTATCGTCCACAGACCAACGTGAAAACCCTATTTGCCCCATTGCATGCATGCATAGCAAATCATGTCGCCCGCTGAGGCAAGCTGAAGGAAATAAGCAGAACAAAAACTTGTAATTTCAACTTTTCGCTGCAATTATGAAGCCCACATTGAAATTTGACTACTTCCTCAGAAAACGCACCAAGAATTTCAATAACAACTATATGTTCTTCCAAATCTCTCATTTGTTATGAGTGATGCAAACAAATATGACTACCTAGCTTTCGACAAAAAAAAGTATTGGAAATCGAAACCAAAGAAAGAGGAGAGAGGAAAGTTAGAGGAAAGTCTAACTGTTACTCTCACACCCACCCAAACAGAAAAATTTGCAAAAATAGAAGTTGGGGCAGCCAAAAAAATTTTTGAAAATAAGGATATAAAAATACTGAAACTCCGAAGTTTAACCTTTTACCTTTAACTTTTAAGTTTAAGTTTAAAGTTCTGCAATTTTGGTTAAACCATGAATTTTTACGTAGACAAGGTTGAAGAAAACGGAATTAGAATAACTTAAACTGAAAGCCTAAACAGATAATCATCCCCGCCAACCAACGCTTTCTTCCTAACGTATTGCTCAATGCTTGAAGCTAGAAATTTTTAATCATCCATTGAAAAAGATGAGTGAGACCAAGAAGACCTGTAAAAAAAGAGTAAGGAAGAGTTGGGTAACTGGCTGAAATCTGATGTGTGATATCGAGGGTCAGATTTCTTTTTAAAAAAAGTCTCGACGAGTAGAATCAAAGGTGCATACTGCTCGGGGGAATTTTGGATTTAAATAATCTGAACTAGCACTTTGTACAAGCGACCACCATTCAGAAACAAACGTGTTGGGGTAAAATGTGAGGACGTAAAAATGCACGCAGGTCCTTTTTTCACCTAAGTTTACAATGCGTACATTAACACAGCGTTTTATGCGTAACTATCTATGTAGCGCCGAGAACGTGATAATTGTAAATTTCATCTACTCAAGGGCGGGACCTTCCTGGCACGTTAGCATTTTTAACGAAGTCGCCACAAAAACAAACGAGCAAATGAGGCGAAACGTGGCGGTGTCCACAATAGGTCTTTGATCTTAATAACCAGGTCTCTAGTTTAGGAAAATACCCCATCCGCCACTTCAACTATGAATAACATACTTCAAAACGGAAAATTCACTGCAGCAGGTTCCATTGATCAAATTTCCGCTGAATAGCTGGCTGAACAATAAAAGCAGCCAAAAATAATGGTTTTCGTGGAAAGAAAAAACTTCAGTTACACTTACACCCGATATGAAACGCCAAAAATACACCTTCAAATGATAATCCCTCCAAATATTCAAAGTTTATAGCCATTCATTTCAGTGAGTAAACTATTCCCATATGATTTGTTGAGGACGTTGTAAATGTTGTAAAACAAATGTTGAAAACAAAGGTACGCAAGAAGCAGTAAGACGGCTCTCAATCCCAGAAGTCAGTGGAAGTATGAAAGTACCACTTAAAGAGTGATTCCACCAGTTAGAGTTTCTGAGAATACGTGTTTAGGAAAACTATGCTGCAATTAGCAGCAAATTAAAACAATTTATATTTAACGGAAAAGGATTTGAAGAAATACCAGCCGCAAAAGAATACTTTAGTTTCTCATGAGTATAATTTAAACGCCACAGCACAGAAATTGGAAAATAATATGAACAAAGGTAGGTAGGTAAAGGTCAAACTAAACTAACTAACTAACTAGAACTAAACTAAAGGTCAAAATGACAAACAGAGTGTTAGTTTAGTGAAAATGCAGAAAAAAAAATAAAATAAAACAGAAATTGCCACGATGAACCTGTTCTCGTTCGTGAAATGAGGTTAAATTTCTGAACAAGCACCTTAACCTACATGTTTCTTCAATTGTAGAGGCACCGTATTTAGTTCATAGATCGATCGAGTGAGACTCACATTGTTCTGAACGGAACCTCACTAGTTCCTAGTGGATTTTGTGCAAGCTGGGCGCGATAGCTAAGTAGCGAGAAGCACTTAAAAAAAGCACACATCTGCAGCCCAGTCCCCAAATTACTTACACCTTAGAACTGCACGGGACCTAACGCGCACCCGCCTCCAACACCATCATTAATAAAGCAAATTTGTCAATTCATGTATTTACAAATTAGTTCTACATTGTTGACGGTGTAAAAAGGACCTTTCAGAATTAAAAGGAAGGCAATTATATTACTTCGCGAGTTCGATGCGGTTACTAGTGATGAGCATTTTTGCAACACTTTGCATAACTAAAACAATATAGGCTTAAATGAACAGAAATCTTATACTCTATAAGTGACGCTGCCTGTATTGACTCAGATATTTAACTGAATGACCATTAGTATATTTCACAACTTTTCTATCCGATGAATGAGAATGCGCATTTTCGATATCGATATGTGCCTGCTTTCACATAATATAACCGCAACTCAGCCCAATGAAATGATTACAAAAAAGAGGACCATCCGGAGACAACATATTAGAAACAAGAAAACAGCTAATGCCGCAAAAACACGAAAATAATGTGGAATCCATCTAATCATCTCCCGCTATGCACGAAATATGGGCTACTGCACCAGAAAACGGGCCGTAACAAAAACAAAAAGTCTTGGATTCCTTTTAAATTGTTAGACATTGTCGCCCAACTATTGTACGGTATTATCCAAAAAAGGTGATTTCCTCTAATATTCAAACCATTGCCAGATCATTGTTACCTCGAAACTAAATTTATCTCCGAAATGAAACTGTTTACCACTACAATTCGTTCTAAAGTTGCAAAGTTCGGTTCTTCTTGTATTCGAGTATAAAAACCACAATACCAGTATCGCTCAAGTGAAGCAGCAAAAGCAGTGAAAAAAACCCTCCAGTAACAAAAGCTGTGGTACTTCTTGTAGCACGAGTATAATGGAAAACAAACAGACAGTCAAACCTAGGTAGGATGTGTCTGTCTTGACTGAATAGCTTCGCTTTGCGTCTACGTCTTTAGAACGTTCCTTGCTATTTCAGGTCTCTCGAAAGGGTATGTGAACGGGAAACAACGCCAAATATTATGGATTTTGCTTACACAGGTTCATCTAGAATGGAACCACGGTATCATTCGGTGAAATCCATACAGGGCGTACATTGACGAACACGTGAAAGAAGTGTAAAATATTACTAATTACATAATTTACAATTTCGAATATAATGTTTAACAAAGTAATGAGTATCATGTTAGGACACAAAAGAGAAGAAACGTTCGACAAATTTTCTGGAACTCTGGGCTTACCAAAAGAATTTTACAACCCTCCACGAGACGGAAGAAACCAGAAACTCGAGAAAATTGTCGAGCAAATAGTCTCTAATTCAAAAAATGCAAAATCTAAGAGATTTCCCCAGTTCTCTGACGCTCTGCAACATTACGACCATGCATTCATTATCGTTTTTTTTTTCTCACCGCGCAATGTTACTTACTGCTGAAAGCGATGTACACGTCGTATAGATGAAGATATCCCAATTCATAATGCTACTTCAGTCATTTCAACTTGCAAATCTCATGCTAATGCAGTATTTTGTGGCAGCAATTGTAAAACAAACAGTACAGTTGAACGCCGCAAACGGAAATGAAAACAGGTGACTGCATCTGCGTGTGGATAGAAACGTTCCTCGCTTGACTGCTCCAGCTATGAATATTTTATAGCCTTTTGGCAAGCGACAAAAGAATGTTTTATAAAACATTAAAAAATTTTAACTATTATAGGTTGCAATCAGAAAATATTAAACATGGACGTGTACATAACGGCAGGGATTCAAAACTGGAAATATCACACCTGGATAAGAAAAGGCGTCAAAAAATGTTGCGATGATGTATATTATTTAAAATCCTATATTCTATTTTTTTTTGCTTTTTCCAAGTGTCAATTTCCAGCACGACTTCTTTAAAATTATTATATGAATTTTTGATATTAACAATCAATTCTTTTTTTAATTATTCAAAATGCTCTCTCTTCCTAAAGGCATCACCTCACTAATCTCAGGTGGAGTATTCTTATAAGGGATAGTAGATTATGGAGAGGAGGGTGATTCCGTCCATTTCTTGCTAATTGCCCCAAAAAACGGCCTGGAAGATGCGGCGCCGCACAAGGCTGGCGCGCTGGTGGTGCCTTTAAGTCGGCATTTCTCTCCTCTTCTTTTGTTTCGGAAGAATACTGATCTACGTTTAAGAGAAGTAAAGTAGGGATGGGAGTAACAATTGGTCAACCATGAAAAAGCGGCTTAACAAAATTGAGAACAAAAGAATTAATATTTCAGGAAAAGAATAATATGCCAACAGACAAATTAGTATTGGAAATGGCAGCCAGAAATGGTTAAAATTAGTAAGCTGTAACTATAATCTCATTCCTGATGGAAGACTTGATGCATTATCGAAAACAGAGCATTTCCACATCACGAGACATAATTCACCAAAAATACTTCCGGCACTCATCAGTCACTCATCATTTCCATAATAAACGTCAACTTCTCTCTTAAACATGCCAAACTACAGCGGTGACGATATTTTGAATGACTTTCAATCTCTAATTGTTTGGCAGATTCAGGTCTTAAAAAGCTGAGATTTAATAGGGTTTCTGGAGAGCAATAAAATGATGATTGATTATAGAATAGTGAAGGAAAAATAATGTGGAAAATTCTATTCAGTACAGAGAAGAACCTCATCGGAAGAATTGATGGAGATACGCTTTTCTTAATGCATTAACTGTTTTTCAATACTAGGATGCGCTTACAGAAGGAGTGCGAGAAATAAACTACCATCTGTGCGCAAGTCTCTCACCATTAGAGAAAAGGGATTCTATTGTCAGAAGAGGTTTGTCATCAGGGAGTCCCTTGTGAAAGTGAAGCTCTACTCAACACTTGTAGATATGAATACTTCTGAAAAAAGCTGAAGCAAAAACAACAGAAAAAGCCCGAAAATAAAACCGCCTCCAGTGGACGTGTCTGAAATAAATTTATATAAGTGAAGCGACAAAGAGGTTGTGTCGATCCTTCACTCAAGCCAAATCTAGCACTATGCAAAACAAGTGAAAGTGCCAAAGAAATTAAAATCAAGGCGTCCACCACACCAAAACGAAAAGTCAGTATCTCTACGTTCCCTCGCAAGTCACTCCTTTTATAGCATTGAATAACATTAATTGAAGATTCGCCTCTCATTGCAGGCATTTAATTAAGCCTAATCCTGTTCGACTTCCGAGAAGCGTTGAGGATGGCTTAATGTATACACAACAACGAAACCATTCAGTAAAACCAACGAGGATTTCTTTACGAGGCATAAACAGATTTCACATCTGAAGGACGTGGCGGTCCTTTCGACAAAGCAGAAGAAAATTCTCGGCTAGCAAAGATCTCTCTGCTATCATGAGCATCCTCAATTACAACATGTCCGTTGGTATAAACAAAATGCGGCTTTCATTAATGATGAGCAAGGCGTAAATTATTTTGTAGCTTAATGAATGTGTAATGCAACCAACGGACAGCAGAGTAATAAGAGGTTTTTTCCTTCGAAAACAACTAGCTCAAGCATCGCATAGGAATAAGGCACCTTTCGTTTTCAGACTTTAGTTTAAAAAAAAGCAATTACTTGAATTAACTTACATGCAATTAGTTAATTACTTGCCTCTCTTAGAAATATTACTGAGGAGAAGGAATTACGTCGAACAGGTAACAGAGTATTACTTTTGCGTAATGAAGGAACAAACATCAAACGAATATCTATTGCGCAAAAACAGGAAATGAGAAATGTGGGAGTCTATTGCTAGCGAAGAGAAATGTTAATATGTTTGTAATTTAAAACGCAAAAAGTTTGGCAATCAAAGGCCTAGCAGCACGTAGAGTAGCTAATACCAACTGTTCCCTTCCGTCTTTTCAACACCTGATAAGTTTTTGCGCTGTGGCCTCCACGGGAACTTCCTCAGTTCGTTCCTCTTCTTGAAAGTTCAACCCTTATAAGGACGGAAAAATCAATTAAAAATATCTCTGAAGGATTTTCTCAGGATTTCCTAACAACTCATTTGACTCAAAAAGTAATCAGTTCATCAGAAGTACATAGAAATGAATCACACAGAAGCATCGGAAAAAAAGCTAAACAAAAGCAAAGACTGAAGTGCTCTCGTGAGCTGTCTCACGTAACATACACTTTACCATCTAGACGTGAGGCTCTACAATCAGCATAAAGTGTCAAATAATCAATAATTATTATGTTGATTATTATGATTATGTTAGGTGGAAAATTGAGACAAAATTGATTTTATTACGAAAACATTTTGAAAAGGCGGAAATCAAAGGAATTTTGACTTTGGAGACTAGGTCTACGAAAAATCTAGCGGCTTATAATCGGTTAAAATATCAAATAATTTAATTGGAACAGGTGGCGTGAAGGGATGAAACGTCAACAGAGACGATTAAATAGAAGAGATTAAAAATCTTTCAGAATTACAAACCCCCTTTTATTACTTACTAGGCAAACTTTAAAATGAATAATACGAGGACAAATCAGAATCATTATTTCTTTATCGAAATCTACATAACTACTGAGACATGTAGGAATAACGCTGCCATATGAGTCATAATAGTATGAATAGAAGTGTGGGAGCAGCTTAATCGATTCGCACTTTGTACAACTGATGAGTTTTTGTAGGCAAAGTTCCCCGACCACTTACACTACATTTAGTGATTCCGTTCAATAGTTTCTACTCAATGCAATGCAACCTTCCGCATTTATTCACCAGAACCTGCTACAATGAAACATAAAACGTTCTATAAATCCCCTCACAAAATCGTCGCCTTTTCCAGAACTGTTCGCGATTTGATTTGGCAATTTGGTACCCACGATAGTCCTGTAGACGTATTTTTAGACAAGAGCTCAGCTAAAAAGTCAATTGTGTCTATACCAAAAACAGTCGGTTCAAATTACTTAAAGATTTTGCTGTACGATGCTGTACGATGCTTCGACGAAACGACCACACCAGTTAGCATTACAGCGTGTAGAAACGAGGGCGAGGCCAAGAAAAGGTGCTTCAGAAATAAAACCGGATCTGGGTACTTTGCCTTACCATAATGGCAAGTACAGAACTGCAGTTTGGTTACATCGCACCCATTTACGTGCTTAGCAATGTTGTGATGCCAAGACGTGGAAGCAGGAATGTCAAATAAATTATATATATATATATATATATATATATATATATATATATATATATATATATATATATATATATATATATATGTATATATATGTATATATATATATATATATATATATATAGTAAAACAGGAGAGAAAACTATATAGGAAATACTCAAGTGTGTACGCAATAACTGAGATGATATTATGTAAATAAACAAGGAAATGTAAATACTTCCAGAGGAATCATTCAATTCTATATCACTTACGAGAAGTAAAAACTTTTACTGGATATTTCTACTTCAGGGAAGTCAAACCACATCTTCCTAAGAATTTTGTTTGATGGAGTAACCAGGTAGTAACTTTCATGGTTCTACACACCTAGAAATTTAGCAGCGATGCAGTACTGGGCAGCAGAACAACAGAGTTTTACGCTCAAACATATCTAATAAATGGTCGAAGTTGTATATGGTCACAACGGAAATTTCGCCGACATTTTTTTGCATGTCATAACACTTCTGGCAGTACCGCCTCTTTTTTTGCAGGTTGTTAACACAAGCAGAGGCAGTTTTTCAACTTGGAGCAGGAACACGAGACGGAAGATGAGAACGTAGGCGAAATTGTACATATATGCAACTTTAACCATTCATTAAATACGCTCTGAAAGTGAAACTCTTTTGAATGTTGGTCCAACAATGCATCGTTACTAAACTTTCAGGTGTTTAGAACATGAAACGCAGTACCTGGTTCCTATCCCACCACATAAGCTCTTCACCAAACAAGATCCTTAGGAAAAGGCACCTGTGCATCTACCAAGCGACAAGCAAATGGGTCGTGCAACTAATCGATGCACGGAAGTCCAAGCTAGCTCTCATCCATCAGCACACTAATTCTCTGTGCGGCAGTGAAACAGTTACTGAGAAAAACGGACATCAATGCTTCCGAATGTGAATTTTCTGCGCAGCTTTTTTCCAATAGGATACGAGATCTTCATTTAACATCCGGAGATCTCTAGTCGACCAACGACATCTCTGAACTCTTCCGCTAGCCTCCATCATGTTTAATTTTCTAGACTTGCTTTGCAAACAGGCATCCTACTCATATGATCCGAATAGCTCGAAAGCGAGTAAATATTTCATTTGTTTCATTATTTAACGATCTCTAGTGAACTATTTTAACGGAAATTGATGATTTTATAAAAATAAAAACTAAAACCATATTGAAGTTATGTCTGGAGGCAAAACGCAGCGAGCCTTTTACTCGACGTTAGTTGACATGTGACTGCTTAAATTGCACCCATTGCCGCTATGTGAAAACAAATTTTACATCGGTTCAGAAGTGGTACTATTACCTATTAAAAGGTAGCAATTGCGAAACATTATTGCACTAATGCGTATATTCCCAAAAAAAAAACATTCTATTGAAAACAAAATGTATCTTAGTAGATTTTTTGTTGGCTCCAATATTTCAGCAATCTCATGAAAAAAACAGTTGAACAGCACATGCATTTAAAAAGCAAACATTCCTATATATTTTTAAATTTTTTTCCAGGCTTGCTTAAAAAACATCCAGAACATTATTGTACCAATTTACAAACGACTATTTATTACCACAGCAACGAATGATTTTTGCTTCCCCCCTCCCCCCAACAATTATTATTCTCTCCCCAATCCCCCCAGTCCACGAAATGGAGCAAGTCAGTAAATCATTTACTCGAATACTCGACAACGACAAAATCGGATAGCGATGCGTGAACATAACTAGAAAAATGTTCCTTGTTACTGTCATACATTGCCATTCGTTGAATTTGCGTTCATCCAGTCGAGTAAATTTCCAATTTTATGACTTTTTGGTAAACCAATACAAACGAATAATGAGCAGCAAACCATTGCTTCTCCTAACATTTCCAAACACACACACACAACATTCGTAAGGCTGGCTGCAAGCTTGCTTTTTTTGTTGTTGAGAAAATGGATTTTCCCACGATATTAGAACAAAGACTAGCGGTGGGCTCAAACCAAACACTCCTACACCTCTAAATAAAATCCGACAAAAACACGCTAATCCAATTGCTACAACCTGTTATCACAAACGAACTGACATAGTTTGAAAAAAAAATTCGTCTATTTCTCATTTACTAAGAATCTGTCTCAAATTTTTCTGTTTTTCCATTTCACTGCCCTGTAATGCTGAAGACCTGGTAAATTGTCCGAATATATTATCTAAAACAAATTTTCGCGCATTTACATACCTCACAGTTCGTGGTAAATAGTTTAGTGAAAACGGCGCATATCATAAAACGAATTAGCGCAAAGATTAATGAAGGATGTTACTTTTTTCATGAAGCTAAACGAACCCAGGGGATTTGTTCAGCTTTGAGAGAAAGGAACATCATTCTTGTTTTATTGAAAGGGGGTAATTTGCATGAAATAACAAACCATCCCACTCCTTTTGAAAGAAGGGCTAGAAAAGAAGGGCTGGAAAAAAGGGACTAAATTCTTTGACCTTTGCATAACTATTTATAACATGCATAATGTTTTTAAACCAACTACACAAACGTAGGCAGCACACTCGACTCTCTTTAACGAAAAAGCAAGAAAATATAGAAACTCGAATAAAGGATGGACCCATCAAGTTTCGACTACTACAACATTGCAAAAAATACAAAGTTTGCAAAAACTTGCGAAGTACTGTAAACACGCGAAATTCTCCAAAAGCCAAAGTCAATCTAAAGAAATCTGCCACAAAAGTGGCTGAACCTGATAGCATGACTCGAAAATCCATGCAGATACGCTTATCTCTAACAACGCATATAGGATCCCCATGGAAACGTCGTATTATTTCAACGTGGTAGTCATAAACTGATAAAAATGAGATCCGTCAACCAAAAGAACGGCATTCAAGACAAAAACTCGTCTATGCCTGATGGATAAAAAGCTGATTCATTCACATGGAAATTCATTTGGCTTCGTCTTCGTCTCTGCATGCCGAATAGAGTACTTAAATCCAGCAGTAGAAGCCATCTTTGTTTCTCTAAATGAATATAGTTGCAGCTACCAAGACCTAATTAGATAGTTAAAGACCACAGCTTCGTTGTACACAGTTCCACACTTGATGCACATATTTGAATAGGACCGCTTCAGCGAACAACTCAAAATGCTGACAGCTTCAGGCAATCAAGCAATTGGAACCCCAAAAATGATGGAGGTCATAGATGGATTTATATTCAATTAAATTAACGCATGTACAAGAGTACAACTTGGAACACACACAAGGATCCAAGAAAACTACGCCGTAACACTAACAAATTGCCTCCGAAACAAGTCCTGAAAGTTTAGTTTCCAGCGGTCTCTATAGAGGAGGATAGGGGTAAAAGTATTTCGCACCGCTATAATTAACGCGATTATTTCTTAGTGATATATTCCGACATTTGAAATATCCTTCAGGACATTTAATGTGATTAATTTGAGGGTATTTTGCTGCTACTGAAAGTGCCCTTCCAACGATTTCTCGGCTATTTGGAACATTTCGCTGGTATGAGATGCTCTGACAAGCTACGCTCCACGATTAAATAAGAAATAAGGTGGTTTTTTGGATGCTTCTTTCGACTACGGGAAAAATTGTGCATCAAGCTCCACTAAAGTAGCGAAATTATAGAGCAGAATGGATATAAACCCTAACGATAAGCCATATCCGTCATGCAAGTAAAAGTCGGAAATTTCAGCTTCAATAAGTAACATGGCGTCAAAGCCTTTTGTTTGGAACTGTGTCCAAAATCCATAATTTATTTTTAAATTCGTAGATTTTTTCCTTGTAGAATTACAAATCTTCACTCTTCACCCGATAGCTGAGAATGTTTGCTAAAATTGCAGGTATGTCTTTTCGTGCATAAGAATTTAAAAAATTGAAATTGGGCAACCCGGTTCTACTGAAAGATTTCTATGCCAATTAACTGCTTTTTTATCTTCGCAAAATGCAAAAGTCTGAAGGAAATTTTCTATAATGATACTACATTATCGTATTATCATACTACATTACGAAAATATAAGGTTTCCAAACAGAGTTCATAAATCGAGTAGCATGGATCGTGACAATTAGTGATGATCGAGCGCAATGCCATAAGGCTCGATCGATAATCACCAATTGTCGGACAAGTGTAGAACCTTCGTGTACTCTACTGGGACTTCATAAGTCCCCTTTGCACCCGAAATGAACTGTGCCGCCTTTTGATGCGTTGAAAAGTGAGTAACACGTCCAGCACGTGAATATATCACCATACAGGATTCAAATAACCTAGAAGGGAGTAATGTTCCAACTTATTTAAACTTTAGGAGCAAGTCCTGGCTATTGCTCTTCTTTCTAGTTTCCCTTCCTTAACTTTTTATCTGTTTTTTTTTTCCTTCGCTTCAAAGACTAATCCATGTAAAACACATCAAAACTCTTCAGAGTTTTGATGTGTTTTACATGGAACCTCACGCAGTTGCTACATGTTTGCGAGATTTTTGCACGCGCTGTGATCAACAGAAAAGCTTGAATAACGTCACACCTTATGTATGCAGAAAGAGATTTCTACGCTACAAACCACTAAAACTTTACACTGCTTGACTTGCATTCATTTTGCATTTTGCATTTAGTCTGTATTCGACCGAACATCTTATTTTACTGTTAAAAACTTAGTCATATTATTTTTTTGTTCACAAAAGAGGGAACTAACTACGTATAGTTTTAGCAAATGATTTTTCAAATCTCTCTTATGCTACGCTTTTTCATAGGTAAAGAAGTGGATCAGCGCTTCAAATGATCCGTCCTACGGTCATAAATTAGAAAAAAAAAGTCCAAACTTCAAAGGATACTGTTGTAAAAGAGTAAAACAAAAAGCAGAAATATAGAAAAGAAGTAATGGTAATATATTAAAACTAGGCATTGTGACATTTCCACTTATGGAACTTATGAGAACAAAGGACTTCAAATCATCGAGAAAAAACATCCTTTTTGATGAAGAATACTTAAATGGACATAGTCTCCTAATTGAAAACATACAGACCTTCCACACCTCTCTTACCATCTTCCATAGAATCGACAAATGTATATCCGTTTTGTGGTAAAATAACCACTACCTGATGAATAGGATTTTTTTAATCTCCTGACTTTCTAACTGCTTGCTCTTAGTTTCATGATTTCATGAGTAGCATGTTTTTTTGTTCATCCGTTGCACTTCTCTAAAGACGCCACCAATTTCTTGTTTATTTCTCTGAGATCCTGAACATTAGAATGTTCCACAAATATAGATCGTAAGGTTTTCAGTACCAGCAATCTTAACTAACCCGCACAAAATTTTCCTGTGAATGTCTAGTTTTAAATAAAACGCTCACAATCCCAACAAAATAAACTACTTACTTATTCTCGCCCACGCAACCAGGCGAAGGCTAATCCTGTGGAGAGAAGACGTAGCATATCCTAAGCGTCTAACACGCCTAGCAGCACTCTGGCCGATACTGTCTGATTGTGTTCGAAATAACTTTTTCGTATCCGCCATGTCGAACTACGTCACCTTTTTGGATTCAATGGAGCTAATCAACACCATCAACACCGAGTTCGTTTCATATCTATAAATCGACCTCCGTCACGTTCGAGTTACTGCTAAAACAATGGAACGGCAATAACGGAGGAACATCATGAAAATAACTTCAGAGTGGGCTAAACGCATCAGTCAGCGCAAATAGTGATTAGGGACTTATTTCTGCAGCGGGAGGAATAAGAATGGGGAACATTCTTCGCACAACAAAGCAAATTGCCGATATATGCTTACAAAACCATAACATGGGATATTCAGACTATACGATAAGCAGCAGACAACATTCTTGACATATAAAGAAATATAAATGAATTAAGGCAAAACTCTACTTTCTACTTAAGAAACAAAACAGTACATCTAACTTCAATTTAAATAAAATACAATGGTAGACAACGCAAGCTTCAACAAAAACTCAACAACTAATTCTCCAGGAAGGGGCTTTGCAGCAACTTTGTTCAACAGAATTTAGACAGCTATCTGACAATGAAGAATAGCCGATGGTAGTGCGATAAAGTCAGAAGAAATGGAAACGAAACGGAAGTAAAGGCGTAGCGATAGACCTCATCGATAATCGCTGCTATTTGCACGTAGATGTATACATTATTTGGACAGCAAGTAAGCAAGAAATGCATAATAAAATCATAGCGGAGCCCTGATTCAGAGGAAAAATTATATCTGAAGTGAATTCGGACACTTTTAGAGTAGCCATATCCGACATATGAAGAAAACGAAGAGCCGAAAGCCACAGGTGCGATAAAGAGGA
The DNA here is from genome assembly GCF_031761385.1 of Necator americanus. Taxonomy (NCBI): domain Eukaryota; kingdom Metazoa; phylum Nematoda; class Chromadorea; order Rhabditida; family Ancylostomatidae; genus Necator; species Necator americanus. Next base: position 256,151 of record NC_087372.1, on the reverse strand, counting down.
CCCGGACCCTCCTCAGGTGAAGGGGGTCTATTTCGTCTATTATTTACCCCATTCAGGTGAACCTGTGGTCCGGCTCCTCCCTGGCCCATGTAGTGCAGCTCAAGTGATGAGGATCCCTTCGAAAATAGTCCAAAAGTGAAGGTGTACCTTTGTTAATCCTCCAAAAGTGAAAGGGGTCCTTTCCCCAACCATCCAAAAGTGAAGGGGTCGGAACACCGTACACCGAAAAGTTTCGAGGAGATGATGAAAAGACCGAGTACAGGTGCTGAACCGCATACTTCCGTATTGGACTTGTATGTCATATCCGAACATCGTCCGACCAACATCGGTCGACGAAAAGAGACCTAGCTCGTGCCTCCTTCCAAACGCACTTCACTCTGACGGAGCCCTAGAAAGGATCGCTCCTGATCTATGAACAACTGTATTCGTTCGCAAGCTCTCCTCCTTAACGGAATCAATACGGATAGACAAACGATGGAACTTCTGAAGAGTTCTGCATCTGGTATGTTTACTGTCTATGTGTGGAAGACTCTCACTGTCAACGATTTGCAGATCCATCTGTCCACCATGCGTCTAGGCGATGAACCCCTGATGAACGGATCCAAGGCGAAGATAGCACCGTCTACGGTGATGGTTAAGTCGACAATTCGGGAATCATGTCGCCCAGACGTCTTTCAGGCTAGTTCTGACAAGAATTATCCCATGAAAAGAACTCTGAGCGAAAGGAAATGCTGCACCGACGGGAACCTCCTCATCTAGCCTACCGTTTCAAATGATCACGAAAGTCCGCCGGTTTCTTCGATCATAGAAAGAGAAATGAAATGAGAGAACACCAAGTTGCCTCACCCAGGATGTCCTGGAATTGCTTTTAGACTTAACAAAGGAAAGTCGGCATAGCCAAGATTGGGAGATGTGGATTGCGTGGCGAAAAAAGGCCAAAGAAATTAACTTTTAACAGTCCCAAATCACTTTTAGCAAGGCAAATGGATCTTCGACGAGTGGACTAATTTTCTGCTAGCTCCTGGACGAGATAAATGGGTTAGGATACATTAAAAGGCTATATTACTCGGTGAAAATTAGGACAATCACGTCAGCTAAAAAATTATACCACAGGTTAAGTCCAGTATTTCCCGGCAAAAATACCTGAGAGAGGGGATCCCGCTAACTGAAAAATAGTACGACTAATGGATTTGCATAGTAAATGACCTTAGCTCATTGACTAAGATTTGCAAATCCTGTGGGAATCAAGCAAATAAACAATCAAAAAGACGGAAAAACTAAAAAAAATTAATCAAAGTTACGACAGCTAAGTTAGTCGTTAATCAATTATTTAGTAGTTTTTTAGCTTGTTGAGTCCTTCAGTTTTCTTATTTTCCAATTTTTTCTTCGATCTATTTTATTTATTATATTCTATTTATTCATAAACATAAGAACGCTTTCAATCCTTGAACATGCAAAATTTCTCTAGAAATAGCCAGGTGGTCATGTAGCACAAAGGAACGCATTGCAATGCTAGTCGGGTAGGTGCATGTCGAGTTGATAATAGCTAGCCAAGTACGACAGTAATAAATCAAAAAAGTAATAGGGGTGCTCGAATACGCATAAAGATGCTGCAGTAAACAACAACTGGATTGCCAAAAAATATATCCCTGAGCAATGAACTAATGAAGAAAATCGTGAACAACAAAAAAAAAGAACGATCTCATCAGTAAGATTTGAGCAAAATTTTTCAGCAGTAACTAAAGAAAGCAAGAAGTTGTTTAGTAATTAACGCCGAATCCTATTCACCTGCAAATCTGCCAAAAGGAGTTTCCATGAAGTAATACGTTAGAATAACCAAATGGAAAGCAATGGAAGCAATTTTTTTCCAACAACCAAATTTCATGCTCGATGACAACACTTAGGAAAATCTAATTAAGCAATAATAGCATTTTAAGCAATATAATTTGGGAAAAAATAAAAAAACTAACAGTATCTCACGGATTTAAAGAGATCCATGAAAGTATTCATATCGTAAATTCTTTTCAAAATTTGAAAAGGTCATCCCTACAATGGGTTCGTCCTTTTGGAATTTCTTAATGAAAACGTAATCCTCTACATTTTATCTTCTCCAAAATGAATGGAAACTTAGCACTTGTCAAACTATGAATTCATGGAAGATGATCATTTCTCGTAAAGCAAATATACGTTCTCTGGAGTAGCGCTAGTCTCACTAATTAGGCAGACCAAAAATTACCCTAGTGGATCTATATTCCGCAGCCATCTTTGCGACAAATGACAAGTAATTAATTTTCAGAAGTTTTTTCATCAGGACACATAGAAAAGATTTCGGTAACATAATGAACAGTTACATACCTTATTGATACACAAGACGGATTAGATTAGAACAGCACTTTACTACAGTACCATACTTTTCTTAAATTCAATAATTTAGAACGTTTGCAGGCGCCTCCAAGCGCGGATACATATAAACGCTGCTCGCAATGGCAGTACCCATTTTACAAGGATTCAATTTTACAGGACGAAGCATTTTTTCTTTTTTTTTTCAAATCACAGGGCAAAACGTTTCATATCAAGGCACTAGATGACGCACTGTTATTATTCAGGTCTTTTGAACTGTATTTCGTGAGAGTTCTTCTATATCGTGAACTGTAATGATAGTGGAACAAAAGCTGAAGAAAACTTTTCATATCTATCCTATCTTTAGACCCAATGTTAACACTGCATTCTGTCTGAGTGCATTAACATGCAAAGGAATGCGACACCACTCTGTCATTAGTGTGCATAACAAAGCAGACTCCTTCTGTCCATCAGTGCTCCGGCAGTTTTCAAGTTGCATCTAATTATTTGACTAAAAATCCGGAATCAGAACGCAACATCAGAGGCTGCAGTTACTCGTTTAGTGGCAGTTTACCCGCTTGCAGGTGGTCGGTCATACTCGTCAAATTCATAGAAAATCAAATCGCATCAGTTGATTCCTAAACAAGTATCCGCGATGGGCTTATTGAAGGATATGGCGCCGGGCCAAATTTCAATGCATCATAAAGATGCAGTAACAGCAAAAAATCAACAATTCAAAAAGGTGCTCGACCAGAAAGTGCCCGTACAGAAAGACGTCAATCTACAGCATCCAATAATATATGCCAACAACCAAATTTTGCATAAAATTGACCTCTACTTGTAAAATTTCGCTAAATATTGCTACAGCTTCAAAATGAGCATACTTCGAAGTCATTTCTTTAAATCAATCCTTCCCAAGAATATGTACATCTCAAATCATTTGCAGAGACGTCTACGCCGCGCGGGTACTTTCCACAAGAAACGGGCGAAACCAATAGATCAGAATTAGTCCACAACAAGTCAAACATTTCCATGTATCGTGGCTGTTATGAATGGAATTTAAGAAGAATTCTTTTGATAAGTGGAAAATTATGTATTTATCTTATTTTCGTTCACAAATATGAAGCTACCGAATATGATATGTCCTTCAATAAGAATTCACCAAAAAAAATTCCTTCAATCCCATGTTGGCTGCAACAGGAAACTTGGGAATGAAAGCCATTCCATGATGAACGAAAAAAGAGTTTACTGGAGATATTCCATAACCAATATATGGAGATTGAATTACGTCGAAAGAAAAGTACATTATAATTCTTAGAAATACCATTTCATTGATGATTATCAAAAATAAAACCACATAGAAGACGTTACGGTAAAGGGCATGGAATGTTCTCACAACAATTACTGTGCTGTGATTTTTTTTTCGAAGGCAACACGTCTAGCACACTACATAGACGCACTTACCCTTAAAAATGTAGAAGAAACGTTTATCAAATGAAAGCACCAATCAAGTAAAGGAACATTAACTAGGAACGCCTATGCAGAGGATGAGAATCCAGAACGACACCAGCAAACTAGAAAGCTTTCTTAGCCATTGTGGCTTCCTAAGACCCTACATATGCTCGGCTTTATCAGGAAACTTGGAAGCTGAGACAACTTTTTTTAAACTAAATCCACTGATCGTGGTCAAGAACGCTCCCAATATGCAATATCTTTCCTGAAAACTGAATCCACCTAAAACAGTCATGCTGTTCATAGATAATCTCAACGTAATGCTCGCTCGTCAGCTTTTTCATTAAACGGTGCATGACGGATAGCGAAACACATACGGATGTTGTACCTGCTCTGAGAGCAGCAAAACAAACCTTTTCATTAGCCATAAACTGCCTCATTTAAAAGAAAATGGAAACAGGTTCGAAGACCAATCGCCTAAAAATCACAGCGACAACCATACACAGCACTCAAAATTCAGTCATATGTTCATCACTAGCAAACAACAGTAAGAGATTTTTCAAAGAGAAAAAATGTAGTTATAGAAATCCATCACCAACCATGAACACCAACCAACATGGACATAAGCAGTGCTAGATTCTTCCACGCTGCTCAGAAATCTTAGGTAAGTGGATTGCATGGTTCGAGAATGAGAAAAAACGCATCAGCTGCACTAACGCTATTATTTCTTCTACGCAACGTGAAACAAAAATGGGGAAACATAAAAAATCCACCCAAAGTAAAAGTTTCGAAGAAGAAATCGGAATTGTTGAAACAGGAACTAGAACTACGAAGTTCGTCCTATGATTCATTTTACAACTTAACTCCACAGTAATCAACAAGTATGTTTGAGCCTGATGACCGACAAGTTATTTTTTTGAATAAAAGAACATTTACAGAGATACAAGATCACAAAGAAAAAGATTCCTAAAGGACTCGCTCACTACAAAATGCAGCAGTTTCACGGGAGGGAAGTAGGTTCATAAGTCCATAAGTTACTCTGCTTAAGCATTCTGCTGCTCTAGAAAACTACTCAAAAGAGTTAATCCTTTACAAACCTCTCCTAACTATGGTGAGATTCTTCATTTAAGAAGTAGATTAGCTACTGTAGGCAGCAAAGTTTAGAGTGAAGGAAATACACTATTTAGAGATTGCTAAGAAAATGCACGTAGTAATAACCGAGATGATTATCGCAGTGCAAATATTAGTAGAATAAAAAAGCGTTCTAAAGAGAAAGCACATAAATCAAATGAAGAATTAGCCCAAACCAAAGCCAGAATTCCCGCCTCCAGTCACGACTGCATTCATCACACGCCGATTAGGGATTCGCGATGATAACCTAGCATCTTTTAGCCATCAAATAATTCAGAAATAACAAGGAGATTTCAGTACGCAGGTGTCCTTAGAGATCTCCTCCAGCGAAATCGACAACCAAACTTTCATGGAACAGTGGACATGACATAAATTGGCAAGTTTGTCGCAACAAGAACTAAGCAACAATAGCATGGGCATAACAACTAGCATTTGCCTGCTGCTGAAAAACAAACGAACTACTCCTCCAAATTTCAAATCAGCGCCACCCTCGGCGAATATTAGCACACGAATCATCAATTTAAAAAAAAAAAAACAAATATGGGCGGAGTATTGCTGAAGATCGTATGCGGGTAATATGAGAATTGAGAGAATTGAAGAAAAAACAGATGAGCTCACTCAAAATGGAGCATAAGAAAATCTCCAAACTGAGATTATGAGACTTGAAAACAGTAATCAAAAAATATAATGACAGATCGTAGCATTGGCGTGCATTATTCTCCTATAAGTTGGCATCGAAAGAATAAGAATGTTCGCGAGATAGAACAACAGTAAATCGATCTCGATTGGACTTCACATCTTCAAGTCAATTTGAAGAAGTGGGATTTGGCATCAAACACACAGCCGCAGTTGGCAGTGTACAATCAAAGTGCTTACCAACACAGTTGGATTTCTCTCCTTCCGCTCTTTCACCCAATCTTAAGTTTAGAGAGAGTAACAAACGTTTTCGAAGGTAGCTGTTTAGAAAAGCGAACGTAAAGGAAACATTGTCGAGAAACAAGAAACTTTGTTCCCCTTCCACGAATGTTAATTAAATTAATTAGCCACAAATAACTTCCACTGATTGAGCAATGCCTGACAGCTAGATCTCACGCCAGAAACAAACAAAAAAAAGAGAGAAAGACTTGGACTACAAGTAATGTTTTCTTTGAATCTTAAATGTCTTTGATTCTACTAGCTGACAAAAGACAAATTACATCAGGTCGTAAATTCCCGGAACTTAAGAAATTTTATACTTCGAATAACAAAAAACAAAGCACTGGGATTATTTCCTGAAGAAAGAGAACTGATACCACCGCTCCACTATTCTATCCAATAACGTGAATCACATTCACAATTGGTAAGCTGCATGGTTAGAACGGAAATAAAAAAGATAATGTGAAATATGAAATTTGGTATAAAACAGAGAACTTCGCTTTTACATAAGCAAAGTAATTATGATTTTTGTTTACTGTGTGCGACTGACGTAAACCTAACACTAAAATTCGCAGAAATGAAGTAAACAGCAATTTTTAGACCCTTTTTTACGTCTAGCTTGCATATCAGTTAACAATTGACAATTGTGTCTTGCTGGGATTTTTCTTCAGCATTCATCTCCGTTTTCTGCCCCGCTGTTCATCAGGGTCCAATGCTGACAATGCAATTCCCCGAAGAACTGAGTGAAAAATGACACTTCGGGCTTCAATTAAGAAAACAACTTTGAGGTCCCGTTTTCAACATTTGTGAAACAAATTTTGTTGGAAATCACTTAGCAGCAACGAATAACTAGATGCTCTATACCACACTATCTTATCCTCCAAATCGAATCTACATAGTCCTTCATTTTATTGTAAGAAGATTCTATCACAAGAGATGACCAAAGAAGGGTAAAAAAAGACTAAAAATTATGTATTTCGTACTTCATAGAAAACACATTTTTCTTCAGCGAAGACTCCATGAGCGATCATTTCTTCGCTTCAAAATTACTCCAGCACATGCAACGGAAATGAAAACTGAAAAAAGAGCATCTGAAACATACCTGGATTGTACGTCCCAGGGCCATATACATCTGACTGCTCCTCACTGACATCATCTCCAAGAATGTCTGTTTCTTGTACAGGATCGTAGTATCTCGCCCCATCGTAAGAAACCGACTGGCTAGGATAACTGCAAAAATATTCTTGAGAAAATAAGATCGGTATATAAATGAACTCAAATCACCCGTAGTAAACAAATCTCAAGCAAACCAACAAATGAAGACTATTTGAAAAGTTTGCCTAAAATCAAGTTTTAAAAAGCTGAGTTAACTTAAAACTGAAAGCGGAAATCAGTTCATATAATGGGAAATTCTAGTAATTATCAGCACATATTTAGACTACAACCAAGAATGAAGATTAGGAAACACAAAGCAAGCAAAACATAACCACTTCAAACTCACTCCACAAAAACCCGCTTTGGTAAGGAATTTTGCGGAATATTCGGAAAACTGTAGCAGAACCTCAATAATAACAGCGATAATCAACAAGTTTACTATTACGAAGTTATGGAGCTTGTGTTTTTTTAAATCGGAACCTGCAAATTTCTCAAAACCAGTTTCTGAAGGAAAACCTGAAGGTCACTCTATGAATCAAACATTTTCACAATAAGCCGTTCACCCTAATTAGAATACGATCTCTAAACCACAAACGAAGTGTAAAAAAACAACACCATGTTTGTAAAATCAGAAAATAAGAAGAGAAAACATTAAAATTTGGTTAGAATGAATTTTAGTACGATAAATATCAATTCGTGCAAGACCAATCGAGAAAAGAAGAAAAGAAAAGATCGATTTAAGAAAGAAAATTTCTCCCTTTTTACTCAAAAAAGAGAAAAATTGAAATATACTTCAACATTTAGCCGGTGAATTCCCTACAACTGTAGAAAAGTATTCAAAAAAAAAACCGAATATCAATGCTAATAACCCAAAGAATACTCACTCGTCATCATGGTATCGTAGCAGACTATTTGGTAAGCCGCGGTAGGCAATATCATTCATCTGCAATAAGCACTTTCAATCAATACGCAACGTTTCTTAGTCACTACCACTGAAGAGAATGTTACGTGATGCCAAGTTAAAAGCAGAAAGAGTTATGTGCTACTGCCACCTCCTGTGACGGCATATCGAAATCGCGTCGCCGTTCAATCGGATGAGTTCTCGTCATTGCTTCAACTGTAACCGGCGCCACTGAGTTCGAAGTTCGTCGAAGAATCTGCAACGTTTCACCCCATGCACGCAATGCAACGCACCACACGCCTTCACGACAGTTATTAGTGTTAGGACACTACCAGTTCCACGACAGAGATCGGGAGATCCAAAGTTTTGTATTTGAGAGATAGACCTTACATTATAAAATTCGTGAGTGAGTTAGTCGTATGGTGATACCACAATGTCTAAACCCCCCTACAAAGCACACGAATGTGATCCACTCAAAAGAAAAAAATGAAAGGATTTCGTCAGACAGGAAGAGGATAACCACACCGACACCTCACAGGCCATCATAAAGCTAGATAAAGTAAGAGACAGAGAGAGAGAAAGAGACGTTCACTTGTTCATATCAAAAATCAGAAAGTGGGGAGAGAGAAGAAGCAGTGATTCATGATGGTCCAAACAATTTACCTGACTTACTGAAACTTCTTCTCGCTTCTGAAACGAGTAAGACCTCTGCGTACGGCGATCTTGAATTGGCGGACGGGCGTAAGCGTCATGATGACTCGGAAGCCTTGAAAATACAACGTTCAAGTGAAAAGTATTCTAATGGATGGAAATTATGTTTAAAAAATGGACTGCAAACAGTTAGTCTAAATAAGAATAGGCAAGATAGATTTCAGCTACTCAAAATCACTCCTGAACACATTTCTTCAATCACTCAAATTATTAGTGACTTTGTTTTGAGATCGATCTTCAAAACAAAAGAAAACGAGGCCTCAAAAAGAGAACAGGCTTGCCAAAATGGCTTGAAAGTAATGCTGACTTTAATTAAAAAGGCATCATACTGGAAGCACATTTCTCACATATGGAAAGGGCATGGTCGCACTAACCAAACAATCACTCTCTAGAGCTAATCTTTGCATTGAGTCGAAATAATGATGTCACAACGACCAGAAACGAAATCGCAAATGGGTGGGCATATCGTCATATCGTCGATGCAATCGTCGAATCGCATAGTGTCAGCTTCTTGCCATTCCGCATGGTCAATAAATTGATTTTTATCTGCTTATTTTTATTTCCATGAATTCTCGCTGTACTTTAAAACACAAAACAACAAAGAGAATTAAAGAAAACCACATCAGGGTTTCCATTCCTTCCTCCCCACACTGAAAAGTGGACACAACGGTTCAGACTACCGATCCAGAAGAATGATCGATACAGTTTGAAATTATCGCAATGTATACGAGAATGCGAAACTTTGGAGAAGACATTTACAAGTCAGTTTTATGAACAATCCCTGTCAGTGTGCGAATGTGTGCTACCTCTACATATTAAAGACTAAGTGATAACATTGCAGAAAAAAACGTCCTCTTCAAAGAAAGTTATGAATAGAATTCTCGCTAATCTACATTTCCAAAGAACCTACGGAAAACTAAGGAATTCCGATAATACGGAGCAAAAGAAGCCATAAAAAAGTGTCTCGTTGACGTTAGAGGGAGCAAGAAAGTAGCGGTTCCGCCAAAAATTATCGATCCCACACAACGTAAATTGAAAAGACAGTCTCCATGAACACCCATGAAACCACTACGGCCAAGCCCTCTGATGAACCAGATCAAGCTTCACCACTGAATGGACATATTATGTCCGACAACGTTTTGAGACATAGAGAGACTTTCTGAAAGAAAAAGCCTATTGTTGACCACATCACTCAACAAGGACAGAGCGAGCACATTCGCTTGACAATTTGAACTCCTAAGCTTCCAAATTTCATGGTGATATATATATATATATATATATATATATATATATATATATATATATATATATATATGCACCAACTTTTCACCAAATTCTCCTGAAAACAGGAAGGCATAACTAAATCAAATCGCTTAAGTTCACTGAAGTTTAGTCGAAGGCGAAAATGCTTAAGCTGGGACAGATTTTTGGCCGTGACTTTTATCTAGTGCATAGGTGCTATAGAGTCGCCGGACCTTCCTCAGGTGAAGGGGGTTTAGCTCATGGGGTGTAGCTCAAGTGAAGGGGGTCCTTTCGCCAGCCGTCAAAAAGTAAAGAGGGTGATTTCGCCAACCGTTCAAAAGTGAAGGGGGTCAGAGCACTGGGTCCGACTATCGCATCTATGATCTATTGGATGGTAGGTGTGATTGCACAATCACCTTGAAGTTTTGCTTCTTCTAAATTCTCCCTGAATGCTCACAATTTTGTTTTCGAAAAATAAGGCCTAACAGAGAAGAATGACCTTACACAATCAAAGCAACCACCTACAAACACTCGGTGGCATTAAACAAGCATGATCGTCTCATGTGTTACACTGTTCAGCTTGAGATATTCTACATTGTAATATTTACTGGCATCTACTGAAGAATGCGCATAACTTGAATGCAGCTCTCGCAAAAGAAAATTTGTGCTAAACCTGCACAGCTGAGCGGTATCCCAGAGTCCAAGGAATATGGGAACAGGAGTAAAAGGAAAAGAAATTTCTGCAACTTTAGTGTAGTAAAAAAATAAAAAGGTCTTTCAACCGAAGGATAATGAAACTACGGAAGCTCATAAAGTGGTATCCATTACTCGTACTGGTGTTAAAAGTTGCATTGTTGGTTAATTTCATTAGCAATCTATTTTTAAAGGTTTCGTTCCGTCAATCCTATGGGGTTAACAGTTGCCAGGTTTAACATTGTTGCCCTTGATAGTTCCCATTCATAGATTTGCTTGGCAGCACTTCGCATTCTCGTGCTGGTAATTTTAAACTACGTCCCAAACGAAGGTTTAGCCGAACGCGATTTTTAACTTGAAGGAAAGTTCAAAATTTTAAAATAAATGAATAGTAATAATATATTTAACAAAGAAATTTTAATCAAATTAAAAAAGACCAGGTGATTAAGTAGCTGTTAGTTGCAGTATGTACCGATGCTGATTTTCGTAGATGTACGTCACAGTATGACTGTACCTAACAACATTGACTTCTCTGAGTATGGGCCGCATTCAAATAAGAGCTTACAACCTATAATTAGGTCACTGTCAGAGAAGGGAAATGCTACAGTCCAAATTTAGCGATATATCGAATGGATAGGCTCGTACGTATCTCCAGAAAAGAATTTTCAAAAAGAGAAAGAACGAAAAATAGTACCGCTACTAGCCCCGATGAACCAGCAGCAATGAGCAGTCGAACAAGCGTCATACATGTTCTAGGAAATGGGTAACGATCCCAGCAAACCAATTTTAATCGCTGTTGGACAAAGCACGGTGGTTTGTCCAACAGCGATTAAAATTGGACTGTTGGGGTCATTTGCGTTTTAACTATAACCTTCTTTTTAACTATAAAGCTACGATTTACCTGCTATAGTAAGTAGTTGAGGACACATGTCGATACACAACTTCCCTTCGTTTGAGCATTGTGGCGAAGAAACAATGATTAACAGAAGTTCTGCAGTTTCGCTGCGTCTCTAACACAACATTTACAATAATCGAACTCATGCTCTCTAACGCTAATTCCGCAGTCACCGCCCATCCAGCCAGTGCAACGAGATCGAAATCAAAGAACTCAAACAAAGAACACATAACGATTTCATTAGTATACATGTTAAATTACAATAGAAAATCAGTTCTTTTCGCAATTAAATCATACTAACATTGTTTGACTTGGTTTGCCAACATTCACTGCATGAACGATGTCATCGAAGAATTACATACAAGCTACTCTTTTCATTTCTACAATTTGTGATTGTGTAAATATATGTAAATATGTGTAAATATTATGTAAACATTTCCAACTCACAGAGCACAAAAGGATAAACGTAGCTCATAAATAATGGATAATGAAGCCAACAATAGTCGCAGACTCCTTTTCTCAGGATCAAGTACTAGCGTCTTAATCCCTTATTGTAGTTGAAAATCTCTTCACTGGAAAAAATTTCCCAGTGAAATGCGGGTCAATTTCAATCCATTTGCTTCTACTCGATGTTCTTATGTTGAATGCTATTTGACTAAGATAGAATTTCAACGCAAACAACAACACTGAACCCTTGCTTTATTCATAATATTGCGTTCATATTAACGAAGCCAAAAGTTTACGTGCATTGATTCCTACGCAAAAATGAGCTGGTTTTTATAAGAGAGCAGCAAAAAGTATTTTTTTCTACTATAAAAGAATGTCACAAACATTCACTGTCATATCCTTGCATTTACTTATGCTATCTAAGTTTTTGTCGATAGCTATTACGCAGCAGTGAGCACCATGATAATTAAACCTTAACATTGACCTTCCATTGTTACTGAAAAAGTTGGGATACGAAAAAAAAGTTCACGTTCAAACATGTTCGACAAATATTTGAAATGTTTCTTAAAAATCAGTATGTTTTCCCACAATTTTTTCATTGTATCTTGGCAGCCTTTCTTCTTTTCAGGGTATTGTACATTTTCACAAAAGAAATTATATGCTTCTGCTACTCTTGATCCAAGAATAAGTTTAAGTATCAAGAATGGGAGGTTGAAAAAAATAAGAAAAGTGAAAGATAGTCGAACTGACCTATTATTGTATTCTAAACCATCGCGTCTCTCATACGAGACTAGTCGTGGCCCGGAAGAGGTGTCCGTATACGAATAGTCCGACATTACCTACTAGTCAACAATAAGAACTGAGTGAATCGATCGAAAATTCAAATACAAGTGGTAGAATTAGCAGATCGACATGATCGATACCGAGTAGCTCGTTCCAGCTGAAATGTGAAACGATAGATTGAAAATGACATTGACAATGACAAAAAGTGTGAAAATCACGGTACCAACCGCACGTCGTTAATAAAACAATTATTTCTAAAAAAAAAAAGAGCATGGAAATAAGTAACGTGAACACTGCAAGAACTACTTAAGTAAATGAAGAGGAAAACTAAACCATACCCATATTTTCAGTAAAAGGAGTAGACGATTAATTTAAGTAATTTGTAGAAAAACAGACTATTGTATAAAAACAATCACGAAATAGTTAATGCATAACATTTCGCATCCAATGAAGGACGAAAATGAATATAAGCACACACAGGAAACTCACTCAATTCTATTAGAATTTGAGAAATTTAAAAATTTCGCGCTGTAATTACTAAACTGAATCTAGGAAAAAACTAAAGCTAAAGAATAGCAGCTAACCTCATATGAAACTGAAAAGTTTGATCGCGCTTTTCGAATCGTATAACATTCGTAACGTCCCTACTTAGGACAAAGAGAAAATTAATTCACAATTTCCTAAAATATAGAGCTATAAAATATGACCATAGGTCCTTTTGCGGTCCTTCATTTTTGATACAAATAGCCAACTACATGAAGCAAGGTGCAGTTGTGAAAGCGGGTGCTTTCGAAGCGACGTGGTGGAAAATAACGGTTAGAATCGTGGTGGAACCCTTGGTAGCACCATCCTTCGCTGCAGTTCGTGACGGGTTCTACCACGATCCTGACCATTGCGCTCCACCGCCCCGCTTCGAGCACAGCCACTTACGCAACTGCGCCTTGGTTCATGTCGTTTTACCCGACTATATCTCTAACAAAGCTACTTCCTACAGCTACTTAAAGAAAAATGCATATTTGATATGAAGGGCAGCATATGCATTCGCATATGACCGCAAAATTGAAGCCATATACGTGATATTAACTCAAAACAATTGCCCGGCAAAAGAAGGGAAGGACTTTCACTGAGGCTAAAAAACCATGGAAGCATTTAGGCAGCTTCTTGAACACACTCGGACTCGAAGACATCTTCGCATTGTACGGTTGAAAATAAAACTTTGTCTGTCTAGGGTTTAAGGAACTTGATAACCTCTTCTAATAAAACCCAGAATTGCCAAAATCTACATGATCCCTTTCACCTCATTCATTCAAAATGGAAATCTGGATTGGAAACGATAACAAATTTTCGTTTATAGAGACTTCACCGCTTAGTAATGATTAGGGTGACCAGAAACTACCGCGGTCAAAACTAATTTTACCGGGAAAAAAAGGTCGATCGTATCATTTCTGGGTGCGTTGGAGTCAATCACAATCTAAAGTAAACAAATTCCAGTGTTCGCGCAAAAAATTAACCGACTGTACGAATATGGAAGGTGTCTTGCATTACTCACCAAACGCTTTATGTTATGCGTCAGCAGAAACGTAAGGAAATTATCAATACTCAGAAGCGTAATAGGAAGCTACACCTTCACTATACAAATGGCAGAGAAACGAGGAACTGTTCACAAAATTCACAAAACGAGGACTCACACATATGATATACTACTGGAGAATAAGTTGTAAATGAAAAAAAAAAAACTCTTTCCTAGCTTCTCGATTTTCATATTCTCCTGTTTAGATTTTCAGAATAATGTATGTGAGGGTTCTACAAGTTGTCTCATATCTGACACAATCTATTTAAAGAGAAAACAAATATAGACAACAAACTAGGTCGAAGAAACATACGATCACATGCTTGGAAGAGCTGGCGGAAATGCGCGTGATAATTCTGGGACGCATAGTGCACTACGCATCAGCTTGACACACTTCAATTGTTCTTGCAGAACCTTTCAAAAAGTCCCAGGTTTGGTCTTTGATGGAGACTTTTTCTTCCCATTCCACTTTTTAGTTTTGAGACAGTTTAGATTTTTTTTAAGAACAACTCGAAACTATTCCCTTTCACTCGAGCGAAATTGAGTCTCCGGTTACTTTAGTATGAACGGACCATCCCTGCACAATCATCATTGATTGAAAAGTATTGAATGTAGTTGTAATCCCAGCTGTTCGTCACAAACCCACAAACAAAAATTTATAATTATAAGCACTCGAACGTTCAGAAAATACTGCTTGAGTATTTTCCAGAAATAACGGACAAAATTAAGCCATTTAAGCACAACCAAAGATTCGTGAATTCCCACGGTAGGACAACCTCTGAGCCCATTTTTACAATGAAACAGCCAAGATAACAAAACAAAACATAAAAATATCACGAGGAGGATAAAAAAAACCTTAGAAGAAAAAGGGCACAATTCTACACAACTACGAACAGTCACCCAACCATCCACTGTTCCAAACAGGAATGAGCAGCAATTACGAGAAACCAGGACCAATTACGGACCTCAGTTTGAATCTCGTATACATCAACATTCCAACAAGGGATGAAAGATGAGGCAATTGCAAGGGGAACTAGAAGTTAATCCTGAGACAAAAAAAATAAAATTCTCCGAGAAGGATTTCTCTCTTGTGCGCACAACCAACGGGTCTGTGCGGTTGCGGACACAACATCATAACGACTGGAAATTTCTGTCGTAAAAAAACATTCGCGTTCATGCTGGATAAAAGAACCATATCATCTTTACGGCCTATATCTGACATACTTTCAGACTGATAAATGTGATCTGGTAAAGGCGACTGAGCGGGGTCCATCACTTTCGGGATACAACCAGGAGAAATCGCTCGAGCATATCTCCATTCTTGACCTTTGTTTTAGGTTCAGAAAAATCTCTTTGATATGAAGTATATAAAAAAAGAGATACGAGAAGTCAGCTACATAGAAATGACCGCCTCGTCCACAACAAGAAAAAAGGCGAGTTGGAAGAAAGATATTTTAAGGGCACGAACTGAACTGGACCCAAAAATTTGCTTGACTTGAACAAAACTCATTAACAACCTTACAGAAGTACACGTCACAAAATGGTACAATAACTAAATGGTCACCAAACTTTACTACTTCACTTAAGGGAAACCAACAAGTTTTATGAAGAGGCTCTAATACTTGAAAATTATGCGAGTAGCAATTATGTACTCCATAAGATACAAGAACCTTAATAATGGGATAGTACTACGTTCGGTTCCATTCACTGTGTGGTGATCTGCACTTCTTCAGGATATCCATGTGCACCGTAAGGATCAAGTGAGGATTACCGAGAAGTTATTATTACACGCTGCGAGAAATCGGTCGACAAAAAAGATTAATCCAGCGCATTTCATGGATCATATAAACAGGGATTGAAAAAAGAGGAAAATATGAAGTTTTGGCAATAAATCATCCTTATGTCTTTGGTGAACCGAACTGATTGTGAATGACCTGAATCAATGTCAATGGTAATGCGTCCTAGTGCCACCAAATGTGACAGCATCGCAAACCGAGAGAGGAAGAGAGGAAGAAAAAGAGAGAGAGAGAAAAGAAAGAGATGAAAAATAAAGGGAAATAGAGAGATCATTCTGGTGGTAAAAATTGAAGTTGCGAATTCAGTGACCGAGACATATATAATATATAACGACGTCCCTATGTTTGGAGACTAATCGCTGCTACTGACTCAGTTATCAATCTTTCGTCACCCGAAATCTTGTTCTGATCGGAAATCAATGCTTTAGTTTGGTGATTGGACGCAAATCTGCGGTGGACCTTGATCAAAGGGGAACATTTGAGTTCAAGGCACACACGTTTTTGTCTGATAGAGAGTAATATGTGACCAATGTGCGTTTTGTTTTTCATAAACAAGTACATCAATCATTACGGAAATGGCGTTTATTTGACGAGAACACACTAGAAAACTAACAAAAAACCGTAGTCAAAACGTCCAAGTGTAAACTTCGAGCGAGCATCTCACCCTACTACTAGGTTTATATTCCAACGGATTATTTATTTCACGTTCAATACGAAGCGACGCTGCGATCCGTTGCGTTTGCTAATTTCACTCCCAGCTGGTTTGTTGCCGCGGTAGCTGTGATATAACAATTCGCGACAGGATTAATGTGGTCAGGACTTCGGGCGGCGCACCGCACACAGGTGATGACTACGAAAAACGTGCTCTGCGGCCGATTAAGTGACTCGAGGACAACTCGTCGTCTAAGTCTCATGACATTCCCTGCAATGGATGAAATAAAACACTCAGCAAAATATCACTAACAATAAAACATCTATTATATAGTCGGGTCAAAACGACGTGAAGCACGGACAGTTGCGCATGCGGCTGCACTCGAAGCGAAGCGGTGGAGCGTAGCGGTTGGGATCGTGTAAGGATCCTCGCTACCGCCACATACCTTTGCAGTTCGCCACGGTCCCACCTCGATTCCAACCGCTGTCTCCATCACACCGTTTTCGAGCGCGGCCGCATACGCAAAGGTCCGTGTTTCATGTCGTTTTGACCCAACTATATGTAGAAACAGAGTGCGAGGAAAAGTGATGCGATAAAAGTGCAGCCACGCTAAATTGCACAACTCCGCAAAAAGATTATGCATTTCCAGCAGAACAACTTGTGAAAAAGGGAAGAAAATGTTCATTCGATGGTGTGGAGGTCGGACTCTGATTCATTCCAACATGAACACTACACGAGCGCATGTCTAACCCAAAGTTCTTCCAGTGATCCAGGATGTGTGAGTGTTGTAGAAAGGACGTCAGGAGGGTAGGGCGAAATCTCATCCAGCAGAGAAAAAGAAAAAAAAAAGTTAGATGAAATCAAGGCTTTATGTGGGCAGAGATTTTTACGACATTTAAGCAAAAAATTTCACCAACACAACAAGGCATACTCAATAAGATATCGATCGGAACTTTCAGAAGGCATTTCGCGAGCTTGATGCACTCTCATAACTCTTATTTAACCATGTTTTCCTGAACTGAGCGCGCTGAGTTAATGAGGCTTCGGGAGAGGAAAGCCCATTCTCTAGCACCACTGGTTGGGAAGAACCGTTATGGCTGCTGGCTGTTAAGATGAAATAAAGAAAACAAGAACGAAAAAAAGAAAACAAGTACAATAAGAGGAAAATCAATTGCTTGTTGAGTGAAACAATAGGCGTTCGGCGATGGGAGTAGGTCGGACTCCTTGCGGCCATTTACGGATTATGAAGGATGCGTGAGTGGTGCGGACGAGGCCAACGCATAAATCATTGTCGCCAAAATAAACAGACACATTTTTCACGCATAGCTAAATCCTTGGCGTAACTTGATGCATGTGCAGAAATCTCCACTTCCAACACCCTCTTTGATCTTTACAGCGGTAAGCAGTCAAAGATTTCTACCGTACCGCATTCCTTATCCAGATTGATGGTTTATTCTACTCAAAGCACAAAGACATTGGGTGCTTGCATTTTTTTTTTTTTGAATTAAAAAGTAATCAAAACTTTCAATTTGATCGGTACAAAGCAAAGATCAACTATGTAATTACCATCATTATCAGCAACATGTAGCCTCTTAATGGGCAAATTCTTATCGCCCTTTTTAATTCCAGCAGGGCTAAAAAGTCGTTGTTGAGGTTTTGAGGTTTTCAATTGTTTCTTCGTCCAGATGTTGCTCACATTTGCTGGCTCTTCACTAGCAAAAATAGAGAACATAGCCGCTTTTTTCATTTAGAATGAATAATCTACGCCATAGCCTTCTATGCCTTCCATGTTTCTTTTCCTTCCTTAATTCCTCGGATACACATTTCCAAGAGGCGAGATTTATTTGTGCGATGCGAAGAGTTCATGTGTTGTAGAAAGGACGTCAGGATAGGGTAGGGCGAAATCTCATCCAGCGGAGAAAAAGAAAAAAAGTTAGATGAAACTAAAAAGTAGACGGGTATGTAGAGGAGGTACATACAACATCAAGAGGAGTACTCATATATCAAAGAGAGAAGATCCGAACTTATTTATTAATTCGATCCTCTCTTTCGCGCGACACGAAGAGTTGATCTTCTGCAAAAAGAATGTAAAGACGTGGTAGGACGAAATATTCAGTGTCCCTTTGTGTCCTTTGGGACCGATGCTAGTCCGTTCTAACTAATTGAAGCCGTGACAGACTATGTACTGTACCGTGGCAGACTTCTAACTATGTAGAACAAAATATTGTATACAATTATATACAGCGATTTTTTTTTTCAAAAAATGTGTTGTGCGCTGTAAGATCGATGGTTCAAACCCGCCGCAGTGCCAACCGAGTCTTTCATGCCTCCAAGGACGGCAAATTGGTATAACACTTGTCTGGGGAAATAAAAACACTGGCTTGACGCACAGGCTCGCCCCTGGAAATCATTGTAAGTGCTCGTAGACCTCGAACGATCATGGATTGAAGTAGAGCGCGTAGTTCACCTCAGGACAAAGGACACTTCGCTCTCATCCACTTTTTCGAGAGCATCACATCAAAAAAAATTTCTCTTTCCTCAACTTGCTATAGATTGAAGTAAAGTGAATCTGGTGTGTATCTGAGTTGAAACTCATGGAAAAATTAACCTCACACGAATCACGATGGGTTATTGGAGTAGGCTAAAAGTCCGAGAATGTCGTCCTTAGCCCTATCGTGTTCGCCTGTCTTCAGTTGATTTTGAGTCAAATGAATCGACAGTATTGAATATTTATACTGTGCGCATGGTTTTCCAGAAGAAACTTGAGAAGTAATTTCCTATTTTTTGAGGAAAAGTTCCCCTTTATGTCGACATTCGAACAAGTTGATTTAATAGACCGCCGGGATTGTCATATGTGATTGTCCGCATCCTTGGCGAGACGTGTCGTACTTGAACAAAGTTCTACCCTGATCCACAGCAAGAGCTTGAACAGAATCCATTCATTCATCACTGTTCCATTCCCTGCAGAACTTGCCGTCTCGCTTTAACTCCCTATCGTCACTGAGTGACTCGAGCCAGCTCAAGTTAAAAATCCGAGTAGTTCAGCGTAACAAAACGGAGAGGTGTTACCAAAAATTCCATGCTTCCTGCAGGTATTTGACCCATTCGAGATGAGTTTTGGCAATGTGCTGGATAACAACACCTTCTTGCAATATCTGGACAACTTTCGCCGTTTAACTGTGCAAGCTATATAGCTCGCACGTGCCCAGAGCGTATACTCACTCGAATGTCTAATCGTATTTAGCACAAGCAGGCCACCCGGAGCAGATAACAATCAGGCCTCGTTTGAACCATACAAAAAACTCAGAGCCTGAAGAAGAACTAGAGGTTTTAATCTAAGCTTTGTGCTTTAAAGGCAGCATAGCATGAATCTGTGGTGGTACGGATTTCAGGTGGAGTATTCGTATACGGGGTAGTAGATTATGGAGAGGGGGTGATTCCATCCATTTCTTCCTAGTTGCCGTAAAGCGGCCGAAACGAAGATGGGACGCGTGCACAAGGCTGGCGCGCTATAATCGAACTCCTTGTAGAAAATAGCGCGCCGGAACGCCCGAAGCATCACCAGCGCGCCAGCCTTGTGCGGCGCCGCATCTTCCGGGCCGTTTTTTTGGGGCAATTAGGAAGAAATGGACGGAATCACCCTTCTCTCCATAATCTACGATCCCGTATACGAATACACCACCTGAAATCCGTACCACGTCAGATTCGTAGGGTGATGCCTTTAACTTCTATCTTGAGCCATTTTTCAAGTATTTTAAGTGAAGAAACAAAAGCTTGTGATTTATCCGGATAGGTTCGACAGCCGTAGTAATGATCTGCTTCCGTCTAGTCCCCTATACAGCCACCTATACGGTCGACTGCGTCGCTCTTAGATGAGCGGACTTCTATTCTTTTCTGTGTCATTACCTTATCCTCGCGATTGGTCACCAATGGAGATTAAATGCAGGCATACGGTCTTCAAAACCGATTTTCCACCTATTTTTTTACTTCCATACTTCGAATACTAATTATAAGAAAAAAAGGAGAGGAAATCTTCTTGTTAAAAATCGCCTACCATTGAAATAGAAAAAGATCTACAATAAAACGGAAACAATCATGCGTTCACAATCAGGATAGCGCCTAACCAGTCCCATTTGTTTGGGTTGTATTAGCCTCAATTAGCTTTCCATAGAAAGCAAGCTGGCCCAGTCCTTCTTTTGGCGCCAACATCCGCGAGTGCGGAATCCTGTCCGAAGATGCTCGTTTTCAGCACAGCGCTCCTTTTTGCCTTCATCGTGTATCTTACACGCGTTTCAACCTAGTCCAATGAAAACTCTAGAGAACAAAGGTAGTTGGAAGTGGCCGGTCAACTTTTCTCACTTTTTTATTTTCAAGGTGTTCGGGACTGTTTTTGTTTCACAGGCTAGGAATCAGCAAGGCATCCGTCCAACATATGAATTAAGTCAGTGAACTGTTTTCGAAAAAAAAAAGAAAGAAATCAGCCAAACTACTTCTCGTGGCTAATCTAAACATTCCGAAACGGGAAAGCCGGAGAAATTCGGATTGCGGAACACTCACATATCACATAATACTTAAGTCTGAAGGCAGTTTTTGTAAAAAAGAAAAGATTTCGGACAAGTCCCGGAGTTACTGGGAATCGAAACGACCTAACGCAAACAAAACGGCGAGAACCTCTTCTACGAACTCTGACAGCTGATTTCGGTCAGGTATTCCGTTGATAGGAACATTCAAACCCAACAACCTCCATTAAAGCCATACCTAAAGCAGCGACTTTCCTTGAAGCCACAAAAAAAGGATTTTGATGGATGACTAGAGCTCAGTTCTATTGAATGAATTACATGAGGATTCTCTCATAAATTTTTCTCGATACGGTAGTGCTATATTCGTTCATTACATCTGAAATCACCACAAAAAGACCCCCTCGACCTCGACATCGGGTTGCGCCTGTTGGCGCTTCCAACTGCCTTAGCACCAGTTGCAGGAGATGTATTTCAGAAATTACTAATCATCAGCCAGATATACAAGGATCGGAACAGGAGTAGAAACGCTAGGAGATACAGAAGCGAGGGATTGGTCATTGACCAGAATACTTTGCGTCCTTGGTACAAGGTGGAACAGCGTAGACGAAAGAAAGGCAGACGATGAAAAAGCGTAATCGCCTATTGTTTACCTGGATGGCTACAGCAAATTCATCGGTCCGCAATTGCGGCGAATGTGACGTGAAGAGGAGCTAATACCAAGTAGAGCAAACAGTACAACAGAAACAGAATAATAAATAAATGACAATGAAGTCACTACCAACCAGCATACAAATAGTAGACAGGAAGAAACAAACAACAAAACATGCTCAGAGGATTCCGAAGAAAGTAAATTCAGCACTGTGGCATCGTAGCTAACATTTCCAAATATGAACGTAAACTTGAACGATCTGGAGGCAAAAAAAAAACACTTTTCATCAATTACCTGCACTTAACATAATTATGTGGCAAGAGTGAAACCTCACAGCAATAGTATCGAATGAAAAATATATGCGTTCCAATTTTTTTTTTTCTGGAATCAGAAACATGGAAACCGATAGTGATGTAACACACGAATCCGCTCATCTGCATGTTTTCCGTGCAGGCGAGGAATTCAAATGAGCAAATCACATTTATTAATATTATCATTGAAGGCTGATGAAATGGCAGCAAAGGAAAAAAACAGCTTGTATAAAGACACGGATACGTTAGCAGCTTTATCGATTGAATGTCACAGAACGTCATGCACATCGATGCGAACAAACACTTCGCGCAGAAGAGCAAAAACATCGGTGTCAACAAATGCAGTCATTCACGCCTTGGCGAGATATTTGTTCAGCGCTTATATTTGCAAAATGAGGAGAGTTGGGCGCAGTTTTTACATATAAATTCATGCTTTTAAAATGATCTACCGTAGAATCGCATGCATCAATACAAGAAATGGGAAATCAATTATGAATATCAAATATCAGACACACATACATGTATTAGACATCAGATGGTAAAAAACCCTGAAAAACATGGAAAACTTCGTAACTAATAAAGACGATGTTGTAATTTACCGGTAGGTTCTCGAAGCTGCTACACGGAGGGAATGAAAATGAATGAATAAAAAATAACTGGAAAAAGCTTCAATGATAACATGAAAAAAGTAAAAATAAAACAAGCAATAGTAATAATAATACCAAAATAGTACCAAATAAATGATACTAGGTTCAAAAAGTAATGTAAATAATGTGATGCAAATGACGATATGATAATATGTAAATGTATAAATATGTAAATGATGATGATATGTAATGATGGTTGTGTAAATAATGTGGGATCAAAAAAATTGAAAAAAAAGAAACCAACAAAAAACTAAATTCTCAAAACATCTAGTCTCAAAATCGAGAATGATGGAAATGATTATCTCACAGTTGAGATGTTAGGTGAATTTTATTTTGAAAGAAAATTTCCGAAAAGATCAAAAATCTCTACTTTGTTCTGTAACTAACCGAGCAGCTAGGCGGAAAACTCTATTGCGGGTCTGACATCTCGACTATATTCCCTTTTTCAAAGCCTCAAAAGCCGGAGCAGTACAAGAGAAGTTATCATCAAATGGGATCCTCAGCCATTAATAAAAAAATCTGGGATTTCCTTTTAAAAACGTGTTCAAACAAATAAATAACAAATAACAATAAGTAAATTTATATGAGACGAAAGGTGAGACCAATTCCTCCTATGAAACAGCGTAGATCATTCTGATCCTCCAATGAATCGAACTATTTATCGGCAAATTTATACCGTTCCTTGATGTCACGCTATTGTTACATGTTGGTCCACCCACAATTAATCAATAATATATTGTCATAGCCTGGTATACAGTATGCATTTATTATAATCGCAAATCGTTGCAGAGTTTTGCACGACAAGATACGACATTTCGTACTGGCTACTACCAAGTAGCGAACTGGCTATGACGCAGCGTAGATCATTCTGATCACGCTGCGCAGCCATCGAAATACGATTATCAGTTGATCAACTAACTAATGCTTTGACAGCATTACTATGACTAAAGGTGCAGAACCTGAGCGTTCTTAACTACGTGGTCGATACTAATAAATAATGAATATTAATAAAAATAATAATCAATAACATTTGACAAATAATACTAGTAAATAAACAATAATAAAAAATGATGTAAATACGAAGTAAATAATGCTCATAAAGATAATGGATGTACTTCCTCGTATTACAATTTTATGAAATAAAAAAGACATTGTAGACATTTTGCAGTACAGTAGAAAAAGAAATTTTTGAAAGAGTGACCCACTAAGAACTGCACGGTTCTTTGTCGCGAAAAATGCGCTGACCAGCGGTGGGTCACGTTTTCTTTTGGTCATGAAGAGTCGCCAATGTTCACTCTTCATAGAATAACGCATATTTAACCACAACTTTATTTAACACAACAAATATATTGAAAAACTGAAAAAAAAAACAAATATTCGAACAAATATTATATTCTAGAGGAAAACTTTAAATTCATATTGTTTTAATAATTTAATTTGACGCTAATTAGGTATAAAACATTCTTGCAGAGAAAAACTTTTTCTTGTAATCTAATTACTAGGGTCTGATTCAATAAATTAGACACTAGCATAAAAATTTAAAACTAAACGATTCACAAGAAACGCGCATTCTTTTCTTGTTTGAAAAACTTAAGGAAGAACAACAATTTTAATCGGGAACAAAGTCGAACCAAGTAGGGAAGAAGTAGCAGGTACGTTCAGAGCGATGAGAAATAAGGATGCGAGAAACAAGAATGAAGGCCTAGAGGTGGATTAAACGACTTTTGTAGACAAACTGTGAACTTATACATAAATTGTTTCCTATTTCCTTTCTTCATTATTATTATCGCATTTATTTTGTTTAAAATCTCGTTCCTGCTATATACGTTTCAAAGTCATGACTGTTTGCGCGCACAAACTCCAAGAATATTGCATCCTGAAACACGAAAAATACACGAATTAACAAAATATCGCAATATCTGAAGAGATATTCAACGTCCAATTCATTTTAATGGTTGGTTTCAGTTGCTCAATTTGATACCGCACACGACAGAATGAAAACTGCTCGTAGTCCTGATATCCAGCAATTGACATTGATGATGATACGCATTCTGATCACATCACAACTTATACAATTCGTCGCAATGTAAAAATAGTCTGCGGCGTTGTTAGCGTTCCTCTTTTATTATATTGGAAAAAAATAATGGCACAAGATCACAGCTGCTGCATATAATTAGTCAGCAGTTTTCTAAAATCTTGGGATTCTGTGAAATCAAATCCATCGTTACGATGGCAACTGACGATGCTTAAAAACAATATCTGAAGAGATATTCGACGTCCAATTCATTTTAATGGTTGGTTTCCGTTGCTCAATTTGATATCGCACACGACAGAATGAAAACTGCTCGTAGCCCTGATATCCATCAATTCAAACTCCTCGGGAATTTGGAGTCTCTCTAGACCTCAAGGCGCCAATTTTGTTTGTTAACTAAATCAACCTCCTCATTGTTAGAAATTGTAAGAAAAAGCAGCAAATGAACAATAACTGCGTCTGTGTCCCGCTCTCTTTCTTGTTCTTCCACTTTGTCGAGTGTTAATAATTAGTAACTAGGAACTAATTA
This sequence comes from Necator americanus, assembly GCF_031761385.1. NCBI lineage: Eukaryota > Metazoa > Nematoda > Chromadorea > Rhabditida > Ancylostomatidae > Necator > Necator americanus. The sequence goes on along the minus strand of NC_087372.1, from coordinate 230,780 downwards.
GTAACTTGTTATGCAAACTTTAAAGAAACTCATATTGAAGACCTTATAGGAATGTCGAAAAAGGTGGTACACGAAATCGATCCCGTCATTTCTTAGAATTCTGAAGAACAGAATATTGAACATCATCACAATTTCTGCGAAAAAAAAACTGAAAGAATCAATGAATTATTAGACCGGATTAACTGTTACACCTCTTCTTTTATAAGAGGTCTAGCTGGGTTTGACCACCGTAAATCCCCATTACCACTAATTCCTGTTAATTTAAGAGAGTTCTGCTCCTCAACCTTTTCATTCAGAGTACAACTCTCAAAATTATGCTGGCAAGGAGTCTCATTCGGTGAAATCCGATATTTTGTTTGTTTTAGTAACGTATAATACCCCATGCTGCCGCAAATGGCTGTTGCCGGAAAAGTGGGCAGGCACTGAGCTGAGAAACTGCCAAGATTACACAGCTGCCATCATTTTCTCTCCTCCTTTCAAAGCTAAAGAGAGCTAATCGTGAACTAAAAGAAGGGAATTAAGTGATGAAATGGAAGGAAATGATGTTATCTCGTCTCAAACCTAACGAAAAATATCTCTGATTGAACAAAGTAAAGGATATTTCCAGAGGAACAAAACAATAAGACATCATATTCGTCTTGGTCTTGTAGTAACTTTATAAAGGGCCCAATGAGCAGAAAAATCTAAAGTTTTCTGATAACAGCAATTTATTCAGATCGCAGCAACGACCGAATCGTTTTCTGACATAACATTTAAAAAAAAAAACGCCGCGCTTTACTAGCCGCGTGTGGAGCATAAGCGAGGGAAATGAGCAAACAAGGAGGCCACCAAAAATAATAGCCAATTGAAAAGCAAGCAGAAATAAGGTAGATGAAAACCAGTAATGGGAAGCACTTATGATAATAAGAAACAGAATATGAGAAGAAATGCAAAACTGCGGCTAAGCCTTTTAAATTATTTTTTTTCTAAAGATATCCCAATCACAAAAAAGGAACGGAAAGAGATGTTCTTCAGCGCCCCTAGCAAAAAAATCAACTGTTCGAAATAGGATATTGTGAATCCACCTATTTCCTGCTAATCGACGGTCTCAAAAGGAGGAAAGAAAAATTTACGGAGTAAAATGGTCGCTCAGAAAAGCAAATAAAGCAAAAAAAACACGCTGTTCATCAAAGACGATTTTAAAACACAAACAGATAAGCGACTCGGAACCATACCAGCGATATTTCCGATAACTATGCAGATCCTGAGTGAAAACGGAAATATATTGCAAAAAAAGGCAACGACCTAAATTTAGGGGAAAAACTTGGGTTATGGCTATTGAAAAACTCTCATCAAAGGGGTGATGAAAATGGAACAGTTAATATCAGTAGCGAACTAATAATGAGAATTTAAGGGCAATTAATAGGTCAAAGTAGAACTGAGGAATATTTACCATGGCCACAAAGCTTAATATGAAGGTACAGAACCCGCACAACGATGCCAGTTGATATAATCACAGCCCGTTGAGTCATATCACCTTCAAACGATAATTGTGGAAATTGAAAGAAGAGAAATTTAAGTAGGGCTATTGAATCATGGTAGGTGGGACCATTATTTCCATTAGAAAAATATTCTTCAAAGTCAGTGCGGATGCATTTTTGCTGCCTGCACGACATGTCCAGTTTGGTGCGCTAACGGCGGACTCAAGTGCAATGAAATCGGATTGCGACGGACGAAGCAACGAACGCTAACACGCCCAACAACGCATGCGGGTCTCCGCGAGAACGTCCTCCTGCTCGGATGGAGACAAGCGGATCGAAGCACTATTAGGATAAGACCGCAGCGCTTTCATTCTAGATTCATCCAGAAACTTCAGATAATGAAATATCTACTGAGATTCTCTTAAAACGTGACACTTGGTGCAGATCTTTTCTAAAAGATCATTTTGTTGTGCCGCGTTTCAAAAATTGTGCAGCACAAGTGACGCCACATGTAAACATAATAAACGTTGAAAATTTGCTTTTGCCTAGGTTCAGGTGTAGCAGAAAGAGTCGATCACCTCGAATACAGAAAAACAAATGATGTCTACGCGCAAATATTGTAGCTTTCCAAAAATTAGATTATTCTGGATTTAAATCCTCAGTAAATCTTGTTTTATAGTAAAGTAAAAAAAAGAAGTAAGTAAGTAAGTAAAGTAAAACAAAGTGTCTGGCATTTTCTTAAAGGTTTTGGAATGAGTGTTGGCCTACACAATGACTTGCGGGGCAGCCGATTATCAAATCAGTGTTTTTATCCTATATGTATGGTAGCAATTTATCGACTGAAGGGAGATGAAGGGCTTGGTTGGCACTAGGGCAGTTTCGAACCATCGACCGTGCGACTAAAGCGGACCACCTACACTTAGATGCGATAGTCCGACCCCCTTCACTTTTGGACAGCTGACGAAGGGATCCTCATCACTTGGGCTGCTCCTCATGAGCTAGACCCCCTTCACCTGAGAAGGGTCCTTTCTGCCCACTACGTCTTACGCCTGCCTTTAGGTCTTGTTTTCATTAACATAGATCAAACCCAGACAGTTGATTCGACTTCACCTTAAACAGCTATTCAAATTCACTTGAAAATAACGAGATCAAACTGGTTGTGAAATAAATACACATATGCTTCCAGCTAACATTACAAAATCTGCAGGCAACTAGGATTAGTACGCCTTTTTTTAGAAGAGTTCTCAAATTATCCATATACAGAGCAGTGTCAATATTTCGAAATACCTTCAAATTTGTGCATTTTATTTCTTGATGTTTTTCTCCCACTAAGAACTTCCCAGTCGTTTCCTCTGCTAGATGTACAAATTATTTTTTCAATGTTCCAATTAAACAAAGTCTCTTTCCAAGTTTCTTTCCATTTCCTTATTATCATTCCCTCATTAGCCTGATTCTGCCGTATACGAGTTCCTTTGATAATTTTTTGGGAGAAAGGAAGACGTTTGAAGATTCTGATACACTAACAACCTCAAGGTGGATATTTGAATTCGGAACGAGCCAAAACCTCGATTTCTCCACGAAAAGGGAAATGAAATCCCTCCAGAAATTTGAAAGAGTAGGGTAGGTTATTGCTGTACAAACTAGACACATGGAGCCCAAAGTAAACGAGGAACTGGGCCAGAATAAGAGAAGTAGATGGAGAATTAATCCCTTGATCAATAAGCAGTCAATAAAATCAACTATTTACACATCTGCGCGGTTGAATTGGAATGAAACAACACATGGCTTCTCCACAAACCAAATATCTGAATTCAATAAGGCGAGAGGAAAACGACGACAACTTGCAGAAGGCGCTGACGAGCATCGCGCCCCGCCCACAACCATGGCGGCGGCATTCCACGAGTCAATTCCTCGGCGGGCGAGTTCCACTGGCCGCACGCTATGTCAGCATGCGCAAGAAGAAAAAAACTACCGGCGCACACACAGACGTTAGTATGTCTGTTCCGACCGAGCGCTCTTCTTAGGCTAATTTCTAAAACTAACAAGACAGTTTTTGCGTGAAATCCCGTACAAGACCAGAATATCCTTCTAAACTTTCGGCTAATTGAATGCGAAACAGACAGAAAGAACGCCAAATAGATCCATAATGAGAAAAACGGAGGAGAAAAAGAGCAGCTACATGTTAAAGGCATCACCCCACGAATCTGAGGTGGTGCAGATTTCAGGTGAAGTATTCGTATACGGGATGGGAGACTACGGGGAGGGAGGTGATTCCGTCCATTTCTTGCTAATTGCCGTAAAAAAACGGCCTGGAAGATGCGGCGCCGCACAAGACTGGCGCGCTCCAATCGAACCTCTTGTACAAAATGGTGCGCCAAAACGAATGGAGCCGTATCTTCCGGGCCGTTTTTTACGGCAATTAGGAAGAAATGGACGGAATCACCCCCCTCTCTGTAGTCTCCCATCCTGTATACGAATACTCCACCTGAAATCTGGACCACCTCAGATTCGTGGGGTGATGCCTTTAAAAGTCCAAGAAGACACTGCATTACGAGCTGAAATCGGCAAGATACCTCAGGAGAGTGCAGTTGTAAAAATAAAAAGTCGAAAAGTGAACCCTAAATTTCTGCGTAATTCACTGTGTATTTCGTCAATAGAACGCATCCTCTTGTCACAAATACGACATTTCAGTGGTTCACAATGACACTGGGGACAGACGAGATGAAATCGACAACGAAATACCTCATGATCATTAATGATATCCAACAAATATGTGTCGGAATATGTGTCTAATATAAAATATGTGTCTTGCTAGCAGAATAATGTGTTAAGTATAAATGGATATATAACTAGTAACCACTGAATTACTCAATAATGTATAAATCAAACCCGAGTAACAAATATTTGTTTTCAGATTCAAGACTTCTGAAGAAAATGAAAGTGAAGGCAACTATATTTCACACATACATCGTTAGCATGAAGTCGTTTAAAAAAAACGCCGCATGTTCCTAAAATCGTACATTTTCCTCCCGTAATCCCATATTTTCATTTCCGTTGCAAACAAGAGAAAAAAGTGAAGAAGGAGAAGAAGGAGAAGAGCACGAAGAGGAACAACAACAAGAAGAAGAGGAATAGAAGGGGGCGAAGGAAGTAGATGGCGAAAGAAAGAGAGATTCGAAAGTTTAGAAGTGGCAGTATTATGGGTGGTGGTTGAGCCTGAACCATGATTATCATCACATTTCATTAGGCAAACGCTTTGGCTTACTGACGTTGAGCATGATCACCTTGATCAGAGCCTGGAAACTGCATATAAAAAAAAGAGATTGATTCCACAGACATCTTGTCATTCAAGCAAAGGATTCAATAGTTATCACTATCACGACACATCTCTCTGTTTATCACTTTAAAGTATCTCTCTAGATGTAAATTTCTGGAGGAGAACAGCAATAAATCTTGCTTGTTCTTGACGTCCTAAGTCCCGACGAGTAAGCGGAAATGATAGCTTGACAAATTTACAGTTTAAATACACACTGCACGCTACTCAAACACTCATACGGAAATCCATTAAAAGTCGGACGTAGACGCTATTTGAAAGTAGCTTTCCCCCATATATGGTCAAAACGACATGAATCACGAGTGTAGCTGCGGTGCATTTGCGCACGCGCTCGAAACAGCACAGTGGAAGCAGCAGCTTCAAGTCGTTTTGACCCTACTATCAGTTGCGAGGCGTTATTAGTAACAGTAGTTCAGATGTCCGTCTGCAATGGTTCTAACCATGTCATGCAAAGTTAATTTTCACCTACTAAACCATGTCTAGATCATTGCAAAAAAAAAATGAAAAGGAAGGCACAATGCCTTCTACCACCTTCACCTTACATCTTGGATCAGTTGACATTTATCGCAAACTACTCAACTACAACTTTGACTGACCATAGTAAACTAGTAAATCTGTTACAATGTCACGCTACGCTTCGTTAAAGAAAAAATCAAACAAAATTTCGTTTGCTTTTACAGGTTTAAAAAGCCAATACTAAATTGTATTTTTGCTAATATTTCGTACTCAGAAATCTACTACGATAAAGGATTGTCGACAATGCCTCTCTGGATACTGTAGTTGTTGCAGAAAAGCATTGCGAGCTGTCTCAAAGACACAAATGTGGCACTCAAGGACAAAAAACAATTGACACACTGACGCCAGTGAAAAAGGTCTAAATTGTCTCCTGATATTCCAAGTCTGAAACCTACACATTCGTAAAGTATGCGGAAACTTTGAAATTGGTTGTGCAGTTTCATTTCACCGGTGCATGAAAGACACGTTATCATTAATATTTTGCATTAAAAAAGTACTTACTTACTTAGATGCTTAGATGGCCCGTCTTCACTGGACGTGCGGGCTCCAGCATCTCTTCCACTCGTTTCGTTCCCTCGCCATTGTCATCCAAGATGTTCTCAAGCTTCGTGAGTGACGTTGACGAGGTCCTTGAGCCGTATCCAGCTGCTCTCTCAGCTGGTCCATCCGTGCAGCAAACACGTCACCCCATCTCGTTGGCGGCTCATCTATGTTTTGCTTTCGATACATATTCCGCTGGGTCGCGAAGACAGGACATTCCTTTTAAGTCGGAGCTACGAAGACCGGCAAGGTGTTGTGTGCGCCGGTTAAACTTCAGGAGACATCTCTCAAGGGCTCTGTGGGTAGTAAGTAGCTTCCTAGACATGGCCGCGGTGTCTGCCCACGTCTCCGCTGCGTAACAGAGCGATGGAAGGACTGTCGAGTCGAACAGATGGGCACGAAGATCTTGGTCCGTCAGTTGGTCCGTAGCTTCCCTGACGGCTGCAAATGCTGCCCATGCTGCTCTCATTCTTCTATTCAGTTCTCCCTTCAAGTCGTTTTCCATGTTCATAGAACGTCCCAGGTATACGTATGACGGAGTTTTCACGATTTGGGAGCCTTCAAGTTGTGCTCCTCCGTCCTCGCACTGGGCGTTCTTCATGAACTGTGTCTTCTTTCTGTTTAAAAAAGTACATAAATCGATATTGAAACTTCTCCGTTGCAGTTCATTCAAAAAACGTTCGATTTCAATTCAGAATGAGATTAAGGAATGCATATATGGCCTTAGAATGACTTGCGGCGGTCGGCCGATTTACCAAATCAGTTCTCATCCTCCCCAGACACCTCTGATGAACGTGAGAACACTGGGTCTGTTAGCTATTTACAGACGCGGGAATGAAAGCTTTGACTGTGACTCGTATTAGGCGCTGTCTCGTCTCCACAGAACACAAGAAGCCCCTCAAAGCTCTTGTCTTTATTTTTGATAGTTCCTGTTTTTTGTGCAATAATACATGAGTAGCATTACAGTCCAGTCGAGATCCTTTCCGATTAGTTTTATAGTTCGTTTCGCTCCTAGGGTGCCTGTGAGATTTTGAATTTCTGCCTCATTTTATTAGACACTTGGCATCCTTTGTGAACGTAATCCCATGAAAAACCTTTAGTTTAGTACTTTTTCCTGCTGTCAGGGCGCTTTTCCGAAGCTTTCGGCTTGCAGGAATTAAATTTTTGTTTCACTTTCTTTTCGTGTAATTGCGCATAATCAGCATTTCTGCTGTCGGATTTTAGGGTTACGAAATGATTGCAATTACAAAAATGGAAATCATTCACAGTTACACGAAGAAATAGAACAGAACTCCAATCCCTGTGAACTAGTCCTAGACCAGATTTTGATTCCCAGGACAAAAACATACCGTAAAACTAATGGAAAAGAACTTCGATATGACTTTGAGAACTATTTATGGAACACGTTATTTTACAATTTCAGCTCGACTACGTTCTGGCGAGGAACATTCCTCAGTCAGATATCCGAAAACCTAGAGTTGTTTGGGACGTCGCGTTTGAATTTGACCACCGCCCAGTTCTTCCTAGCTTCAAGATACGGTTCCACAAGAGAAACCGAGGAGTTCCTCTTCAACCGAAAATTGACATGGCAGGTCTGAAAGACGAAGATTGCAGAACGAAATTCCGCCGTCGCGTGTCTATTCATGTTGGAGTACAGAACAGGAAGAAGCTTAGCGATGCGGATTTTTTTCACAAAAAAGATCTAGGACGCTGCAAGGGAAACGCTCCTGGTTCTATTGCCGCGGCAGAAGTTTGCCTTTGCATCTGCGGGAACAAAACCTTAACAATTCTGTATGTACAATTCCCTTACAACTCTGTATGTGTCGCGCGCAGCACTGGCAACTTCAACCAGGAAAAGCGTCTTAGAAGGAAGTTGCGTCGTCAACTGCAACAAGACCGCGATAACGAGTGGACGTCAGGAGCGAAGGAGTTTGAAAAGGCGTGGGTGGACAAGAACCCGCGAAAAGTTTATGCTTTACTAAGACAGTTTAGCGGCAAAATGAAGAGATGTTCTCCTGTCTTTAAAACAGCCAATGGAGTGGCTGTCGGTGAAGTAATCCTCCCAATTTGGAGGGGTCACTTCAAGACCTTGCTGAGCAGGCATGCACCGTCAGCTCCTGAACTCGAGCACCTTCATAGGCCGACATATGCGGTTAACGAGGAACCACCGACCGAGTCGGAGATACTGGGCTGTATCCAAAAGATGAAAAATGGAAAATCTGGTGGAGACGACGGAATTAGCGCAGAAATGCTGAAATATCATCATCCGTCTGGCATTCGTGAAATGGCAAAGATTATCCGTTAAATATGGATATACGAAGGGATACCTGACTCGTGGAGACACGCGATCATAATACCGTCCCCCCTCCCCCACAAGAAGTTATCCGTCACGGACCCTAGTAACCACTGAGGAGTCGCTTTGCTGCGTATTACAGGGTGCAAAGTTTTGAGCGGATTATCCTGGACCGACTTTTTAAACATTGCGAAGTAATAATCGCGACGAGCAAGATGACGTTTGTCCTGGCCGATCTGCAATTGAGCGTTTGTTCATCGTCAGAAGAGTGATCGAAATCTGGCAGCGGTGTCCGAAGCCAATGCAATTAGCGTTTCTAGACTTTGAAGCCCCTTTCGTCTCACCTCTCCAGCCGTCTTTTCAACGCGCTCCGCGCAGGACCCTTCTTGTTCAAATTCGCCATCGACGACATTATGCAGTGTCCTGCTGATATCAATCTAGCGCCATCAGGACGCCCGACGCCCTTGACCAATCTCGAGTACGCTGACGATGTTGTTATATTCGCAGAAAGCAGTACGAAACTTCAACATGTTGTCAGCCTTGTATCGAAGCTGGCTGCAGATTATGGACTACGTCTATGCCCTGATAAATGCAAGCAGATGTGGATCTCCCCAAGACCTGGATCTCCTCGAGAACGGAAATCAGAGTGGACGGACACCCAAAAGAACTCGTCGATGAGTTCTGTTACTTGGGCTGTACGCTGAAGAACAACGGCAGCTACGAGAAAGATGTTCAGCAAAGATGCGCTAAGGCCGTTTCCGCATCCAACTCTTTTAAAAAAATGCCCATGTTCGACCCCCGTCGCCGACGAAGTCAAGCTGCGAGTCTACCTATGCGCGATTCGCCCCATCATGATGTATGGATCGGAGACTTGGGCAGCACCATCTACGGTGAGGGAGAGGCTTAATTGCACGGAAAGAAAGCTGCTTAGACGGCTGCTCGGCCACTTTTGGCCTAGGGTATGGCGCAATGTAGACCTTTACGCAGAGATTGATGTGGTATACCGGCGGATGACATGTGAAAGATATCAACATCTTGCACCGCCATCGAAAGTGGCGGTGCATTATTGAAAGTAAATCGTCTTCGCTTCTTTGGTCATATATTAAGGAGACCGGCAGATCGCCTTGTCCAACGAGTTCTGAGGAGTTCGTCGGGTTCGAGCTGGAAGAAGCCACCTGGCCGAAAACGGAAGTTGTGGACTGAGGCGGTGAAAGAGGACCTGAGGACACTCGGCGTGGATAGGCAGTTCAGGCGAGACGTAAGGTTTCGCAGAATATGGAATAGCGACGAATGGATTGATTCTGTGCAAGCTCTCGCAGAAGATCGAGAAGGTTGGGCAGAGCTGTGTTCGAGGACGACACACCTCGGCGAAGATGCGGGTAATCGCGCTAGACGATTAAGTAAGTAAGTCAATCTACAATAAAGAAAAATCTATCAAAGATGAGAAAAGGGCTCCGAGGAGCTGGTCCTGCTCTGTTGGCAAGTTTAGCGTCCTTCTTCACTGAAGTCGTAATTGTTGCAACGACTTTTCATGACAACTTTATAATGGATGCTTCACTGCACACATGAAGAACTCAGTAGTCAGAAAGAACGGCTATACGGACGAGACTTGTAGCCCATACGTGAATATTTAACGCGGCCCGGCTCTGTAAAAAAAAAACAGAACGTTATTGAACAGTTCTAAATAGTGAGTTCGTGTCCATATTATTTTAAAACTGCTCGAGTGTAGCATCAAAAGGAAAAAAAGAATAACATGCTTGGAGTAACCGTCAGCTATTAAATAGACGGAAAAAATCAATAGTGCAAAAAAATAATAGCAGGCATTCGCACATCAACTCGTTACTAAGCGCAGAAAAAAGAAAAACAGATACGCTGTCGAAAACGTGCAGTAAAAAGCACCAATGACCTGGAACATGGCTATTTGAAGCTAACAGCCTAACAGCGTCGCGATCATAGAACAAAAGGAAACCCAAGGAGAACCACATCAATTTGAAAAAGAGCACCCTTTCTTGCAGCAAAAATATTAGTAAAAAGTAAAGCCAGGAGCGAGACTGAAACCGAAAGGATTCGGAACATCCTGTAGTTTACGACAGCATCCAAATCTGGCATTTGTCGTATGCCTTTTTTTATTGTAATGATAATTACAATAAAACAAGGCATACGACAAAGTTATCAAGCCTTTAGAACTCAACTTGCAGTGACAGCAATATTCAAAAAGGCATATGTTAGAAGATGCGCTTGAAAAGGACATTGCGGACCTTAGAGTGAGTAAGGACACAACCAAAATGAAGACTTGAAATAACAACATGAGAGGATTCGAGTTGCAATAACAGAAAAATTAGCAGCAATGAAATGAAAACGCTTCTTTTCTCGCTCAGTTATCCAAGGAAAAATCTATGCTATTGTCATAACACTGCTACAACATCCCTTCATTACTTTTTCATAAGCCCAAAACTTTCACTATTTGGGACGGTATGAACGGAGTAATGCTAGCGGCGACAGAATTGATTTATAAAAAAAGCGATCACCACTGCACATTAATTTGTTTCTATTCGCTCGAGAATTTTATAAAAACGAAACACCACCTGGATCAACGGACGGAATGAAAATAACAAAAAATATGGAGAATATTCCAGCTCCACTGAACACTTTTGTGAATTTTTTCTTTGTTCGATTTTCAACAAAGGAAATCAATGTTTCATGATAATCTATAACAACCATCGAAAAAAAAAAACTTGCTAACAATTCCAAAGAAGATGAGTAGAAGGACAAACAATACTATATCAATGCTCACCTATGTAGCAGAGGGGATCTGCACAAACAATGCCTCAGCCACAACAAAACAGCTCAAAAATGGAAGAAAATATCAACAGGGTAGCGTACCATGACCGAGGTAACTGTGAGTTGAGCAGAAGCAAAATATAAAACCATCAACGTTATCCACTTCTCCTATATACACTACTAACACTTGTCCCATGAAACGACGAAAAAAAGCACAAAAATCAAGAATAATGTCAGAAACCTCAAAAAGCGGAGCTCACCTCAATCGACGGCGTTGCCGTAGCGCACTGCTGCATTCAGTTATTTATCGATCAAATTCTTTGTCCTGTAGGTCGCGTCATCACAAAACAACTGCGCTGAAACTTTCCCATCTGTTTATCAGAAGTTGGCGTCTACGTTTCCTAACCACAGATCTTTGTTTAGCCTAATCAGACGAAAGAGATTTGGTTGCAGTATCCACTTCCTTTAAGCCCAAGGTTAAGCTCCGCTCAAACAAAACAGGTAGACAGAAAAGGGTACGTCAAGCCTAAATGATCACTATTTTGGTAAATCTCGTAGTTGATAATCACCGAGAGGAACAACACTGCTCTGCTAGAGATGAAAGAGTAAATTGCGTTCAAAGGATGACAATCATCACGAATTTAAGGCCAACATTGCTGCATACTCACAGAATAAAAAGGAACAAAAAATGATACATAGGTGATGAAACTAAATCGCTTTTCAAAACAAGAAGAGAGGTATCAGAGAAAAAAAAAGGATTGACGTGTTTTAAAATAGTTTCGAAGATCCTACATAACAAGACAGAAAGTGGTTAAAACACAAAGGCGCATGAGTTGCTGTAGAATATGGTCCAAAATATCTTGCACTAATTCCTAAGAATAGCACCACGAATCTTAATATTACCATCTATCTATCTTGGTATTTGAAAGCACTCCGCACAACATCAAAACAAAAAAATTCGAAATGCTCACTAGGGTCCCTTTGAAATCACACGTGTACATAGATCTAGAGAGGTCACTTTCACGAAATACAAAGAAAAATTGAGGATTCCAGGAGCTGTACAATAAATCACATCTTAAAAATCGACTAGTGTAGAAATCGATTTAAGTCGCTCTAAAAGAGACTTCTTCTGTGCTTCACTTCGACTGTAATTGCTCACCACCATTAATGTCATAATTAATGGTAGGTAAAAAAGACTGAAAAGATAGTAACTGTATTGCTTAGTCTCTCACAGGTTAACGAACATAAAAAAGAAAAAAATAATAATAAAGTCAAAATTCACAGAGCGACAACTGGGGATCCTACCTGTAGAAGAACAACCGTCGCGAATTTTGTGCATCTGGTGCCTTATAGAATTTATACGCCAACCAACACAAATACGCATTTACAGGCAACGAATCTGAACATATTTGCATATAACAAATTCCGAAGGACAAGTGCTTTGTAGCAAGTTATTTTAATACCTAACGCAAACGTTGTACTCGTTAGATTGGTCAAAGGTGCAGCCACCGAACAAAGTCCTACTAATGCCAAACTATGGCGTATTGAAGTTACCCGGCATAGGCGTTCGTTGGTGACGCACATTACGCGATACCCAGCCTGTAAAGAAATAGTCCAGTTATGTACACAACTACACAGGACAAGCCGCTCTCATCATCTGCTAAGAAAAACATTAAAGGTTCTTCGCTCAGGCTAGACAGTGTCTATTTGCTATAACCTGATAACATCCTAGGTAACCCTTACTTTTTCCATTATTTTGAAAAACAATGTCCTTTGATTAATGAACATTCGCTGATTAAGTGAAAAATTATAATTTTAATCAGTGGAAATAACATCAAACCAGAAGAAAAGGTATCAGTTATTCTCAGAGAGAATTCTTACGCATTATCGAAAAATTACCTTGCTGTAGTCTCCTCGAAGATTCCAAGAGAGTCCATTGAAGTGAGGAAACTGCCATGAATATAAGATAGCAGCTAGACACATTGCAGACGCATCTAATGTACCGGTAGCAGCAGCATAACCCATAAGAGGTGGAATGGCACCAACCTGCACAAAACAAGCTTAAGGCACTAGTTATGTCACAGAAAAAGATAGCAAAGCATTAAGTTAAGATTAAAAAAAAGGTTTTTATTGGAAGTATTAGAAGTCTTTCAAAGTGCTGACAAGAAAATGAAAAAGGTCATAAACCGCTCGAAATGTCTTAAAAACGGCAGTTAACTATGGACATTATTGAGCTTATTGAGTTTTACAGCAACGAACAATTTCAAAGCAACCTCTTTCTGTAACATGTAAAAGCAGCACTTTGGTAACAAAATGGATAAATGAATATAAAATATCAAACGTAGAGAAAGTGAAAGACGACAAAGGTGTGGAATTCTTACCACAGCTCCAGCCCAAGTACATGCGATATGCGTTCTTTTAAGTGGTGTGTAAACTCCAACATACAGTGCTAGATTCAATAAACCAAGACTAGCAGCAAGTGGATTAGTAAAATAGCACAAAGTTCCTGCACCAAATACCGCTGTAACTCCAGCAAACGACAAAGCATGGAGAGGTGAAAACCTAGAAAGACACAAGAACTTCGCATAAATGAATGCCTTTTAATGCTGAAATACCTGTGAACAACCAAAACTCTGCTTTGCGTTCGTTTCATCTGGGCGTCGTAAGGAGCTTCAAGCAGCTGATTACATGCGTTGGCAGCTGATGACAAAAGAGCAGTACCTCAACAGCAAACAATCATCTAAGAGTGACAACAGCCATTAAATTATCAAATTTTCATCCTTCACACATTTTCCTAAGACAGAAGGATGGCGTGGTCAGTAGTTCAACTGCTGTTCTTCTTAGTTCTTATAATTTACAGATTTTACAAGAGACAATTTTCCAAGATAAGTTTATAAGTCGAATAGATTACCCATCTGCATTTGCGAGAACTGATGCAAATAAGAATACGTGAATTGCCCACGCCAATAAAAGAGAAAAAATAGAAGCATGCATGCAAAAATTGTACAGGAATAGTGACGCCGTACTACACAGCGCAATCAGTTGGCTTTTCGCGTAGGAGTTGGCTTCGCACCCTACAGTGTAGCATCAGCTCTTCTTTTACAAACACAGCTAAAATCTTGTACATGGTTTTACACATCCAGGAAGTTATTGAAGGAGAAAAAAAGAGATGTTACAATTAACTGCATTTATTATGAAACAGTAGGTTATTACTGATTACTACATAACATCTGAGAAACTGAATCACATTCACTAAGAAGAAGAGCACAGACACAGATCGTTTGAGCTTAAACCCCAAGCATTATGAGTTCTAAAAGACATAGCATCTTCAAAAAAACTTTATTTTGTAATTGTGTTTGAGTAGCACAAGAACTCGTTACATTAAATAAATATAGAATAGTCAGTCTGTAAGGAATATAAACAATTACGAAGCTAATTGTTCTTAAACTCTAACCTGTTGCACATGCAGCAAGTGGCAGAACTGATATACTAACAGAAGCCATTAAGAATCCAGCAACAGCTGAAAAGAAACGCGCAAGTTTAATATACTGTTAACGACATCGTAAACAAATAATGTGCCATCAAATGGAGAAATGTAATCCTCAGCGAACCTGTTGATGTAATAAGCATTGTAAGTTTTGACTTCGAAAGCTGCAAGTAAGCTGATATCAACCCTCTTGGCTCCATCTTCGTCCATAATTCTAATTGTGTTTCTGGTACTAAATCATGCGCAATTTTTTGAAGGACAAGGGAAAGAAAAGCAAAAGAAAACTGCGGGAATTCTTTTAGTAACATAAAGCGGGAATCAACGCGAACATAAATCAGGAACCGTACCTACCTACTAGGTTGATCTCTTTTTTTGTCGGCTTTCTTTTACCAAGGTCGATAATAGGTAAAGGGGATCGCGTTCCTTGTGTTGTCTGTGGAATTTCATCCTCATGCGGTCTGACCTAAGGGAAACAAGTACAAAAATTCACCACAAAGGTGAAGAAGTGATCCCGAATGACTTTTAAAATATCCAGGAAAAGATGACAGTGGTTTCAGACAAAAGTGACAGAGATCAGCTGAAGAAGAGTTACTTTCGGCAGCGAGAATGGCGGTGCTGATGAATGTACGAGTGCTGAGCTTGTAGAAGGACGGACATTCAGACGTGCGCATAACAGCCATCCATACCGTAGCATCTTCAGAGTTCACAATGTAATGTGATTCCCTAAAAACAAAAGAAAAATAGGTGGTTGGAAATGGAACGAACCTTTGGGAAGCTATGTACAAATACTCAAAAAATGTCTCATACGAACATGAATCTGTAAAGCTTGAGGAAACTTTCTAAGAGAAGGAGGTGAAAAAAGGAACCTCTCCTCTCATGTTCCGCAATGAATGGTGCATAGGTACAGAAAAACCATCCGAAGCAAGTGGTTAACGTAATGAAGTCGTGACCATAAGCTGTTTGAAATTTCGAACAAGACTATTACATGCCCTCCTTTCTCAAATTTAAAGGAACCATCAATAGATCAACGAGAAAATAGTGTTACCCATCTTAGGCAAAGTTCAAAAAAGTTAATTCTTGCAACTATGCAACAATTCATGTTCAGCAAGACGAGTATTTGTTCGGATGGAATGACGTCGTAAAGAAAACTTCTGTTGTAGTAAACAGAGTTAATTGCAGACATAACTGTATTATTATTTCTGTTTACTTATAGTGATTCTTGTTTTGCTGTTACATAGATTTTCTAGAGTTCTGCAAGAAGGAGTTGAGGACTGCAACCCTCCAGAGATTAAAGTTACTGAAATCACCACTTGATGATTCGGAATTACTTACGCTTTTTACGAAAATGACGAGGTCTATACTGTATTTTAATTTTCCCAGAGATAAGATGTATATATATATATATATATATATATATATATATATATCGCCGCTACGGTCACATTGGGGTAGCTTTAGGCCACATTGAGGTGGCTTTAGCGTAGTCTTTTACTGCTTACTATTCGCCATTGTGAGGACATTTAAAGCTTTGTCCTTGCTTCATTTTCTGTCGTTGCTTCAATGTCGTTTTTCTCAACAGTATAGCTTCACTTTTGGTACGCTATTGCTCCTTTTCAAACTTATTGCTACGTTGCTTATATTAAAGAGATGTGTTTCTTCTACAAACTCCCGTTCTTTCCTCTTTACGTATGAATTCAGCTTCTGTCGTCTCTTCAGAGTCGTTCTTTAGGTAAGTGTAGCTTTACTTTCGATACATTACTGCTATTTATTCAAGTTTATTTCTACGTTGCTCCTGCTGTTTTTTTTTTCATGGTTTACGTTTTTATCTTCTCTCGTTTCTTCAGAGTCGTTCTTTACATCAGTCTATCTTTACCTCTGATTCATTACTGCTCTTTATTCAAGTTTATTGCTAATTTGCCTACATGGAGAAGGTTTTTTTCTTCTATGAACTCATGTTGTTTTCTCTTCATGTGTTGTTTTTAGTTCCCGTCCTTTCTTCAGAGTCGCTCATCACGTCTGATGATATGATAAACTGACGTGAGGAACGACTCTGAAGAAATGAGAGGAGATAAAAACGTAAAGCCATGAAAAGAAAACAGCAGGAGCTTACACAAGAAACATACCTCTTAAATATAGACAACGTAGAAATAAACTTGAATAGAGAGCAGTAATGTTTCGAAAGTAAAGCTACATTTACCTAAAGAACGACTCTGAAGAGACGACAGAAGAACTTTATGAAGAAACACATCTCTTTAAAATAAGCAACGTAACAATATGTTTGAAAAGGAACAACAGCGTACCAGAAGTGAAGCTAGACTGTTGAGAAAAACGACATCGAAGCAATGACTGAAAATGAAGCAAGGACAAAGTTTTGAATGTCCTAGCAATTGCGAATAGTAAGCAGTAAAAGGCTACGCTAAAGCTGCTCTACCCCAATTTGGCCGTAGCGACGCGGCCGCCGAAACAAAATCCGTAGTGTGTTCTAGTGGCTTGTGTTAGAACCCGCACCACCTGTACACGCTCCAGTCCCCTCAGCAGCCTATTCCTTGATTTTACTTGAATAGGCTTGTGAGTTTTCGTGACAAAAAACGCTCTTTTCCACACTGTATTTTACGACGATTAGAGGACGATGAGCGGAGTCACACTCGTTCCCGTAGTCTACATCCTGAACTCCATGTTTTCCCCGCGCCTTCCTTACCAGGTATAGTACGTACAGCAAGTCAATTTTATGATACGCTGTGTTTAAGTGACAATCCTGAATAATTCTTATTATTTTTGAAATAGAGAAGAGATGAACCTTATCCTACGAATAGCAACTTAGCAACTGATCTTGCAGAGGTGATCGCGACTAGTTTTATCCCGTGGCTATATGTATATAGGTCAAAACGACATGAATCACGAGTGTAGTTGCGGTGCATTTGCGCACGAGCTCGAAACGGCGCTGTGGAGGCAACAGTTGGAACCGAAGTGGACCGTCGCAAACTGCAGCGATGGGTAGTGCCGGCAAGGGTTTCACCACGCCCCGCGCCGCAACGCTCCACCGAAGGGCCTCGAGAGAAACCGCGTACGCAATTCCGTACGTGCCTCATGTCGTTGTGACCCTACTATACCTATATGACTACAGCACCTACGTGACTTGTAGACACATTGCCGGCTGTGACGATTGATGGTTCGGAACCGCCTAGGTCTGCCAAGGCCTTTGGGGTCGATAAGTTGATATGAGACTTGTCTGGGAGGATAAAGACACTGAATTGACACATCGACTCACTTTTGTTGTCACCAAGGAAAAACATACATACACTTCTAGGAAGGTTAGCGCAAAACTTATCTACCACAAAATCATTGTTTTGATCTAAAGGTACACATTTTCGTGAGTCAGAAAATCTCCCACCGACACATATTTCCATCTTAGCACCGCATAAAAATTTCAATTTTCCAGGAAAATTAAGTGTGTCACTCACGTTAAGACCCACTCAAACAAACAACTGTTTCAATAGCAGTTTGTTTTGAACTTGAAGCCCAAGTGATGTCCGAGATACCAGACAGTACTAATCACAGAGTGGCCTGCCTACTCTTCCAATTCTCGCACTACAGAATAAAATGATATGAACGTTACATTATAAGTAACAAACAAAGTTTCGTAAAACAACGGAACTAATTTAATAGCTTGTACCATAATACACACTTTCTTACGTTAACTAGGCAGAATAAACAAAGCCATGGATCAAAAATAAGAAAAATGGTAGTTGACTTTTGTTGATGAATCCAAAAACTCGTCGGAAAAACAACGTTAGTTAAGTGAGAAAATCGTCAATTACGAGGTGATATGCCATTCGACTGAGAACAAATATAGATTAGAGGTCGAGTGACTTAGACCGAAACTCGGATATTGAAGGGTCTGCTTGGCGGGAGCGACAAGGGGACAAGATCAAAAATCAACACATACATTCCGCAAACAACAGGAACATAGAAGAGGATGTTAACAAAAATTTTCACAAAAGCAAGACAGAGAGCAGATGTCACTGATAAGATACGTGTGTGGGCGGAGTAGTGACTGCATGAGCGCTCCACCCACTTGCGCTGCAGAACCGTGAACGTTGACTGAGCCAGTACTTTTTTGAAGAAAAAACAGTGTAGATAAATGATGAAATCTTGCAGGCAAACAGAATGAATTTGTACAATTTCCGAAAAAAAATGAGGAAAAAGAGCAATACAAAGCAAAATAAGAAAGAATACGGACAACTGACTAATAGAATCGCTCAAATCAGTGCTCCGACATGACGCTCGATTACTGAAGGATTATTGTAGACAAACGTCGCAACAATGTTTTTGCGGACTGACCGTGGATGGTTGTCTTAAAGACGGAGTCAAAATAACAAACAAAGCGGGAGCAAAAACGAGGGATAACGTAGGGAACTTAGGTCTTAACAATATATCCGAGAAACGATCCAAAGATCACGCTTTCCGTCATAGATTCACCTCTTCATCTTCTTGACAGCTTTTGCCAGCAAACGTGTGCGTTCATCCTGGAGGTTACGGATTTCTTGATCGAGACGTCGCAACTCTTGGGCTGCTTGCTCTTCTACATCACGAGAGCGGACATTTAACTGGAAAACATCACATTTTCTTCAGAGTCAAAGTTGTGTTCTTTTCGAATAAAAATTATATAAGTAGCAGAAAAGCTTCCATTCAAGCCATAGACAAGTTGAGAGTGCAACTTTGTCTAACCTGCCCGCTTGAAAATTTAGGATATTCGTCAGGGATCTTTTTAATTTTTTCTGTCAATCAATAGCGACGTGTAAGTAGTAAATTAGAAGGATACCTTATCAGATTCTAGGAAGAGAAAGGTTAAACCATCGAAGAGTGAAGGCGAATATATAATGTAATAGTCAGTAAGGCTGTGTAAAATGTATGTCCTTGTAAAAAAGTGAACATCTGACAGATACTTGACTTCTGCATACGTCGTGCTATTGCTAGATGCATAAGTTAACTCTCGTGGCTGGACACTACCTCTTGAGAAGGCTACCCTAACATTGCAACGAAAAGAGAGTGCAGAAATATGGTTCCGAAAACAGATTAGTTACATGGAACATGTCTAAGGAAGAGGGAAAGGGAAGATAGAAAAGTTCAAAGAAAGAAAGATTAGAAATATCTGACCGCTTCCTCCCTTTGCCGCAGTTCCGCCTCTTTGGCTTCAAGAGTTTTCTGGAAGTCCTCACGTATCTTAACTTCGCGGCGAGCAAACTCGTCGTTGTATTCCTTCTGCTTCTAAAATCAAGGAAAAATGATTTTAATGGTCAAACTGATTCTGCGAGAAATGGAGCAAATTGCAGAATTTATCGAAAAGATGAAGAAGGAAGAATACGGGAAAATGGAAGAAACAACCTAAAACTAACCAATGTATACATCTCCACTATCTTCGGCCCGGTATCTCCATCCCCCATCTGCAGAGCACGTAGACGCTCACGGCGGTAACTCTCGTAGAGCACCTAAATGGGTGCAAACTTTCGTGATCGTTATGTTAACAAACCACTTCACTCATTTTTTTGCATTCTTGTTGGCTTGTTTTTTTTTCGCATTTTTTTTTAGCACGGATGATTTACTAAGTTCTAGCGATAGGCGATCGTCGAACACTTACATTGTGTGTTCTTTCCCTTAGGGAATCCACATTGGTGCGGATCAGCGCCTCTCTAAGCTTTACGAAGTCACAGTGCTGCTCATTTTCCACTAAAAGGAACATAAAACGAAGATGTAACACAGTAAAATCATCCAAAGAATAGCAAGAAAAACTGACCCTCAACAATCCCCCAGGGATACTTCCTGGCTCTTACACGCAACCCATTCTCTTTCTTGACAAAATCGCAGCTGCCAACCACAGCGAACGGCACCGCATTGTTCATCTCCGCATTTGCTTGCGCCACCTATACATAATTCACACGATTGGAGATATAAACAAGGCAACAGAAAACCTACAGTTTCGTCGTCTGTCGGAAACTGATAGATTTCAATTTTGTGACTGCGTAGCTCGCTGAGGATCTGAAAACGTAAATGTCATGTAATAAAAGTTTTTTCCTGAACACTTGTATGAGCGGCAGAATGGAATAGAAAAATAAAGGTCAAGGTAAAGGTGTTTGCAGGCCTTCCAAATGTCTGCGCAGATATTTGATCGTTTTGTATTTCAGATGTAGAAAGAAGTATTGAAGATCTCTAACACTAAATATTTAAACACATGCTGAACTCTTGCCGAAATCCCTAATTGTATTCGGATAATGGAGCAATCCGAATACGATTAGGGATACCTGTATGGCGTTACTGTATTTGTTTAGGTCTCTTTTCAGTATACTTTCCCTCTTTTTGGACATCCAGTTTTCTTTGGGCATTGACCTTAATAAATAAGCAAATGCTAGAAGAAGACATCCACAACTTTAAAGAATTCTCTATTTAACCTCTTCGGAGCAAAATACTGGCTAAAACTCTACCATAAATCCAGAACTCAATGTGCTAAATTTTTCAACATGATCTCTTTGTCCTTTTAAATGGGACAAATGGACATGGGCAAATGGTTAAGACTATGGGAAACTGGCTCAAAATTAATAATCTTGATTCACATTTCAAGGCTCATTTTCTGAGTCACTTATCATTATAAAGGATCAGCAATTGAATTTTGTTCGAACTTAGTTCATTTTATTAAAATAAGTGGAAATGTCAAGCTTTCTTTCTATAACTGCTTCTCTTTTTTTAGCATACAGCGTTATTTTATTTGTTTAGAACACTGTCGAGTTTCAACGCTGCGACGTTTTGTATCTACACAGGAAGTTTAACGGATCGAGATTATAATGAGTTTGAATATTCTTTAAGAACAGTAGTCAATTATTCTTCAGTTCAAGAAGCTTCTCGATACACAGTGAAGACTTAGGAACTATCTGAAAAGAAACGGTGCACATCCAACAGAGATAGACCAAACATACACCTGAACAAAAGTCCAAGAAGTGTTAATGAAAATAGCTGAACATAATTATAACAAAGCAGAGGGATAGGCAATAGTATTCGGTAGCGCTCAGATTCTGACATTTGCTCTAATATTCAACGTCCAAAAACTGATCTCACAGATATTTTTCAATCTCTGTAAAGTCTAAATTCAAAAAAAAAAAATTAAAAAACAAAGAAAACTAGATGTTGCACCACTTCTACAGGACCAATTACCCACTAAAACATCCTTTAATCCACGAAACAACGCCGCACAGCTGCCAACAATTCACAATATGGATATGGACATCAGCACGTGATTGACATTTGATGTGCTCCATAAAATACGCTTCGTACGGCACATTTGTGCTCAAATTGTGCGCTTCAAACACGTGCATGGTGACATTACGTATTACAAGATTTAAATTCCCTCAAAATTGATCGGACACTCTTATAAAAAAATAAAATAATAAAAATAAAATAATAATAATTACAGAAAAAGGAAGGAAGTATAAAAGTAGTCCGCTTATTGTTCGTTCTATGCAATTGTCTCTACATATGAAGGCACACAGAACAAACACGGTGGAAACAGTTGAAAATGAAAAAAAATTTAGAACGACAATAAAAAATAAAAGAACCAAATTAGAGAAAAAAAACTTTTTAGGAATACACAGAGAAAGAGAAACTATGAAAAAGAGACCTTAATATTGGCAAAATCCGTCCTGTGAAGCTAGGCAAAAGAAGAGAATAGAAATATAATGAATGCGCCTGTGACCTAATATACAAAAGTAACATTTTTTACAATAATATGGGCTGGCATGTTTGAGCAAAAAAAAGATCATCAATGGATTCCACTGGAAACAAATGCAATAAAAACGGGCTCGTTATTTCGCACAAGAAGATAAAATTGGAAATATTGAGGAAATTCCGTCAAAAATATCGTAATCATTTGATGAGTAACATATCTAACCAAATACTCATCGGCCCGACTCATTTTTTACAGCGCTTTACTTCTGAATCATTAGTTGTCACCAAGAAAACACTGAAAAGAAAAAAAAAAACTACTTTGAAACAGCTCCACTTACCTTATTTTTGAAACGGGTCAGCTCGTCCTTGCATGTCGTGTCGGACTTCGCAATCACTGGTATCACATTGACCCGTTTGGCGAGCTCACGCAACGTCACCAAGTCCAGAGCCTTGAGGCTGAACGCGGATGATAAGATCTACTTTTGAAGTGAGAGAAAAGATTCAAAAACAGCAAAACTCGCTCCCTGTACAGAACACTCGCACATGCGAACAAATAGATAACAATAAATCGCTGCCGAACGGAGGAGTCACACATATAACTGATGTCCTTGAAGACACATGAGAGATTCGAATTCGGAGGACGAAAAAAAAAACATCAAAAACGCGTGAGAACTCAGGTACAGAACCACTGGATGATGGTCGTAAAGCAATAAGTACAAGTTTGCTGTGATACAACTGTTTGGTAGTGTTTCATTTAAAGTGGTTCCGCGAAAGTTGGGAATAGTTGGAAAGAAAAACCGCTATTTTCCACTTTATATTCGAAAGCTGGGCGATTCACAAGTTATCCGAGACTAGGAATTCTGCGAGCAGTTCCCATTAATAACAGATCTAAAAAGGATCAGCCTAGCCCATAAAATCAGTGCACTGGTATATACTCTAGCAACCAGCACAATCCTAAATACTCCCCTAACATAAGTACATATCTACATAAATAAGTATGATCCATTTTGTGAATTTACTATGAGGTGGAATAGCTACGGGAAAGTAGAGACAAAAAACTCCATTAAATTCCATTCTGAGCGGCGAATAGCGGACTCAGTTAAGGCAAAAACGCAAGTTGTAACTTCGCTTTCAATCAAATATACAACTTCCCACGAGACTACTTGAAGCAATTCCACTGTTTGCAGTATGTAAAATACTGCTCTCGATCCATTACGAATAGCATCCCTTTAGGTAGCAATACATTAAAATTACATCGCTGCTTCAATTAAAAAAAAAAAAACCTCTTCTGGTCAGAGCTGCAATGAAATGAGGGATTTGCTAAAGCTAACCTAGAAGCTTCTAAACAGAGAAGTCAATAGATGAAAATCTCTTACGACAACTTATTATGGATGATTCTGCTACGAAGGGAATTATTATCAGTTGAGATCAGTTTCAGAATATCACATAATGCTTGTTCTATCTTGAATGTAAGTCAAGGACTCATAACGGAGGACGTAAATGCGAAGTGAAATTCAATGGCAAAAGTTTGTCGACCAACTATTGCAAATTCAAAGAAAATACATAGTTCAAGATGACAACAATTTAACGGATTCAAGGGAATGACGTTGATATGCTAATGATAATTTTCCAGTGGAATGTCCTTAGCAAACCCAAATTTAACTAAGAAAAATCAGACTTACATTTAATACAACACATTGGATTCACAAGGATTTTTTAATGCCTTGAAAAAGTTGGAAATGTGACATCCAGTGCATGGGCACACTTTGAAATTAATAATAAAAGTAAGGGTACAGACTCAATAGTTCATAATTTTGAGGCAGAAAGTTTAAATTGCTTATTATCAACTGTTTCTCACCTACACTCTCACCTACACTTTCAAATCCTTGACCTCACTGAAGAAGTAATTGTCAATAATTCACCTTCTAATTGACTCATTTCCAAATACCAATTCTTCGGCTCCGAAATAACTCCCCACACGGAAGAGCGCTGCACAAAAATTAAGCTGATGTCGGAACGGGCCTACTAACCAAATGAATAGCTGTAACACTTTTTCTTCTATTGTCGTACAACGATGAAAAGAACCGCGACCGGATGACTCCCATTACCAAAGTTCAAATTAGCTATTCATAAAAACAAGACTAGCTCCGGTCGCCACGGTTAGGGATGCAAAAAAGGATTGAACTGAATGTAGTAGAAATCTAAGCCCTACAGCAAAAGATTTTTTCCAAGTCATCTCTACGAACAGGTTGGAAACGCGAAATGCTGCTAACTGCTCCGTTTTTACAACATTCTGACCGAGCCAAAGACCAAAGTTTCAGAAATCCTTAAAAAGGTAGAAGACATACACACGATACTACCAGATTTTTTTGAAAATAGAGCGAAAGATAATAAAAAAATTGAGTCTGTTTGTGAAGAACAACAGGAAAGACTCATTGTACGAAAGAATTTTTGAATTATTTGTCCCCAACATTCCGACTTTCATAGTGCAATAAACGATCGTCAATGTTTTCACAACGATTTGTTCAATTTCGTTTGTAAAAGTGCATCCTCGTTGCAGCTACTCGTTCCCATCACACATTACAACAAGTGCCTGGGAATACGTCCCTTGAACGTAACAAAGATACAGAAGAGAAGTCATGAGATGATAAGTCGATATTCCAGGGGAAGAGCATGTTTGGGCGCACGATGGAAGGAGTAGCTGGCCAGAATTTCCCGATGTCTCCTTATGAACGCTGTAAACTAGAGATTCAAAGCAAATACATATTTGTAGGCCGCATAACGTTGAAGGCTTGCTCACGACTGTTCTGCTACTAGTACGCTTCATACTTTCTGAGTACTGCTGGAATGTCGCTCCCGAAATGATTTACAAACGCGAGAACCCCATCGTTAGGAGCGTTCAAAAATCGCTAAATGTTTCAAAAGAACAAACACGCTACTTCGAAAATTCTCAGGACCTGTACGCAACGTTTTTAATTGCATCTTCAATTGCAAGCAGTATTTTGCACGTACAACTTACAAGTGAAGTTCTGCTGAATCACAATCTATAAGCAACTTTTCGTGAATGCTAAACCTTTTATACTACTACTACCAGCCCAGCTGAAAAGAAGACTTCAAATTACTTAAAGATAGTGTTTTATGTAGGTTCAAGAGAAAATTTGAACAGTGCCACCAACCAGTTATTTTCGATCCAATTTTGGACCCACTACAACTTGTTTGCTAAAATGGATGGAGCAAAAGATACATCTCTGTTATGATTGAAAACTGAAAGTAAGCTATTTTTTATATTAGGGTGTTCGGAAAGTATCTGCCGAAAATTTCGCAGTAGCGCAGATTTTCTGGTTCTAAGTTCTACCGCACCCATCGTACAGCCTGGACCTGGCCCCCGAGTGACTACCACCTCTTCCGATCGCTTCAGCATCACCTGAAAGAGAATACGATACGATGATCGTGACCACCTCGAAAATGACCTTCAGACTTTCTTCGCCTCTAAGTCGCCGGAGTTCTATGCCAAAGGAATCCGTGATCTTGTGAGACATTGGCAGAAGGTTGTCGATGTTGATGGAGATTATTTCGTCGAGTAATAAAATGTTGTTAAAAAGTTGTTTTGTTTTGAAATTTTGCCGTATTACGGCAGATACTTTCCGAACACCCTAATAGTATAGTAAAATGTAGTAAAGGGACCTGGTAGTACTCTACTTAGAACTGTCTTTGGGAGAAAATCTGTCATCTGGACAAAGATCAGATATGAAAAAGTCCGAGTAGTTCGTAATGATCGCTTCGCGGTTACTTGTACAGTTCTATGCCACAAACTATCCGAAATCTTTTAAAGTTGGAATAACAAGCAGTAGCTAAGGGAAAATTGCTCGTAAAATAGAACAGAAAGAAAGAGTAAGTTCTATGCAGTTTTCATTGCCTTTACGACGAAAAGACACTGGATTTTGTACTTGCTCGCATTGGAACTTCATGATTGTTATTGACGCTGGACTGTCCAAAAGACTATATTTAAAAAAAGCAGAAGAAAAATTTCAATAGGCCAAATATTCTACAGCTTGCTCTTTTTCCAACTTTGGACTGAAAAGACTGGAAATTTTTATGGTGCAGAGAAGAGAACATTCTGAAATTTTTCTGAATAAGTCTGTACGACGAAGTGTGGCAAGAGTGATTTTCAGAATGAGATCGAAGCTTCTTCAGATAACATCGTTGAGAAAACCTACCACCACAACAGCAATCACATATGCACTATTGAGCTTAGACAATAATACCGATGAGACGAACAGAATAAGGAATGATCGAGGTGACGATATGTGGAAAAATTAGGTTATCTCTCCGAAAATGGTTCAAAAGATCTTCATTTTAATAGGTTCAGTGTATGTCTACGTACTCCTTAAATTAATTAATTCTGTGAACCTTTCTGCTACTTTTCCAGAATACTTATGCCCATTCCTTCGACTATTCTTTTAAATTTTGTGGCCGTTTTATTGCGAGAGCCACATTCAAGTGAAAAAAATGCCTTTTAGGCTTGATCTGTATCCAAGCAAAACTTCCGCAGCCTCCACACCAATACACCGGCGATGCTATACCTTGAGGTGTATGATAAAAGACGTGAGTTTAGCCAACTAATACATAAGTAACAGTCAAATTAAGCGCCGATATCAAATTTCAGTAGTTATTTCCCCAACAACATACTTCCATGAAAAATTAAACCATTGACGGAAAATGTTTTAGATGATTTTCCGTCACATTGCTAATTTAAGACCAAAAGTCAAAAAAGGAGCCTGTCAACATCAAAACATTGCGGAATCAACTATGTTCAAAGATCAGGAGCGTCAAGGAGCTAAATCAGAGAAAGAGCTACAAATATTCTTACAGTTAGATACAAAAAGGTAGAAACATCCTAGAGAGAAGGAAATCTTCTGTTTTGAAGGTATAAAACAAAAGAAGGCAACAACAGCTTTCTGGATGAATTGGCTGTGACTAGTTAGTTTAACACTTTAACAATTATGATAGCGTTACACACACCTGAAACAAAAAGTCAGACTACTCAAAGAGCTACTCAGACAGAATCGAGAAGGGTGGGCACTTGTTCGCTGATCACTGATGAGTCGTTAAAGGGTGAAACTGCTGGTAATGATGAAGTCGCGAAAACGGTTGCGCATCTCTATAAAGACTAGATTCCGAATATTTCGGACGATTTATAGGGATGCGCAGCCGAAGCAGAAGCAGTTTTCCCAAGACAGAAATCCCACACAGCATTTTCTCGGCGTCGCTTGACTCACACATTCACTGCTCGAGCCGTAGCAGTCTTGGCGATCTGAAATGTCACTGGGCTGAGCATTTGGTCAGATCGCCGTTCGTCGAATGACTCATCGTTCGCTCTATGAACCCCTAAAGGACAACGTATTGCTGCCGGCTAGCAGCGCATAGTTCAGCCGAATAGAACACTATACAATTACCACCTCATAGCGAAATTCCGGATGATGGACAGTTAGCGGAAATGCAGCGGCCGAACAGCGGCAGCGCAGAAAATGGAGGCAAACGCAAAATCTTAATTGCACCTCAAGGCCAAACAAGGCAAACGCATTACCAGAAACGAATCGAATAACGTCCTAGCATGCATGGCAACGACTTTTTTGTAAGTATTAACAAACATATTTTTTTTTACAAACAATTGGAACTGGAAGCCAACTAGGGGGGAGGAGCAGTGACGAGTCATGGAAATCACAGTTGACCTGTTCGCTAGGTAGCGCAAGCACTAAAAAACCAATTGTACTTTTGAAAAGATGACTAGCACGTCGATGTATCTGTGCGTTAGGGCGGTCGTAAAGCGTCCTTGGACATAGGCCAAGCCACGCCCATCCAGAAGAACCAATACGGATCTCAGTTCTAAATTAACACCTTTCCAGGTCAAAATATTCAAACATTAAGTGGAAGATGTTTTGTACAGCATTTAGCTGGTGAATGAAAGGTGACGTGAAACCTGTAAAGGTGGAAAGAATGGTGCTGTGAAAAGAAAATTAAACGGAAAATAAGAAAGAAGAAAAGAAGAGTGAAAGAGCGGGAAATTCATTACTCCTACTGAAGCACATGATCCTTTCTTTGTCCGAGATGACTCGAGAAAAAAACGTTAGGAACAAATATTTATGTAATGTTCAAATATGCAAACCGGAAATAAAAGAAAGGTATGGGTGTAAGAAGTGACCTGCAGAAATAATGCCGAACTCGAGATTTCTATGAACACAATCAAAATAAAGGTATCCAAACTGTTAATTACCAAGGATACAATCCTTCCGCACATTTTTTTTTTCAAACAGCTCTTCAGTATATACATCGAATCGAATAACCGCGCATTAAAGCAGCAAACAAAATTATTTCTGAAGCTCTTTCTACAAAGATTGCAAAGTTTTCAGAGAATGGGAAAATTTTTCTCAGTCAACACCTTTTTCGAAATATATTTCAAACTCTTACTAATGCTGAACTACCGGATATCCAGCTCACTATGTAGACGCTAATCGAGTAATAGAAGTGCCTCGAACCGCTCTAGAAGTATAACCACCGGCTGAAATAAAGAATAGTATCTGTAGAAGCGTTACGAGCATTGAGATCACTACCAACACACCGCCGAGTACCGCAGCACCGGATTCAGCTAAACAGGGGGAAAAATCTGTAACCACTGAAGGTGCATATTGATTACTACGGCACATTTCGAGGTCATCGATGTTGAGCTAGAGGAGGCATACAACCTCCGAGGAAATTCAAAAACGTAAGAAAAACTAGTAAGGACACGACGTTCGCGTTTGAAGAAACACGAGTGAATGTGAGCAAAAAAGGGCATTTCGCAAAAACCGCGCACTAGTAGCGAAGCAAACGATAGCACAGCTGACTGCCAGGGACTGGATAGTTCGCTGCTTTGAAAGCTGATTATCTGGCTCCTAATTACCATAAAAATCAGTACAATTCACCGCCAGACTTTGTTGAAGGCTTTTGAAAAGACTGCAGCTTTTCGGAAATTTGTAGTCGGGTCCATCAGTGAATTTACCATTAACGCCTAGAGATTCATTATTCATGCTCAATCTTGAGTCTTTAGATCTCTGAGTGAATCGGAGAGCAGTACCAGCCTTACCCATAAAAAACTGCGATATTCACCTCTCGTCATGATAGGCTACATGTTCATGAATTCTCGAATCACATCGTCTTGTGAAGAATTCATATCATCTCATTATTCATAGAGTATGTCCTCTGCGGTGCAATCTGTATTCACAACATGGGAAAAATCTTCAGGGAGAATTCGACTTCTGCGGCTGCACCTTCTGAGGGGTCTAGCAGTGTTCTCCTCAGATACCAAAATTTCAGATAATGTTTTCTTTAAGCCCGTTTTTTTTTTGCTACTTTAGACTGAATAGTTCGGCTTGAGTCTCGATCTACCACAGTCTTCAGGTATCTACTTTTCAGAGCTCGGATCTTGACCTCGATCTAGGCTATACTTCAATTGTTGCCAGGCGCACCCGGTCCCAGTTGTGGCTCCAAAATCTTCAAAAAAAAAACTTGAGAAAAATACGGTAGTCTTGTATTAAGAACGGTAAACTGGTTGAGAATCTATGAACGTGACTAGCGCTAAATTTAACAACATTTGATTTTGACAGCAAGAAAAAAGAAAATGTCGTAGAGTACATGACTGCGCAAAAAAAGCTGCACTAATGTCTGCAAAAAGGGATGTCTCTCTCATAAATCCCTTTTTCTCTCAGATGATACCAGTAAAATTCTCATGATATGATAATGAAGTCTTTGAAATAGACTTCCGCTCCAGTCTGCGATATATATACGTGTGCCAATTTTCGGGAAAAAAAAGCCTGAACTAAGAGCTCGATCCCTTGTACCTCATACTAAGACAAAACCTCGGGAGGGAAGCAATAACTCTAGGTTTTGAACAGAAACACATATGAAGAGAAAAAATAGAAGGAGGTTAAATTCCATCAAACATTAGGATGAATACAGATACTGTGGAATGCACTCAACTTATATAAAAGTGCAGCGAACAGCAAAATACATCCAGAATGAGTGCTTGACCTGCAAACGCCGCTACGAGCGGCGTTGCGAAGGAGACCTGGGAGGAACAAAAACTCCTGCTCGTTGTTCCATATGTAACCAGGCAACTCGAGGAAGAAAAAAAGAAGCAGCTCTGCTTTCAAAACAAAACCCGACCGAATTTGTTGGTCGAAGTGGAAGTCGATTCGTAGTCTGTTGATGAGGCAAATCCTCTACAGCTGCCGCGAACGTGCTTTTCTCGTCGAAGGACAGGATCATGCGCGAAGAACAAGGGTTTTTAGCTCTCAATTCCGACAAGCCCAGAAGATAACAGAAAGTACGAATAACCAGCGCTGCACTTCTTGTTCAGGCAGGATCCTCTTCGTGCAAAGGGCCTGGGCAAGAACTTGTCGTTAAATTAAGGACATTCCATGTTTTTGACCGTTCTTAAACAAAGCATCAATGTCGAGGACTTCGCGACATCCTCTGCGGGCGCATGAATTACCAAAAAATGTGCAAATGCACTAATTCAAATATGGTGCAAAGTAGCGACTGATGGGATTTTTCGATAAGAAAAAGCAAGAAGGAAAGGTCATGTTTCAAACTTTGACGAAACATTACAACTTGGAAAGATATGCAAGACATACAGAATACTCATTCCGCTTACATAAGAGAGAGAAACAAGTTGTGTTCAGAAGCATTTTGAAAGGGAAAAAATCCTAGCATAAATGGTAGACAATAAAACACGGGATTTCAGAAAAAAAAAACAAGGAAATGTGATGTAGGTAAGATGTTGCAGATGTTTGGAGCATTCCGTGTCAAAGTTGGTAAAATGTTGGAAAGGTATATAAACTTGAAGAAAGAACAGAAAGAATGAAAGAAAATAAGAGGGAAGTTACAGAGTTGGCATATGAGCACCCTTTTCTCCCAAAAGTAAATGTGCTGTCTGGTGTGCATTCGGAAAGTGAACGTGGGTAACTACTTCTCTCAGGATATCATAAAATGATCTGTATTAATCGGAAAATCACAGTAGATTGGAATTTGGTCATAGTCCGTGCAAAACCTATCAATACCGGTGTCGTTTTCAGTACATTCTAAAATAAGCACTGTTTATTTCTTCTCATGAAAACAAATTAGTGACATATTTCTAGAAACACTACTCGTTTGAAAATAAGATTACATCAATTTTCATCAGAGCCGAGATCAATTTAAAAAAATAGTCAACGAACGAGTCAAAACCACTAAAATGTAGCGAAATTGCAGTCGGTATAGGTAAGTCGTCTGAGACGACTGAAGAAATCAAAAAATACACGCCCGATGACCTTTTCGGGCATTTAAATGGTCGCCCCTTCAGCCATCGCCGCCACCACCACCATCTTCACGGTCGAATAGAAACCCATGAAAACAGTGATGACACTAATGTTAGTACCAAAATTCGAGAGAGTGAATATACTAAAAAAAGATGACAGATCGATGGCGCTTGCAGAAACACAAAATCAGCAGCCAAGCCGATAGTACAGATGAGGTCAAACGCGTAGCAGATCGAGATCGAGATTAGAGATATGACGTACGAACACCAATCCAACGCATTCACGCACATGTGATAAACACTTTTATTTTGTAGCTAAATCATTTCGCTCCTTTCAAGTGCTACAATCGTGACAATTCCTACAAAATGAAGGCCCAAAACAGGGTCAACAAGTACAATCTTCCCACTTCATGAACGAGCTACAATTTCCATCATCGACCTAAATACTCATGAGTTTCCGTAAAAGGAACCAAGTTTTACCATTTAACGATAGTCCCACAATGAAGTTGGGCTCGAAACCCTCTTCTTAACAAAATAGATAGAAGTAGCTAATAAATTACCATTCATAATCCCCCGCCGAACGCCTTCTACCGTCTAAAATTCGATTAGTTTAGGACAGAGAAGAGATGGAATATGTGTGTCAGGCAAAAAAGAGTGTACATTGCAGTAGCAATGTCGTACGTTCGTACAGCTGAACACATCCGCTGACAATTCCATATCTCTTCGCTTCGTAAAACCTAATTTTGATCTTCACTGATTTATACGACCAATACCATAGAGGGTGGCCTACGCGATAAATCAAATTCGCACGCTGAAGATAGCAGTCGTAATAGTACGACTTACGAAGTTTTACAGAAATAATCATTTTAAGTTTTTATACAGCCAATCTTCAGTCTCGAATATCATTGAAGGAATAGATCTAATATAATAATTATTGTTGAACAAAAGCAACGTCATAGATCTTTTCTTCAAGCTAAACTTCATTTACGACACACAATATAATTTTAGCGCTAAATTTTCAGCAGAAGGCTCGTTGAAAGTTCATCAATATATGAAAAATTCAGATTTACTTCCTAAATTGTTTTAAAAGAAAGTTGAGAAAGATGAGTTAGGTGAGGTAAAACAGATAAAAACATTATGTTTAGGATGCACATGCGCACTCCACTGGCACTTGTCTCTCCCTAAGAAATTAGTTTAGGTGATGATGTAACTCTTCACAGCCAAGAGGTTGATGAACGAAACCGCTTCAAAAAAAATCTTTTTTTTTCGATCAAAGCAAGAAACGATGAAATTCGCTCTACGCGATTTTGTCTCGTAAATCCTAGGGATGTGTAGAGTTATCTCTGGATAAATGGATGTATTTGCTGTTCTTGAGGCTGGAATTGTGCAAACTATTTAACCAACATTATTTATTAGAGGATAGAGCCCAACATCAGAAAAACCATGATCGCTGTCTTGGAATGTGGAAATTTAGGCTCTACCTGAATCCCAAGTTTTCTGGACAAAATATCACAATTAAGATGATAAAGAATTTAATAAGACAATCATTAGCATGACTAGGATACCAGTACTGACCCCACTATTTGAATATTGTAATATTAGAATATTTGACGAATGGATACAATTGCACGTCATGTAGCTATGTTACAATGCGTATTAGATGTGGTAGATTTTAATTTCGCCGATATACATCGAAAGCAGCATCGGATACAGTGTCAGATGGTGCCTTCAACCGGTGAGTTAATTCGAGATCATATGGACATTATCTTTAGTTTTAGTAGTATTCTCTTACGCAGATTTAGGAAATACTGTACAGATTGGATACTTACATGATGCTAGAAACAGTTGTTTGAAAAAAGGAATTGCGTCCACATAACCATAATCCAAAAGTTGAAAGCATGGTAGTACTTCGATGCGATTGGAATTAGAATAAATAAGGGAAGGAAAAGAGGAACTAACGCCTCAGCAAGAAGAGAATCCGATTTTAAAAAAAGCTAACCCAACTGCATTCACCTGCGCTTTCACAGTAAAAAAAAACATTCTGGGAAGTAATAAGCCGTGTTCTATTCACAACTCACCCATGTCCTGTCGGCGATATAAAATACAGACAAGCATGTATCCTTGAGTCGTCGAAGTAGTTCAACGCACGACGAACTTTTAGCTCTTCCTGTAGATACCGTTCAAATTGTGCCTCCAAATAGTCCACTATCACTCGCGCACTAAAAAGTCTAAATAAAACCCTTTAATACATCTGAGCAAAATTCGAGCAGGAATCTTGCCAGCACATTCTTAATTTCAAGTCTTTAATAACCTGCAATAGCATATATTGAAATGCAACGAATTTGAGTGGTCAGTAACAAACACACACATACACACTACACATCAAGCGGTTACTAATACGAAACCCAGAACCTTTGATCTTTGTCCAACTGATCTCCGAAGCCAGCAGTCTCCACCAGCCTAAGCTTCACGCGAATCCCTCCTTCAGCAACTTCTATAGATGAAAAGACCAAAGTAGAACAAACTCTAATTTAAAGTGAACAAAAATTCTTAGAAAAGGAGTGTGAGTATAGAATTAGGATATAGATGCAGGGAAACAAAAAGTGCGAACCGTAGGCCCTTGTGCGCAACTCGACTGTCTTTAGCTCGTGGCTGCACGGCTCGAAATCCAGTTTCATATTGAAGAGAGACTCAATTAAGGTTGTTTTCCCCATTCCCGTCTCGCCTACGCACATAAGGTTGAATTGAAATCTGAAATGTGCGAAAAATTTCCTTTAAAAATAGTTTTAAAACGAAACGAATCATTTCATATTGAAATGAGCTCTCTTCTTCTGCTTTTGATTGTTAGGGTTCGATTTAAAACAATAAACAGACTACAACTTCACTGATGAAAACAAGTAATTTATGCAGTCACTAGTGCACTGAATTGAAGTGATTACGGCCCAAAGGTAATAAGAGTTGTATCTGAATCTAGATCTTATTTTAACCACCACCAGCTAGTTTGACAAGCGTTTATGTCACCACTTCGAAGAAGTCAGGATACCGCTGTGCCTTGGCATCGAAATCACTCAGCCTAAAGCGTTGATCAGCGCTCCTATTACCTAGTTCTGCCAATCATTTCAATGCTACCAATGCTTTCGCTTTTCCTTCCATTCTCTTGGAGCCTGCTATTACCAGGGGCTATTCAAAGTGCAATGCGCCGATAGGATGGTTTTTGCCCGTTTTTGGGAAACAAAGGACAATCCCATATCCTTGCAGTAAATGACCTTAGATTTACGGTATCCATGCCAACTCTTATTCACGTTTTGAATTGAACCGCATTCGAAAAATAGCTTCATTTCACAAGTTTTTTTCCTCTAAACTTTCTACTAATACCTTCTTCAGCTACCTTGGATTTCTTTTAAACACCAAAACAAGGGGTGAAACTGGGCGCAGGATTTCTTCTCCTACTGTAACTGAATTATTAAGATTTGTTGAGAAATAAAACTACCAGAAGACAGGTGTCCTGCTCCCTTTTTTACATCTCAGAAACAGAAACAGCAGACATATAGAAAACGTAAAGACCCTGTTTTCCATTTGGTCATTGTAAAACCAAGACTATGCCGTCCAGTTCACTTCTTACACTCCAATAAAACTTGCGATTACCGACCCCCTACTGCGTCAAGAACGATCGGACCCGTAAAAGAGCGATAGATTGAAGATGAAAAACTTACCCGGCCTCAACGGACTTTTTGACCAACTGATGGGGTAGGGCGTCAAGACCAACATGTCCGTTTAATTCCAATGTACGCTCTGCTTGAGGATCTTTAGAAGTTTTAGGAGCGTGTGGAGGAGGCTGAGGAGGTGCATGAGGCGGAGGGTGTAGATTCTAAACTTGCTTATAGAAGCCCTAAATGGTACACGTGTTGTCTGTCCAAGATGTCAACGTTATATAGCATTTAAACAACTTGAATTGTAATAACACTAAGGTGTACCAATAAAATATATGAGGGATGTGTAAAAAAGAAATCCAAACGCTTCTGTGATAAACAACATATCTAAGCTAGTCCTTCATCTCCACAGCAGAACAATAAGGCTGAAGAAGTGACATTTTTTTACGAAGCCTTTATTCTCTCCCAAAAAGATTAGCTAAACATCTAACTAAGAGCTGAGATCTAGCCTCATATGATCGAATCACGAAAGACGCGCCCTAATTGCCAATAATTAACCTTTTAAAAATAATGGTATCTGTTCCAGATCCTTCCATAAAAGCGAATAAAATTACAAATAACAACTCCAAGTCATTGTGAGTGACTTCATAATACGAGTAATGGTAGTAACGATAATCGGAGTGAAGGTATACTTCCCTTTCATTGTGCTAAGTACTACTGTACTTAGATGCATACTACTTGAAAAACGGGAGCTCCTTACGTCTGAAAGTCCACTTTTGCTTTCATAATGGACGAAAAAACTAGGTCTAAGGTGATTCAAGTGGCAGATACTTGCAGAAACATTGATGTCTTCTGAGAGAAACTTATTTCTCGCATCTGATCATAATTGGTCTAGATAAAATTTCTCAAAACAGAACTTTAACAGGGAACATAGTCAAAGTTTTTAGAGGTCTGAGTGATTACTTAAAATAGGTATGATAGGCAAAACTACACTTCTTCTGTACGTGTAATAAAACGTCAAAGAAGCATCAGCCTCTCAGTTCCCTTCAAGAGTCTCACTTTTTCCTATTCGTGCAGGGCTAGAAACAACGAAATTGGTAATCGAACTGCGTGCATTGTCCGGACATATGGCGTGCACGAAGGAAGTGCAAAAAAAAACCTGCATTCTGCACCTGTCACTCTGAATCGGCAACTATAAGAAGTTTAAACGAACTATAAAGAGCTTATTTCTGATGAGGCGGTGCGTAATCCCCTATAAAAAACGACGTATAGAAAACGATGAGAAATCTTGTTCCAAACTCGATGTTTTGAAATTCATATGAGGAACATTACTTAATTATGCGATTAACCCTAAATATGAACGGAATTTTCAAAGTCAATGAAGAATAGCAAAATTCGATCCATTAACTACGAACTCTGATTCGCTTATGAACCTCAGGAGCGTGTGAAAATAAGTGGGATCAAAATTCGTATCAAAATACGTGAAAATTCAACAAAAACGACCTAGCTCTTTGAAGGGGTTCGTGACGGGACGGTTTCAAAAGAAAACTAACACTATTCTTATAAAGCAAAAAAAAAGAGAAACAACAAGAGAGAGACAGACAAATGACTTCTGGAAAATAAAGCTGAAGGTGTTGCTATATTTGAATGGGAAAGCGCAGGACTAATGTAGTAACCCCTCCTGAGAAGAATGAA
This sequence comes from Necator americanus, assembly GCF_031761385.1. Classification (NCBI taxonomy): domain Eukaryota; kingdom Metazoa; phylum Nematoda; class Chromadorea; order Rhabditida; family Ancylostomatidae; genus Necator; species Necator americanus. The sequence goes on along the minus strand of NC_087372.1, from coordinate 193,977 downwards.
TAGATTCATGTCAAAAGTGACGTAAAATCAAAAAGTATATGCTCTCATTTAAAGAGAGCATTTAAGTTGATTCATAATGCACGCTGCTTGAGAACAACAGCCGAAGATTTGTAGTCCTCAGTGAGGTCAATGATATTTCGCAGAACAGCACTAGGCTGCAATCCAAAGATTTTGCAATTTTTTTCTTTAGAGAGAACGAGGAGAAAAGGTGGTAGTGATAAAACAATGAACGAAAACAATAAGTTCTCTCGCGCTATATAAATCTACTTGACAAAACCTTAACTAGAGTAAAATAGCTTCAATATTACTAATAGGTTCTCCAGTGTACGACTAATGTAGAAGAAAGCAGATCATCAGAACGCAGTTCATAAAAATCATAACAATATTATAAGGCCCTTGTGAGGTTATTAGCTAATAATAGAAGATCTGCTATAATATAAACAACATACATGCGATAGTCGGAGCCGGTGCTCCGACCCCCTTCAGTTTCGGAGTATTGGCGAAAGAACCACCCTTCACTTTCGAAGGGTTAGCAAAAGGACACCTTCACTTTTGGATGGTTTTCGAAGGGATCCTCATCATTTGAGTTGCACTACATGGGCCAGGGAGGAGCCGGACCATAGGTTCACTTGAAGAGGGTCCGACTCTTCCCTACCGCACCTATGATAAACAACTTCTTTGGATAGAATCGCGCTATTATCTGAGTATTTAGTTCAGGTGCACGACTTTATGCATTGGTTGCTTTCAACGTGGACTTTTTTTTTTACAAGATATGAGTAATACAGAAAGTGTTGCAAGTATGAGGAAGAAGAGTTCACAACGAAATATTGTCACGTCAAAAATTAAGGAAAGAGCTCTCAAGGTCAAGGAAAACCTAGGAAAAAATTTTAGGAGGAGAAGGAAGCATGGAGAAGGAATCTGGTTGTGGAAACAAACGTGAATGGGAAAAGGAACGGAAATGTAGTAGGTTCTATAAGGAATCAAGAAAAGAAGTCTTTACCATTTATTATGTCAATAATGTCAAGACTCACACTTTGCGGCTTCTTCATCTCGACTTCTGTCATTGGCGTAGCGACAAGAAAGAAAAACACAACGAGATCCTTGTCCCTAAAATGCAGACACAGTAGGAACCGAACCAATGGCGCACGTTGAATGACGTTACGATCGAACGTGGCCGATCGCCGTTCAAATGGGGTACTTACCAGAAAAAAATAGACACCACTACGCTCAAACTGATTTCTGGAGGTGAAAGAGAAAAAGGTAAACATGAGCGGAATAAAATATAACGAAAGGCGACTCATAAAACCTTGAGCTAAAGACGGAATAAGTTCAAAAAATGACTTCGACGAAAACTGGAAATATAATATAAAGCGGCAAGAAACGGAGTTTTCCCCGAAAAATAGAGCATAACACGATAGAAACGAGAGTTGATGGGAAGAGAAACCGACTCCACATGAGGCAATTCAAAACTCCTTGTTTCCCGCGCAATGGCATCTCCCCGTATTGGACAACGACGCAACAATTGACGCAGCTCCGTTGGGCGTTTCTTTTGTTGTCATGACGCATCGCAATCGGAATAGTGGTAGTTGAAGTGGATCTGTACATACATTTCATTGAAATAAACCCAGTTCTTGAGTTTTTCTCTAAAAACGTGCTCAGAATCAAGCACTTCTTGCCGATGTGGATTGCAGCGCAATAGAATGGAAGTTAGGCTGCTTCAGATCATTTGGAAATGTTAAGCACTTGAATATCGACCATCGAGAATTTCCCCGTAGTAGTCCATACAAATGGTCATCTCCTCACAAAGTTTATTTCGAAATAACTCTGGATAACATTCGAGGAAGAGAAAAAAACCAACGATCGAGCATGTACAGTAGGATAGCTAATTCTTCGACAGAAAAAAGACACGAATCCGCGCATTTTTCGTTTTTTTTTTTTCATAACTCGCTTCAGTTTGATCTGTATTATATTATCTACACATCAATAGATTCGTGAGCGCGAGCTCTACCGATTGAATATAATTAGAACTTTCAAAACCTACCAAGGAAACAGTTCCTGAAAAAAATTACTTGCGGGCACACATTAACAAGGCGACAGAAGACGAAAAAGACGTGGATTCGCGCCTTTTTCGTCTTCTGTCTAAAATTAGCGATCCTACTGGAGGTTCGCTTTCACAAGCCTTAGCTTTTTAGGGGAAATCAAGCAATAAATAAGAATAGTTGACAGTCTTGGTTCCAGTTCTTTGTAAGGGAACTTGTAGATAAATGCAATCCACTTTCTCAAACACCTCATTAAAAGCAGCATACCAGGATTAGTAGGGGCGGATGTAGTGTAGCGGTTAGAGGTTCCGCTTGCTGCACGATCGATCGGAGGTTCGAATCCGCCCTAGTGCTCACCAAGCCTTTCATCCCTCCGGGGTCGATAAATTGGTACCAAACTTGTCTGGAAGGATAAAAGCACTGACTTGACACATCGGCTAGCCACTGCAAGTCATTGTATGGGCCAGATACACGTTCGTAAACCTCAAACGATTCTGAATTGAAGTGAACGTGGGGGCGCATCCCAAGCGGATTGATTAACGCCAGAAACTTTATCCTTTATCCTTTTTACCACGAATAGGGAGGGAATCCACGGCAAAAGCTAGAGATTGGGTCGTAGATTGCGGTATCCAGGTGATTCCATTCATCTCTCCCAAATCGTCGTTAAAGAAGGTCCTACGAGGTACGTTAGAACGCCCTTCTATGTACACGTTCCTATTCATTCCTAACAGCCTTCCATTAGTTTAGCTTGAATAGGCTGATGAGAAGACACCACTGATCTTCGACCGCTCGCACGTGGATGCGGAGCGTGCGCAAAGATGGCACGTTGCAACCGAAATCGTCGTGAAAAAACGGTGTCTTTCAGGCCGTTTTTTCTTACAACGATTTGGAAGACATGATTGGAACCACTCCAGATTCCACGACCTACAACCCCATCTCTAGATTTCACCGCAGATTCGTTCACCACGTCTAATTCGTTCCAAAACTCCTAGACTAGACTCCCAAAAGATAAGTTGTTCAAAAATTCGCGGGTAAGAAACGAAGATTAATTGAAAGATAAGAGCGGACAGAGGTAAGGTGAGGCGGGTGAAAAATGATTGGACTTCTAAGATGCCAGCGAAAAGATCATGCTAGGATTATATATATATATATATATATATATATTATTATTTATTTATATATATAATAATTATATTATAATATAATAATAATATTTACATAATATAATATATATTTACATATTTTATTATTTTGGTTTATCGTTGTTGAAAAAAATGAAAAACCAACGGGTTCTTTTCCAATTTCGATTTTCTAGATCTACCTTTGTATGTGATCATTAGTTATTCTTCTTTGATCAAGATTCGACACTGATTATATTCTGGTTGCGTTGCGAAAATGCTTATTAATTCAAAGAAACGGCTGTCAACGATGTCGAATCGTTACGATCAATGAAGAGGAGATCTAAGCAAGTATTCAAGTACTTCGCGATCTTTTAGCTTGGCTACAGAGTGTCTATAAACTTCTAAAATCACGGACAGTACAAACGAACGAACTGCAGTTCACAAACCCACATAAACCTTTTGACATGATGAATACCATTTTGTACTTGGCTTCCTCAGACAAAAATGTTCCTCAACATCTTCCTGGTAAATCCAGCACAAAAAAACATTTTTATTTTGAAGGTTCTGCATATAACCAATCATAGGGAATTGCTATGTTTAAAATTCTGAGTGTTCATTTAATTCCCAAGTGTTGATGCATAGGCGTACCGTCTTTCTTCCGCACCAGTACCACTGCGCTCGCTTATTCGGTTAGGCTTCTGGGCGATTTCTCGTCTTAGTGTGTCTTCGAGGATATCCTTAAATTCTGGTTTGGATCACTTCTATCTGACACTGCAATAGGAATCCGAGGACGTCGGACCCGTTCTTTGTCGCACCAAATTAAAGCTGATAGCCATTCCATAAAGCCTTCATAAGGACTTCATAAAGCATTTCTTTAACATACACAAACATAACCAGACTAAACTCACTATTATACGGGATTATGATTGGTGTTGGTTCTTGAACACTAAGTAAATTCTGGAAACAAATAGAACCCTTCGTTCTAAAACGCCTCGTTAGGCAGCCAAATCTAATTTTGAGCGGACAGCTTAGCTTTGTGCACTTTTTATGTGAAAAACTGCAGGGAGTAAAGAGACTGAGGAAAAACCAGAACTAGCAAAACTCATGACTCTAAACCATTTTATTGAAAACAGTACATCTATGACTCATTCGGAATATCGCGACGAGGTTTCAGGGACAAGTCGATAGGAGCATCGTCGTTTTTGATCGCCATTGTTGGTGGTTTCTGAGTTGTGCTTGAATGGTAACACCAGTGCGGTTGTCCTACAACAACATACGTCGTTTGTGCGGTTCTGTTGTCTTTCCGCCATTTAGCACGCCGGTTCTGGAACCATACCTAAAATAAAGCAATCTCGGCGAACGTGTATTCTTCTAGCGGCGGTCACGTTTTCATTTTGCGCTCTTCGCCACACGTACAGTTGTCATGATTTCATGATATTTGGTAGAGGAATAAGTCGTGACCTTTTCTTTCTCAAAGGTAATGATAACGAAAGGGTTAAATGTCATGCAGCGTTTGATAGAGGATTTCTTGTTCTATAAGATATGTGTACTGATTTTTTTTTACTTTCACCGACAGAATCTTTTTTTCAGAACACTAAAAGTGAGTGCAAAATGAGCAAAACTTGGAGTTTAATGTAGATCCAAACTTGCTGCGTTGTTCTGTGCGTGTAAATTTTGGTCAAGGCGATGTAAACTTAATTCAAAGTAGTTTCTCTTAAGACGACTTTGTTCCTCACATCGTTCGAAGGATATTCGCTGCCACTTCAAAATTTTTTATTCTCGAATTTATTTCAATTTATTTATTCGGGCGAATAACATATTAACTTTACCTGTATTCTTGGTTCGGATAGATTCAATCTGACGGCAAGCTCTTCCCGTACAGCAATATTTGGATATTGAGTGATCAGGAATGTTGTCTCAAGCACATACAGCTAAACACTTTCGGCTATGCACTCAAAAATTATAAAGTATTTTGTAGAAGGTGATATCTACAAACAAGGACACTCTGTCACCTGATATGCGTTAAACGATGTTCGACAGCGTCTGATTTTCGAACGCGACCGAAGTACTGCAGTAGATTCGACAGTACCTTAAAATTTCGTCAAAGAACTCGTCTGAACAGCAATAACACAGTAAGAAATATAAACTGTTCATAACCACTAGATGTTTCCAAATTTTCTAAACAACAAATTCGAGAGAAAATCTCATTTTTTGGATTTTGGAGGTTTTTGAAAGAGAATCTGCAACGTGAAAAACATACTTTTCATGTCGTAGTGAATAAAGTGACGTGGCCATTGCATAATATTTGGACTACCACACATGCTATTGCGGCAACGTTGCATTTCTAAAAGTTAGCATTTCTGCTACCGTGAACAATGTAGGTTCGTAGTATGTAGTTGGACTGGATTGGAATAGAGTTCCTTCGCTTAGGTGAAGTGAACATTTCTCCTTTTATGTCTAGATTGCGGTGGTCGAAAAATATTGCTTCAATTATAGAAAATTCTGTGGAGTCATCTGTTGGTAGAGCCGAGTCGAAACGCCCTGGAAATTGGTCCAGTTGCGAAAGCGGTTGCATGACACGCTTACACAAGTGCACCGAATTTTATGTCATTTTGACCCCACTATAAAGTGAAAAAAGAAGCGGTCATTAAGAAAAAAATTCGAAAAACAGCTTTAATTCTCGCTTAGGATTGTTATCCGTTGTTCACCCTCCTGAGAAACTGATAAACAATAAAGGAAAAAGTGATGCAGTTGATCAGTCATGGGCAGGTGTAGCGCATTCGGAAAGAGGTTCGGTTCTAAATCGCCTTAGAGTCAATCAAACTTTTATCCGTCCGGGGTCACTAAATTGCTGCCAAAGTTGTCTAAGGAGATAAAAACACTGACTTAGTACATTGACTGTCCACCGAAAGTCAGTTTGTGCCTGCACACGAGTTCATAAACCTCAAACTTCTGTTCCGATTTGAATTCGAAATCGTAGGCACACCTACATAGCGTATGATCAACGCCGTGCATTTTATCCTTTTTTATCGTTAATCGATCTCTTTAGGATCCTTCAGCGCGTTTGATTTAAATTTAAGGCCGTTTGAAGTTTACGATCGCGAGTGCTGCCTATTAATGATTTGTGGCAGCCAACCGATACATAAAATCAGTGTTTTAGCCCTTCCAGACAGGTACAGTACCAGCACATCCATGATAAGATGAAAGGCTTGTTTGGTCTAGTGACGTTGCGAGCCATCGTGCAGACACAGCAGAATCTCTTAATACAGCGCTACACCATTCCCAAGAATTGTTCATCCATCGAAATAATATCTCGTTTAATCATCCAACTCCATTTATTGACGTTGCATGTTTTATTATAACTGTTGCGACTTATTTTCATAAAATAGGTAACGTAGTTGACATAAGGTCCACTGTGACTCCATTATCGCTCCACTGTACCAGCCATGTCTGAGAGGGTAACAACACTAACTTGATTTATCGCATCGCCCACGCAACTCATCGTGTAGGCCAACATGCGTTCTAATAACTTAGCGACTCCGTATTTCAGTAAAGCGCGATGGCTTAACCCAAGCGGATTGATGCGCAAGAGACTTTATCCTTTACAATTTTTACATTCTAGAACCTTTTAGCTAACTGTGCAATTAATATTCTCTGTTATATTTTAGAATGAATCTTTTTATTTTAAGCATTCTGGTAATTTGCAAGTCATCGTTAATGTTTTAGAACGTGTGTTGGCCTCTACGATGACTTGTGAATTACCAGAATGCTTAAAATGTAAAGGGTCATTCTAAAATATAAAAATAGAATATAAACTGCATAGTTAGTTAAAAGGTTCTAGAACATGAAAATTTGAGGATAAGGATAAAGTCTCTGGTAATTAGTAGTGGAAGAAGCTGTCAAAGCTCCTGGTCTACGAGAATTTACAATAGCGGAAAATCCAGGAAGTGTATTGAATCATCTTTTTGCACACTTGAGCAGCGTTTGGATAGATAGATTGATCACGTGGAAACTTGGTTGAAGATGGTAAGCCAAAAACGATTCACAAACACAAACAAACAACACATGGCGCTTTTGGTGAAGCTTCCTCAAGGAGTATAAATATTTTCCTTCGAAAAGAAAAAAAAAACTACCAATAACTCACCGCATATGCATGCAAGTCAGCTAGGATTCCGTGATTATGAAAATCATATCTAGGCCGCCAAATTTTACTTAATTATTCCAGTCACGCAAACCTCTGAGAATTTCGTGGACAACTTTGGCTCAATGATCCTGTAAGATTAGATGAACAACGCGAACATAGAATTTGTCTATTCTATTCCACTATTGTTCTATGGCTTCAAAACGTGCCAGGAAGTCATTGGAGAAGGCGGGTTATAGCAGTTTATCACAAAGATCACAAAGATTTATCACACCTTAGCAACACTCAGAACAATCACTTAAGATGAAGTTTGGAAAGACTTTCAGAGATATACATTCCATGTATTAGAACTCGATTCTGTGCTGGGCCACCAGCATTACAGTATCGACCACCTCAACTACCCTAATTTCAGTGCTTAACAGCTTCTTTCTTGCATACGACTATTTCGTGCTATTTCTTTACGCTGCAAGAAAAATTGCATAGATTTGGAAGCCTGCACTCATAAAAGAAACTTTCTTTTTTTTCTTCAAGAGTGAAAAAGAACTCGAGAAAAAGGAAAAAAAAGAGGCTTGACCAACGAATAAATAAAATTACGAGAGAGAGAGAGTGCGAAAAAACTACCAGTTTCCTTATGTGCTATGGTTCCTTTATGTATCTGCTTTCGCAACGAATCCGTTCGACCTGCGCACCACCCACATTATAAGTGCGAAATCTAAATACGAATACATCTTCAATCCAGGAAAAACTCAATTCCAGCTCCTGATTGACGTTGAAGAAAGACTGGTACGGTTTGAGTTCTACCTGTGTTTCGTATTCGAGCGGAATTCGTTCCAAGAAAGAAGCTTAGCAACCGCCCATAAAGAACAGAGAAATCGAGCATAAGAAACATTCTTCTTCTCTTCAAAAAAATTCTGTTCCTCCATAGGAAATTCCACCAAATCTTGCTGTCAAGGATGATTCTCCCATACGGCAATAATTATCATATACAAGGACAGTTTGTGGACCAGTTGGTTAAGGCTAACATATCTAGAGCGTAAATCTTCATTGTACAATACCAAACAGGCAGAAAAAAAACATAACCACACCTCAAGAAAATCAATCAATAATGATTTAAACACTACGGTTACACACACATCAAGTTGATATGGGCATTCAAAAATCACATCATTCACAGAGTCAGCGCTGCAGACAATATTCAGTATGGTTATCAGTTCTTCTCAAATATTATGTCACATCTGATAAGTTCGTTGGTCAGATTATCTTAAATTGCTAAAATAAAGTGATTACGTCGATAAAAAGGAAAAAAATTACATCTGAAAAGCACAACAATTAGCATAACAAGTATGAAAACCGGTATTTCAATTATTTACATCCATTAAACTAGTCTACTCGATGAAGCTGCCAAAAAAGCCACGGAAATTAGCAAAAATAAATGCAAGCAAATTCTGTAGGAGAAAGAGGTAGAGAGCTTTTGCAGGCTAATAAATATTCTCCCGCGAATCTCTTGACAAAACAAAACGACAACAGAAAACATCAACGTGCGAACATTTTGCAGCAAACCAATGACAGCACTGATCAGGATGACCATAGCGAGCACGAAATGTGCGGAAATTCCCACTCTATGTCTCAGTACAGACATGTTAAGGCATCCGGAAAGTGTCCTTTTTTGGCACTCAAATTTCCATGCCGTCTTTAACGTCGCGGTCAGATCGACGCTCGTGAACAGTTAGGGTGACATTCTGAAGCATTGACTCCCCTAAAGGAATAGATCAGTCAGTTATCAAGTTGTTCATGGACTAGTTATTGTCTCAACTGTTCAAAGATTACATTAACAACTTTTAATTGTCCCCAAATGATTGAAGTTGTCGCTACATCTCCAGAGTAAATCAGGTGAAAAATAGAAGTGTTCTTTAATTAGATCGCGGTCGAAAAATTACCCCAGTGGTTACGTTCATTAGCTACACTAGCTAGCTCGCAGTACGGTGAGATATAAGATTCAGTTAGTAGATGGAAACAACTCAGAAGGATTCAATTATTCTCTGGTTTTCTTTAGCGCTAACCGTACTGCATTCTTTTTCGAGTATTGTTAGGGTATTTCTTTAAATTACTGCACAGAAGTTATAGTAATCTTTCTTATCTACAACTACTAGCAATTTATAAACCATAATATATATTTCATTCTACCTTTACTTTACTATTTTACTCTCTCTCTCTCTAATTGGTCCTACTCCTCTAGCCACAACATTGATTTACTATATACATAGATAATTCCAGCGTATCACGAAATTGAAGTAGATGGGAAATCTGTAGGAAAGTATGGAGTTCGGGGCGTAGTTTACAAATATGAACGTGGCCTCTAATTTACTTATTGAAAAAAACGGCTTGAGAAACGGCGTTCGCTTCTACGAAGCGCCGTAGCACACACTTCGGTTCCCTTAACAAACGGTTCTAAAGTTTCACCTGGATAGAGGTTAGTAAGGAGACCTCCGATCCCTCGCTCACGGGGGCTGAGAGTGCGCAAAGGTGGTGCACTTTCACGCAAATCGAAGGACCAAACACATTTCCCCATGCCGTTCTTCAAGATGATTAGAGAGAGTTGAACGGGGCCACGCTCATACTCGTTATCTACACCTGAACTCTATACATTCTCAAAGGTTTCCTAATAATGTCAGTGTAGTGATACGCCGCCTTCAACATTATTAATGTTATTATTACTTGGCATTTCAACATGAATAAGACGTTGCTTAAATTTCTAGATTTTACATATCAAAAGAATGGAAACATCGTGGACATTATTAGGAACTCCAAGACTAGCGAGTTCCATAATCACTTAAGCTTCCCAGGTTGTCTGAAGCAATTCAGACTTTAAAGGCAAAACAACTACTAGATTGCAGGACATGTAAATAAAAGGAGTATAAGCAAACGTTTAACACCTTCAAAAGCATGGATAATGTGAGGGATAGCAGCTGGACTCTACAAGTATCCATACACGACATTATTTTTTGTAACACAAATAGTATAAGAATTAAATAGTAGAATAAGGATCACTCATTGAGTAACTAAACCCTGTCTAATAACAAAACGATTACATTGCGTTATTAGAATAATTCAAAATGAACCAATGCGTCATCCCTGAGTAAGTCTGGAACTGCTAATTCTTCGGATTTTGTTTGGAATATTGACATCTCATTTCAAATCCAGATAATGCCCTTTCGCCACGTTCCCTTTTATTCCTCATTTCAAAATCGCAATCACTTCAAAGCACGATTTCCCGAAGAACACAAGCTCTGTTTTCTGTCAGTGAAAAAAAAAATGGAATTCAATATAAAGCGAGAAGGATAAGAATATTATTTTGAAATAATTGAAGAATTTCAGCACGATGTGTAGGAGAAGAGACTTTCCGGACACCTTCATATTAATGTCTTCATCAGAGATATTAATCACATTAGTATACTACTCATTCGAAGCGAAATAACGGCGAGTATTGTGCATGAAACAGCTTTCCCCAGTCCACTCCTACTCCTAAATCAACAAAAAGAATCGTGGAATGTGAAAGTGCAAAAAACTCCTCAAGTTGTGATTATGCAGATGGAAAACATCCAACTAATTAAGCTGCTCATTTGACGAGGAGGTATGGTTAGTGTCTTGTTCGAACTTCGAACCAGCTGCATGTGTCAGCATTTTGTATATTGCATTTAAGGACGTTTCGGTGCCTGGAAGAACATTCTATTTAATTGGCGGAGAAGATTTGCGGAGATGAGATTCTCCAGTCAGGAAATGAAGGAAGAAAAAACATGACGGTAAAGAAAAATCAAAACGCGTAAAATACATGAACGAGCCAACTGTGAGTATCCATAACAGCAGAGAAAAGAGCATATGCGTTTGGGTAAATGGGAAGTACACAAATAGATTCAAAGAATATCTAACAGGCGTTGAAAGCTATGAATTCTACTAATAGTAATTGCTTACATCATATGTCAACAGCGAGAAGACAACAAATCATTTGTTGAGAAAGAGAACGAGGCGGAATGATTCTTTTTTTAAGAAAAAATTCTCCAGAATTTTTGCCAGTAGCACACTAATGGTAAGAAAAGTTAGTTTTTGGCCAAGAACTTCTTTTAAATCAATGGCAGATAAAAAAAGAGCGAATTGCTTTTCCACAATAGAACTTGTATTTTAACCTGAATAACAATTAAATGACAATGAAACACGGTCAAACGTGGTGAAGGGACAAGACACTCCCAAATACGACCCCATCCCACCTCTCCCACCCTCCCCTCTTCTTCTTTTTCTTCTTCTTCTTCTTCTTCTTCAAGGTTACTGTGACAGTTCTCTATTGCTACCAATTCAATGGACTGGAAATTTCATGTGTTTCGAGAAAGAAAAATCGGAAATTAGCCGAAGGAGAAATGGAAATCGGTGGCTAACAGGAGTGAAAAAACACCAAATAGTAGAAGAAGCAAATTTGCTGAAATGTTGTTGAAATATTGAAATTGAAATATTTTCATTTCATTCTATTCTATTTTTATTCTAAAATCTATGAAATATCTTTAAACACTGATTGAAGGACATACTACGACGAAAAAAGAGAAGAATCAGGTACACAGGTCGAATTATCGAATTACAGGAACGATGAAAAGAAAAAAATCATTATTCTGTTCTTACAATATGACGACATGAAAATGCGCAAGTTCGACGCCCCGCTGAGCCAAATTTTTGCAAAGGAGTTAGAAACTTGAGACCACTTCTAAAAGATGGAGAACTTAGTTATACGTAGTGTTCAGCAGTTTAAAACTGGATGCAATGCAATTTAATGGCCAAGAAGGATCAGGTTCTGTGCACATTGTTATGTCTGGGAGATCGCAAATAAGTTCGTGATAGGAGGAGCTGAAAATACTTTGAGTGGTCTTCTATATAGAAATGTTTGCACTACAAAAAAGTCATACCGCTGTTTTTGAGACCTTCCAGTCTTTTTTTTTGGAAAATAGATGGGACAAAATTTAAAAATTTCCGACTATTTTTGGATTTTTTCCATCTAATTTTTGAGAGAACCAGACGGTCCGAAAAAGAGAAATTTTGCACATATGTGGTGTGGTATAGCGGTTAGAGGTTCCACTTCCTGCACGATCGATCGGAGCTTCGAATCCGCCCTAGTGCTCACCAAACCTTTCATCCCTACGGGGTCGATAAGTTGCTACCAGACTTGTCTGTGAGGATAAAAACACTGACTTGACACATCGGCTAGGCACAGCAAGTCATTGTATAGGCCAACACGCGTTCCAAAAAACGATTACGAATTCCGATAAAACGCGTTGGCGGATAACAAGTGAATCGATACGAGAGCGACTTTATCCCTTATCCTTTCACGTAATAATTCGTCCTGGTTATCATGTTATCTTTCATTCACTATTCCCCACCGCTTTACGACCCCTTTCTCTTGCAATCCCCTTCATTTACGATTCCCTATGGGGAAATCCTATCACACGCTTGACCTTGCAATAAAATAGCAATCAAATTTTCACATTACAAGTTGAATTAGGAATTCTTCAACAAGAACACTTCAGATTTCATCCTGAGAGGCCAAATCGATTACCAAGAATATCCTAGACATAGCTGAGGCTGAACAGCGGCGCACAAAAATTACATACAGGGTGTCCTTTTGCTACAATCCTACTGGAAGTCTACTCTAACATACAAAGCTGAAGGAAATGGTTCGGTCGTTAAGAAGCAGCACCCATAGGTGGGAAAGGGAGAAGCCGGACCTTCATCAGATAAAGGGGGTCTGGCTCTTGGGGTGCAGCTCAAGTAATGATCTCAAGTGATGAGTGATGAGGATCATTTCACCAACCGCCCAAAAGTAAAGCGGGTTGGAGCATCGGGTCCTACTATCGCGTCTATGACACCACTTGCTTTTCTAACTATTTTGGGACCTTTCCCCCCCAGTTAGGATTTCTAAAAAGGATCAGTAATTCAACGTCAAGTAATTTAAAAGCTTTAGAGAAAATTAAAGCAAGAAAAGAGCAAAACATTCATGAGGAAAATGTCAAAATAGACCTATGTCAGCAAGTCTCAAAAAAAGGTATAATAGCTCTACTACAAGGAAGGAAAGATTGGTAAAATTTGCTCACGTGCGCTATGATTTGGTTGTTGTTTCAACAATGATGCATAGATCTTTCTAACAAGTCGTTGCATTTCTTTGCGACGTTCTAGCTTTCGTTCACTTTGCTGGAACAATACTCTTACTGGCTGTGCATAGAAGCAATATTCTTTCTCTTTCTACAAACAACCTATTTCACATCTGATGGTGCAAACGCTTCCCTGCTCTCAGGACGAAAGGATAGACAAAGTGCGAAATCATAAAACCCGTTGTTAGGAGAAGTTTTAGAGGCGTAACGAAGAGTAGAAAATGTAAGCAGATATTCGATAAATCCACTCACATTGGATTCACGTGCTTATTGGAACATTGATCGTCTGCGCGACCTCTTGTCTTTCTTATCCGAAAACCACTTTTGGTCCGAAAATGTGTTCGAAAATCATCATTTAGAATAGAAAGAGAAACATAGGAGAACATAGACGTGATAGTTCAACAACGAGCACATCATCCTCTAACCAGTAACTACGATATTGCCTTCACAAAAAAAGTGAAAACTAGGAGTTCGAAGTTCAGGGAGTCGATTCTTGATGTCCACATGCGGCTAACACTGAGTAACTTTCAGCGGGTAGGAAAAACAAAAAGAAAAGAAAATAATAGGCTGTGTAAAATCCATTGAGTCAGAAGACTCGAACACAGAAAAAAAAGAGTAGAGCATGAGAAGGAAATGAACTTTAAAAACCACTTGAAAAACTTGATGTTTAAAAAAGGATAGAATAGCTAGAAACCATTCGTGTTCATAAGATGTCCGAGTAGAGGTAAATTCACTATCATGCAGGCATAAGCAGGTGACTCATTGTAAATGTCCGAAAAAGGGAAAAAATGAGAAGTAAGCTGAATGAACTAAAAGAAACAAGCGAAAAAAGTGGGCTAAAACAAGTTCAACATAGGAAAGAAATGATAGCTTGCCTGGAGTTGAGTCAAATACAATGCTCTTTTCGTCTCTATCTGCCTCTGCGATAAAGGGTTCATGTCGTTGAAAGCGACCTGAAAAATAAATCCGTGCTGGGCTGGCTAATATCAGGAAAGAAGAATTATTCACACTTATTTACCTGTGCTAAGGATTTGTAATCGGTTACATACTGTCGAGGTTTACTTAAGCATGCGTGCACAGTACTCACAGTTTTGCTTTGCAAAACCGCGGGTTCACACATCTTCAAGATTGCCAATGCAAAGCGGAATAACGACTAGAAAAAGGTAACAGATTTGCAAAATTTAAGAACAATTGAATGGCAACCTTCACCTTATTTCCTTCATAAAGGAAAACATCAAATATTGGAAGATAGATCTGATGAGGCAACACATCCACACAGCACGTGAGGAACCAGCTAAGTGCGAATAGCGACAGATCCACCTCGAATTGTCGCAAGTGGGCCGCAAGTCGAGGCAACTTCTCGGTGACCAAGTCGCGTAGTACCTTTAGATGAATAGTTGATAATAAAATGTCGGTAATGTTCCAAAGCAAAAAAAATAGATCAAAATAATTTCTGGAATATTTCTATAAGTTATTCTTTTAAGAAGCCGCTGCAAATACCTTTTGATCTGCGACAGCCCCTATAAGATTACTGGCATAATAACCAGGTGGTTGCAGTTCTGTAAATGCAATTAGAAACCAGAATGCATCCTCCTCATCCAGATATAACAACGCCACTGCCGCAATTCTATTCAAACCCTAAAAAACTCGTTTAAATTAAAGCTACGCTTGGAAACACAGAGCGACTAGGATTATGGACAGATTTTATCATACCTGACAGTATCCAATGAGTGTGTCATGATTTCTGTATGCATACAACACTCTTCTTAATTGTTTGACCTTCTCTGAGTCTGGGTCAGCAAACATGCGATTTGCAGGAAGTGTTCTTACAAGATCAAGATCAATCTAAAAGAAACATTACAGGTAGCAGAAAGAAACAGCTTTTGGCCCATTTATAATGTACACAGAATGAAAGACAAATACCCTAAACCGCCAAAATCAAGTTATACAGGTAGCTGGAAAAAAAAAACTTGATGTAAAATTAAATCATTCCATTCAAAAAGCGCATAACCCCACATCATTCCTACAACTCATCTCACCACAATTAGAGCCTCTCTTTTATTTTCAAGAATAAAGATCTGTTTTTTCATCACTCGCGAACAAAAATAAGTAATAATAAAATAATAGAAGCTGCATTAAAAAGGCTAATGTTCACACAACAAAAGATCTTAAAATGAATGAAAAAACTCTCTCACTTTTCCAACTTTTTTAGTGATGGTTTCAAGTAGAAAATGGAATATCTTAGACAGGTCAAAATATTCCAAATTTTCTTTTAAATATTGCTTCAACAGCGGGCGGATGTAGCGTAGCGGTTAGAGGTTCCGTTTCCTGCACGATCGATCGGAGGTTCGAATCCGCCCTAGTGCTCACCAAGCCTTTCATCTCTCCGGGGTCGATAAATTGCTACCAGACTTGTCTGTGAGGATAAAAACACTGACTTGACACATCGGCTAGCCACCGCAAGTCATTGTATAGGCCAGATACAACGATTCGTAAACTTCAACCGATTCTGAATTGAAGTGAACGTGGGGGCGCATCCCAAGCGGATTGCTTAACGCCAGAAACTTAACTTTAACTTTATTGGTTTAACTATGCTTTTTTAAAAACTCTTGAATGAATCTTTTTTTCAAATTCTTTTGAAACAATCTTATCGTACACTAAAGAAACGTGTCACACGTCAACCTCACCTGTTTAATTGATGTGTCGTACACTCCACTCTCTTGTTGAAACAACGCCTTTCGAAGCATACTGCTATAATACCCATTGCCAAACTCTGACAGTTTCTCCTTCAACGTCATCTGTATTAACCTAGAAAACAGGAACAAAATAAGCACCCTGAGCAAATAACTAGCATCTGGCAAACGGTATAGAAATTAACACTCACCCCTTCCAAACTCGAGCTCGATAGGCTTCGGGGATCCCTGTTCGAATCAAATTCTTAAGTTCTTGACTTTCCACTAAAGGTCGTCCTACCCAATTTACAACGAAAGCATCCCAAGATTGGAGCCACAACATGTTTTCTCTGCTTTGTTCCTAAACAACAGGAAGAACTGACAGAGAAGAACTGACTGACAGAAATTGATGCGCTCGTCTTGTAATGTTAAGAAAAAAGACAAAAAATCCGACCACAAGAACACTTACCAGACGTGCAGCTTCCAGACTTTGTGCGCTTTTATCAGCACATTCCGCAGCCAGGTCCAGTAAATCACCGTTACCGCAAGCCTAAACAAACATATTTGTACCAAAGCCTAAACAGCCTAGCCTAAACATAGCTCTAACGCTTAAAAGAAACCAAAATTTAAGATTCGGAGACTGCAAAGACGTAAAAATAGCACCAGAAAAGTAGGCTTTCGACGAAGTTAGTTTGGTAACCAAAACCAAAAATATCGGTCGATGCTGATTTTCCGGATCTTTATGTATTAAAAAAGATTAGGAAACCAAAATGTTTCTTTAAGATTATGTAGCGCATTTAAGCTATAGCTACAGCTCCAACTACGCACTGTTAATGAGTGACCACAATGATAATAGGACGAACCACAGAGAAAGTATCTTCCGTAAAAGGATTCAGATCACCTATGAATATTGATAAGCCACATATTAACAATAGAGCTATTCCTAAACGCTAAGATTTCATTGAAGAGGTAGATAGAAAAGAAAAGAAAAGAAAAAATTTTTTAAAAAGACACAGAAGATTTCTATGAGTAGTAACATATACTTGTGCTCGGCTTCCAAATAGGAAATATCACCGGAAGGAAGTTGGAGAAGTTAGAAATAAGCTAATAGTTACTCTAGTAGATCTTACTTGTTCTGTTCGACCCTTCAAGTAGAACCCTAGTGCGTCGGTTTTATCAAGTGAATCTCGAGATGTTCTGCAAACTTCGGCCATCAATTGCTGCAGCATTCCTGGTTCCATCACTAAATCGAATCGGATTCATTGTGAGAGACTCTTGTTCAAATACCATCAGTTCAAAACTTAAGCGCCTATTTTTCAACTAAAACCATTCAAATTTACCAACAGTTGCTATTAGCTTCTCATAAATAGCAAAGCTCACTTATGCTTGGTTTTTCTGGCGATTTGAAGTGATTCAGCACCATAAGGTATCGACTTTTCATCTGGTAGTAGCAACCTTCCACTTCGGCAAACTGTCGTTGCCATCCGCGTTCTCTTTCCTCCAACGATCGTACCATTTTGTGTAGTACTGTTTGGGAAAAAGGTTGAGAAATGTTCGCCAAAATTTCTGGATTGAAGTCCTGCACTTACAGACAATTTCTTTGTTTAGAAACTCATTCTGCGCTCTGTAACCCTCGACTAGGTCTCGTAGTTCATTGACATCTCGGACATTCTGCTCCTCAAACACTGCTCGCTCCGCCTCCTCACATCTTTGCACCGACTGCGACTCCAGTTCCATACCCTCTTCAACTGCAAGTGCTATAACTGCGCATTTTCTACTAGCAAACAAAATAAACAATTTCGGGTATTATATTGAGTATTTCAAAAAAAAAGAGAATGAAGTAAATTTCGAAAAGCGAAAAAAGACAAGAACGTGTGGGTACGTATATCGAGATATATTGTGGATGCAACCATGGGGATGCAAAACTACGCAATTTCATTTAATATTATTAAACAAAGCTGCAAAAATAAACAGTCATTTCACTAACCATTTGGTATAGAGCGTTCCGAGGCGGATCCTCCACTTCCGTTCTCTTCACACATCTTCATCAACATTTCCTCCTTCTTCCTGAGATTATCACGAAGGACCTCGACCGATTCGTTGAGTTCAATTATTTGCGCATCTTGTGCGCTGAAATAGGCAAAATTTCAACTGAACAGAAAGGTGTTTTATTCAATTTCTACAACTTCAGCCCGACATCACAGAAGTACTTTCAAATGGCGACTTTCTGCTACTGTTTTATTGTTGCAATGATCTCGTGCACGTTGATTTACCTCATGCAGAGTAAGCAGCACGCAAGCTTCGATTCCTGACAAACTGTCTTCTTTCTAAGAAATTAAATTCCTTGTAAAAATGGAGTTTTGACGTCTGAGAGCAGGTAATGAGCTGTGTGAAGTTCAGCAGCTAGCAATAACCTTACTAGAACTAGTCTGGGAGCACTTGCTGGGGAATGGCTGCAACTTTTCAGTAGGTAAATGTCAGAAAAAGAAATGAAGAGGAAGAGAGATATAAATCACAGAGTGAGGGAAATAGGGAGAAAGGAGGAAAGATTAGTAAAAAGAAAGACAGAAGGGAAGGAAGAAAAAAAGGAAGAAATAAAGAAGGAAAGAAAGAAAGAAGGAATGAATAAACGAGATCAGGAAGCATAAAAATAAGGAACCAACAAATATGATATTTCGTCATGATTGAAACAGCTTCTGAATAAGAAGCGTCAGGGAAACGTTGTCCCACAATGTGGAAAGACAGATGGCAAAAATTCGGTGAACAAAACCGCTTACTAGATCAATAAAAGTTGAAGGTTAATATTTGAAAAACAAATCAGATACAAATCTTAGATTTGCTCTGAGAAGCAGCATATGAAGATTTGATACGACAAAATAGGGAGAAAATGCATGCGACACTAAGCTCAGTACATATGATACATGCTCAAAAAGGTTTGGACTTATCACCGAGTTTTGCGATGAATTATTCACAGTGAAACCACAAAACGACTAGGATTCAGTTTGAAATCGCACTGGATAACATTTTGAAATCTTTCTAGAAACGTGAAAAAGCAGCTCGATTCATTGTGCTTCGAGCAATACATACGACCAGTAGTGGAAAAGGAAAATAATCTGCATAGAGCCTCACTACTATTAGCTACTAAAAATAGCATGCATCGACAGAAACTCGATAATCTACTAAAGGTATGACGTTCTTCTGTGCACTGACTACCAGTAAAACACTATTTCCAAGAAAACCAGTTCTCTGAGTCATAACCGTGGTTACAAACATTTCGGTTAAAGCCTATTCCATTTTACCCATTACACTTTTACCCTATTCAATTCTACCATTTCACTAACAATTTCCTTCTTGGGCTTTTCATATTCAATAGGACAGATGATGCAGACGCCGAGAAAATACCAAGAAACAAGGAAAAAGAACCGCTCTCATAATTCTCCACACTAACCAATTCCAAGAACAGAAGTCAGAAAACTTGTACATATACTGGAATGCATTTTAAGCGCTAGAGAACTCTTAGAATATAGTACATGCCTAAGTAAATGCTCTATTCTAAGCTCCGATAGCAAGAACAAGCGTAGTCGCCGTTAGACATAATTTTTCTTTGGTGACGGAGACGCGCCTACTGCAACGTATGTCCTTTCTTGGCTTGAGTCACATTCTCTTCATGTTCTGTTGAGCAGAAATCAAATATATACCGAATTTTCTATACAAAGGAAGCTGGGTACCTGCACCACTTTCAATGAGTTTAATATTCGTGATGAGGATGCTCCACTTCAACCTGCTTGTTTTCAAAAAAATTCTATTCCCTCCTTGCTGAAAACCGTGGAACTTCTCCAAGAATATGAAGTCATTCCTTAGGAACTCCCCAAACTCAAAGAACTCAAAAATTCATCCCCGAACAACCTCTCCGTTGGAAGAGCAGAATCTTTGTTTAAAAAAAGCATCAACAATTTCAGATTGCATGATTATTCTTCTGTAAATGTGCATTTCCTCATTCCTCATATTTCAGTCGCTTTTCTGGACATTTTCTGGATATCTGCCAATGTAAGAATGTCTCGCCTATTCATGAATGACGCATACGTACAAAAAACTGCTTTCATGTCATACTTGTAGCGAAAACGTGGGGAAACAGTGGAACATCCATGATTTGGATCCAATAATTGTGATAACAATAACTTAATGCTCAGCAATAATCAACCTGCTCCTCAACACCTTACCTCCACCCAAGAACAATTTCGATTCTAATGGTTCACACTATCAGGATCATGACGTATCAGGATTCTGACGTAGATGTTACGTGCACCATAACAGAAGAGTTCACCCGTTGAACCAAGTTCTCTAGCTCTCCCTACATGTGGGCCACTTCAACACGCAACCAATGACGAAACCTAATCTGCCCTGAAATGACTGAAGACGGGGACTGCTACAAGTCTAAATGATCCGGCGGAAGAAGTGAGGAGCAAAAGCCGCTGCACCTCGTATCCTTCGAGCTGGAGAAAGCATTCGATTGCGTTCATGAAGAGATCTGGTACGCTTTACAACTACATGCTGTCCCAGAGGAGCTAATCAGATGACTCTTACCCTCCACACTGGCGCACGAAGTCAAGTGCAAGAAAATGTCGCCAGAATTCCTCATTTCTGTTGACCTGCACAACGCCTAAATCCACTCCGATCTTCGTAATCGTCATAGACACAATAATCTCACAATAATGCAAACTACTCTACATAGGTGACGTCATGCTGGCGTCTCAAGACAAAGTAAACGAGAGCAGAAAACAGAAGTATGAAGTGACAGGTTAGCAGGGTTAGGGTACACCTTTCAACGTCAAACAGGCCGAGTGCATTAAGAATGACACATCAAGACTGGCGGACCTTTCAAGAACCGCCGATTTTAAACATCTTGCTTCGATTTTCACATAGGACTGCAGCCTTGCACAAATGAGATCACCGCTCGAGTAAATGCTGCACTGCTGAAGTGGCGACCAACCACGTTCAGGAACCCCGGAGAACGGAAGGCCTGGCCGTTTCAAGGTATACAGAAATTCATTCGCCTTGGTCCTTTGGTCGAGTGTCGGCTCACAATCAAAGAAGTGGAGCATTGTCACGAAGTGATGGAAAGAAAATGCTGCGATGGACGATTGATGTCACTTCTCCGTAGGATGCGATCACACGGAGATACCCGCAGGAGTAGGGATGGCGTGAGTCTTACAGCCAAAAAAATGAGTGAAAGTTGCCTCCAACGGTCACATCCTACTAAATAACTACACTACGAAAAGTCGACGTAGAACCAAATGCACCCGAAAAGCGAATAAGGGCGGGCCAAAGAACACAGTGAAATGAAGCTAACAGCGAAAGCAGTGAAAAAAAGTGAGCAGTGAAATGAAATGAAGCTAAGGCATCCACCCTTACCAAACATACGCGGTGGCGAAATGGCGTCATTTACATAGGTGCGATAGGGAGAAGCCGGACCCTCCTCAGGTGAAGGGGGTTCAGCTCATGGGGTGCAGCCCAAGTGAAGGGAGTCCTTTCGTCAACCACCCAAAAGTGAAGGGGGTAATTTCGCCAACCCTCAAAAAAGAAAGTGGGTCCCTTCCCCAACCGTTCAAAAGTGAAGGGGGTCAGAGCACCGGCTTCGACTATCGCATCTATGGTCATTTAGCCAGAAAAGCGGAACGCTTAGAAGAGCGGTGAAGAAGAAAAGGGAAAATTTTCCACTGTAACCATGTGACTTAGAGTAGACATAAAAAGTCCTTCTTGCAAAGAGAAAATGTCAACGCCTATACATCGCACGATTTCACCATTCCAAACGTTTACGGATTCGAACCAGACTAAACCTGGCCACAAAATAAGGAGATTAACAACCTTGACTTGGAGGTAGCGTTAGGAAAAATTCTCGACTTTATAATCTTCCAGAAGTATGAAGAGTTCGGTATGTGATTTTTCGGAAGCGACAATTACAAGAAGCTGAGTGGTAGTGTCATTACCTAGCAGTATCACTGATTTTAGCAATTTACAAAAACTTCGGACATGATTTAATACGAAAGACCCATTCTCGCATTCGCCCGTTCAGTACAATCACTGTGCAAATAAACGTGCAACGCTCCCAACTGATTCCTATTTTTGGACGAATAAACCGATTAGTTTTCAGGGAAATGCTTTCATAAACGTTACTAACAGATTTTAAAAGGTATAACGGATAACAAATATAAGCACTGGCTGACGCAACGCTGCTAACTGGAGAGGATGTGGATGCACCGGAATGTCCCTCATTTTGCTTTATTATGTATTTATGTGTTTTAAATTTTCCACCGCTTTTAAAGGCATCACCCCACGAATCTGAGGTGGTGCAGATTTCAGGTGGAGTATTCGTATACTCGTATACGGGACGGAAGACTACGGAGAGGGGGGTGGTTCAGTCCATTTCTTGCTAATTGCCGTAAAAAACGGCCCGGAAGATGCGGCGCCGCACAAGACTGGCGCGCTCCAATCGAACATCTTGTACAAAATGGTGCGCCAAAACGAATGAAGCCGTATCTTCCGGGCCGTTTTTTACGGCAGTCAGGAAGAAATGGACTGAACCACCCCCCTCTCCGTAGTCTCCCATCCCGTACACGAATACTCCACCTGAAATCTGCACCATCTCAGATTCGTGGGGTGCTGCCTTTAAGAAGAAATTCGCTGAGCAGCAAAAAAAAAAAGAAAACACACACACGCACACACGCAGACTATTATATAACGTTATTATATAACATGATTGTACTAAATAATTCCTCAACATTTCTAATAATAGATTTCTGCCCCTTACAAGTTTCCCATTCAAAAAATGCTTTTATTAAAACACAAATACCGAAGTCGGAAAAAACAGGATAAAGTGAAAGTGTAACAATTCCTAAAAATCCTTCACACACTCAGAAGTGCTTCCAGAAGGTATTCCGCCATTACTCGCTGCAAAATCACGTCCAAATCCATGTTAGGTTACTCTAACCGCTGAAGACTAAATAATGCTGTAGGGCTCTGCGCGAGCTATCGCTTCTAATAGCCAGGGCGGAAAAGCACAGAAGATTAGAGTTTACTATTGGTGACTTTTTTAAATCTGAAACACATGGGAAAACAGTGGATGTGTTTTAGAAGCCCTTTGAGAAGTACGTGAAGGCTGATGATTTTGAAAACTAACTACTCAAATTTTGATCGTTTTTCAAGTTTTCCCATGGCTCTCTCTCCTATGGAATTAGCTACGCAGAATCGATCCAAAGCAAGAGACCTAATTTTTAGTGAGCATGTTAAAACTGGCACCTCGCCAGAAAGAATGGACGCTGACCTACTTCAAATACAGTTTCTTCTACTTCAAATGCAGCGCAGCACGAATCTGACGTGGGTCTCCGCGATAGAAGCTAGGGATGGGACTGTAGCTTCCGGGATCCGATGTGGCTCCGTTCATTTTTCCCTAATCGTCGTTAAGAAAAGGCGCGGAAGACGCCGTTTTTTACGACGATTTCAGCTGCAACGCGCCACCGTTGTGCTCTGCATCCACGTGCGAGCGGTCGAAGATTAATGAGCTCTCTTCACCAACCTGTTCAAGTAAAACCGATTAATAGGCTGCTGAAGGGACCAAAACGTGTACACAGGTCAGCGTACTAACGTATCTCGCAGGAACCAAGTTCCCACGCCGTTTTTTTAATGAACGATTAAGCAGAGGAGAGCGGAACCACGCCGGGTCTCGCAAACTGCAACCTCATCTCCAGCTTTTTCCGCGGATTCCCTGACAAAGAAACGGATTTAGCAGCTTAAAATGCTCGAACATGAGGAAGTTTGAAAAAAGCTGCTTGCATAATGTGAAACCTATTTGCCCCCATGGATTAGAGTTTGGAGGATTTCAAATGATTTTCACGGGACAGTAGCATACCAATAGACTGACGCAAGTCGGACTTTGATCTGCTCGAAGCAATATACACAAATCACGAAAACTGCGAAATTGAATAATTGTGAATCACTCACTTCCACAGCTGATCCATTTTGTGTGAAGTGTCACCAAAATTCAGCAAAAAAGACCATTCAACGCGCTACAAGCATCGAAATTTAGGACATATACAATAGCGGCCAAAAATCAATCGACAAACGGTTTTTTGAGAGCTCCTCTCCTGAAATTCCTCACTGGATCATCCTCAAACTTGCAGAAAATGTGTCATTTGGAATTAGAAACTTATTCTGAAAAATAGGTTTTTCAGTTTTTCAAAACAGTATTAGTCCTGAGAAAGCAAAGTAAACCTACTTTTCAGAATAAGCTTCTGATTCCAAGTGACACATCAGTGCAAATTTGAGTGATTTTCAGAAGAGAAAATTTCAAAAAACCGTTTGTCGATCGATTTTTGGCGGCTACTGTAGCAACGTAGAGTGGTTTCAAGTATAGAAAAAGAGTGGATCAATGAATAGCTAACTCAAAAGGATTGGAACAATTCATTATGAAACCAGTAAATCAATCGTTAAGCTTCGCTGCTCGGATGAAAGCACCGTTGGCAGTCGATGGATTGGTGCATTGTCGGGGTATGGCTGTGATGACGATGATTCATCAGCAATTCAGTGAAACCGTTTAAAACTAGATGAAAAAGCAATTCACCATCGGCATCAAAGTTAGGAAAATACTGGGATGAACAAACGGCAAAAGCTTCTCGGATTCTCTTTGCGCACTGCAGATCAAATCCTACATATTACGCACTTAGTGGTAAAACAGCTGCAGTTGAATTCGTTTCAAAATCTTGACGCAACGATTTTCGCATTGAAGAAGCCTACTTCCTAAGTTTTTTTTTTTTTTATATCTGGCATTGAAAGTAGGTTTAGTAGAGAAATGAAGAAAAGTATTGAAGCTAGTAGAGCTAATCTTCCAGCATTTGGAAAACTTGATGTTTAAACAATTGTAGAGCAATGTTTACCGTTGTTTGGTTGCAGCCTTTCAACACCGACTAGTGAATAATTTACTAGTAAAGACTATGGTAATGCAATTCCTTCGTATTCACAACACTAAATACTTACGCTCAACCTTCCTGCACTTATTCGGTTGGTACAGTCATGACCTAATTTCCCAAACAGGATATTGTGTAAGCAGCAGTACTGCACTTTGTGGTAAGTCGGTGTCATGTGACTTTTATTCGCTACGTCTCATAGGTGCGCACCTGGAAGCCACTGTATGAAACACAGGGTGAAACTAGTCTAAGTTCAAAAGCGCTACGTTTTCCTCTTTTTGATCACTCATTCTTTATGTTGCAACAGAATTAAAGTGTAAATGAAAAGAAAGAAGATCAAGAGGAGGGGACAAGATACACCTTCGAAAATCGTCTTATGTTAAATAGATACTCTAACATTCATTCTATTCCTGTTATAAGTTTTGATTCTAAAGAGCAACAGAGTCGTCTACAAAAAATTGTTCTCAGAAACATTTAAAAAAATGGAAGTGAAACCATAGGCGACGCCTTTTTCTAATGATATCCATTTCATTTGGTTGATTTCCTGACGCTATACTGGTGCAACACTACTTGCTTGCGAGAGCTAGACAATATTCCAGACAATTAAGAATATTTCCAATCCTAGGACGAGTGGATATGTGTGTAATGCATTTATTCGCGGACAGATAATGGATAGAACTATATCTATCCATTATCTGTCCAGCAAAAATTCAAATAATTAATTACAGCTTTAATGAACTAGGATGCACGTCCGTGTTCATTCAGGTGAAGTATTCTATTCAATTTAAAATCGAGAAGATAAAAATAGATACAGCTGGGAACACAGTCTTTCACAGCTTGTATTTGTCGCAATTCATCAAAATAATTAGTGCATATGATGAGTACTTGAAGGCATCACCCCACGAATCTGAGGTGGTACGGATTTCAGGTGGAGTATAAGGGATAGTAGATTATGGAGAGGAGGGTGAGAGATGAGAGTGATTCCGTCCATTTCTTCGTAACTGCCGTAAAAAAACGGCCCGGAAAAAGCGGCGCCGCACAAGGCTGGCGCACTCCAGTGGAACTCCTTGTAGGAAAAAGTGCGCCAGAACGCCCGAAGCCGCAATTAGGAAGAAATGGACGGAATCACTCCATCTCCATAATCTACTATGCCGTATAAGAATACTT
Organism: Necator americanus; assembly: GCF_031761385.1. NCBI lineage: Eukaryota > Metazoa > Nematoda > Chromadorea > Rhabditida > Ancylostomatidae > Necator > Necator americanus. The sequence continues at coordinate 167,692 of NC_087372.1, read as the reverse complement.
CACCTGAAATCCGTACCACCTCAGATACGTGGAGTGATGCCTTAAATGGACGTGTAATGAAAGGCAAACTAGAAATACTAATAGTTCAGAAAACGACGATATCGGTACACGTAGAACAATTGCTAATCAGATACTTTCACGGCACTGTGGAATTAGGCAAAGACTGATCGAAAAAATTAAATAACCAAAAAAGAGACTATTTTTTCAGGTTTCTCTGCACACCATATAACAATATGGAGATGACTGTTACGGAACTGAGTTGTTCCCCGCAAAAGAGACGTACTTACCTGACATAAAGAGAAGCTAATCAATACTATTTTCAAGAATACCAAATCAGAATCTAAGACTAGCTTCTATTCTTCATTCTATTCTACTACAACAATATTACTATCACAATGAACATATTAGAGATAGATATATGGAACGATATATATCAACGTACTCATTGAGCCATTCCTAATGTTCGAAGCAAACAGGCAAATTTTGGAAAGAGGCCTTGAAAGTCTATCAGAAAGAGGGAGAAAAATGTTGGAAAAAGAGGTAAGTACACGTTCAAAAGACCTTTTTTTTCTACATAATTTTCAAAAATAAAGGAAATCCAGAACACCGTGTTATTTTTAGGATGATCAAAAGACCTCCTCTTCTGTATTGAATATACGTATGGAACATTGTATGCGTAGGGAGACACTACAATAGGTGCAGTTTCACGCCCACAGATAATTTTGGACCTTTTCAAGTGAAACATCGTCTTAAAAGGCTTTTCAGTCCCTGGTTTGATCTATTGTACCGAACATAGTCTCTCCTACCTAATCTCCGCTTGCAAATCCCTTATTTGGCGACATCTCTGATTATTCGAGAGTTGAAGATCCGTGATCTCTGTTTCCTTAGCCAAAAGTAAGGCCCTGACGTCATCGTCACAAACTAGCGACTGTATTCTTTCCCTTAAAAAAAGTTAATTCAAAACCATGTCCTATGAGATTGTACACTTCATAACCTACAAAATGTCATTCTGATTTCTCGCTACTAATAATCCTCGTTGGAGCTTCTCTACAGCTTCTCTTAACGCGGCATTCATATCTTCCAGTTCAACACATCTCGCTATCATTGCTTCGGTTTCCTAAATCTCAGAATTGAAGAAGAGCAAAAGGTAATGGAATAATCTCTGACAATCATACAGAAAAATCCCAATGATGTTCCGCGTACTTCCATAAATAAAAGAAAAACTGTGATTTTCAGCAAAATCGTCAGTGTTTCCATGCAACACTTATTAAACAAAAGAACCCGAATGTTATACATGCCGGATCTCCTCTGTCTCATCACACGGAGGTGAGGAATCACGGTGAAAGAATAGCTAGGCTGTGAGCATGCAATAGGTCAATATGTTCTTAACGTATCCCAACTAGTTTTTTTTTTTTTAAGGCAGCACACCACGAATCTGAGGTGGTGCGGATTTCACGTGGAGTACATGTATACGGGGTCGTAGATTATGGAGACGGGGGTAGTTCCGCTCATTTCTCCCTGCATCACTGCAAACAGCCGCCTCCAGAATGCTGTTTTGTACGACGCCATCTATTGCAACGCTCCACCCTTTGCGCCTCCTCCGCCCTGCGATTCGTCGGAAATCAACGCACTGCCCTGATAGGCAGCAATGGACGCTATGTGTATAAGGGTGACGTGCAGCAATAAAAGGCAACGCACTAAACAACATTCAGGGGCCGGCTGCAGCAGTGATTCAGGAGAGATGGGCGGAACCATCCCCGTCTCCATAGTTTACGACCCCGTATACGGATACTTCACCTGAAATCCGTACCATCCCAGATTCGTGGTATACTGCCTTTAACCTAACGATTCAAGATTTTCCTAAGAACATGAGATATACTGACAATATGTATCACTGTAATCCTCCCGAGATACAACACATTCACCGTGGTCGAGTACTACAAGGCAAGAGGTATCAACAAGCTTTTTTATCTTTTTGAGCTTGAATCACTCTAGTCATTTGAGGCCTGAGGGAAGGGAACCTTCCAAAATATCCAGCATTTTCAGAACAAAGCACACAAAATAGAGACGAAACCTATGTACAACATCTACCATTATGAACATATCAAATGAAACCAAACAATAGTTTAGTTTAAATAACAGTTAACAAGTTGCTAAAAGTACTACTTAGATTCTAGAATGATGAGACCAAGAAAACTAAGCCTCATTTGGCCAAGACTGAAGACAAGAACCATTTGGCGACATAAAAACGACAAAATCGCCTTTCGCTGAATTCCTCTCTGAAGTTTCAAAGCATATGTTTGTGCAGTTTGTTATCTGAATCATCCAGCATCTACGAAATATTTGCTGCAGAACGAACAATTCTATCCTTAGATTTTTTGAGAGCAACTGAGAAATTATAGGAGTTACATGGCTACAACTTGAACCCAAAGCAAATCATAGGTTTAAGGTACCAATTTTTTTTGTAAGGGCTTTTGTCTCTGTGTGAAGCTGAATCTATTCTAATAGTCTGAAAGTTCCAAAGGTCTGATAGTAGAGATCTTCTAAATAATTTTAACAATGTTTATTGAGGATGTTCACAAAACTGCGTTTGTTCCTATGAAGTAGGTGAAACGCCGCCTCCACAACGAACAGTCGAAGATCAGTGAGATCTCCTCCCCAATTAGTATCAGTAAAACCAATCAATAGGCTGCTGAATGGGCCGGATTGAGTACAAGGGGCGCGTTCTAACGTAACTCATAAGAAGAAATACCATTTTTCGTTTTTCAGGACAAGGAGAAATTGGGTGGGGCAAGGCTCATACTCATAGTACACGCCCGAAGTCTATATATTCGTTTATTCAGTTTCGTCTTACGATTTCTTCAAGTTCGTAGTTACAGAACGAAAACGTTTGTAATGCTCAAGAAAGCAATACAGCGAGGCATAAAAGCGTGCCTGAGATTTGACCGTCGGGACTTTTTTTCCGGGTAGTCGTAGCAGAAATCAGATTGGACCAGGACAGTGGGAAAAAGGAATGTGTGTCAAGGAAAGGAGATGAGTGCGTTGTGGCAGATGTGTTGCAGTCACCCTGTTATAGAAGCAGAACAAGAAACGACATAAGTCAGAAAGTTTCCAACCACCGTGACAGGCTTTAAGTGAGAAAATAGGTGGAAAACTTTCGTTGTGGAGTAATAACATCAAGGCCCCAAAATTATTTCTAGGATGAATCTGTGCGACTCTACCAACATCCCGAGAACCCATGTGATGTTTAAAAAATCATGCGAAGTCCGACAGCAACGAAAAAAAAGTGCAATAATGAATGTTCACCTCATTTAATTCATACTGTATTTCTGCACTCTAAAACATATTCAAACTCAACATCAGTTACTGCAAATGCACGCTCATCAATCATTCAGTTTTGTATCACTATGGAAGGAAAGAAGAGGAATGAAAGAGAAGGATTACCACAATGAAAGTAACCTGTTTACAAACTTCGCATTCCTTTTTTATTCGCAAACTCCGTCGTGCCATTTGGAACGCTCTTTTGGGAGCTTCCAGATGTTCATTGGTCTTCTCCAATATGCGCTCCACAACAGCTTCGGGAGATACAATAGCCTGCAAGGTTGTGAAACCCTTACAAAAAAAACCGAAAGAAGACACATAGGGTTGGATGGAAAGAAAAACAGAAAGGAAAGAAAAAGGAACAGAAGGAAAAGTAGGTTGGGTTAAGCGAATAATGAAGAAGAAGGCGAAACATCTGTATTTCCAACTCTGAAATCTGAAGTATAGTTGGGTCAAAACGACATGAAACACGGACCTTTGCGCAAGCGGCCGCGCTCGGAAGCGATGCGGTGGAGACAGTGGTTGGAATCGAGGTGGGACCATGGCGAACAGCAGAGGTGTGTGGCAGTAGCGTGGATCCTTACACGATCCCAACCACTACGCTCCACCGCTCCGCTTTGAGCGCAGCCGCTTGCGCAAATGTCCGTGTTTCATGTCGTTTTGACCCGACTATATATAGAGCAAGGTTCTCAAACCAACCTTAGGCATAGACATGCTGTGTTCATTAAGTTCACCGTTCGTGGTTAGGTAGAACGTTGAGCTTGGTGTTACATAGTTAGCATCCTCGTCGGATTCGGTCTGAACAACAAAATTTATCATCAATCAACAATACAATCAAAATTAGCAAACAAGTGCAGCAGTTACTAAAAATAACTCCTATTTTATTTTCCATTTTTTGTCAAGTTTTGCTTGAAAACCACTTCAACATTTAAGATATGTCCTACTGGAATTTCTTCTGTTTCTCACAGGGAGAATGCCAATAGCTAGGAGATCTAAATGCTGGTTTTAAACTGATCAAAAGTAACAGCATTATTTCACTGAACGGACTGTAAAGATCCTTCCTTCCTGACAGATTTCTTTTAGAAAAAAACAGAAACTCAGTTCAAATTGGAAAGAAAGTGCAGGGACAACGTAACGTTGGATTATTCAGGTTATCATTGGTGAACATGCTGAGATCTTTTCAACGTCCCGTGTACTGTAGAAAAGCAATAGCAGGCAGATCACGATTAGTGATGTTTCTAATGTTTCCATACCTGCATCTGGCGTGGAATTCCTACCTCTCACAAAACAACCGCTCAAAAAGTAAAAGAAAGCAAAAAGGAGGCAGATGATTACTAAGTCAATTTTCTAAACATGTGGTGATTTCTATGAATGAGGGGGTAGAACAAATGTTCCTACTCTCATCCAACAGTAACACACAGGAACACCTTGAACGTTATCTACCCATGTGTTTCAGGAAAAGAGAAGCGTAACTAAGCAACTGACTCTACTGCAATTACGAGAGTTCAAAATGGTTAGCACCGAGAACATTTAAAAGTTCACTTTGATGAAAAAGGATAGCATGATGTCGATGCATATCCAGGCACTCTCCTTAACCAGCTTTCGACATTATCAACGGATCTAAGCATAAAAACTAGGGCAATCCATAACATTCCAAAATGAATAGCTTAAAAAATGTACCCCGTCAATATCGAGTTCGTTCAACAAACTATCCACTCTCAGTCGCCCATCATCTGTGGACGTTGACGCCCCGTCGCTGACGGGTCCCAGTAAGTCGTCAATGAGATTCTGAGCAGACTCCGTTGGGGATGGAACAATCGGCAGAGGGGGTGTTTCGGACGACATTGAGATGATGTCCTTCAAAAGTTGAATACGATAATGAAAAAAAAAACACTACAGTACGTAACACTAAGTTACTGTGCACAGGAAACCCCTCAACACTGTCACAAAGTCGAAAGTTAATCAATAGAGCTAAAAATAGTTTTAATGACAGTTTAGTATTATCATAGAAGAAGAATCATAGAAGTAAATCATACGTGCGCAATCTCATCTTCCTTCACCGCTCGAACACTACGTAGACGAGCTGCCTGCAACACTTGCATCCATTCATCTCGAAGCCGATTTGACGAGCATTCCAAAAGGTAGACATCGTTTCCAGATCTGTATATCATAGAATACAGCGACCTGGAGAAGAGCGCTTCCAGGAGAATAAAAGTACTGCAAAACTTACGAAAGACTCCAATTAGAAAAAAAGTATATTTCAGAATAACAGGTGTGACTTGATTATGGCGGAAAATGGGAATTTGGCGCCGCAGGGTTGTATTGACTCGACGTTTTTTTTTTCTCAGTTTTCGAGCCAACCGATCAATAATACGCCTGGCGCAAATTTTCCAGATTTATGAGTAGAAATGAAATCTAGTGTAATTTCTGGAGACGTGCACACCAGGTCCAAATGACTCTCCCTTAAGCATCAGGGATCAGCCCGGAAAGAATCTACTTCTTTATAATAATTATTTTTCTAGAACCTTTGAGAAATGCTAGCACCAGTCATATGGACTGGTGCTATCATTCTTCCCGTGCTCACCTTTCGTCACTTTTCTTGACCCTTAGCAGCTATATGGCCTCATCTAAATCTGCTTAAACGGCTGCGCGGCCGGTCGCGCGGCAGGCGCCCTATTAGGTCTGGAGCGCGCTAGGTCGTCGCCAGTTTTACCGCGTTTCCGGCTCTTTAGCGGACTTGAGAGCTCCGCTTTGTTAAAGGCATGTGTGCAAATTCGTTCTCATTTGAATGAAAAGAATTTAGAACTTGAAAAGTGAATAGGGGAGCAAGACCAATTCTGTTGTTTACTGTTACCTAGCACAGCTTCATTAAGTTGTTGTTTCTAATAATTCTTCCACTATGAGCAAAGATAGCATATGTGTACTCGATAGCCACTAACGTTCATCTAATAGTTTGCACACTGCATTGTAGGTTACTGAAATGTGTGTATAGCTGACAGTGTTGGTTAGAACATGACGTTATGACTTGTGCTGAGTTTGGCAGGGACTTAGGTAACTCTTACTTCCGCAACTTTCAGCACATATCTTTTGCTACATCTAAAAGTTGTTTGCTTGCAGCTACCCCTTCAATCTCGCTCTTAGAAGTACTTATTTTCTTAGGTTCCTTTTTCGTCTGTCTTTTCAAAAACATGTGAACTTGAATTGTGCAGACGTCTGGAAGATGCTCGCTGAATGGCTATCTATGATATGCTTTTATGAACAAACATGTGCTCTTATACTAGCACACTAGCTTTAAAAGCACTCTTTTGTTTCATACTACCACCATTTTTAAATGTATGGATCTGCTCTGCTGTGGAACTCACAAGTAGTAGAAGGAAGATTCCTTCCATTGTTTTGATAGAAGTTAAAAGCCTTCTATCTTCGAGGCGAATTCTGGGAATCACAGGCCCTCACGCATTTGATGGAGCTGCAGCGAGCCAGCCTGCCGCTGCGCGACCGCCCGCGCAGCCTTTTAAGTAGATTTAGATGGGGCCCAGCTACACTACTTTCTCATCAACAAAAATGGTGATTTGACTTCAAACCGTTATGCGCAATGAACCCTCTGAAATACAGAGTGAATCTCACTTCTTTTTTTCGAAAAGGAGCCCAAAATGCTGCCCTAATTGTCTAAGTCTGCCGCAAATACCAATTTTTAAAAGTATCAGTGCAAGCTTTTACTTCCTCACATGTATCTTTCACATCTTCTACATGTTACAAGCCCGACGTATTCTCATCCAGACACAATACTTCATTCGTAAAAGTAGAAAAATTTCTGTATCTTCAATGATCCGCTACGTTGCTACCTCTACGGTTCCTTTTTTTGCGTAATGACGTCTTGCTACGGTGTTTACACAAAGAAAACTACTGTGGACATGAACCAAACGGAGTTTTCTACTGATCTATGTTATTGATGTTTATCTTGTTCTTCTTAAAATCTTGTATCTTAAGCTTTCAGGAATATATTTTTTTAGAATCTTTGAAAACTAGTCCACATAAAAGTTCTGCTAAAGTCAAAGGGGAAAAATGAACACATAAAGAAAACCAATGTAAATAAAAAATAAAAGCATCGAAATCTTCTCCTTACAATATATGAAATCGTCCAGTTTCACGTGGATCATAGGTGAGAGCCATGCAAACCAGTGCCACTCGCCCCACACATTTGAGTGAGTCCGTATCCTTATACCAATATAAGTAAGGTGAAGAATCGTCCACAACGTACCAATAGCGTCGTCGATTAATCAAACCCATAGCTCTAACTTCTATCTGAACAGTTTTTTTTTCTTTCATGCTAGCGTTCTAGTCGTCTAAAACCATACAAAACAGGTATATAACCAATATTCAACTAACTAGGGACATATATCCCGTTTTGCAAGTACTGCATGCCTTCGGCGTAAATACGTTACTGGAGGATGAGAAGGAAGACGACGTCATTCCCTGGTAGTCGACGGTTCTCACCCTACAAATACGCCAAACAATGCACTGCATCGTGTACTGTGTTCGGAATCGATCAATGTGGCTCGGTAAAGGAAAACAGGAACAGTAGCGATTTAAGCATGAAAGTACAAAATCCGACATACGGAATAAAAAACAGGGAAAATCGAAATGTTTCGAAAACCATGGATTTCAGCAGCAAACGGAATAAATTCACTATTCGTAAATGGAAATAAACGAGAACGCAAAAAAGAAAGGAAAAATTGGTGCTAAAGCGCTCAGTAGCATCGAAATCATAGTGTGGCAGAGGAAACATCAATTCAAAGATTAACAGAGAAAAAAGATGAAATGGAAGAAGTGAAAATACAGAAATCAAATATGATGAAGTTGACACGGCTAGTACACTGGATTTAATTAAATCATCTCTTGATAGTTTTAGCAAACAATTCGCCAACACCAACATTTTTAAGCAATCAATGAATTCCGCAGCCTGCATGTGAAAATACATTTAGGAATAGCAATGCCATCAATTATATTAACAAAAATCCATGTAGACGGAGAGGCACATGGAATCATTCGGGAAAAAAAAAACAATTCCATGCAGCAAGTGGTCAATGTGTGGAACGATCCTCGTTCCCAGTGTGTTTGCGAGCGACAGCTAGTTCTTTGCCGAAAAACAACCTAAACTTGAAAATGAGCCACCTTTCGCCACTATTCAACTGTAAAGATGATTAATCAAATGATGGAAGGCTCCACATTTAAAATACTGGGTAGGAATGAAAAAAGAGAGGCATTACGAAGCTGACAAATTGGAACTAGTAGGCAGACGCATTCCCTTTGCGATAATCAAGGTAACCTGAGAAAATGCGCTCTATTGCAAAGATCGAGAGCAAGATTTGGGTGGACGACGAAAGTAGGAAGTAAAATAATTTGAAAGAAAGGGCTAAATTCCCTCTTTGGCGAGATTTTAGACCGAAGATGCTGCAGCAAATCTCGGAGACACTGAAATCATCATGAATGCATACTTGCTGGGAATGGAAATGGACTAAAATGATGTCTGGCGGGCCTACGTAGCGTGTCGATCACTGCAAGGGGAAAAAGAAATGAGATCAGCTTCACATGAACCGTAAATAGACACTAAACAAACAGTGCGAACAAAAAAAAAAACAAGTGCATTTTAGGTTAACGAGGATCCACCGTTGTAGTAATGGGTTGCACCTCGCACTAGTACTTGCATTTCTAATCATATGCGTAGAATTCAGCGCCAACGCTGAATGTACATACTGAGGCAGGGAATCGATATCGATACCGCCGTATCTTCCTCGGATTATCATAGGAAAAGGTCACACAGAGCCTATGGTAAGCAGAATGGATCGATAGTAGTTGAAGATCAATGATACACGAAAAAAAATGGAAGTCGACGAACAATACCGTACCATCCCACTCAGCGGAACATCTTGAATGAATTAATTTGATCAGATTAGAAAAAAAGAACCATTTCAGGTTCAAGATCAATGCTACGACTATTGTTTGTCGCAGATATTTATGGATAATACAGTGATCACTTCAAATTGATTAGCGATAATTGCGAGGCCCCTTCTATAAGCACGGATCTTCCAGAAGACGATCATCCTCCTATCATCTAATCTGTTTACTCAACTAATTCTAATAGCCGTCTTAATTTACCGCTTCCGTTGCTTGTTCAGATTTTTTTGTCGCAACAGCATGTCTGTTAGTCGTTCTCATCACGAAACAGATATAAAGTAAGAATTAATCGAAGAGAATTTCCATATATACCTACGGTTTTGCACTGGTGGTCACCTGTAGTCGAGCTGTGATGTTACAAACGATGTGCAAAGGGTATGTACCATTTTGAGCTAGGATTTAAGCATTTTGACTTCTACAAGTAAGCACGTACTGAGGGAAAGCAGAAACTTCCGAATGAAAGCTCCTCACCCAGAAGTAACAATTCGTAAATTCTATTCATGCCGAATATCCAGAAAAAAAAGACAGATATGGTTTCGAGGAAGCAGCATTTACAACAAAAAACCCACTACTCTTTTTCCTTGATAGTATCTTTCGCCTACCAAGTGAACTGGCAAAAGATCAATCATTTCCAAAACAAAAACACGAACTGGTTATCAGTGATAAGTCATGTGGTAGGCGTACGCATTGCCTTAAAAAAATTCAATTCGGTTCCATGCTAGTTCGCTAAACTATGCGTTTTACGTCATTAATTGCTAGGAGATGAATTTTGGAAATAGTAGTGTTTGAAAAGATTTCAAGGATACCGGCATGGATGAAATAAAGAAGGCGTGGGTCCAGATATTACGAAAGGTCATGTGTTGAAATACTCGTACTTGAGGATTACAAACCCTTACTGATCGTGCGGTGGGAATCAGTCGATCATCAAGGGAAGTGCATGACTCAGCTGGAAGAAATCTAGTGCACTGCTATGTTATCAGCTGGATTTGTGGACATTTTGTTGATGATGACAGCTAGTCAAGGTTCTTTCTTTTCCTCCACCATCCCGAAGGGACTTATTACGTACGTATTGTTACCTTAGCACGCAATGTGATCGGAACATGTTGTGTGAAAAAGAAAAACATGGAAAATCGTCCAAAAGCGTTAAGATAGAAAATTCGTGAGTGCGCTTTTGGGTTCATTCTTTATTATGCCTAGCCACCCAGTTACAAGCACAAAAGGTATCCCCTTTTACCATATTCGACCATTTTTTTTAGTGCTCCGAAACTCATCGTCAATCCTCACTGGGCGACGGGAAATGATTATTGTTACTGTTGCATTAGCATAGAGGGACTTATTGTTATACAGTATCTCCAAGCCGACCATGAACACCCACGCAAAACTATTGTTCATATCAAAGCTGTTTATCGTTTCGCCATTTGCCATCATAAATCCAACTTTTAGAAGTAAGCCGTTGTGTCAAGTTTACAGCCGCACGGCATAACAGAAGCAAAGGAATGCATGAGGGTGAGACAATTATAATGACAGTTGTTCCCAGTAGAAATCAGCAGCAATATTGAACGATTTTGAGGAAGAAAAAAACCTTTAAGACATAGTTTCTACAAAACAGAACAAAAAATCTTCATTTCGTAGATGAGGCATGCCACATTCATTATTAGTACATTAACACTTTTCATCATTGACGCATATATAGCAGCAGAATGCTTAACAGGCGAAAATTTCAATGAATGAACACATTCGACAAATACATATTCATACTACTCCATAAAAAGCAAAAAAAAAAGTCCTATATCACATAAAATACAAAAAAAAATCATTGAAAAGTGTAATCTACCTACAAAACACAACCGTAAGTAAACACCCGATTTTTTTTTAGAACCAATAAAAGAAGCATTCGGAAGAACTTAAGTAGGCATTCTTTTCATTAGATTACCCATAACTTCACTACGAAATCGCACCATGAAAAATTCAAACGAGAAAATCTGTGTTTCTAGTTTAAGTGACAAATACATATAGCAACCATACGTTTAAGTGATGCATGAGAAACAAACCGTATAAAAGGCAAAATTAAGATAAAAAGAGAAATTAGGAACGTAAAAAAGAACGAATTATGTTGAAATTAACGGAAACAATACCGCTTTTCACTAAAAGGTAGAAAAATGTGATGAATAGAAAAAAAACGAATAGAAACTAATGTGATTTTAACTTGTAGTTTTCCACATCCGGTGATTTCTGTGGCTACGAAGTACCTAAACTCTGAAAATTTCCAGTTACAAATTTCTGAATCTCACTCATTACAGAAAATATTTTTTTAAAGCAACATTGCAATTTCTTAATTGCAAAGAATTGGAACCTTTGGAATTGAAAAAAAAACCATCTTGCATTGAGGAATGATGAAATGACCAATGAGTCAAGAATTTTGAAGCTGTCTAAAAATTGTCTGCATTTGTGGAGACTCAACTAAACTAGAGGGAATGAGCGCTTTTTTTTCAAAACATTACTATGTCAACTTCTATCCTGTATCCACTACATAGGGTTGAATGAAATGAGGATAACATTTCCGGGAATGTCCACAGTCACCATCAATTTTTTTTAAATGAAGGTATGAAGCGACGGATCTCCCTTACTAGAGGGATCTAAGCCGGCTAGTCGCGAGGCTACGTGGCGCGTCCCCGGATGGCGGATAGGGGGTTAATCGCGAACCAAAAGCGACCTTGTGCTTGCCCAGAGACGCAGGTGGATTCATGGGATGGACTCCCTGTTTCTGCTGAGCGAGGACTGACTCTTGACATCCTTGTAACCCGCACGTCGGTCAGGCCAAAAGCCTGCAACCAAGTGACTAGGAGGTGCAAGGGAGGCGGTTTGGAGTCGCCTCCAACAAATAAACTCCACATATCCACTCCGGGAGAACGGAAGTTTTCCCAAAAACTCATGGGACTAGAGGTTTGCAACCTACCCATGGATTTTAATTTTTTTTTGCATGTCAAAGTAATAGAAAAGAGTCTCCTGATTCCGGAGGAGGGCCTGGTACGGTAGCGCCAGGAAGGACGGGATTGTAGGGGTCATATAGGCTACCGAAACGGAAAAGGGCTAGGATGACGATCTGTACTTATAACGCACGCACTTCTGCATCGGAAGCGGTCATCGAAGATCTGATGATGCAAGCCAAAAAGATTGAGTACGACGTCATCGTACTGACCGAGATGAGACGACGTCAACCTCTCAACGCCGTATATGAAACTGGAGAAGAACTGTTTTTAGGAACATGCGACAGTAGAGGTGTTGGTGGAGTTGGCGTCCTCGTCAACCCAGTATGGCGGAGAACGTCGACTCCTTCAAACAACTTACGACCCAAATCGGCGTAAGTCGGAAATCGGACGTCTGCGGATGAGAAGATGTGGTCCAACACCAGCTTTGACTATCTTCGTCGCTTATGCTCCAACATCAAGCTACGAAAAAGAAGAGGTCGGAGCTTTCTATATGGACCTGGAGAAGTATTACCGAGAAGATCATGCTTTCTACAAGGTCATAGTTGGTGATTTCAACGCTAAAGTTGGCAAAAAAAAAACGCCTGAGGGACTTCGCATCGAGACCCACGGCCTATAATGGAATGAACAGGGGGAGAGGCTCTCCGAGTTCATCATAACGACTAAGACCACCCATGGAAACTCGCAATTCCAGAAGCCCTCCTCTCTACGCTGGACGTGAGAGTCACCCGGTGGAGGGAACCGTAATGAAATAGACCTCATCATCGTCAATGAAAGGTTCTGCCTGACGGACGTCGCTCTTGTGTCAAAGTTCTATACGGGATCGGACCATCGCCTCCTCCGAGGAAGATTTTCCTTAACAAGGAGGGAAGAGAAACCCGCCAAGTTCAGAGAGCCAGATCGCAGAGCTATCATTAACTGGGATCTCTTCGCTACGCTAGCCGGCTTTTGGGAAGATTCCGCAATGGACAACATCGACGAGGAATACGACTGGCTCGTTGAACACCTTCACGACTGTACGAAGAAGACTGAGTTTCAAAACCATCAAGGTACGCCTGTCTCTTGAAACTCTTGAGCTGATACGCCAGCGTGGAGCAACACGAGCCGCAGGGAACCTAGAACTCACGTCCGAGCTCGCAAGGCTTTGCAGAGAGGCGATAAAGGAAGACCTTAAAGAGAGAAGAACAGAAGTGCTGGCTGAAGCTGCAGAGGCGAGGAAAAGCACCCGCTATGTCCGTCGAAACTTCGCCGGTCGCAAGACGAGCATGACCGCTCTCCGGAACCCGAAGGGAACAGCCGTTGCATCGAGAAGGGGGATGGAGAAAATCATCTACGACTTCTACTCTGATCTCTTCGACAGCCATGTCCACTTGCCTCCTCACCATCTGAGGGAAGATGGACAAGTCATTCCAGAGGTCCTCCCGTCCGAAATACGACATGCTATCATGTCGGTAAGAAATCGTACGGCACCCTGTCCCAACAGAATAAGACCAGAACACCTAAAGAACCTTCCGCCAGTACTCATTAACACCCTAGTGGGTCTCTTTACACGTTACCTGTCGGAATGCAAGGTTCCTAAACAGTGGAAGATAAGCCAGACCGTGTTGTTGTAAAAAAAAGGGACTTCCACATGACATCGGCAACTATCGCCCAATCTGCTTACTGTCCATTATCTGCAAGCCCTTTACAAGAGTGTTTCGAATCATCGAGGTATCACGAGAGTACAAAATGCCGCTCTGTCTCACCTTCATCGACTTGAAAAAGGCCTTCGACTCAGTTGAGACGGAAGCGGTAGTGGAAGCCTTGGACAACCAAGGCGTCCCTACTCAGTACATAAAGGTACTTCGAGAGTTGTACAGCAACTTCACGACCGGAATTTCGCCATTCTACAAGAATATCATCATTGACGTGAAGAGGGGGTCCGACAGGGTGATACAATCTCATCCAAAATATTCACAGCCACCCTCGAGAACGCAATGCGAAAGTTGGAATGGGACGACATGGGAGTGAAGGTTGATGGTCGGCAGCTACACCATTTGCGCTTTGCTGATGACATCGTACTGATAATACCTAGTATCAGCTAAGCGAAACGAATGCTCACCGAAATCGACGAAACATGTGGATGATATTCATGCGCAAAGGATGGGTCCCGGATGCCCCATTCACGCTCAACGGAACGAACATATCCGAATATACCAGCTACGTTTATCTGGGTCGGGAAATGAACATGATGAACGACATGACCCCCGAGCTGGGCAGGAAGAGACGAGCGGCTTGGGGACCGTATAAGAGCATCGAGGATGTAGTGAAGAAGACCAGGAACACCCGGCTCCATGCTCACTTCTTCAACACCATCGTACTTCCTGCTTTGACCTATGCTTCGGAAACCAGGGCATTTCGCAAGCAGGAAGAAAACGCTGTGAGCGTCATTGAACCCGCAATTGGGAGAGTGATGCTAGGAGGATCCCGTTTCACGCAAGTGATGAACGGGATTCAAAGTTCTCTCCTACGTCAGCGATCGAAGGTTAGAGATGCCGCCGTGTTTGCCAAAGGAAGTAAATTAAGGTGGGCCGGACACGTGGTGCGCTTTAACGACAACCGTTGGACCAGAGCCGCGAGCGACTGGGTTCCCCGCGATATTAAGCGCACTATTAGAAGACCGCCGACCCGATGGTCAGATTTTTTCACGAAGTCCTTCAAAGGAAATTATGATGCTCTTCGTGTCCTACGCGAAAAGGGGAACCACTGGGCGACTCTGGCACGCGATCGAAACAAGAATAACAGACGCCCGTTCGACCAGTTCGAAGATCAACGGGAGTCAAGGTGATCACAGTGAAGGGACGAAGACAAGCTTCGGTCAGCACTGTCGTAGGAAGCGCCGCCCACGACATGCGAGTTAGTAGCGTATCACCAAAGAGATAAGCGCATTTCTACCGAGCCCAAGTCACGATTTATTCAACTGTTACCCAGCTGACCAAAAATACATAAGATGAACGGAAACCGAGGACGAGTGAATATAAAATATAATAATATATTTTATGTTATTATATAAAATATAATAATATAAAATATATTATTATATTTTATATTATTATATTTTATATATTATATTTTATATAATATTATGTTGTTATTATATATATTATATTTTATATAATAATATAAAATATAATAATATATTTTATATTATTATATTTTATATAATAATATAAAATATATTATTATATTTCATATTACTATATAAAATATAATAATATAAAATATAAGGGTAAAATATTATATTTTATATAATAATATAAAATATAAGGGTTTTATATAGGTCCCTATATAAAAACCCTTGTGACTCGTAGTTGTGGTACGTGGTGGTCTGCTGAGTTAACAAGTCTAGCTAATGAGGTAAGTACTAGCCTATGTGTTGCTGTTTGAGTTTGCTTACCGTTTGGGTGCTTTCTGTAGGGTGATGAGGCGCTTGAGGGGATAGGTCACTAATGGCTTTGAGTTTTCCAGGCTCTGACGAAGGCGATATCGCCGAAACGTTAGCCGCTGTTTAATAAAGATCGATACCAATCTTGGCTACAGCTCAAGGAAATCAGTTAAAACTATAATAATATAAAAGGAATAATTGGAAAAGTGTAATAAGATTACTGTGACAGATCAAAATATAACCAGTCTGGCTAGAAGTAATCTTCAAATGAAGTGAACCCTCCCAATCTACAACAAGTTCCTAGAAAAACACAAAAAATAGCATGGAATGTTCGCATCTCTATAGTGTCGAATTTTTTTCCAGCAACTTCCTTAAACTCAAAGTGAAGTTACATTTATATCGAAATAATTTTGTTTACAAAAAAAGTCCATGAACTTGACTTTTTAAAGTCTCAATTTTAGCAGTACTATAATCATTTGCATAACTATTATTAAGATTTATTTGCGTTTCATCTATCGAGTTCTGCACAGACACATCCCTTTCCCGCTGTTCCATTTCTGTTACGTCCCTCTCCATGAAAGGTTTCTGTGACTCTTATAAGATGATGAGTAAGTACTCTTTTTAAAAGACAATATTAGATGCGGTGTTGAAAAGCTTGATGCCAGCAGAATAGTATACGACTTCTTGAATTCATTTGATGGAAGAATGTTGGTTCAATAAGTCCCTTTTGATAAATGTGGTGAAGACTTTCTACAGAGGATATTCAGAAGCTTCAGAGTGATGAAACCAACCTCCTAATCGAGTTCCTCTGATGGATATCGGACGTTCTCTCGCTGATATTTCAATCTCACATGTAATGCATGGAAAACCGAATCCACAGGCATTGCCGCACCAATTAACGCAAGAAACTCCACTGTCCGTACCGTAGTCTTATGCCATCTTAGCAAAGTGTCTGAGGTCAGATCATTGCTGACAGATCTGAAATTCTTGTAGTTAGACTAAATTTTCTTCTGATTGAGTACGTATCATCTCAGTTTTGAAAACACTTACTTTAGACGGATCTCCTCCGCAAGTCTTTTTAAGATATCGACGATCTCATGGAACTGTTTACGTATATCCGTTCTTGCCATCTTAAACATTTCGCAAAAATTTGAAGAAATAAAAAGGTGTAGCTGGACACAGAATGTGAGTCAGGATAAAAATGTGACATAGAGCATTAGACAAAACTGTAGAAATGTAAAAAAAAAACTAGTTACGGATATGCAGTGACTGACCAGAGCCTGCAACTCCGACTCAGCTTGCGCCAGGGTGTCGTCTACTTCTTCAACTTCTTCTGCTCTTTCTAGAATCTCCGCATGTTTGTCAAAAATCGAAGACACCTACAACAATCGTTCTGTTCAATACCTTGAAGAAAAATATGAGAAGAAGACCCGAGGACTTAATCAAAGACGGTTAATTGGAAACGGCTTTCAAAATTACAACATTCAGGATAGCTCTTTCAAACACTGCCTTCAGATCTATAAATTTAGGCTATGGATGTCTGCCTTCTTGAAAGAAAAAACAAGATGTCATTTTAGGAATGCTCGGTAGGCTTGCTATTGCTATGAAGTAATGTATCCGAATCTTTTGACAACGAAAACATTCTTTGATTGAAAAAAAAATGAAAAAAGCTCAAGAAAGAACTTTTTAAAATTCGGATTCAAATACTTACCTTTTCAATGAACAAATCCTTTATGAAGCTGACCAACGATAAGAGCTTGAAAACTATGAAAAACATGTGACGAATTCGTCTTTCAGCCGTAGCTCTATCTTCGTGCACTTGTCCACAGTCTTCTGCTGACTTCCCTGAACAAATACTGCTGACTTTCCTGAGTTTTTTTTTCTGTAGATTTGTACGTCAGATGAAAGGAAAGCGAACGTTCACTTGAAAGTGGAATTTACGTCTTATGCGATGAGAGCTAATGCAACTCAGATTTTCAGTTTTAATTGGCCTTTAAATGTGTCAGCATGGAAGCATTACCGTACAGGAAAATTCGAAGAGATCTTCGCGATAACTGCCTTTCGTATTTCACCCCTCTCAGCAACTCTTTTCCAATAAATGTTTAACAAAAAAACTCACTGTCAGAGCTAACACTTGTCAAAAGTTCCACAACTCGGAAAATCTTGAACATGTTATCCATACATGCGTTCATTGCCGGAATTAACGATGGGCGAAATACATAGCTGAGAGGTCTTTCGAGCTGGAAAAAAGTCTGGAATAAGAAGGCGGGATATCGTTAGATTGAGGGTGTTGGGATCCCTCCACTGATTGATGAGGCATAATTTACGAGTATGAGCACGACCACGCCCAAGTCCCCCAATAATCCAGAAAAACGGCATGGGAGACGGTTTTGTCGCACTCGATCCACCTACGAAACACCTAAAAATATACGCGTCTGCTAGAGCAGACATACGCACCGCATCTGCGAGCGAGGCGACAATAAATGGGCTGCTGATGCTGTCTCCCCGCATGTTGGCAGACGCTGCGCGTATCTCTATTCTCACATATGTGGCACGTCGTTAGGTGCTTCTTATTAGGTTCCTCGCGACAGAACTGTTTCTCACGCTTTTTTGAATTACTAGACTTAGTGGAGCGTGATCACGTTCATGCACCTAAGCTACACCTCTGCCTATTCATAGATGGATCCCAACATCGTCAAATTCCAGAGATGCTATCTTTAAGCTATATGCAGTAAAAAGGGTCCTCATTTCACCAAAATGTAACTAACAATACGAAAATCCAAAAATACGTCCAGATTTGCACCAAAAGTAAAAATTGTGCTCACATCGCATCTTATACAGTGATCAGTCTCAGAGACTGCTGTTTGTGTTAGTTGCCATTTTCTTGCTCGATCAGGCAGCATACTACTTCGAAGTAAGGCGGTACTGTACAGTTCTGATACGTCCATCTTTAAAAAAACACTGAACAGATTCACAACACTGCACGTGCCGGAAAACACTGAACTATAAAACCCACCGCAACGGTCTTTGACGGATCTGATGTGCAACCATAGACACAAGCAGCAAAACAGTGTGCTACTCGTCCGCAAGTGATCTCCTATAGAATCAATCTATCTTAGTGTACCATTTATGTTGTTTAAATTATTTAGTATCTTAATTTCTATGTACTTTGAGAAGATAACAACTGAAAAAGGAGCAGATGAAAATGTTTTTTTTTCGAAGCTGTGGTGAAGGGATTTAATCGCCTTTGATAGTCACTTCTTCAGATTATAACTATTTCTGTGAAACCGTGCACATCAAGAGTTTCACTCACTTTCATGTCTTTCCAATATTCCTGCAAACCAGCTGCACGGATCTGCAGTAACAATTTCTTGCTAAGCTCATGTGTCAACCTCGTAGCAGTTAACTCGAACGCATGTTTGAACTCTTGGAAAGAAGTGAATCTAAAAACAAGGATAAATGTTAGTAAATAGATGTTGATAGATGCTAAGTTCCCTGGATTCCCCTCCGCAGAAGTTGCTTATCGTTCGCGACAAACAAACATGACACTCACAATCTCTCGCTCCAGTTGAGAGACTTCAAACAATTGTAGAACGCAGAGGCAAACACAGGTGCGACATCCAGTTCGGGACCTAGACGAAATCGAGCTTGGGCACCACGTAGCACCTAAATAACGGATAATATAAAAAAGGAAACAAGCACTAGAGAAGAACATTCCTAGTAAAGAGGAGAAACAAAAAGATGATGGATAAAAAAGGAGAAGGTAGCTGAGCAGTGACGAAACGTTATAAAAAAAAAAGCAGCTGCCTCACCAAAGGAATAAAAGTTGATGCCAGTCATAAAGTCCAATAGATTTTAAGAAATATTCACTCTGAAGGCACAAATTCCTCCCAGAAAAAACTCATTAAAGTCTAAATTTTAGTTAAGTTTGCATGGGAAAATTAAATAAATAAAATAGGAATAGTTCTGTTTGCAACAGTGTTTGAAAGGTAATTAAGAATGAGGGTGTAGAAACCCAACAAGCAGAAGTATTATTTCTACAAGCCGACAAGATACGACAAAAACGGGTTTTAAAAATCTCGTGTTAACTTATTCGTAGAAAAGCAATAATGTTCATAAGTACAAGAAATCCACAGTTTTAAAGAGAGAAAAAAACGATCTTTTGGTTACCGTGAGAAGCAAATTGTCACTCCACAGCAACGACTCAAAGCCAGGATGCGATCTGGTAATCAGTAACTCTGGATCAGCTGGATCACTGCAATGAATGCAAAAATCAAGCATTCAAAGAAAAATTACGCATTTTGAAGAAGCTCATATAAAGAGAACTGACTTGTACAAAATAAAATGATTTTCATAATTTTTTGGTACTTCTCCTAAACTGTAGATACGATCCATAATTCTGAGAAGTAGCTGGCAGTAACCTTCTTGCAATCGTGACACCAATTTTGCCTTAATCGATTATATGTTAAGGTTCAGGAATAAGCCGTGTATACTCAAAAAATTAACACGAATCCCTGAAGCTATCCAGAATTTGCTGATTTTGCATTTAAAACGAGGAGTGGCCATCCGTATTTGTTTATCAATTAATAATTTCTCATACTTCATCTTCACTCAGCTCAGCGCCACAGTCCATAACAACAAAAATGTTGTTCCAGGCTAGTTCCACATGGATCCAGTCGAATTTGTAAACCTCAAACCAGGCACTGGTTAACATATGTAGAAGGCGAACACATTTCCGCAACGGTCGGGATTTTTCGAGAAGGTCCGCAACATCTGAAAAGATGAATAACAGAGAGAAGAGACAAAAAAACTCGGAGAGTTCCAGTCTACCTCCACTCAACTCTAGCCCCAACACTAGCAAAAGTACCGAAACGTGGTGTATATATAGTGTATATATACACCACGTTTCGGTTTGTATATATATATATATATATATATATATATATATATATCTGTTTGTCTCTGTGTCACGAAAATACTCCATAATGATGCAGAACTCTGCACCGGTGAGGTGCCGAACCATCGTCATGCACCTGATAGGCGAGCATTCTACCTTTTCACCACTGTCCACAGCAGTGTAACTATGTATGTGGCTTTGATAAAGCAAGTTAGTTTTTCTCATATGTGAAAGTAAATAAACTTTTATGTGAATGTATACTTCCAGATTTGCAAACTATGATACCATATAATAACGGGCTTATTCAGTTTGTGTGTGCGTCTGTGTATCTGTGTGTCTCAGTCAAGAAATTCCAAAAAGACAGGGAGACGGATACCACGGCGTCGGTTTGGTGCGCGGGAACCTCAAGGCGGTAGAATGGGTTTCTACGGTTCTTTCACAAGTCTATTTCCCAGCATGTGTCCACGATGCTGTTAACATCTTTTCTTTAAAAAGACGAAACACACGCGCGAACGACTGCTTAAATACAATACATAGTAGCCAACGGTTTACGCGATCTGACGTAGAACGTTATTTTTGCCACTACGATAGTGATATTCACGTCTTCATGTTAGCGCATCATTGTTGTATTAGTTGGAAACGGAGGAGACTCATACTTAGAATAATGCTTCCAAATTGCGGAGATTTGAGAGAAACATGAATGTAAAATCAAGTTTGATTGTTCTCCAAATGTAGAACTGATGCGCTTAGGGAAAAACCATAAAATCTTTCATTTACGCTTAAATTTTCGGATACAAAAAAATTGAAGAAAACGTTGATAGAAAAAAGCAATTCTAATTTTCCAAAAAAACGTCGCTGCTGTTATTTCTTTTTGATCGGTGAAGACGAGCGAAGCGAACACCAAAATAATCCTGAAGTCCGGCTTTAGCCGGACGTTCAGCTGGTCATCAAATACATACATACATCGTTTCGAAAAATTGAAAAAAAGAGTAAAGATCAGCACAGAATCTAGAATTGTGTTATAAAAGTGCCAGAAAAATACTATTTATGGAATGTTGTTGTACTCACATAGACGCTTTTGTCTTCGCAGAGCAGAAATCGCTCTCCTGTAATCCGCAAAAAATTGCTGAATGAACCCCAGAAATACCTGGAATGAAACCACAACAATGGCAAGTAGTACAAAAATTAGATTTCGAGAAAAGAGAATTTAGGTGTTTTAAGAATGAATGAGTAAAGATATTCAAAGAGATCTAGAAAAACGTAATACTAGGGAAAAAGACTTGGATGCAAATACACCTCAATATTAGTTGGAGAAATAGGTTCACATGTTGCTAAAGAAGTGTTGCAAATCTATGCTGTAAGCATGTATTTTGCTTACTCTTTGATTCATATTAAAATTGAAATTCAGAATACTCTAGGATCCAATATCCTCAATGTCATTTTCATCAGAAACAAACAAAAAAAATCAGGACGAATTACCTGCCAAAATACAGGTAAAGCAGCGTTCGACTCCAATTTATCCACAAAGTTAGTGAGTTCACGCAGTTCTACATAAGTTGCAGTGTAAGGGGCAACAATGTTGGCCAGCTGGAAACGGATGTGTCGATCAATAGAGCAGTCAATGATGAGCTAATAAAAAAATCTACTAAAACACACAAATTCTTCTCCATACTGTGACTGCGGATCACTCTTTTTGAACCGATAATTAGGATTCACCACAATCGTTTCATTGATAATGCTGTAGAAAGGAGGATCATCGTACGCTGATGGCTCTTCTTTTGGTAGGTCAATGAAAGCCAGAAGATGGAATACTAAGCGATCTTTAGTCAATATATACTGCTCGCCGCTGAAATGCAACAAAAATTGAAACTGATAGAAGAAAATAACTGAAACAATCTACATGAAGTATCCATGTTCAACTTTTTGTACTGAAAACTGGGGTCAAAAAATCTGGAAATCCCGATCGGATGATGATGAGCTATCTTTGAGTTATCAAAAAAAATAAAGAGAAATAGATAATCAGTGTTCTCGAAACAATGCGATATAGTTGATATCAATCATATATGATACAGAAAATGGAGATCAATACGAGGTTCCATTATTCATCAAACTAATAATAATATTAGAAGCGGGAAATCTATAGCTCCTACGCTCTTCCACTACCCCAATTATTGATTTATATCGGGCAGTGTATGACTAACGAGATCAATGAAGAGTGATCTGCTCAAAGTAAGTGAGGTTTGAGTAGAAATTTAAAAAACAAAGATGTTTCAGAGAGGTGAAAAACGGATGTAGTGATAGAAGATGTGTGATTGATTGATTGAGATGTGTGTTTTTTAGAACTTAAAAGCGGAGCACACGCAAAATTCAAGGAGTTAAACCCTACAACAGGAAGCTTACCACGCTCGGTAGCGTAGCAGTTCTACGTTGTGTAGATTCTTGAACGTTATTGCTCTTTGGTTAACCGTACAAACATTTGTGTTTCTTCTAGGTCCATTCAGAGTAGCGAGCGGAACCGTAAGCTTCCATACACGTGCACTTCCAATGGCAGAATCCTCATCTAAACAGTGCTTCACTGTTCCAAAAACAAATTCGTCACTCGAAATTTCAATTTAGATGAGTCCAATTGCTTAATTATTACTAGCATTGCAAAAAATGATCTCTTTTATCATGAACATACCACTGACATCGCCGTCCTCTTTGTGCGCTTGTTTCCTTTTGTAGTATTCAACCTAGAAAACAAAATAAAGCAGCTTTTCTATCACGGCAGGCTTGTTTTTCTTGCTCAAGAAATTAGTAAATAGTCCACTCTCGCAATTTGGCGCCCTTTAGACGCAGATAAAATGAAAACAGTTGAAAGTGATCATAAATTTACGTGGAGGTTCCGTAAGTTTCAATGTAATCCACTTCCAAACGAAAATACGTCACAACGACGGAGAAAAGACAAAGAAAAGCCTCGATTTTGTCATTTCTTTCTTGATATTCTCACTGATATTTATTAAATTTAATGAAACCTAATGATGATGTGGTTATCGGTGAACGAACATGTCTAATTATACATAAACCACTTCGCTGATTTAGGAAATCAGCCCCCAAACAACTTTTGTTGAGCTCAACGCTTAAGGACAACTTTTTTCTAGCCACCGTAGTTCACTGCAATTTTGGTATAATTCGGTCAAAACGACATGAAACAGAGTACAATTGCGTAAGCAGTTGCACTCGAGGTGGTGTGGCGGAGCGTAGCAGTAAGAATCTAGAGGGGACCCTTTCTGACACCATTCCTCGCTGTAATTCGCGATGGTTCCACCTCGACCCCAACCGCCGTTTCCACTGGGCCACTTTAAATGCGTCACCCCACGAAACTGAGGTGGTACGGATTTCAGGTGGAGTATTTGTATACTGCATAGTAGATTATGGAGAGGGGGTGATTCGGTCCATTTCTTCATCATTGCCACAAAAAAAAAGTCCAGAAGATGCAACGCGTGCACAAGGCTAACGCGCTCCAACCGAACTCGTAGAAAATGGCGCACCGGGACGCTCGAAGTCGTATCTTCTAGGCCGTTTTTACATTAAGAAGAAATGCAATTAAGGCAATTAAGAAGAAATGGACGGAATCATCCTTCTCTCCATAATCTACGATCCCGTATACGAATACTCCACCTGAAATCCGTACCACCTCAGATTCGTGGGGTGATGCTTTTAAGCCCAGCCGCTCTTGCAGCAGCAACATGCTTCATGCCGTTTCCATCCTTTGATCAAGAAAATTAGAGCATTCGTCAACTACCAGCAGGTGAATTTTTGCAGCGGTTTACTGTTTTAATTACACCTATTCAATTTTCGTACATTTAATTTTAATTATATTATTCTTCATACTTCATACTATACCGATACCTCATTATATTATTCAAGGTGGGCTCATGAGTTCAAAAATTTTTAAGATTTTAAGAGCATGGAGCCCGATACTTCATTGAGAGAGAGTCCGACAAAAGTGCGGTTGAGATGGGTTGCTGCTTAAGCATATTTGAATAGATGATCTATTCAAATTCTATTTGTTTTTAACGTCATTTCCTACCCCTTCAATCATTTCAGCTACGGTGTAATCGTTTTCCTTTCGGAGACGCACTCGTATACTTCACTGCTCAGGCTGAACCTAGTGCGGATACGAAGAGGTGACAAAGTGAGCCTCTCAATCAGGTACCACGGATTTGAATCCAAGAGAGCAAAGATGCTGGATAGCGTGCACTTCAAGACAGTTTGATTATTTACGTTACATTTTTAGCGGCAATGATTATCATATATGCTCACAATACCCATGAAATCGTACCTCTTCCTTTATCAGATCAATATCGTATTTGAAGACATCGTCGGCGTTGACGTCACCGATTCCTTCATCCTTGTCATCATCAATGCCCGTTTTCATGAAAATTCTTGAGCGATTGGTAGAGTTACTTATTTCCTCCACTATTTCTATATCTCAAACAATTTTTCGGAGAGGGCCAACTGGTTCACTTTTCAGCACAGAATAAAAATCAATATTTATTGATCTTATACAAGCTCTAGAACTAACCTAATAAGCCTAATAACATTTTTATGCTCTTGATTTGCACTGACTTGCATTTTTATGACTTGACAGCGATCAATCTACCGATCGATCTAGTCTCAACTAGCAGACCGAGAAGAATGGCAAAGAAGGTACAAGTAGTGTTGGATTTGTGGCGTGACAGATGTCAAAGATGGTACTTGATAGTCAGGCCTTGCTGATAACATGCTCGAAACGAGGTACACACAATATGAAAGATACACAAATAACGAAATAACTAGCGAAATCTACAAATTAAGGAGTTCAGCACCACTTTTTCTTTTTAGGATACAAAAACAGCCGTACCTACAAGCTTTTGTATGTAGAGGCACAGCAGATTGAAGGTATACTTCACACTTAAGATTTCACTAAGCAACCTGAAAAGGCTATTTTGATGCAGTGGTCGGAACCAAGGCAAATCGAAAACGTGCTAGAGAGAAGAAACACGCTAAATTACCACAACTTTTGAGTAACAATTATGAAGCATTCAAAAGTAATCAATACCAATTAATGAATACAAATAGCATACGCGAATATTAAGCTCTCGTAATAGGCCTAAATCAATGCAAAATCCGTAACTAATTGCAACTGTGCCGGACGTTCCTCTGGAGTGGCGTTATCTATGGTGATGGGCTGTCAGTACGTAGGAAACTCGTCGCAAACTGCTCCAAACTTCGCAACAAAAACGCAGTTTTCCCTCTATAATAGGAGGAGCGAGAGATAAAAAAAAGAGCTCAATGATATGTGCTATAAATTGTTAACAAATATTGCAGACTCACTTTATCGTTACAAGGCTCTTTAATGTACCATCGACATTCTCGATTTCCTTTTTACTCTTATCCAATTCCTCCTTCATTTCCCTGTGAACACCAGCGACGGTCGCGCGAAGACCATCAAAGACTTGATCCATTTCGCTAAATTATGTTCGCATTGTAAGAATACTGATCAGTAACTCAATTACAGGAAGAACAGAATGTACTTCTTTCCAATAAGACACACAATAGTGAAAAAAAACATTGCAAAAGTCGAAGAAATTAAAATGGAGTTACTCGCTGACACTGCTTAGGACTTCATACAAAAGCAATCAACATGAGCTAAGCATATTTTATCCTGATTGTGCAAATAGGCCTCATGTAATAAATTTCTGAAATGAGCGCAGTCCGACAGAACCATGGGTTTCTGCGTTCTAAAAGTTTCTATTTTGTGAAAAGCCGCATAAGAACTTTAACTCTGCTGCGCTCTAAAATCTAGAAAAGTCTACGAAACAATACTTTGCAAATTGTGTTTTTTCGTTTAGCTACTTCGAGATAAGATCACAGAAAACACAAAAAAGACTTCAAATTTACTTTAGAAATTTCAAACAAAGTATCGCAAATTGAAGTCTAACTTTGAATAAAGAACCCACACCTCACTTTTATCGTTCGACATGTGGTGCACTCAAAGTACACTATTTGAAAAGTTCAAAAAAGGGGAACTTTCATCGACATAGAACTACGAACCCACCGCATTGCCTGTGTTTCACAGTGAGTGGTATGGGCTGCTCCAACTTGCTGCATACGGGCGGCCAGATGTGAACGGAATTGTTCTTTCAAATGCTGTTCTTTTGCATGAGAATTCCATCGCATACGCTCCCAAATATACAGTCCACCATATGCCGCAGCAGTAACAGCGATCACCTGAAAGGATCATTGAACATCATTGAAATGATCATTGAAATGGATTTTCCAACTAATAAAACAAGAATTCAACAACAACACAAGAAAGGAAGATTTAGTGCTTTCGGTCGGAAATGGCCAACTATGGAGAGCGCCTCAAACTCACCCTCCATCCGACTGCTCTGTATACGATGCCACCAACAACAAGTAACCCGATGCTGCCATTCGCAAGGTAACTCGCTGATGTTAGCACCATTTGTGTCATCATTGCATTTTCCTCAACAGCTTTTTGCATAGCTTCATTATGAAGATCCGCATTACTTCGTCCCGCGTTTCTCTGCAACTCGCGAAATTTCAAAGCATTTTTTCTAAAGGCCGTTATTTTACTCGTATGTAGAAGTAGAACTGACTAATGCCATAGGAGTCAATAAATTAGTTTGGATGGCAGTGACAGGTTGGCCAGACCGATACGCAATTATACGACGGATGATTGCAGATAAACCAAACGTAAAACGGAATTCAAGGTCCTCATGGAAGTCTCTGAAATCGAGCAAATTTCATGCTCCGAAATCTTGCAGGATCTTGTACCGCGTTTTCGATAGTACAAATAGAAATTGATGTTTCAGTTACTGGATAATATGTTAGTTAGTTATTCTGACCAGTTACGATCACAAAAAAGAAACATCGTTGTGTGTTACTAAAAAAGGATATAGTAGTCACGAAAGCACGAAATTGTATGCAAGAGTGGCTAGTAACGATAAGAGTGAAACAATACACATGTTCAACAGCAAAATAAGATTTAAGATTTAAGAATTTTCAATCCAAAAACCACTCTCCTATCAAGCTAAAAACTTCCTTGAAACTTTTTGTTCATTGTGTCCGCTTCTCGGAAAGGTCCTCACAGTTTTTTTTTTTTTAATTTCAGAAAATTTCCACGGTGCAAACTAGTCAAACTGTGAGAAAGTAACAGGTATCACAAAACCATTACCAGAAGAGACAAAAAATGGAGTTAACCACACACTTTCAAACATAAAAAAACACAACACTCAAATGTAAATGTGCCCACTTGGTCAAGGCAGGTGCATCCACGCAGATACTGAATTTGAACGGGGCTCTGTACTTCCAAACTTCTTCCAGTTTGTGCTGGTATGGCTCAGCGAGGATTTTTGTCACATATTCTAAACATGGTTTCGCATAGAAATATGTAAATATATGAGAAGGATAGGAGTTTTAATATGGCTGCAAACTAGCACGTGCCTGAAAGGTATCGTAGCATGATGCAAAGCACTACACAAACGCGATATATACTGGCCCGATGTCAACTAACACAATAGGAGTGTTTCTTATTAGTTCCAATTTATGAATGAAACAAACGACATACGGAACATATCGTTCTCGAGATTCCATATTCTTGACATTAAGCCTCCAGTACATCTTGCTTCAAGGTCAGAGCTAACACATTTATCAGTGAATTCAGCTAAGGCCTAAACAAATGAAAATGACTACAGCACCGAAACAGACACTAGGAACTGCACTGTTGTTGCACTCCTTTGCACAAAACGTATCATATCGATCATTTTACTTTAACTTATAAAAAACATTTGGAGAAGAAGTTTTGCCACCCACCTTTTTGTATTCAATGATTCCTTGCGACGTATCCAAAAATGGCATGTTGAAACGATCAATGATCGCCTCAAGCCTCATTATCTCCTCACTGAAGTCAGCAGATACCTGAAATTACGTCAACATGGTTCACTTTAATAACATGGTCAGTTATTAAAGTGAACTTGTCCATAAAAAACAATGTACACCTTCAAGTGAACTTCGGCTCTCAGTCGTTCCGTCTGCTCACGATATGCACGTTCGAATTGTGCAAAATTCATACGACAATCGTTGAACACTTGTGTGCTGTGCTGAAAAAGAACGCTCCGAAAAGTTAAACGGAAAGAAAATGAAAGAAAAACTCTCTGGAAACAGATGAATCTCAAACCTGGAGACTCTGTTCAAGAATCTGTTTCGCCTTGGAAGCTGCCGCATGAACTACGTCCACATTCGCGCGCATCCGCGCTATTATCTCGTTCGCTCGGCGATTATGAGCTTCAAATTTCGTTCGAATCGCTGCTCTGAAGATCAGACTTTGTTAATCTACAATACACAGCTCATCCAAAATGAAACACATCACAAAGCAAACTCAATTGAATTAAGGCAAGTAAAATAGCTAAATTCGAGACTTCAGATAATACATCACACAACGTCTCTTCCGTTCAATTATTGCACCAAGACTTTGAATCGAGACAACACAAATACCTAGAGATGCACTGCTCAAATTGCCTCTCGAACATCTCAAACTCCATAGCTCTCACTTGGTGTCCTTCCATCTGATATGGGGTTTTTATGAGACCCCTAGCTTTCAGGCGGGAATCGAGCACCTAAAAATGGAATTTGACATAACCTCAGAGAACATGAGATTAACATCTTCAAAATTTTCACAGTTATACTGAGCGACCATCGTGCAGTTTTTTTCTCTATCAAAAAGAGATGAGTGTGAGAGGACTTACATATATGCAAAGAGGCACACATATTTGCCGCGAATGCATCACGGTCACCATGTGTAACAGAAGTATTAGTGCCTGTACTAAACATAGATAAACCCACTTCTCGCGAAGACACGAAGAAAATCCTATCCTTCACATCGCGATCTGTCGCCACTTCTAGTTCATTCACTAAAAATTGGCGGAAACGAGTCAAGTGTTGCTGCCTAACCTATAAAAATATGAATGAGCGTAATGCCAGTTATTTTTTGAACTATAGAAGTCTCACATCTTCCACATGTTCAGATTCTGATGCACTCGCATCCCAGCGGTTATTGAGAATGAACACGTTCGGCTTGCTGAGTTTCTTCGCAACGCGATGAAAAAAGCTCTTCTCCTATATAAACAGGGAAAATACACGAAAACTACGGGATCTTCGATAATTTACAGTCTAACAAATACCGAATTCATACTTAAAATAGAGAAAGAAGAATGACAGGCAGATAATCGTTATTTTTATCTTTGAGATATGACTCATCTAATCTGTATACGTAATTGATGGATTATGTGCACTAACCGCTTGAGTGAGGGTGGACTCCGCGTTCAATACAAGCACGAACACATCGGCATCTAAGCAGTGCTTATCGATCCAGCTATCGAATTCAGGGGATAAATCGACACCAGGGCTACAAATTTGACCTCATAGCTGATTTAAAATGATCCAAACTAGTGGAAAAACAAATGAGTAAATGCAGCAAAGGCAAAAACCTCTATTCCACTCACAAAGGTTATGTAACTGCGGTTACAGCAAAGCAAAAGAAGCACTTTGCGGAGCATCAGCCCAATTTTTCGCGCAGGTATAACAGGTTCCTACACACTATTCAGCTCAAAATAAAGACTTACCTATCTAGGATCACTACGTCGTTCTGGAGCAACCGATTCTCACCGTCACCTCTTCCTTTGGGATAAAACACGCGCAACAACGAATCCTGTCCCATAGCAGGTAGTCCAGAATTGTCGCTGCTTAGCGCATGACCAATTTTGCTTAGTTGATCGATGGAGATACGAGTAGAATTATCCTCAAGCAAGAGATATCCAACGTCCTCGTTACATCCTTGCACCTAAAGCAGAACTGTTTCGTAAATTTCGCAACTATCACTTGCTAAAGTATACGGTAGAGAAGTAAAAAACAGCCAGATTACCTGCAAGAAACAGCATGTGGTATGTCCCATTCCTTGTGGAAGAATTTTCGCATGAAGCATGGCATTAATGGTAGTGCTTTTTCCATTGCTTGTCCTAAAATAAAAGTAACATGAAACATCTATCGACATACTACACTTTACTTTTTTGCTTTATTACTTTTGATGGAAATAACTGATTAATAAATTAACACAACAGAATAACAAGCAGCAAAATTACGGTAAAGTAAGGAAAGCAGTACAGAACGCATTCCAATCTGGTGGTTTTCATTCTGAAATTACATAACTTTTTTTTAGAACCTCGGCGTTGTAAGAAATTGCATAAAAATTGGTGTAAAAAGACAGTACAATGAAAATAAAAAAACACATTTTATTTTACATCCAGGAATGAAAGGAAGAAAATAATAATAAGGATGTACAACTGATAATAAATATAAATAAATACCTTCCAAAAAAGACAACTTTCATGTTATCCCGTCTAAAAGTTTCCATAATAGTCTGTATCGATTCTCGAAATAGTTCTATTTCAGCGGCTTGCTCAGCAGGTACAATAGATTCATTGGAATCTCCAGTATCTCCTCCAGAGTGGATGGCGATACCTTAAAACGCCAAGACACTTGTGCACCCACAGAGACTAGAAAAAAAGCACCATAGAGAACATTTAAATGCGAAAAAAGTAGAAACTGTATAGAATGCTAAGGAAGATCAGCACCTCTGTAAACGTCGTCCAATTCGTCGACATGTTTTCCTAAATCGGTATAGATCTCGCCGAGCACCTTTTTAGCCTCAGCGAAACGAAGCAGCGGCTCAGCCTCGCCGTTCATTCTACGGCCGGTTTTTACTGAAACACATTTGGATGGTGATAAAATAAGAACGGAGCATGGGCATAAAAAATAATGGCGGACATGACATCTGAAGAAAAAAGAATTTAAATATCCTTAATTCACTAACAACTTAAATTGAGGCGTGCACTATCACCAGCACCAGCATGCGTTACTCCATACATTTTAATTCCATAGAATGCAATGATCAGTGATCCTGAAATCGCGTGGAAATAGCGAAAGGTATATTGCACACAAGGAAACGAATATCCGAAAGGAGAAAATGCTCTAAAGAGCAAGATTCGTCGGGATCAAAACGAACAACGACGCTAGAAAACCTTACCTGCGAGGGAGAAACAAACTAAAATAACCCTTTGAGAGGAAAACTGGCGCAAAGCACTACACTATAGCAAAGGAATAAGAAGAACAAAAAAAAACATAAGCACTCTCCCCGAAAACGCGCAGCTGATAACCGTGGAGCGCAGAATCTCGCACCATTTGTATGTACATGAAAATGTTTCGACCGTTTATGAGAAGATAATTCATGATCTGCAAAAACATCGCTAGGATAACAGTGTACTACATTGACGGCAATTCACGAATCTCCTGAGACGTGGGATTTCCAAAGAGAAGGGGAAAAAACGAGCATTAGTAATATGGGAATACTCGTGATAACAATACAGCAACCAAATCAATTCGATGGGAGGTGATGGTATCATAGTGCACAAAAAACAACTGTATCGAGTACATTTGTGCGGTTTAGGATATACAAGGAGAATTTCTACTCGCCACACCAGAGTTCGAAAAATCAATGAAACGCTTGTGTTTGTACTAAGGTGTTATGTGGGCTAATCGACTGCAATTAATCTTACAAGAAGAAGTGCATGATGCAGCAGTGAACCGTCATAGGAAATCGTTGCTTTCCAACCCGGTTCCAAATGCTGCCTCCTACGGCCATTTCGAGCGCGTACGCAAATGCACCGTGCTGCATATCGTTTTGAGTTAGTTGCTATAGTTGGTTTGCAGAAATCTTTCAGAGAATTTTACTTGTTATTCTAGAATGCGAAAGGGGTGAAAAATCTACAGATAAAATGGTAGAAAACTGAAAAGGAAGGAAGCACTATCATAGCCGCTAAGAGAAAAGTTTTCTGCTTCTTCGAATGTTATGTCTTCCCAGTATTTGTTAATTGTATTTGCAGTTTATAGTTTCTAAGTGATTCGACCCTTTGTTCCATACGCGAATCAAATAAGAAAATAGGTCGCACAAATCACTCTCACTTTTCTTGGTATTTATCTGACCTCTCTATTGGGAAAAACTATATCTTTTCTGCCTTCACTTCTCTTACGAAAGACGTAAACGAACGAACGTAACGTAAAACGAAAAGTGACGTAAAAAAGACAGTGAGAGGAACACTTACTTTTTAGGAATTCTTCCCGCTTACAGTCACAACATCAGTCAGAGCATTGATAGGAAAATTTTACTCGGATTTCAATCTAACAAATTTCACGCAACAAAGCATTCATTTTAGAGATTCTAACGCAAAGAATACTAAGTCAAACACCAAGAAGTGTAGAAATAATGGTAAAAATAAACGCCGCCACATCTAATAATACTGCGTCATATTTCCGAGATATTTCCGGAATGGGGGACTAGATAATCCATCATGTCGTGTTTGATAAAAGTGTTCTCGCCCAATTGGCGATATCATCACATCGTTTGCCAACAGTTAAAGAGATAAAACCGGCTTATTGGGAGATCGCTCAGTGAGTATTCATGGAGCGTAAAACCTTACGAAGAAGTTTAAGTCTAAATTTTTAAAATTTTTAAATTGTCAAAGCATCGTTGGAGAAGAAGAAGAAGAAGAAGGTGGGGAGGGAGATCGTACTCGAGAGGGTCGTGCCCCACCCATCTCCATGCGTGACCCTGCTTTAAAACTTTAGAGACTTAGAATTTTGGAAAACTCAAATCAATTGAGGCATCTTCCTTGCTGCCCATTAAGATGATTCCTCTCAGCTATATTCTAGTGTTCTTTAATAATTCTAGTGTTTTGCTGTTGATCAGTGAATAAAAAACACTTTCCATTCAGTGGAGTATTTTCTCTCTTATTTTTCGAAATAAATGCTTAAATCTACCGCAGCCCTGAGACCTAAAATTAGTCTTAGAGGAATTATCACACGTAAACTAAAGTTACTAAGAGAAAAAAGTAAGTTAGAGCATCGAGAAATAAGGGTGGGAAAAATCACGGTAAGCAGTAGAATTGAAAAGAGTAGAAAAGAGTAAGTAGAAAAAAGTATAACATGAATAGATTAGTAGGATCAAAATGACCAGAAGTTGCGTAAGCGACTACGCTCGAAGCGGCGCTGAGGAGCTAGCAGTTGGGATTGAGCTGGGACCTTGGCTAGGACCCCGACTGGAGTGTGCTGCAGGGTCCTCCAACGCACTGCAGTGGTTTTGACCCTACTATAGTAAGCGATTATAAACCGCTTAGGAACCGCTCTTAATACATTAGATCGCAGAAAATCGTATTTGAACATGGAAAATAGTACAATCATCGAAAATACATGCTTAGAAAACATGCACTTTGTGGTTACACCATATTGCAGAAAAGATCTTGAAGATGAGGATGTAGTTCCCGGCAAAGCAGTTTGTCATTGCATATATGGACGTAATCTTCCTAAAGAATAAAATCCTCTCTAAAAACAAGCTCATATTCACACGGACAACAAGAGAGAAATATTCAACAGGTTACTTTTTTTGAAACCCCGTTTTGTGAGGCTCGATCTAATCTGTTTTAATTTTTGGAGTATAAACACAAGCAAAAAGTCGTTTTAAAAGTAACACAACAATCAATATCGCGGAAATAGTTAAACAAAATTCAAATGCAATAACATCTAAACAGTAGTACTGGATCCAATTCATGTTCCTCGAATACAGTGGTAGATGATCCATTTGACCATGTTTTATGATAATTTTTGCCCATCTCGCAATATCCTGGCGATATTGTTTTGGTCTTCCAGTAAGTATCGAAGCGACAAGTGCTGACTTACGAGCAATCACTCTAAAAATCACAAAGTTTCATCCAAGACAATCAACCAAACAACAACGTTGATTTTGGAACATTTAAATCTATACAAAATACATCATATCTCAAAAGAAAATCGCCTAATGAAAAATCAGAGCAATATCTACCCTCGCTAAACTTTGCTACAATTTTATTCTGACTTGTTGATATGTATCTGTAATGATCTACTGTTCATATAAATTCCTTTTCATCTGAGGATGGGTGAATGTGATAACTGTAGCAGAGGGGTCCAACGCCGTCTTTCATGTAGATTTTCCTTAGATGTGAAAGAGTCAGGAAATTTGGGTCCTATGAAGTATAAATGATGGGCAATATGTGCTTAGTCATAAGCTAAAGGTCTAATGAGCCGTAATTGAAAGAATGAGCGTTTTGCTAATAAAAAAGGAGGGCTTCGTGATCAGTCCCCCCTCCCCTTGATCCGTCTGACAGATTGGGAAATCCACGCTGCAACCACGCTGAGCGAAGCAGTGGGCCGAGCAGGAAGATAGGTACAATCGGGTTAAAGCGACATGAAGCTCGGCGCAGTTCCGTAAGCGGCCGCGTTCGAAGCAGCACATTGGAAAGTAGCGGTACCCTATCTAGCACCAGTCATCGCTGCAGCCCTCGATCGGATCCCACCTGGATCGCAACCGCTGGCTTCAGCGCGCGCTTCGAGCGCAGCTGCTTGTAAAAGTGCACCGATCTTTATGTTGTCTTGACCCGACTACATCAAGGGAGGAAAACGCAGGAGCGAACGCATGGCGATCGCCCAAGCAAACGTGCCCTAAATTGTGCGAATTGTGCAAGTTAGCAAAGTACAACCTAAAAATCAGCTTCAGAACTACATATGCTCAAGTTGGATCGCTGGGCATAGTACAAACAAAGAATAGTTCACCAACTTGTTTTCCAGTGTCTGCTTGATCGCTTCTGTCAACGTCTCCCTGTTAAGGTGATGCCTTGCTAGTACTATACCCAGACCCCTTCTTTCTACAGTTTTTGCATTCATCTGCTGATCTGCGAACAACGGAACGACAATCATTGGCTTTCCATGGTGCATCTAGAACAACATAATTGATTTACAACATATCAGGCTGATATGAGAACACCTACCGCCTCCAGCATTGAATTCATGCCGCCATGCGTGATGAAGAGTGAGAGACGCGAATCAGCTAAAAGCTTCAATAAAGTTGAATAAGAAATTCGTTCCACAAAACGCATGGAAAATGTTTGTTTCACCGCGAAAAAGTACTACTACGTACAAAGTCCAACCTAAAAGATCTATCTGTGGAATCCACTTCATAGGTTGTATATTCGGGTGAGCCTCGAAGACGTCCCTGTAGTCATCACTTTCGTACTTCCAGATGAAGGTTATATTAGGATAAGAAGCAAAGGCTTGAATAATGTCTGCAACAGATGAATAAACACCCTCCCAAATATTATGACTATGAAATTTTGTCCATGCAGACCTGGATAAGGATGAGAAAGATTTAAGATTAAGATTTGAGTTACAGTGAACAACTGCACGAGCAAACGACGCAAGTATTTATAAGCGCTGTTCATTTGGTGCAAAGTGGAAGACAGACAGACAGACAGACAGACAGACAGACAGACAGACAGACAGACAGACAGACAGACAGACAGGCAGACAGACAGACAGGCAGACAGACAGGCAGACAGACAGGCAGACAGACAGACAGGCAGACAGACAGGCAGACAGACAGGCAGACAGACAGGCAGACAGACAGGCAGACAGACAGGCAGACAGACAGGCAGACAGACAGGCAGACAGACAGGCAGACAGACAGGCAGACAGACAGACAGACAGGCAGACAGACAGACAGGCAGACAGACAGACAGACAGACAGACAGACAGACAGACAGACAGACAGACAGACAGACAGACAGACAGACAGACAGACAGACAGACAGACAGACAGACAGACAGACAGACAGACAGACAGACAGACAGACAGACAGACAGACAGACAGACAGACAGACAGACAGACAGACAGACAGACAGACAGACAGACAGACAGACAGACAGACAGACAGACAGACAGACAGACAGACAGACAGACAGACAGACAGACAGACAGACAGACAGACAGACAGACAGACAGACAGACAGACAGACAGACAGACAGACAGACAGACAGACAGACAGACAGACAGACAGACAGACAGACAGACAGACAGACAGACAGACAGACAGACAGACAGACAGACAGACAGACAGACAGACAGACAGACAGACAGACAGACAGACAGACAGACAGACAGACAGACAGACAGACAGACAGACAGACAGACAGACAGACAGACAGACAGACAGACAGACAGACAGACAGACAGACAGACAGACAGACAGACAGACAGACAGACAGACAGACAGACAGACAGACAGACAGACAGACAGACAGACAGACAGACAGACAGACAGACAGACAGACAGACAGACAGACAGACAGACAGACAGACAGACAGACAGACAGACAGACAGACAGACAGACAGACAGACAGACAGACAGACAGACAGACAGACAGACAGACAGACAGACAGACAGACAGACAGACAGACAGACAGACAGACAGACAGACAGACAGACAGACAGACAGACAGACAGACAGACAGACAGACAGACAGACAGACAGACAGACAGACAGACAGACAGACAGACAGACAGACAGACAGACAGACAGACAGACAGACAGACAGACAGACAGACAGACAGACAGACAGACAGACAGACAGACAGACAGACAGACAGACAGACAGACAGACAGACAGACAGACAGACAGACAGACAGACAGACAGACAGACAGACAGACAGACAGACAGACAGACAGACAGACAGACAGACAGACAGACAGACAGACAGACAGACAGACAGACAGACAGACAGACAGACAGACAGACAGACAGACAGACAGACAGACAGACAGACAGACAGACAGACAGACAGACAGACAGACAGACAGACAGACAGACAGACAGACAGACAGACAGACAGACAGACAGACAGACAGACAGACAGACAGACAGACAGACAGACAGACAGACAGACAGACAGACAGACAGACAGACAGACAGACAGACAGACAGACAGACAGACAGACAGACAGACAGACAGACAGACAGACAGACAGACAGACAGACAGACAGACAGACAGACAGACAGACAGACAGACAGACAGACAGACAGACAGACAGACAGACAGACAGACAGACAGACAGACAGACAGACAGACAGACAGACAGACAGACAGACAGACAGACAGACAGACAGACAGACAGACAGACAGACAGACAGACAGACAGACAGACAGACAGACAGACAGACAGACAGACAGACAGACAGACAGACAGACAGACAGACAGACAGACAGACAGACAGACAGACAGACAGACAGACAGACAGACAGACAGACAGACAGACAGACAGACAGACAGACAGACAGACAGACAGACAGACAGACAGACAGACAGACAGACAGACAGACAGACAGACAGACAGACAGACAGACAGACAGACAGACAGACAGACAGACAGACGGACAGACAGACAGACAGACAGACAGACAGGCAGACAGACAGACAGACAGACAGACAGACAGACAGGCAGACAGACAGGCAGACAGACAGGCAGACAGACAGACAGACAGACAGACAGACAGACAGACAGACAGACAGACAGACAGACAGACAGACAGACAGACAGACAGACAGACAGACAGACAGACAGACAGACAGACAGACAGACAGACAGACAGACAGACAGACAGACAGACAGACAGACAGACAGACAGACAGACAGACAGACAGACAGACAGACAGACAGACAGACAGACAGACAGACAGACAGACAGACAGACAGACAGACAGACAGACAGACAGACAGACAGACAGACAGACAGACAGACAGACAGACAGACAGACAGACAGACAGACAGACAGACAGACAGACAGACAGACAGACAGACAGACAGACAGACAGACAGACAGACAGACAGACAGACAGACAGACAGACAGACAGACAGACAGACAGACAGACAGACAGACAGACAGACAGACAGACAGACAGACAGACAGACAGACAGACAGACAGACAGACAGACAGACAGACAGACAGACAGACAGACAGACAGACAGACAGACAGACAGACAGACAGACAGACAGACAGACAGACAGACAGACAGACAGACAGACAGACAGACAGACAGACAGACAGACAGACAGACAGACAGACAGACAGACAGACAGACAGACAGACAGACGGACAGACAGACAGACAGACAGACAGACAGACAGACAGACAGACAGACAGACAGACAGACAGACAGGCAGACAGACAGGCAGACAGACAGGCAGACAGACAGACAGACAGACAGACAGACAGACAGACAGACAGACAGACAGACAGACAGACAGACAGACAGACAGACAGACAGCGTGTAAAGAAGAGAAAACGAATTGCTGCGGATGCGTTGCGATCGTCTCGTTCAACAGAAGCACCGTCCACTCCAAGTGGAAAAACAATTACGGCGTTTATTTCCACGCACATGCATGGATTCGCAAGTACCTGGCGCAGATCAAACTGAGTTGTAACAACAGAGAATTTTTCAAAGAATGAAAATCCTGAATAAGAAAAGGTTTAAGGAGTTATGCTTGACGTACAGTAAGAATACCAGTCAGCTATCAATGTTTGTTCTTTTTATTCAGGCTAGGGTCAGAAGGGCCTCTTCTACTCACTGAAACGTAAGACTTCACCACTTTCAATGCAGAAATTTTTGTTCTTAGATTGGTACTCCAAGAGGACGGAATGAACTGCAGAGTGGGACATTTTGTGAGTGCGCAGAAACTCAAAATGTAGTTCCAAAAGATTAAAATGGTCCAAAATATATGCAACATACCATTTTTCAACCATGCAGGCATGTCCTTCGATTGTATTAATGAGCCCATTGAAAGAAGAACATTTGTGGGATTTTTGTCAAGTAAATTGCTTAGATCCTAAATGTGTTTTTACGAGGACTCTACTAGATTTAAAATGTAATAGTGCAGCGATATAAATAAAAGTCGCACTCTTGGCAACGGTTTAGGATCATGCAGATTGGAACCACCAATGTACTGTATCATGTTCGTTGTAGGACGAGCAGTCTCGGCGAATTCATTTGCGTTTGTCATTATTAGCGCTGTTTTTTCCTGAAAGCAAGTTTCCAAGAAAAAGGATTGTATTGTGTGATCTTAGATTGATTTGATCTGTGATACCCCCTTTACTTCAAGGAACTATGATAAACAAAACTACTAGTCTAAGGAACATTCTCGTTCATTTTTTCCTTTATTCATTGTGTTTATTATCGAAAATGTTGACATATGATAATATATGATAACAAAAAACGAAGCCGAAAAGTAGAATTCTTTCCGTTTAAATCATAATAATAATAAGAAAACTGTGAAATATGTGATAATCAGTTGGGAGATGTTTTGCGGATATGGCAGTTGGACATTGTCTAATGAAACAAATAACCCAAAAAGGAAAAAAAACCCAGTTGTTAGTTGCTTTTAAACCTTGAGAGAAAAGAAACTTCAAAAACTGAAATGCACTTCTCGAAGTTTCCCCTATGTACGTAATAAGATAAGAGACGGGTTAAGAACCCATATCACTATCATATCAGCTTCGATGGAAAATCTATGCAGATCAATAATCTCAGGGTTCTTTCAGGGTTTTTTGTATACATATGAAGAAGAATAATCATTTATGGGGAAATCGAATAACTGTTTAAAAGCATACTCACGTAATATATGTGATCAAAGCTGGGAAATCCTGCATGTTTGTCGTTGAATAATTTCCAAAACCTATAGTCTAATGTGTATTTATAATACAGAAAGAAGATTTCGAGATTGAAATTGACCATCCTCTCCATGAAAGTCATCTTATCCGAATACGGTGTGAGTACGGCTGTAAGTAAATTAGCGTTTTCATTCCAACACTAGGAAAGAAATGGAGTCCAGTGAAACTGTAATTTATGACACAAAAAATTGTAGTTTGAGTAACTTTAGGGTGCGGCAGAAATAACTCCTTAATTTCAAAGAGGAATTGAAAAAAAAAACAGTATTGAGGTAACACCAAAGACTTCTTATTTCCCAAATGTAGATATTTTTTTTTAAACCACAACAATTGCCATTCACCAGAGCCACAATTTGAAAATTATATCGTCCAAATTGTGGTTTTGACCGTTACACCTGACGCTTTCATACACATTTGGAGCCGTTCTTGGAAATATTCCATCGCTCTCACTAGCATGTCGGACGAAGTTTCTCCAATATCTTCTTGAATTGATTTCTTTAGCTAGTCCAAATACTGAAGACGCGGTTTAAAAACTTAGGCCTTAAGGTACTTCCACAGAAAGAAAGAAGAGTCACAGGGAGCTAATTCAGGCGAGCGCAGCTCAGTTTGATCTGCACCAGATATTTGCGAATCCATGCATCTAGCAGATCCCACGGAACTGCCTTGCGCAGAGGAGATGATTCTCGGGTGTTTTCATAAATTGGGAAGCCCGGTCGGTCTTCCCCTTGATGCAGATCCTGCTTGCTTGTTTTCACTCTTTGAACTTACAGAAAAATCGTCTTCCAGTCTGGAACCCTTTCATTTGCACGTAGACGGAACTGCGTGCGAAATGTCTTCTAGATCACGGATTCGCCATTTTTGAAGAAAGCTTTCCCTACAAATCGATGCTCACCTGAAAAGTTTGTTATGTACCCCACCTAACGGAATGGACCTCACCCCTCTACCTGCAATGATGATTTTTCAAAAAGTAGAAATTATTTCTGCCACATCCTGTACAAGAAAATTGCGCAGTTTCAAACCGTCTGCACGTTTAAGGGCAGCACACCACGAATCTGACGTGATGAGGGAATCCGAGGAAAAAGCTAGAGATGGGGATGTAGATTGAGGGATCCGGGGTCAGGGTTCTACTCCCTCTATCCAATCATCGTGAAAATAACGGTTTGCCCCTCAATAGTCTATTCATCTCTCCCGTGGATTCAACGTATCCGCAAAGGTAACGCGTCCCCACGTACCTCAAAAACGCTATTTCTTACGCCGTTTTTTTACGATTATTAGGGAGAGATGAGAGGAACCAGTCTGAATCCTCCAATCCACAACTCCATCTCTAGCGTTTTCCGCGGATTCCATCACCATTTCAAATTCGTGGTA
Source organism: Necator americanus (assembly GCF_031761385.1). Lineage (NCBI taxonomy): Eukaryota > Metazoa > Nematoda > Chromadorea > Rhabditida > Ancylostomatidae > Necator > Necator americanus. Next base: position 126,043 of record NC_087372.1, on the reverse strand, counting down.
TGCTGCCTTTAAGCGGACGTGACGCATGATATTGCGCTGGTATGAATGCTCTCAACAACGGCAACATGGGAAGCTTCACTTCTTCTCACTGCCTATTTTTCATGCCTTTAATGCCTAGTGATTAGAGAAATACCTGGCATGAAACTAGGAATTGTAGACATTCCGGTTATTTCGTACAAACGAGGCATCATCCCAAGAGCCGATACCAAAACAACATTTTTTATGCCAATCATCTAAAATTGAAAAGCTGTGACCTTTGAAGGTAATAGATGGCGAATAAAATGGGAAATGTGCAAGGAAATAGAGCAAAAAAATCTCCTTGAAAGCAGGGCGTATCACCAAACTGGCGATATTGGTGTCTGCGTTAGCAAATACAGAGTTCGGGGTATAGCTAGGAGTATGAGCGTGGCTGCACTCAATACCACTTAATCATTCTGAGAAACGGCGTTGGAAACGTCTTCTGTCCCTAAGATGTACATTAGAACGCGCCGTTCATGGATACCCTCAGCAGCCCTTCCATTTGTTTTACTTGAATAGACTGCTGAGGAGACCTCACTGATTTCCAAACGTTTGTACGTGGATGCAGCGGGTGCTTAATCCTCCCAAGTAATTCAGGAAAAAGCGTGTGAAACACCTTGTTCACCGCTTTGTGTGATCCGTTCGGTCCTACGATGCGAATTATTATTGCGGTAGATGGTAATCCCGATATCTCCAACGTCCGTTATCCAGGTGATATAATTGAAATACATAAGTAGCTGAAGCTGCCCCACTCTTACAATCGTAACCGCGTCGCGGATCGCCTCTTTTATATCACGCAGTAATCTGGATCGTTGAGGGAAGATATCACACAAGACTATTTCTCACGCCTCTTTCTAGATTAACAAGAGGAACTGAGCTTGACCACATTCTCACTAGTAAATATACCTCTATCTCCATCCTTCTTTTAAAAGTAATCGAAACACATTCACGCCCACATGCTGGTGTATCCATATTTCGAAACAATTGCCCGAGGCTGCAAAGCGATTTGGCAGCGATTAGAAGTGGTCGCGATAACAACGTTAGTGCTGTCTCCTGTTACTAACCATTTGTTCACTTAAGATCCTTGGTGATGACATCAAAAATAGTCCGCAATTGACTCTATGACAAATACTATATGTCTAACGAAGTTGTGTACATGGTACTGCGGTACTTCTAAACTTAGAATGCTAAATCATTTCAGTGGTATTCATGAACGTTCCCAAAAAACACTCAACCTTCCTATTAAAGGCATCACCCCACGAATCTGACGTGGTATGGATTTGCGATGGACAAAGTCTATACGTGGTCGTACACGGGGGATGAGGGGTGGTTCCTCTCATCTCTCCCTAATTGTAGTAAAGAAACGGCGTGAAAGACTCCGTTTTTGACGAGATGTCAGTTGCAACGCACCACACTCCCATCACACCCCGCGTCTCGGCAATAGTTTCGCCGGGCTGTTGTCCGCCGCTCGCCTCTTTTATGGGAACTCTCTTTTCATGAAGAAAGAGCATCGTCGGGGGACATGGGAATCGCTCAATGGCGCGGCTCGTGCGGAAATCGACAACATACTCACCAACCGGAGGTGGTTTCTACTTGACGTCTTAGTAGTACCGTCTTTTTATAGTGGTTCTGATCACCGTCTCCTTTGTGCGAAAACACGAATTAGCAACGAAGGAGAAAAGAAGTCGTCTACAACGATTGCGTACTCGAGGACTCCTTGTCCCAAGCTGACTGCCACATCGAGGAGGACTTAAACGTAGACTACGAGATGCTGCTCGCAGCCTACGTTTACGTCCTCCTCGATGATTACGAGCCAGTGCTGAGCGTGCCTCGATGCCGCGCACGACAAACGTGGATCGAATTTTGAGGACCACCAAGGAGTTGTTGGAAAGAAGAAGGACTTTGAGGCTTAATCCAAATGCATCGCACATTGAGCGGTTAGTAGCGAACACTAGCTGCAGAAAAGCGTTGCAGGAGGATATTTCGAAATACAGACAGAAGAAGATTCTGGAAGCAGCACAAAGAGGAACGAGTCTAAAGAAGTGCGGCAGGAATCTCCGCGAATATGTATAATATCCCGCTAGCAGCCTTGTTGAGCGAAGACGGGACTCGTACGTCTTCTCGTCGTGAGATGGAAATCATTACGGAGAGATTCTACTCGAACCTTTCCCGTTTATCAACTCCTGTGTCAAGCCCGATCATCCCCACTGGTGAAGCTCCACCATGGATTCTCCCTTCGGAAGTACGAGTCGCTATCAAGAGCATGAAACCAGGCAGAGCCCCCGGACCTGATTTTATATCAGCAGACATTCTTCGGGCTGGTGGCCATCCACTTCATATAATCTTAGCAATGCACATGACATCCTACCTTCAGAAAGAAAGGATCCAAGACCAGTGGAAGACCTTGTGAATCGTTCTTATCCACAAGAAAGGTGACTGAGAGGACCTTCGAAACTACCGTCCGATATGCTTGCTGAGCGTGTTATACAAAGTATTCGCCAAGATCATCCTCGCGCGCATATCCAGGACGCTGGATGAAGCCCAGCCTCAAGAACAAGCCGGATTCCGTCAGGGTTTAGTTGCGTGGACCACATCCTGGGTCATAGAGGTTCGCCGGGAATACCGCCTGCCCCTTGTTCTAACCTTCGTCGAATATGAGAAAGCCTTCGACAGCGAAAAAACGAATGCAATACTGTCAGCGCTGGTCGATCAAGGTGTAGATACCTTGTATGTGAGGACATTAGCCAATTGCTACGATCTATGCACCACTAAGATACAGCTTTTCCACCGCCCCTCACCATAGCCGTTGGAAAGGGGGTACGACAAGGCGATACTATATCGCCGGTGCTGTTCACGGCTGCATTGCAATGGATAATGAAATCAATTTCCTGGAAAGAAAGGGGCATACGTGTTGATGGAAGATTTCTTTCGAACCTTCGTTTCGCGGACGACATCGTTGTCTTTTCGAGCAGTACCAATGAAGCAGAAACGATGCCCAAGGAATTGAACGAAGCAGAGAAAAAATAGGACTGCGAATAAACAGAAAGAAGACAAAGTTCAGGAAGTACGCCTACTGCGAGGACGGAGGAGTGCATTTCGAAGGCTCCCAAATCGTGGAAACTTCGTCATACGTATACCTCGGACGTTCTATGAACATGGAAAACGAATTGAAGGAAGAACTGAATAGAAGAATGAGAGTAGCATGGGGAGCATTCGCACCCGTTAAGGGAAGCTACGGACTAACTGATGGACCAAGATCTTTGTGCCCATCTGTTCGACTCGACAGTTCTTCCAGCACTCTGTTACGCAGCGGTCCAGCGATGTTCGCGATCCAGCGGAATATATATTGAAAGCAAAACATAGATGGGCTGGTCCCATTATGAGAAGAATCGACGACAGATGGACAAAAGAACGCTAGAGTGGATCCCAAGGGATGGTAAACGTCCTCGAGGGAGACCGCCAACGAGATGGGGTGGCGTGCTCACTACACGGATGGACCAGCTGAGAGCTCAGCTGGATACGGCTCAAGGACCTCGTCAATGTCACTTACGAAACTTGTGAACATCCTGGACAATGGCGAGGGAACGAAACGAGTGGAAGAGATGCTGGGGCCCGCACGTCCAGTGAAGACGGGCCATCTAAGCTAAGCATCTAAGCAAGAACTAAGAGTTAATGTCGGTGGAATAGCCAAGGTGAATGAGATATTTGGCCGACTAAATCGTATTTAGAGTAACAATCCCATGCCTCTGAAGATAATCAGGCAGCGAAGAGAAAAAAAAGAAGTTTCACACAGTAACAATAGAGTACAGAATAGCTGAATTGATTACCGGTAGTTCCTAGATTCAAGGCAACAGAGTACGGATTTTGCTGGCGGAGCTCCGCCCGCATCGGTTGCTTATTTGAAGGCAGCATACTACGAAGACACGTGCAATCTATCCCTTCAAAGGCCTTGTCACGCCACAAGATATGACTTAGCACCAGAATAAAGATCAGTAGTATTCTTGGTTCTGATCAAGAAAAAATAGTGCACGATTCAACCAGAGATGGAATTGTAGATTGCGGGATCATGGGTGGTTCCACTCATCTCTCCCTTCGAAAAAAAGGATGAGGGAAGATCCCTAGTTTCTACGAGGTACGCATGTGGATGCGAGGCGTAAACAAGGGTGGGACGTTGCAACTGAAGTAGAGTGTTTCACGCCGTTTTTTTTCCACGATGATTAGGGAGAGATAAGCGGAACCACCGCGATCCTGCGATCTACAAGCTTATTTCCAGCTTTTCCTGGGGATTCCCTCACCATGTCAGATTTATGTTATGCTGCCTTTAAACAATTGAGGACAGTCGAAGATATGAAAGTGTTGCTGGGACTCCACCTACCTCCCAAATTCCTGGAGCACACGCATCGAAAGTTTCACTGAAGACGAGTTCAAATTTCGAGTTTCGAAGACTGTCCAACAATCTCTGGTCTTTCAGAAGAGCTTAAAAGAGACATGTTGTTGCGTTGCGTTTCACAGTTGCGTGAACTCAAAGCGGTTGCGATCGAGGTTGGACCATTAACTCCGCATGGGCAGAAAAGCTAGCGATGATCCCACCTCGATCGCAAAAGCAGTGCGCTTTGAGCGCCTTACGCAACTGCACAATGTTTCATGTCGTATACTATACACTATAACATATTGATGATGAAACAACACTTGAATCGCAGTTGAACCACCAACACCTTGAGTTATGAAATAAATATAAGCGAAAGTCACAGCAAATTTTACAATAAATGTAACTGTAAGCGGGCTTGCGGTCCTGAAGGTGCTGACAAAGAAATCAATATGCATTGCAATTCAATTTTAGCGATTCTCTCCGGAATTTTCGGCCGCGCACTGCACACACTAAAATCTGTAATATAATCCGTATCGAGCGAACCATATACTCACCAATGCATGTTTTGTATGTATGCTCTATGACTTGATCAAAGTCGCTCCATTTCATGCACATTCCATCACATGGAGGAGAGTCCCATATCGAGGGACCTTTCATACTGTAATTCAGAGCATACGGAATGAATGACACAGTGTTTCTTGTTAAATGGTTGATGTACGTCGTTCTAGAAGCTCATTTAGAAAACATAGGAGTTACTTCATGGAAAACAATACGCAAATGCAAACCGTACCTGAGTCGTGGCATAGGAGAGGTGGTAGAGTCGAATCATAACTTTGATTCAGGCCACAAGTGGTGATATAGGGAATCAGGTACAAAATGGCGCGATTTATCGACGCTTCTTTTCGTGATCTCAATCAATTTTCGCGGATGTGCCACTCTCTAATCTAATCGTACGCGGTTAGAATCTGGACTTATTTTGGATTAATCGCGCCCTTATAATCATTATAACAGTTTTTTTTATGTCATCAGGCAAAGGCGGAGAGTGTGCGTTAAATTTAATTTTGCGTTAAATTCCTTGAATCCTGACGAATGGCAATAGCAATGAGTATGGAGATCGCAAAATTTTCGCGTAGAACTCCCGAGAGATCGTGTCGCACACGCTCCCTCGCTCATTTTCTCATATTCCTATGCCGTTTTTTAAATCATTTTCTTAGCTAGTGAAACAACTAGTGGATTTCTTCTCAGGAAGTTTTCTTCTCTCTTTTCCTTAAAGAATGTTAGCTACAGTTTTATCGATTAATGATGAAAAAATCGCGTCTAGAAACGGTTCTAGTTCACTAACTAGCAACTTCTTGTTCGTAAGATACTGTATGGTTATCATCTAAAATAATTTAAGAGTTAAAAAGAATAACTTCCGTTCGTATAAATGTTTGGTTTTGTGTATGTTTGATGGACATTTAAGTAGCCAAAGTCTTGAGTTTTATACCGCTCGTAGCATACCAAATTTTCACATGCTAGAAAAACGAGAATTTCCTTTATTTTTTCAACTTTTATTTTTCGTTACAACTAAAAAGATATTTAATAAACAAAAATATAAACAAACTTGAAAAAAGGTCAAAACAAGCGAAACCTACTCCAAATCAAGCCATTTAGTGGCGACTCCTTCTGCTTCAAAAAGAATTGTGTGCGCTGATAGACGATTGCCAAATGTCGTAATATGAGGATCAAGCTTGGATGCATATATTGTCTGAAAACTGACGATTCTATAGGAGAAAACGCAACTACATAAGTAGAACTAGCATCTCCTAAAATTTTTGCTAATTTTGTTAATATAACTGTTATTAGACGAGCGAAAAAAATCTTATACTGACAGTATTACATAGATGAAAATTTTGTTTGCGATTTTTCTCTTCTTGCTTTATGGCATGCCATAACTGAATAAATAAATCACGTACCTTCACATGTGGCATAATCTGCATTTTACTCACACATATATGTACTTTTTGGTGCAAATTATTTGGAGGAGACCTCGAAGAAAAAGTAGCACATACTTTTGTTTTTCGACTCTGAGTTGACAAAAAGATGAGTTTCTGTGCTTTAGCGTTTTGTTGAAACAATTGGTCAAATATTTATCCGAGAATGTAACCTCCATTTACCTGACCAATGTTTCAGAATTTTTGCCCTCGTCAAATTCCAGAAACTTAATGAAAAGGGCAACTTTTTCTTTTAAACACTTTATCACAACGTAAATAGGTCACGTTAAAGCGAACTTTTCTCCGATGCTCAACTATCTAATCGATCGCTTATCAGATATTAAGAAGAGATAGTTGCTACAGCACTGCTGTGGCTGTCGTCCACGTTTATTCACTAGGAATTGTACTGTAAATACTTCTTCTTCTCTGATAACACTAACTACTCCCCTTTAACCCGTATTCGCATTCAAACAAACCCAGATGAGGTGCCGAGCACCGTCAAGAGCGACAGGCGACCCAGTACTTTTGCCATGTAAACATGTGCTATATCGATCATTTTATGTGTTCGCTTCGCTTTCTAACATTTTATTTAATTTTAGTTTCAATTTATTGTACTGGAGGTACTGTCGTGAAAAGTTATTTATTCCCTATCCAGACAACTCTAAAAAGAAACTTAATGTAGATGTAAATGTAGGTGGAATTAGTGTTGAGAAGAATGAAAGCATTAATTTTAGTTTTATACCGCACGTATAAAACTAAAATTAATGATACCGTAGAATGAAAGCAGTAGAGAAAACTACCGACCACATTGTGCCCGTCTGTGGTGAGTATATCAGCAATGTTTCCCAAGAAATTGACGTGACTGAGACCGATTCGTGGACTCCATACAAGAATATTCGAAGCAAGTACACGATAATGAAATAAAAATATGATAGAAACGAGGCTGGGGATCGACATCAGTAAGTGATTGATAGCTGGCTCTGAATAAAGTACAAAATAATAAGAGGTTAAGTATTTTTTGACGCTTTCAGAAAAGCACAATAAAGACCTGTCACTGCTGAGTGGAAGTGAAAGTGAAAGTGAACTTGTTTGCTCATTGGCTTACATAAGAAACCTAGTTTACATTTACATTAGTGCCGAGTTCGGAATAAAAACCAGTTCCAAAAAAAAAAAGAATGAAAAGTGAATGTTGTTACGCAAGGTAGTCAATAGAAGTGGAGGGCACATTTATTGACAGGAGACGAGTGCAAGTCTACATGATCCTCTCTTATCGGCATCATAGTCTAATCTTGTACCAACTACGTCAAAAATATTTGCGTTTTTTACTGCTTAAGTTTAAGTGTCATCCAGGTAAAGACCCTGGAAACGTAGCTCTTTATCTGTACTACACTTCGCTGCGAATCGAGGGTTTTAAAAGAAAAAGAGTGGGGTAGGATTGCCGTGACTGGCTAAAGCACACGTTTCAAGTTTTTTTTTTTAAGAGAAGCCCCTCCTCTTTCTTATCTTGTTTTCGAGCCAAAGCTGATTCAAATAAGTGTGTTGACAAAATATATAAACTGTATGGAGGGAGGAAATAGTAGGAAATAGAATAGTGTTGAACGAGAATAAAAACGTCGAGACAATCAGCAGATCGAGAAGCTAATTTTGCACATTTTCTCTTACAATCCTCAATGCACTCGCAAATCTCTTTGAGGTCGAAAATTTCAAATCGAATTTCTTGCCCAAGCGTAGAGTACGACCTCAAACCTGAATTTTGATTTTTTTTATTCTTCGGGTCTTAGTGAGTTTGCTCCAAGAATATGCATAAAGTTCAACAACTTTTCTGCTAGGTACTAGTCGATCGGGGGCCATTATTTCATGAAGAAATAAAAAGACCCACGAACAAAATCATTTGATTAGAATTAAATGTTAATCAGCTAACAAACAAAGTCTTTTTTTCCAAATCGATTCCGTAAAAGGTGGTGTGAGCAAGCAGGAGCTTCTTCTAATACTTTTCGACCAAGAATTGGTTCGAGCATGGACGAATATGCCTCTAACAGGCTTTTTTTTAACTAGTATATTTTAGATAATAAACAACAACAGACTAGATAAGAATCTGCATCTCACTTAGCAAATAAATTATTTTTGTTTGCTTAAGTCATAACAGATGTTGAGAAGAGCCATATTGCATCAAATCGTAACAGATGGATAGATGTCTATTCACTTACCAGGGATGAAGATTAGGGTAAAGTTTCTATCACAGAACCTGCACCAGAAATGGGGATGGACATTTTTTTAGGTAACGGTGTACATCCGATACACACTGTTTTTAGCAGTACCGAATCCAAGAATTATGAAAACCGTTACAGTATCTCTCTCTCCGGAGATAAAAAATTCGACAGCGTTGGAATCTTCAGCTCTCTCTAAGAGCGTCTTTTTTTCAAATGGAGAATGACATTTTTTATTGTTCGCAAAGTCGAAAAGTTGAAATAGTGCTTCCAGTTGATCCGTTAAGTCATCACAACCACCGGTCCATAGAAAATCAGGGAGGTGGGACAGAACTGATCACATCATTCAAAAGTACTAAGGAGAACATTCTTTGTGTGTGGCCAAAGAATGGATAAACGCAACAGTACACAGCGTTACCATGACATGGATTGCTTTTAATCTAAGGGCGTATTATGGCACGAAAAAGACTTTTATTATTCTCACCATTGCCAACAAGCACGCAGGACATCATGCGAATGCGCAGTTAGAAAAAACGAAAAAGAAAAACACTGGGCAGATCATCCGTATCCTCTGCTTTCCAATCTATCCACGATTTTGATCCAAGGCCGAGCAGCTCTTTGAGGCGCCCTTGTTCCATGCGAGTGGAACTCCTCAGTGGCTTTTGGTCGTTCTACAGACAAGTGGAACATCTTCTTGGGGTTCTTGACCATACATAGCGTATGCAATCCCATTGTGCAAACTGTTGCTCATATTACTGTAGAATCTCTAAACTTTAGTTTTGGTGGTGCTATATGATACACGAGCCTTTATGGAGCATACTGCATTAAAGAGCCATTTCTCGGTTACTCGAAGCTTCGATGACAGCTTTAGCCTCATCCAAATCCTTTCTCCGAGTAGAAAAAAGAACAGGACAAAGGATACAACGATATTTTCCATTCTCAAAATAATTATGTGAGCATGGGATCTGGATTCATGTATTTGTTGGTGCAGGTTCCAATTCAAACTAGAAATCCAGCTGATGACAGACAGTAAGCAGATTGAGCGACTGAGTTTCTAATGCTATGTGGATCACTTCTCCAATGCAACAACATGGAAAATCCTTCGATTAGGAATCTGGCATGATTATTAGTACCGTATGAAGAGAACTGATAAGTCTCGACGAGGATGGCATTGAGCTCTTCGAATGTCCGGATATTCAAAAAATGTTATCGCCTTAGACATCCACAATCTTTCACGTGCTAGCACCAATATGTAAAGATTAACAGCGTTGCTACGTTGAACGATTATGGTAAAAACGTGAGAATAAAATAATAGGGGAACTTGGGAAGTATAAAGTCAAAACAAAATCATTTCTTAGACTGCCTACAACATATCTTCGATTGTTACATGGCAGAGCAAAACAAAGGGAAGCTTTCTATATGTAGTTCACTTCGTACAGCTTGGAGCCATACGGATAAAGCTCTAAAAAATAAAATAAAGAAATAAACTTTCAGAACTGGTTCAAATGTGTAGTCCATGCAGAAGGCGAAATCAACAAATCTTGTGCCAAAAAGTATGTGCACGCTAGTAAGTATGTGGAGAAATATTACAGATTTCATTCATTTTCCCATAAAAGCAAACCTACGAAGGTGAATAGTTCAAGTCTATAGAAGTACCGAAGGTTTTGGCTTTTTTCGTTAAAAAAAATTGTTAAATTCGGAAATGTTAAAATCTCTTCAACTGTTAAATTTCAAGTTGTCAGGAATCCCGATTCCGTCAAGAATTCCGAGATCTATGTGCAAAACATACTCCCTATAGATAAGAAAATAACAAAACAGCATAGGATAATTCTAAGATAAATGATCAAAATAGACGAATCTTGGCTCTTAATTCCTGCATTCAGACGAGTAAAAGACTGTACACGTTAAAAGATAACACACAGTTTTCACAAAACCATAGAAAACGTATCAGAAATGAGCATACTGCTATTAATTCAATTTTAACAAACCAACAATTTAACAAATGCCTCTACCGTATGCTACTGAGTTCTAATTAAATGTGGCTTGTAGCTCTTGTCAATACCAACAGATATCTCACAAAGAAGAGCATGTTCTATCAACTATCTCCGTTTTACTCATCACGAACCATATAGCGAATATATATCCACGTTGCCTGGAGTTGTTTGAGTCACAAAAACAAGGAACACAAAAACACAACGCCTTAGATAAGCAATAGATCAAATATGTTTGTAGATCAAATTAGAAGAGCGCATAGTCTTCAGTTCGTCTCAGCAATCCAGAAGTAACTGTGTTTATAAGTGACTTCTTCTATTTGTTCTGTTGGTATTTATTTCTGATTTTGATTTTTGGTTTTGCAATATATTTATTTATTTTTGATACATATATATTTTTATTATCTATTTTTTGATATACTTTCAATTTTTTTTCGTATTATACATACATTGATTATCTATAGTTCTGCATTGTGTTCCTTGTACCCAAGCACTTCCAAACGTCCAGAAAATGTGAACATATCTTCGAATCTTTGACAACCTCATCAAACATGGGTCTTTGTTTTTCTTTTGGAGCATAGACTATACTGACTCAAAATGATTCGCACAAAATTACATTTCTCAGCAAACAATTTTGAAGCGATGATGATTTTAAAACGAATCAACGAACCAATGTAAATTATGTGAAGCTAAGGCAGATTCACTTTACCACTCCTAAGTCTTAGAAAGAAATGGAGTTCTGAACATCTACCATTATACATTTGGAGTCTGCGAACCAGAAACGGTGGTAATACAGATCCGAGTTCATCGTAAACGAGATATTGGTTACTTTTTCAAAAATTACAGGATTGCCAAGATGTAAATAAACTAGTTACAAACTTCCGTACTTTCAGAGCATGTCCCTTTTCTCTTTCTGTTTTGTATTAGGCTGACAAAAAAGTCTTGTCACTGTTTTTTTTTTTCTTTGAAAAGTCCATAACATACTATTCTTGATCGATATCCATGATGTAAACCTCATAAACGTAGGACATTCTCGTGGCTTCTAAGGTATACATAGCGAGTACAATTGCTTAACTTTAATCAAGATGACAATTTTCCAAGAGCAGATTCGAGTAATTTTCTATCGATGGGGACGGGACAGTGGAGAGATGAAAGCAGTTCTCAACGTCAACAGCACATTCAGCGATGGCACCAATACCATCAGAACTGTCCATCGCTGGTTGGCTTACTTCGCAAGAGAAGACACGCTCTCCGAGGACCTCTTCTGCTGCTTCTAGGATTCGAAGGGGATCCTGCTGCTCTGCCAAAGACACCGCTGTCAGTCACCGCTGTCATTTACGCCGCTAAGGTAGAGAAAGTTGCAAAAACTGCTCGAAAAAAGCGGCTGAGACTAGCTTCGGTGCATCTCCTTCATGATAATGTGAGACCCATTTAGCCAAGGAGGCCTAATAACAAATCGAAGAGCTAGGCTGGTACACTATTCCCCAACCTCATCCTCTCAACGTAGCCTTCCCTGATTATCAGTTATTACTGATAATCAGGGAAGGCTACGTTCCCCCTAGGGGAATATTTCTGGCTAAGAATACTTTCGCCAAGTTCGGTGGCATTCGACGGGCAGTCGCCGACTTCTTCGATTCCGAGCCTCTTCAGTTTTGGGAAAAGGGTATCACTGACCTGCTCATTAGGTGGAGCGCTGTAGTGACAAACAGTGTCGATTATATTGTAGATTGATTTCCATTGTGTACTGAATAAAAGAAACCTACAAAGCCGACAAGACTTTCTCATCAACATAAGTTACAGTATTTGTTCTTGCTCGCCCTTGTCACCTCCTTTTAGCACAGAATTGAGCGAAATAATTACCTAAGTGGAAGCTGTTTACGCGACTCCACCGAGCTTCATTTCGTTTTGCCTGACCATAACACAAATCAGCCCAAACTCATTGCAACAAAATCATATTTTAGCGAGAAATAAATCTAAGAAAGGACAACTGGAGCAAAAGTCACAAAATTCTCAAGTTTTTGCACACCACAAACCGTACCTGTCACCTCAGCCATAAACCAAGATACAGCTAAACGGTGTACACCATTTTTGCTATACGGCGAACGACTATTTCCGAAACGTTGGAATAGAATACCTAAAGAACTTTGTGAATACAGCTATATCTATAAGAGAGGAATTAAAAGGAAAGCTTAATTCTCATCACTGAGTGATTTCTTCAACTCCTACCACTCTCAGAGACGGCCACATCTATTCTTAGCACGGAACGAATGTCGAGATTCGAATTCGAGAACGATTCCTCTCAAGGAATCAACAGTTCGAATGAAAAACAAGCAGAACTTCGGATTTTCGACGGGTTGCAGAAAACAAATATGCTCAAATAGTGGAGACAAAGCTAGGATACAAGCGCTAACATTCGAATTATTATCGAAAAAATTCAACTATTCGAACAATCGATTGTCGAATGGTGGAGAATTCGAATACTTTCGAAAAATTCACTATTCGAATTGTTCACCCTATTGGTGCTACTTAAACATACTGTATGGTACGTAGGAGTTCGAAGTTGAAATTGTACGAATTTTGTATTAATAATAATAGTACAAACAGTACAAAGACATAACAATATTCATTATTTCACATTTTAAATACAACAAAAAAACACTGTACATACCCATAATAACGCTTTAACAGAATTTAATACGGCGTATTACCCGTAACGTTCGTTTAATTTTGTTAAAATTAAGAAATTTCAAGTTATGTTCTATTCGAGATAGTTATTTGAATAATAAAGAATATTGCTGGAAAAATTGAGCTCTTACTTTTAATCTCAGTAAAGTGGATCCTCATTCGTTTCCCTGGCGTGAAGAAAGAACGAAACCTACATGTTATATGACCTAGCGTTAAGCGAAAACATCAAACATCGTGATAGTTCGGTAACGGTTCAGAATGAGCAGCGGACGAGGAACCGGTGATAAAATCGGGTATCGGCACTATCACTTTTCGAAAACCCGGTCCTAGCAATGGGTTCGAGCGCGCCCACATCGATGGGACCATTGTTGCACGTGGCGATGGTCGCATGAGCACCAACGCACAGAGAAGGTAGATCAGAACAGAACAGCTGAAAATGTTGACGATAATGAATAAAATTCGAAATTGCTCTATACAATCCTTCAAAACCATTGGAATGAACTTGATAAATTATCGAAATGATATTATAATTTTTTTTCTAATCAATGAGCAATGCTTCGTTGTGTGATCGGAAAGACAAAGCTACCTTGTCACCAAACATCCGACGAGAAACCATAGTACGCTGCTTCGAAAAAGCAGTGAACATTTTGCATTCGGAGACATTTGCGAGTACCCTGTAAATGATGGACAAAAATCAACATATCGACCAATAGCAGAGGTTAAACGTACCGTTACGGTTCGACGTTTGCTTTGAGTCAATCACGATCCGTGTTGACGTTTTTGCGGCAAAATTTGAGACGATACATTCGTAGACGCCGTTGTGGATCACTGAGAAATGCCGTATGAACAACGTACCATTTGCGAATGAATGCGCGTCCATTGAAGTATGCGCCACTGGCTCACCATTCTGCAAATACATGCATAGATCACAATTATTATGATTATTATTGTCATTAGTATTACAGTTACGCAGCTTTTAAAGAGCAATTTTGCAGAATATTTCTACAAATGGTGGCAATATAAGTGCTACAGAATGGCTTACCAGTAACCAACTGACAGTAGGATACGGTACAGCTTTCGGTATCGGACACCACAGAGACACCTGCTCTCCGAGCAGAGGATTTTTAGGCTGAAATCGACGCACATTCATCGACATTCGTTGTTCTGCACATTTTCAAAGGAAAAAGAAACATTTTTTGATCCACTAAGACGTCTCGTACGCTTTGTTATCCCTTCTTTTTTGAACCGTTGAAGAGTACTTATCTAGCCAGTACTTTCAAAGTTCGAATAAAATTTGTAATATAGACTGTTGGAGAATAACAGTCACATTGAATTACATTTAAAAAAAGATAAATAGGATTCTATCCAAGTGCAGTGTATTTCCTACCCTCCCTATTTCCAACATCAATTAGTAGCTGCTGATCAAGAACTAAAGCACGTTTTCAATACAAAACCCTTCGTCTTTACAAAGTGGATATAAGCACATAATGTAAATAACTCGCATTAGGGAAAACTCGTCATGACGTAGTGAGACCTTTTTTGAGCTGCATTCTAGTAACAAGATATTTATGCACAGTGACATTTTCCTGCAATATCTGTACCAAAAATGCACAGTCATTATCGAAATTGAGGCGTAGCGTCATAGTGAGCAACATTTGCATACAGTTAATTCGATTCTCGAATCTTTCCTGAACACGTTTTGTGATAGTACGTGCAGTAATGTGAATAACACGTGCAAAAATAACAGCTGCTTTTTCGCATAATAATAATATCACTAATATCACCATAATCTCTATGACGTATGACACAAGTTATTAACAAAGTCTTAGTTAGTGGCAAATAACTTAATAGAATTCTATAATCTTTGTAAAATGGCCTAGTTGATTTGGCATGGTTTCGATCTTTTGCAGCTTATTCGCAAAATGAAACGAACAGATACAAATCCGTGTATACCACTTGTTGCCTCTCTATGAGTCCTACTGAGAAGTCCAGATCTGATGAAGATCCTAGAAATGAAAAGTGCACAGGAGAAGGTAAACCGCTTAAACATGCGATTTCATCCGCTTCACTCAAAAGTTATTCGTTGATAGACTTCGCCCGTTTACGAAGGGTTCAGTCACGTTAAAAGATTGTATGTTTACTTAGCAAAATAAAATACAATGCAATGTTAGCATTGCACATGACATTCATTGCACACGAATGTCGGGTGGTAGCCATCAAGTTCTCCCACAGAAACTATCAGAATACTGTAACAGGTGGAGTTTATCAAAGTGCGTATTTCTCGGTGACAGACACCTAAAAAATTTTGTTTTTTGAACGCGAATGTATTTGTTTGAGAAAGTTTGTTTGTATTTGAGAAACGAAGACGAAATCAATAAAAAAAGTGCAGCCATGCGGAAATAACATCTGGTTATTTTTCTTACACTTAACGATAAGAAATGCGATATTATGGATACTCAGATTTCGAGATTGGATTTTTCCTCTTCAGAATTACTATGAGTGTGCTCAAGGAGCATCTAGATAGACTCGTAAAATCTAAAATCTTCACCCCACCTGGAGCACACCGTAGAATGTACCATCCAAACTCCGAAATAGAGGTAGAAGTTCGTATATTATCCTGCGAGTTCGAGATCACAGCACGCAGAACACTAGAGGCCTTTTAGATAACCGCCAAAAGTCCAAAAATGAACAAGAAGGATGAGTGCATTGCTATCACAAACGAGTTATCCCCATATCAAGACCTATGCGGGTTTTGATCTACGGGGCGGGCCGTGAGGTCCCTATATAAAACCCTTGTGACTCATAGTAGTGGTACGTGGTGGTCTGTTGCGGTACCAGGACTAGCTGATGAGGTAAGCACTAATCAATGTGTTGCTGTTTGAGTTTGCATATCGTCTGGATGCTTTCTGTAGGGTGATGAGGCGCTTGAGAGGATAAATCACTAAGGCGATAGCGTCGAAACGTAAGCCGTTGTTTAATAAAGGCGATCAATAACAATCTTGGCTACAGCTCAGGAAAATCAATTTAAAACTACGTTTCAACATGCCGAGATTCAAAGACAGTCGAACATGGGCAATACTCAGAGTCCAAAAGTATTTCTCAAAATGCTCGCCTTGCAAAGTTATTTGAGATCATGTAAAACTAATAATATTCACACAATCTGAGCACCTTTAATGATTAAACGTTATTGAACTCAGATGTGAATTCTTGAAAACTACGTGATATTGAGTTGTCAACCTTGTAGGTACGGATCTAGCTTTTTGCTCCTCTCTAAAATATCGATAAAGTGAGGGATCAAACAATTGAGGTCCTATTATCTTCTCCACAGAACAGGTACATTGTCCTAACTTTTCTTCACGATGACGTGATAATGTGCTAACATCGACTTCCATTCTTGTTTCATTTTTGATTTTTCGACTTTTCACCCGTTTTCTACTCTTCTCTTCTCTCTCCCCGCTCTGCCACCACCTTCTCTTCCTGTTGCGAAAACTCCAAGGAGCTCTTGATCCTCTTCCTAACACTGCTTCCTAACACGAAAAGAGGAAGAATAATGAAAACAAGATTACTGCTAACCTCTACTCGAATATATCGCTCAGATGGAATGGGATCAACGTACGCGACTTTCAACGCGAATACTTCGCCTGCTAATCCAGTTTCCGCATGACGACACCAGTACAGACCTTCGTCTTCTGAAAAGAATTTCTTACTCCTGTGGCATCTACAGCACTGTTCATTAACTTATTCTGTAATATCCATAAGAAATACAATGATAACGACACCTTTTGAAATGTTGCTCATAATCAGAAATCCCACTTCGGGGACCTTTTGCTCAGCAGTATAATTTCGGTCATCGAATATGGTATTCGTGTCGCTGAAAAAAAAATCCCTCGAATAATTACAATAAAATTTCTTCAGCAGAAAATACCAGCCACAGTGTTCAAGCAGAGCGAGAAAAAATTGATAAAAACTTCAAAAATACGATATAAGGCGGAAAAGAAACAATCGCAAGACCCACAATCGTAATTTTTTCGCTTATAGACAGAAACAACCAAATGAGGAAACACGAAGATAAAGAAGGATTCAATCCAGCCGGATATACATTGTCCAAACTTTAAAACTTTTGTCCGAGTTTAGCGTTGGATGTTCTTGAGGTGAGACATGATTTTCGAGAAAGCAGCACCACGAAGAAATGAACAGAAGCAAAAGAGTAAATAAATATACTGGGATTGAAATTCTAAGCACAAGCACAAGATTTGACGCTACCAAAACTTCTCAAAAGTCATATTTTGCGTCCAGAAGTCTCAAATGTTGTGAACTCGAAGTTTCTGCACAATAACTATTTACTGCAGTTCTGAAAATCCATTGCACAGATTTTCTGACCCGTGACACAAGCGAAAGTTTAGCAATATGAGTTGTACGTTCTTCGTCCCCAAGCGATCAGCGATCATATGTCATACATTTTGAAGAAAATCTGTTCCATGCATAATTTTTGTGGAAAGCAAACGTTTACCTTGACACTCTTCCAACTTCCTGACCATCTCTGTACCAGATCGCTTTGTTCTTTTCACCACCATCGGAGAACACCACCTCACACATCAGAGCGGTCGTTGATCGGATCGGCAGCAACATTTCGCTTGGCGTTTTTCGAGGAGTCGGTGACAACATGATGCTATATCCTGAAATACTGCGGTGTACTGTAGTCACTGCGAACATTCAGTCGAGTGCTGCCCTTCACCATAGTTTTTGTTATCTCACCCATCAATCTCGGCCCTTTCTTCAATCACCCCATAAACCTGAAACTTCTACGCACTGATGTTAAAAAAATACGAGAAGATACGATCTTCTCAATTAACTGAATTTTTTTAAGCCTCGCTGAAGAGACGTCACGTTTTTTGCAACGTTTGCTACAGTAGGTCATTATATGGCGTATTATCTGACGGTGCGTAGTCGACAATTTGGAGCCGTGCAGAAAAAAAAACGGAGAAAAAAAACTGCGCAGCGCTTTGGAAGCACACCGTTAAAACCCGGTACTACAGTGAAATTACCATATTGAATGACAGATTGCAGCGATTAGGTCTCGTCGAATCAATTGCAGATAAATTCAACATTGATCCAAAGGTTACTGTAGCTCAATTACCGTATTTCGTACTGCTATAAAAGAAGTTGGAGTGGTTTCGCTGAAGGGTAAAAATATTCTTCAATCTCCGAAACATATCGAACAGCAGTGATTAGGGACTACTTCAGTAGATCTTATAGAGATGCTCTGTACTACTGCAACAATATTCCATTGAATTAAAATAAATGCCGCAAGGATTTAATTATAGTTTATTTGCCGCAATGAAGAACCATCTGCTATCAATAAAAAGTCAGATAAAAACAATTTTAAGTGGGTAGGACTTTTTCACCTTTATAAGTGAAAAACGAACTCCTGAGCAAGAGTATATTAGTAGGGTTTGGTAGAGGCCTACTGTTTTAGTGCACTAAAACTCTACTAAATTAAAATAGATAAGTATTCTAATTGCGATAATCCTGATATAAGCCAGTGACGAATCATTTTAAATCCATCAGAAGTCCTCGAAATACAATTGTAATGGAATTGAATGTTTTCCCCCTCACAATGAAAAAATCAACTCCGAAATAAGAATTAGGTAGTTTTAAATTACGAAGATAAAAATAACACTAAGTTGGATTTCTCAGTGTTCTTTTATAATTCAAAGTGGAGGAGAACATAATGCATTCCATCAGGAACATGGAAAGCCCAATAATCAATGATTCGGGTACTATTGCTAAACAAAAAAGATAATCATGAACACTTATGAAGGACATTTATGGACTTTCTCGTGTATCACGATATAGGAAACAAGTATATAGAAACAATACTATGCCAACGTTACAATGCGAATAACAACAAAATTGAGAGTCATAGACTAACAAACTCATTCAAAATTTTCAATTTCTGAATCTCGTCTTGAGAATTAATACTAATATTCACTAGTGAATTTTATATGTTTAAAGCAGCGAACGACTTTTGCCGAGTAGTTCAATAACACTTAGGGATTTTTCGGATTTTTTTAAAATAATCTTTGGTTAAGTTATCTTAACATTCTACTACCAAAATTATGAAATTAAAAAGAAGAGAATCCCCTTTCAGTACAACAAGATTTCATTCAATTTGGGACGCTAGCGATCATATCGGCAACGAAAATAGGAATTTAATAAGAGAAGATTAGTATAAATCATCTAATATAATGCCACCCGACACAATAACATGATAATCGTAATGAACTATGAGTGATTTGGAAATAATAAGTAAATAATATGTAATAATTTGCAATAATTATGCGATGAAAAATAAAACAAACATTTCCTTCTTTTTTTTTTTGCTCCTGGTATGTTCATGGATTCGGTTGAATCTCCCTGTTTCGTTGACGTCATCTCCATCCAACTATCCAAAACCTTTCGCATTGTCATCACGCGTTACGCGATTTGGTCCAGTTAGCAATTATCCAAATAATTATGCAAATTTCCGGTACACGCCGATGCGCGCGCATGTACCAGTACACGGACAGCGTTCCGTGTCCTTCTCAACCGTGAAATCGGTCATTTGTCAAATTTGTCAGCAGTTCAATGTCATTCTCGATTGACACCTGACAAATAGGTATACTTATTAATGAACCTTTTTACAGCTTTTCAACTAAACTATATCGTTATCATTTTCCCTATGCATTTTCAACAGGAAACAATCGAGTTTCATAGTTATTTCGTTGAAAATCAGCATAACTGATGGAAATTGCGTCTGAAAGAGGAACGTGTTTATCAAAATACTTCCGCAATGCCAACGAACTGACAGAGAAGTCAGCTGCAAACAGCTGAATACGAAGCGCTTATAAAAAGAGGAGAATTGCTTAGGATTTCGACCCTACACCGTTAGCTATGTTTCCACAACGAAAGTGTATGATAACACAGATATGTCTCGGTTGAATGTTTACCTGAAGAGGTTTAAGAAAACAGTACACCAGACAAAAGTTAGCCAGAAAATCGCTAACATTTGGGGTTCGGGTTTTTTTTTTTGAAATTCCACGCACTTCAAGTACTCCCAACCTAAAAAAAATCTTCTTCAGAACGTGATTTTTTTTTTTTTACAAACGTCCTTGTTGCTAATCATAATTAGTGGTTATATTAACACAAGATGTCTCTTCACTTGACCCCTTTTTCTCAAGAAAACATAATCAATTTCCTTACTTTCGTCGGAGAAAGTCTAAAACTCAAGGAAATTTAGTAATTCAACTTTTCTGGAGCCTGTGAACTAAAATAAGTGAGGCTGCAAGGCGAAACGCAAATATCAATGACTTCCGACGTATTCTACTTTGCAGTGTAGTGGCTAATCGGCATGCACTGATAGGAGTCTTCGCCCGACGTCCTTAGACTTGTTAAGGGCACTAATCCTTCAAAGTTCTTCACAACCTTTGCGAGTTCGTAGTATATTCCATAGGTTACTGTGATGTGCGAAGGAAATAATAACGCTACCGTGAAGTCAAGCACAAAGATTTCCAAAAGGACTAGAAGTTGTGTTGACTGCTGTTTATTGTTTACAGATATCGAAGGTGTCATGAGTTGCACGTTTACCGATCCTATCTGTTTACTGGATATATTTCATTTTCAGAGAACATTTGTCAGTCTTCAAACATATTCCCACTCTATTTGAAGGAAGTCATTGATATTTATAATAACACTATTTTAAGCACACCAAAGCATTCGAATTAGAAGTAATCACATGAAAACGAAGAAAAAATTCGAGAAACCGTCACATTCACATTCACAGTCATATTTGACTTGCATTAGGGGAAACAAGTCCCCAAATTCCTAGAGTAACTATAGCAATTCTCAATTGAAAGTGGCGCCCAATTTTTGCATCAGAACACGCTCACATGTATAGTCTGTTAGCGCATTTTGAACATTCCACACTCACTTCATAACCTAATCGAATCCTCTCTTCTTGATAAGTCACTCAAAGTACACTTTACAAATCGTATGTGAGGAAAATGCCATCGCTAGCGAGCCAACATGATACACATTAATAGCTTAAAAAAGACACTTCCATTCACAATACACGCAGGCATTCCTTCTAAAGCCATCGAAAACATTTCTGAACACATCAAAGGATCTTGAAGTGGGCTATGGAGCGATCTTATATGTTTTTTTTTAATAAATAAGTGATACAAATTCTCAGTTGTAAAGTAAAATTGATCTGGGCAGTGACAAAACTGCAACAATTATTCTGAACGATCACGTTCTACAAAAAAAGAGCTACACCATTCAATCGTAATATGGTTATGTTACGGCTATTTTACCTGCCATTAGTCCTCAGAAATTCCCAGTGTTCCTAGCAAACAAATCAGGTTACGATAACTTACACGACTACCGAAATAACCCTCGCCTTCAAACCCAATACACAAAGGTAACAGTGAACTTGAGATATGAAGAGGGAAACAGATAACTAATCCTACTACCACCGCTATTACTTTTCTTTCATAAATACTGATGCAGCCCTTCCGAATAACGTACAAAGAATTCGAAAATTCAAAGACTCGCTCAACTCATCGAGCAAACCAAAAGCACTGTTGAAATATATTCACCTCTATACAAGTGAATGACTTGTTTATCAAACAGTTGCAAAAGCTAATACTAAATATGACCCTTCATCTGCTCGGCCCCTTAGAAAAACAGGCTCTACGGGTTGAGTACATATTTATAAGGTTGGAGGATTTTTAATCTACAGTTGTCAGAAGCCAATAGACTTGTGGTCTAATTGGTGGCGGATAGTCTCTATCGGTTTATTGTTTTATATAGGATCTATATATAAACAAATAAAATAATAAATAATAATATAAATATACAAATATCTTTTAAGAAAATTACTTCCGGAACGAAAAAAGAACTGTTGTGGCTTCGTTAAATATGTCTTAGTATAGTATGAGTCTCAGAGTTTTGTGCACGTTATAAAAAATAGCAGCAGATCAAACACTCATTGTAGTTTTCAATGTGAGTTCAGATCACAGCTCAGATCTGTGTCGTTGCAATACAAATAATCACAGCGTTATTCTTTGACTTGGAAAAGGGGAAGACATTCAAAATGGTCTCAGACTACATTAAAACTGTGGAGAAAGTTTTAGCTGCAGGTCACTTTTCAAGCAGTTAGCGACTAGGAAGTAATTTTAAAAAGAAGAAATTTGAATGAGAATCTCGAAATTCGAACTATATCCAGAAATTCTAAATTCTGTGAATCATCAAAATTCCATAATATATACTAGAAATTTCTTAGCACGATATCGTACATTACTGCAGCTCGCCTTAAAGACGACGACGTAGTCACCATTTCCTCTCCTTAATCGGTCTGGAGTGCATCTTAGCTAATGCTTCTAGGAAAAAGAAGAGAAAGCTTTAACACGCACAATTACTCCTACCCTTATAGAAATTGTCCTTTCTCTGACGTATTTCCATCACGCGGATTTTCATTTATGGAAGTGTTTCTCCAAAAGAGGGCTAGATTATATAGCTTTGAAAGGAGAAAGTTGAAAAAAACGCCATTCCAACATAATCCAAGAATAACATTACTACAAAGGTTAAAAATCAGATCCGCTACACGGCTCCCAATCTAATTAATAAATAATCTCAATGAGAGAACATTTCTTTAAAAAAACTAGCATACCCAATGGAAAATTGAACGAATATGAGGGACGTCAACAAGCGAGGAAGACAGATTGAAAGTATTTCTTAAAACACAACAAGTGGAAGAAAAATACCACTATATTTATTTTTCAAAAATGAAGAAATTTTGTGCATAATCGATCGTTCATCGTATTTCCCATGTTACAAGAATTTTTTTGGAAGAAACGAATATTTAAAATGATATTCCTCCTTCGGTTCCACCTTTGTTATCCCAATTATTTGTAAACAAAAATCATAATTGCAGCAAATCCACCGTATCCTACATTCACACATATATGAACTAGTTGTGAACACAACGTACGGTAATTAAGAACTATTAAAGTCCCAGCCCTGCCCAGGACAACACGACACGGGGCCAGAAGTTGAAATATGAGGCGTAATGCGTAAGCTATGGTTTGTGTAATGAAGCGCTAACACAGTGGAAGTGGCTCAGTTTTCACTGATGTCCGCGTGTAATAAGGTCAATTCGAGCACGAATGGAACAGCAGAACTTTAGAGTTATAGATCACTACTAGTTAATACGGGCATCCCGGCTCTCCATCAGTTCCGTATATTCGTTTCAAAGAAGACGAGACAGCTAACATAGATTTTCAACAATTTTGGAAAATGCATTCACTGTTGATGTCAAAATCTGGCAATCACAGTTACCACAAGCTGACAAGTGAGCAGTTTTTGTTGAGAATATTCCCCAAAGGTTATGAATTCAAAGAAGAAAGACAAAAAAGTGTTCATATTCAAATCCGTTTGAGCATGAGGATCTTCCTCCTCTGAATATTTAGAAACTTTATAAATATCCAAATTTCATCAAAAGCAACAGGACCATTCTCCTTAAAAGGCAGGTGAATAAAATCGCAGGCTTAAGTTGGTAAATCGCAAGCTGGATATGTACCCGAAACAACTGCCATAATTTTTTTTTGTATTTTTCTTTTTCTTTTTCATAGATCTTTCCTAACCAGCTTCATATCTTACACTGCTCAGTCAGCCAAGCTTTGAAACAACTTGGAGCCCCGAAACGTTAAAAACACATTGTTGACAATCTTGATCTCTGTGCTTTACTTGATACGAAGGTAAAGAAAAAACTTAAAGCACATATGTAGACCTTGAAACGGAAAACAAAGTTCATCACAATATACACAGTAAAAAAAGTGTGGACATTTCTCTCGAGATACAAGAAATACTAACCTGTTTGGAGAATAGCAGATACGAGCGCCGCCGCAACAAGAAACGACATTTTGCTTTCTGCAACAAAAGAAAGTTGAAAATGGTGAAACAATACAGAAATTTCAACAAAGCGGAAGCGCGAATGTTGCGAAAAAAAAGAAGAAAATTTGGGAGAACAAAGAAACTACTAGAGAGGACTCGATGAAGTAACAAGTTTAGACATAAACAGATTTACACAGCATGGATAAGAGAAGCTTAAAAAAGAGCTAACACAACCGCCAATGTAGTAGGCGGAAAGATTTCGAAGTAATATGAAAGGAAATGAAATCAGGCTACAACGGAAGTAAAATCACTCTGCGACTACCACTACTAAGTAAATAAAATAAATTGTCACCAAAACCAATATAGCGGTGGTGAAAAATTTCATATAAACATGATTTATTTTTCGACAAGAAAGTAAGAAGGAGAAGATTTCAGTGATGAGCATTGAAAGAAGAGGAAAAATAAAGGAACTCAAAGAAAGAATAAATAATTAAAAAGTGATCTCAAAAAAAAAAACAACTACGAAATAATCATCATGTTGAGTTCATTCAAAGTCGAACACAGGGACATTAAAAAAGCACTTCTGCTCAATTTTATAGGCATTTTCTATAAGTCAGCTCAACATATGCTCAAAAGTCGTATTCTAGCTTACGGCGAGTAATTTTCAACATCTAATCGCTACTATGCACATATATGTAGACCACAGTAGGCCGATAAAACCAGACAAGACGTATTTCTGAATAATTGATGGATGCATAGAAGTGCAGCACAAAAACTGTTCGCGTTATCCGAATGCTCTACCATATTTCTCATACACAGAGGAAAATTGATGTGAATTATGATGTCCGGCTACGGCGCATTCCACATGTTCTTCCATATGTCATAGCGTGACATGTAAAACCATGCACTTTTTCCTGATAGATATGCAACCGAACCTTCGGCTTATAAATGAGCAAAATCCTTGTAACATCTATTTGCTTTGAGTCAAGAAAAAGGACCACAAATTGAGCAGTAAATCCAGCATTTTGTGAGCACATATCAGGTAAGAGAAACGTTCGCCAACATTGCTCAGAGCTCACAACCATATGGAGGACTTCAAGAACCGCTCCCCTAGGAAAAAAGACTCTGAGAAGGAACAATGTTGCTACCTGCAATCAGGCTCTTTGTCTTAATGAAGTAATTGAAAATTAATCTCAGCAGCTACTGAAACAAAAATGTGAGGTAATTCCTCAAACTTAGCCAAATTTATATAAGTGCTTAGTTCCAGATGTTTAGCGAAAATCAAACTAAACGCAAGAGGTCTAGCAAAGTATGCCAAAGGAGAACAAATAGAAATGGAAAACAGAACAGAGTGAATAATTGAAGACGAATGGGTAGTTGACAAAAGTTGAGAAGAGAGGAAATAGGATTTTAAAAAAAGGTGCAAAAAATACGAATGGATGAAATATTCTAGAAAACTGAATTCGGATCTCGCAGCAGCCGAAAGATTGAAAATCAGGGAGACAACTGCAAAACATGAACGCAGAAAGGTTTATGAGTAACAAGACATGAATCGTTATTTAATTATACTGTTCAAGTTCTAACCAGAAAAGGAAACTCAACCCCCCTTTGCCCAGAAACTTACGTCGCCGCTGAAGTGGTTGAATGGTACAGGTTGTACTTCCTATAAGTAAATTTAAACGCTGGAACTAGGAAAATTTCAAGAAAAGCTTCCCTAAGCTCTCTTTAAATAGTTCAGAACAAAAGTGAGGAAGTGCCTGGTACGAACTTTCGAGATAGCCCATAATTCTTTGCAGTGGACAGCAGTCAACATCGGTCAAGCCAAGTTCAATTCAATTTGGGATTATTATTAATGGTTGCCGCGAACCGCACGCCAACGTCAATGCATAACGTCTCCGCTCCGGGCTGCACGCAACAAAACACACACCCCCACTTCGAGGAAGAGGCGTAACCGTCGGCACACATCCAAACAATATAAACATGTAGCCTGTGGACATAAACACTTTGACATACTTCAGCCATTTAAAAGTAAAGAGATTCCTTCCCCAACCGTCCAAAAGTGAAGGGTCTCAGAGCACCTACTTCGATTATCGCATCTATGAGCGTAACTACAAAAAAAATAAGAGCAGAAAAAGTAGTCTTTAATAATAAAAAAAACAATGGAGCAATTCAAATACAAATCTTTCGAACAGAAAGACTTTGAAGACTTCCACAAAACAAACAGAGAAAACGAACGAAAATCCATGTTGACACGAAATAACATTTTGGATTAGGCCTACCTTTTTCAGAAACTTAGAGCAGAAAACTTAAGAACAATTTATGGTGGAATGGGAAAGGTTTCTTCAAAAAAAAAGTAGATGAAAAAGGGAAGATAGAAGGTCTTTTTTCTAGAACTATCCAAACTGAAAAAGAACTGACAAACGCAGCATCTTTATTGTCAACAACTCCCGTTCTTCAAAACACTCTGAAAATTACTATAATTGAAAGTCACTATTTTCAAAGTTGGCGTCACAGTTGGAGAGGTCGAGCATGAATTGTCATAAATGGAATTAACAATAACAAAAATTTTGTCAGAGCTGTTCTGTGGAAATTGGCAACAAACGTAGAAAAAATCAGACTTGAAGCACCTATATACATGTGGTAGAAAATATAACAAGAAACAAAAGGACTCTTTAATTGATTTTCTTGAGCTATAGCCAAGATTGGTATTGATCGTCTTTATTGAACAACAGCTAACGTTTCGGCGTTATCGACTTTGTCAGAGCCTGAGTAAAGGTAGAAGTTAGTATATTATCCTACGAGTCCGTGATCACAGCACGCAGAACACTAGAGGCCTTTTGGATAACCGCCTTTTGGATAAAGTCCGAAAATGAACAAGAAGGATGAGTGCATTGCTACCACAAACGAGCTATCCCCATATAAAGACCTATGCGGGTTTTGATCTACGGGGCGCACCGTGAGGTTTTTATATAAAAACCCTTGTGACTCATACTTGTAGTACGTGGTGGTCTGTTGCGGTACCAGGACTAGCTGATGAGGTAAGCACTAATCAATGTGTTACTGTTTGAGTTTGCATATCGTCTGGATGCTTTCTGTAGGGTGATGAGGCGCTTGAGAGGATAAATCACTAACGGCCTTGATTTTTCCAGGTTCTGACGAAGGCGATAGCGCCGAAACGTTAGCCGTTCGAACATACGCAAAAGCACTCTTTTTTAGATCTAGAATTATGGTACGGAACACTAAGAGTGCCAAACATTCTAGGCATTGCCTAAATCCCTACACAGTACTCAATTATCCTACTTCCTTGGAGAATCCCACTACTACTGACGCGAGACCGAAATCCAAAGTACATCGACCAAAAAAAACTTAACGATCATCGTAAAATCAGCGAAATGAAAACTTCTTAATGGCACGCGGCGAAATGAAGCGTAAACCGCTAGCGAACGCTTGCATTTCGTCAGTATTGTCGCCTTGACATTACCACTGTCACCGGTGCGTCACCGCTAATTTGATGTCTGTCCTCTGAGGCCTCCACTCAACATGTGATTTTTCTGAAACCGCCAACCTCACAAAAACTGGTTCCACCAATAGACAAACAAGTGAAAGAGTTGATAGTAAAAGCAAAGTTAAACAATAAAGTTTTCTTTAACTAACACTATCGCTATCCAAAAGAGTGCTTAGCAGAGATGAAAACAGTAAATTCCAATCAAAACAGTGAAAGGGATCAAATGTTCGCAGAACTGGAACATAGCACAACATTTACCGAAAAATGTAGAAAGAACAAGAAGAGCAAAAAGCTAAAAACTTTCCCTTTCTAATAAAAAAAAGACCAAAGCATCTAAGAAGAACCACTATGTACCAAATTCTCACCAGTTCCGTCGTCAAAACGAAACCACCTTGATCAGATGGGCATCTTCTATGGGATAGTACGCAGATATTCGACAAGAAGGGAAAACTTCCGAGATTTACGATACAATGATCTTTCCTGTTGATCCGGCTGTTTAAACACAAAAACAAACAAATACATGATTTGCATAAGACTTCTTTAATTCAATGGGTCATTAAACCTATGCGGATAAAATCGTGGAGCACAAACAGAAGCGACCGGAAATTGACAAAAAAAAAAATCAGAGCTACGCTTGCTTATCTTTTTCCGTAGCAGTTAAAAACCTTTTATGTATGGGTTTCCTTGTTCAAATGTTGTCATATCGTAATGACCTGTTTTAAGGATTCTTAGGTTTAACCACACGTAGGCGCAACGTACCACTCGTACGGCGGTTAGATTTGTGTATCGCACAGATTTGTAACTGCAAATTCAGGAGAAAAACTCACGATGCAGTTTCTATTAACATGCACAGTCTTTCGTTATAAAATTTTGAAAATGATGTTTGAAACAATTTGAAAATTCTATTCTTTTTTCTTCTCCTTCATTCTCACTTTACCGACACGTTTGCTCATGTAATTTTACTCCACCGTCGATATATGTACAATTTCTCACTCACTCTATCGCTTTCTCACCTTCTAGTAGATGTGAACACTGTAGGTCAAATTTCTGCGTATATCTATATAGCGTAGGTAATAGGTACGACGTCCTTGTGAGAACTCAAACTATCAAAAGTCGTAAAATTAAAAAAATTAAAAAAGCGTAGGTGAAGGTTTGAATAATCAAAATAAAAATTCAAGCCGCTGCAAAAGTAACAGAGAAAACGGAGAAAACCAGAAAGAAAAAAATAGAGTCACCTCATGAGTTTAAACTCATATAAATTTTAAGTACCTCGTGAGAATCTACAAAAATCGAGAAATACGTAGTGTAAACGACTGCAAATGTAATGTCGGAAAGGCAGGTCGTCAAAAAGCGCATCAACTCTCGGGGAGAGAAGAGTAGGAAAAACGGAAAGGGAAACTCTGGACCATTCCTATGTGCACTGCGCCAAGCGAGAATCCGTTTAAATACGCAAAACGTAGTAGAACTAACTTATAGGAAAGCATGGCTTAACTATCACAATCTTTTCTTTCCATTATTTTCATTTTGTTTTGAATGTTAAAAGGTAAACAGAGAATACGAAAAGACAAAAATTTTGCCATCTTTGCTCTTTGCACAAACGTTAATTGCAATTGCACAGCCTTAACATGCGACACAGCTTTTCACACGGCTAATCCGTCCCGTCCAGGCGGGTTTAGAACGCTACACAACTTGGTGACAAGCAGGAACATATGCTAATACGCCTCGAATTTTCAAAAAAAAATTTAAATACGTTGAGCTGCACAAATCTCACGAGATTATTCCAATCAACAAGATCAAATCTAAGCCATGTCCACTCGAAATCCATAACATCTCTGAGAATCTGCAAATAACACACAGAAGATCTGTTAGAACGGCTTCGTGACAAGTCAGGAAAGGTGCCGCCGCCAGTCGACAACGCGATCGCGCAATCACAGCGATCAGATCTTCAGATAATTCTTCTACATCGAGTGTATTACAAACGAGCGGACAACACGAAGATAAATGAGGCGGACGCTGATCGACGGTGGGGAACGGAGCCAATGCAAAGAAAAACAGCAGTAAGTGATTTTTGGTAGCAAAGGCGAGCAAGTTTGTACACAACGGAATAACTTCTGTCAATAAGCTCAGAACACCTAAGAAAAAGACGCGAAATGGACTCATGGCACTGACGACAAGCAGATGTCAAGTTCGAAAAGCATGACAACCGCAACAATTAGGGTCAAAACACACATACAGCACGTAAATTGACAATGGTAAAATTTCATAAAACTCCACGTGTCCACTTCCGTGCCCCTCGTAAGAGCTTTTCTCATTGAGATGTAAGTGAATGCAAAATACATATGCATATACTCCAAGGTTATTTCATAGCGGTGTGACATAAAAAGTGAGTGAATCAGAAAACACCTGAAAGGAACGAAAATTTTAAGAAGAGTTAGAGCAACGCCAATGAATAGTTGCATAGTTTCAAAAAAAAAAAACCGAAAATGTCAAAGACAAAAGACTATGGAATGGTTTGGTATACAGTCATCCGAATACAATTAATTTCTAGCGAGACAGGGCCTTATCGATCAAAATGATTGAATAAAATCAGCGGATAATCTTTTTAAACTCCAATTTAATAAGTTCTAGCTCTCAAGCAAGAAAAAGAAGGAAAACCGGAACAAAAGGACATATGTACTTCCTGTATCCTCTCCTATAAATATGAACAATTGTAATATAAATATATTCCTTTCCTCCATTTTCTCAGAGGAACATTATATAAAATTTACAGCACTAACTGAAAAAAGACAGTAGAAGATCACTAATGGATGTTCCTTACCCGAAAGAGGAAAAAGAAAACACTAAGAAAATTCTGGAAATTGCGGAAAGTGGAGTGCGTTTTACTGCTGGAAAGTTACACAAAATCTGCAGCCACATGCTCATTCCACCAGTTTGAACATTGACTAACAGGCAGTGAGCATAGCTCAAGCAGCAAATGCTTCCCGATGTGATTTGCCACAGATGAACGCACAGCTATAGAAATACCTACTTTCATGTATGGTTAAAAGCATGTGTGGAGATCCAAACCGAGGACAACTAGCACAAACGAACGTAGATATGTACAAGCATTTGCGAACGAGCCCGGAAGGCCGCCCGTCCTATCTCAGGATATTGCATTCAACGGACGCGTGAGAATGGCACGCAACTATTAACAGCTATCCTATCCTAGTGAATATGACACCATCGGGTCTCTTACCACATACTTATTAGAGACCACAGCAAACATACATACGCAGACACAGCGGCCACTCGTAACAGCAAAAACTCTCCACCCCTAAATTTCAGAGTGTTAACTTGCGAAGATCACGAAACAAGCTCTGACCGCTGTGATTTCCCTCTGGGGATTTATCCTTAGAGGCCTGCGTAGTTACCCGAGTCG
This sequence comes from Necator americanus, assembly GCF_031761385.1. NCBI lineage: Eukaryota > Metazoa > Nematoda > Chromadorea > Rhabditida > Ancylostomatidae > Necator > Necator americanus. Next base: position 94,945 of record NC_087372.1, on the reverse strand, counting down.
TCGAGCACCCGCCTGCTAACATTGCGATACAAGGGAGGTCGTAAATCGCTTCGGATATTAGGGAGATTAGTGGGTTCCCGGGAAATAAATATACGACGAACTCAAGGGACATTTCAAAGCTACGCGACTGTCCTTGAATTGTAGTGCTGGTGTTCCTCAAGATGTTAACATACATTTGTCTCCATTTCCTGCAAATGACTAGAATAGGAGTGGAAGCACCACAACATTAATACTTCTACACACTTCTACAGCTACAGGATAGATAGTTTAAGAATTAAGACACCGTTAAGGTGTGGGAGAATTAGATTACACATGGCAAGCACCACAACACTAATCTGGAACTCATGAATTAGTAAGCACGACTTTCCTGTCGGTTCCTAGAAGAACGAAAAAACATCGAGTTTCCTAAGGTCTTTGATTCTTCTGACATATTCCAGATTAGCGCTATTTTTTGCCAAAAGCTTCACATATCTGAGAGACACGAAAAAAAAGAGAAACAATTCGACTGCATCCCATGTTTCTACAAAGAGACAAGATTGCTGTGCAAGCTCATCGGTTAAGTTTCTAGGATGTTGAGGGTACAGCGGATTTCTCCCTCTCGTCTCTTTGTCGCCTTTTGATTTTCCACTGAAATCTGTGCAAGCATTCAACAACTCCAAAAGTTTATCCTGGTTATAAATACAACGTTAGGAAGAGCTGGAGACATTTTTTTTTTGCTGAGCGTTCTGCTCTTTGCAGCTATCACAACTCTCCGTAGGCGCCAAACCCATGGTGTAGACCACGTCGATGGTCATAAAAATGTCATATACCGCATTTGTAAGACCTGTTCGCTGGCATTGACAACAGACAATAAAAACTCGTCGAAAACCTTCTTCCTGTGGTCACAACTTTCTACTCGGCAAGGGCCTGCCGAGAAAACATAAAAAGCTTTCAGAGGAGAGGAATGTCGTTGAAAGCAAAACGATGTCCTCCGTCTTAATGTATCATTGTCGAGCATCGCAGGCGGAGATTCATCAAAAAAAAAACATGTACGCGACACATGAACATATAATCCCCGCCTAGGTGTACATATTAGTTATTGGTTATTTCAAATGGTTAAAGACTTCTCTTGATCCAGTTACGAAAAAAAAAAAATGATACGTTGCCTGTTTAACTGTATTAGTTCGGAGTGACGGTACTCTAAAAGACAGAAAATTAAAAAAAAAAACAACCTACACATAATCTTAGCAAGAGCGCAATTTTATGGGTAGGAGTGATAATCCGGAACCAATGCTCACCTTGAGGAAAAGATGTAGAGGGCGTCTCTGCGAAAAATAACAGAAAGCTTCCGAAATAGACAAAGAAATGTAGTCACAAAGCAATAGTCACAAATAGAAATGTATATTGAGCAAAAATCAAATAGAATGTTCGAGCCACTTACGGGAATATTTGAAAAAAAAAATCCCTTGCTTTTCGTGGAGACTGGACCTGCATCTTTTTTCCATTCCAATAAACTTTTCTAGGCTTCTCTTTTTACAAAAACGAAAAAAAAAATTCCACTGCACTGCAGAGGCTTTCAGTCTTTTTTTATCTCTCTAAAAAAATTAATCTAATTTCCTCTAACGTCGTTCGCGTTCGACATGAAGGAGCAAAACAAGAAACCTTCGCATCTCCGGCCCTCTACGTAATTAGTGCGATAGCATCACTGTCTTAACTCTTGGCGAAAGCACTCAAATGCAGGAAGTAGAATCTACACCTCTGAAAACACAGAAAATTGACGGAACGGCAACACTCAATCACGTTAGAAACTTCTGAGTACATAATATTTATATGATGTGCTCATTGACAATTATTTACTTGATGCCAAAAAAAAACTATGTCAATTGACAATTAACAGAAAATACGTGAACTAAAGAAGCAAAACCACAAACATAAGCATAACCACACACAAACATAACCATAACATAACAACCATTTCTTTCTCTACACTGATCGTTGTCCATTATAACTAATCACTCTTTTTTTTCTCCAGTAATCAACAACAATGAAACATAACCCTTGAAAGTTTGCATGCTTGTCTTCAATCACTCGAATGTTTATGTCTGTTATTGTAAGCGTGCGCTATAATTATCTATCTTTGTTTGCGTTCATTGCATGGTCTTCTGCCGTGTTAACAAAAAAAAAAAAAAAAAAAAAAGTGTAATGTGATGAGTGTAGTAACGTCTATCACGCAGCAAAATGAATAAACGGATAAACGGGAGATAAAACTTCTTCTGTTCCAAATACATCTTTTCAAGAAAGAGCAATAACCGACCACAGAAAAAAAAACTCACCTGAAAGGTGGCTCAAAAAAGTATTCGCAGAAATTATTAAGCTATTTGCAACCAGCCAAGAGAAAACGGAATTCATCGCAAATATCAACTCAACTAAGGGCAGGAAAAAGCGCACCTAACCTTGGAATTCTTTTTCTCAACCAACCGGAGTTTCAAAACAAGAGGTTTCATGCCTATCCACTTTTCTTTCTGCTTGACAAGTAGCGGCTGCAGGTATTGACTTTCGCAGTAATAAAGCCAGAATTATATCAAATGAAGAAGGAACCAGAAAAGCTTGAAGCGATAAACAACTATGTAGCACTTCTAAGAGAGCTATGCAAGCATTATTTCTCTTTATTTCACTATTTTAAAGCATTCACTACTTAAAAGAGATAGAAATGTTGATCCAAAAACTATAGCTCTTAAAAATGATTTTTTTGCAGAAAATAAGATAAAATGGCTAGGTACTGGAATCGAATTTCATGTCGGAGAGCGCATGTAGCACAACGTGGACGAACTGAAGGTGGTCATAATGAAATGGATAGAAATAGTGCTACGCAAAACACTAGAATGACAAATATGAAAGGCAAATACTGGGAATCATGAGGGAGATCTGGAAAGAAAGAGATTAACTCGAAAGTAACAAAGTTCCAGTAAATAGGGAGTAATAGGAACGCAACACTAGTAAATCGCACCAACTACTTAAATGGTTCAGACTCCTTTATGTGGAGAAAACTGCAAATACAAACATAACGTGTTGAAACAGTAAACAAGTACATGTCAAATTTCTACATGTAATAATGACGTCGTAGTGGGCAGAAGGAAGAAGCAATGCAAGCAAGCAAGAAACGTGACAAAGAAAGAAAAGAGACCGATTCAGAAAAATCTGTGACTGGGTAATTACCAACTACTTCCACTTCAATGGTAATCTTCCACAGAAAGTAAAATGGGAGCGATTTTGTGCCTAACTTCATTTCACCGAGTGAATAAACATTCCAATGGATAAAAAAACAACTGCAGCCAGAACTGCCAGAATTACTGGGTGACACGTAGAACAGACTACTAATTTCCTCAAACAAAAATAAATGAAAGGTTCTACATAAAATTTACTGGAGAAACACGTAAAAAAAATCTGCTTATGAGGTACACCTCATCCTCTCAAATCCATGAGCAAACATCCAAATCCTGCATTCCATCAAGGTCAAGGCTGTCAAAAGCGACTTATTCTTGAGAAACAGAAGAATGTCGGGGTCAGTCAATTGACGAGTCGGGAACGGACACGAACCGCTTTGCGGAGGTAAAGGATGGGTTATGGTAATTTGAGGACAGTCGCTGTCGCTGCCATCGACCTTTGCGCATGGCTACGGTATTTGTTATAATGACAGACCACAGCGCCGCGCACAATTAACGATGATCTGTGTGCAATTCCTGGAATCGAAAGCGATCTCTGGAACCAGAAGGCGGGGCTGGGAATCGACTTACTGGTAACTGAAGCCGTAGAAAGCCGCATAAAAAAGAGCTAAGAAGCGTTTCTGCCGAAAACAGTTGGTGACGCTTCTGGGCGCTGGTCCAGAAGCCTAAGCACATGTCTGGCTACCAGACAGCACAGGTCAAATAGGGGTGAACAGAGCGATAAACACGAACGATGACAGGAGTAGCGATCATAAAGCGATCCAAACACACAAGCACCAAGCAGGCTTCTATTGGAATGGGCGGGTCTAGTTCAGCGCAAAACTAAAACGCAATCTCAGATTAAACACACACACACACACACACATACACACACGGCTCATTCTTCTACTTCAATCCGTTGATGTTATCTCCTCATTGAAGTCATAAAACTTGTGTTTCCCGGAACAAGAGATGTTTCTGATCCCTACTGTGTGAATCTTATACATGTTAAAAGCTGGTTTTCAGCAGAAAGAGAGAAGCCAATAGAATATAAAACAAGAAGCGCTAATTCTCGAAAGGATTGCCCTGCTGCATGCCATAAAAAGAATAACTATGAACCAGTACCAAACAAAAAGCCAGCAGTTTCTTTTGGGCACCCGTATAATGGATAAAAAAGGGAATATTTACAGAAGTGCATTCATTATCTCAGCCGAACAACGATTCCTTCAATGACGGTGGAAAATCCAACGATGAATCCAAAATGCGTAAGAATTTGTGGACAGGCAACATGATGAAGATATATGTAGTTCTTACATTGAAAAAAAAAGAACCAAACGTCGACGAACAAATAGAGAAGGAAGGAAAAAAGAGTTCGAAAAAATGAAGGGAAATAAAAAATAAATGAGAGACTTTAAAGATGTGATGGAAGTTTATAAGTGTAATGTTTCGTCTTCAAAAAAGAAAAGAAAAAAAAAGTACGTAACGAGTATCCACCAACGCTAGCACTATAATAAATGCTGAACAAAGTACTGTGGCATTGTATTAATCCGCATGCAAGAAATGATGCGCTGAAATTTTCTGTCAAACATACCTACGTATCATCCCATCTTGTCCCATTTCAACTTTTTTTTATAATAGAGTTAAGTGCAACTACGAAAATTTAAATGGGCTACATGAAATGTGCAGTTTTGAGGTGCTGTTAGTTGAGAATCCATAGCATCGACGGAAACAACTAAGCTCTTGCAAAATCCAGCGAAAACATTAAACAAAAGAAATAGCGAAATATAATTGTAAAAATAAACAGAAACAGCATTAAGAAATCACTAGCGCTGTGATACACCTCTGATGCAGATGAATTTCTAACAGATGTCCGCCTATTACACTTCGCACGAGCCACATAAATTGGCTATGGTTGACTGCAAAGCCCGTGCTGCGCTATGATCACTTGCCAAGACGAAGAATTGAAAAAGTCGAGATAGAGCATACATTTTAAATTACTGTTTTCAACTTTTATTCTACCTCAGAACACAGATTTAGACATGGGAATAGTTGTTCAATCGCACATTTGAACGTTGATTCAGGATTGTTTTTGTTCGAAGAAGTAAATAGAGGCTATTAACTATTCAGCATCACTGAGCTTTTAAAATCCCTAATCCTCAGAATCCTAAGAAATTTTTTTTCCACTTTTCCCGATAACATGAGGATGGGTATCAGGGTATCAATGCAGTAATATCATTTGCTGTCTCAAAATTTCCAGAATTTCATAGCTATAATTGGTTCCACTTCAAAATATTTAGGCCGAACAAATAAATGGGAACACTTTCAAATATTTTAAAGCCTCTACTACACGTCTTCAGCAGAACTGAAGCTGGACTAGCTGGTATCTCTTCATTTTGGTCTACAAGTTTTTTTTTTTTGATAATACTGAAAACTTAGCAGTTCGCTCACACTCCTCGCAAGATCTCCCAGTCAAATTCGATTTTTTTCCGCATTTCCTTTGCTTTAAATGAAGTTTTCTTATTTTTGTGTTCACAATGGTCCAGCTCTTTCGAAGGCGCTCCCTCAGCGATCATGTTGCGCCTTTACCCTAAACCTGGGTAATTAAATCAACTAATTAATTCTGAAAACTACTTTAAAAAAAACTAAAAAAAACTGCTCACACATACTTTTTCCCCATACTTCGAAACTGTATTGCAATTGCAAAAAACGATTCATTTACCAGCAGCTAAAACAAATCTCCTATGTTGTAACCTACCTACATTCGATGTACCCTTTAGCGATTTTGTATACACTTTTGTTCTTTCTAATCAAAATATTGCAAAGTGTGGTGCTGAAGTTTATAGTGTATTCGCTGAGAATCTTCTAAAACTAAGTCCTACGTCAATGAGGATTGATGGAAGCATAGAAATGAATTAGAACCAGATGGAGCGGTCCAAAGCGTTCAACCCTACAGCATCTGCTTATTACAAGATTTCAAAGTGTAAAACGTTGCAAATGGTTCTTCCTACTAAGAGGAGACCACATATAAAAACATTGCTATTTACAAGAAGGGAACAGCTCTTCAGAACAGTACAGAGTTTGCAAAATAATCCATGTCTCTATCGCTAATCGCAAAATGAAGAACTTCTTTCTAGCCTACCTGGTAGCCTCTGACTCTCCTCAAACCATTTTATGTGAGTCGTATGCACAAAGTGTAAAATGCGAACACCTGTTCGAAATTCAAAAGCGTCTGGTCAGAGGTCTGATATACCATTAGCAGTTTATGGGGAAATTTTACGACAATAGTTAGTAGCGATCATCAAAGTTTGTGGCACAGATGTTCGCGTAAACGTTACTGTGAAGGAGATACAGCAAAATTTTGAGTGAAAGAGATAAAAACTGGTGCGAAGAACATTTCCCTAATTTTTGAAAAGCGGTACTTTTCCATTCTAGAACAACTAAATTAAAAGTTGATGAATCTTACATGCTACACAGTATAATCTTCTGTGAGATGAATTTCTAGGAACTTATTTTTTGTGCGCATGGGTAACAACGAAATATGCAGAGTCTGTAGTCTTTCTCCTGTTCTAAAACCCTTACAAAAAAATTGAAGTTGCCGTTACTTCTCCTAGAAACCCTCATGACTGTAAGCGAAGATGTTCGCTCCTACAGATGAAACCCAGGATTTTATGGTTTAGCGAGAATACTAGTACTATGTGGACATAACTATTTATGGACCTCAAATTATTCCCCAGTAAACTTCTTCATGGACGGAAAAAGATACGGTGAGAGATAATGAAAAGTCACCTCATCCGGATCATTCAAAATCATCTATTTATTATGAAATTTAGTTTGCAGGAAGATCAACTTGCATTGGCTAAGGGTAGACAGCTTTTTTATTCGGCCTCGAATAACCAAAAGAGAACAAACATCAACTTCCGGCTATCTGCATACAGCAGGCCCTTAAGTACGGCACTTTTGCAGAAATCAAGCCCTCGGCACTCCTCTGTTGGTGAGAGTACTTCTTTATCCACGCGTTTGTTACTCCACAAAGCTAGTGCTTCGCTTGAAGATCCACTCTATGATTTAACATCCCACCTAGTAAAAATTTAGGCATCGAAAGCTGTGATTTCATCATTAGCCTCACTTATTTCACTATAATCTGAACTACACAGCATTAACTTCATCATAAAACCTAGTTGATCAGAGGATGACTGTAATTGCGTAATTGCGGTACAACTGAAAAGTTTGTAGCTAAAATGCTCTGCAATATGAGAAGAGGAAGCAGAAATGATTGCTCAGAGAACGGTTTTTTTTTCTCAAGAAATGGAAAACAAGAAAGGTGGAACGATGGCTGAGGTGGCGAACATTATCTAATATAGTACAGGTCAAGCAGAAAAGCATGGATTTTACAATTCACAAGTTTTTCGTTAAATCATTCACCAGACAGCATATGACTCTCAGAACAGCAAAAATGCTTCAGCAAAAAAAATCTCAGTTTTGCTAAACATCAACCCATGGTAAACATATAACTAATACAATGGTAACCATAATTAATGCCGAAGAAGAGAGAAAATCAACAGAGTAACCTGCTCGGCTCACACTAGAACTAAGCCGATCTCTGAGTTAATGCTTATTTCACCTGAACATTTGTTTTTACTATGGTTAATCTATGAGCTTCCTACAAAATGCATAGTTGTTTTTGGCTGACGTGTAGAACGAGCTCGACTGCATGAGGATAAACAATGAACTCAAAGCATCACACTTCTGGGAACGACTTCCTGAATGCTTTATGATGGGTACCAGAAGTCGAAACCGTCTATGAAAAAGCACGTGAAACAATAAATGAACGAATTGTAACAATCCTTCCAGTCAAGGAAAAGCGTGTGCGAATAAACTCTGTGACTTCTTTCTACTGGGAGAAGTTCAGAATAAACAATCCTGTGTTATAAACTACCAACGTCTATGTAGTCAAGCGTTGAATAAAGCTGATTTTCTACTAGTAAAGCGGTAAAACCAAGAACATAGATTACTTGCTTCTTATAGCTGAGCAAGCAGTTCACTGCCTACTGTGACCATGGTCATCTAACACCGTATCATTTGTATACTATAGAGAAAGAGCGGAGTGGAACCAGAACCCTCAAAATAGCCGTTATCTCTCCTCAAAACTGCCCAAACCTTAGAAAAGACTTGGTTTGACAACGACTTAATCACTTAACTACACAATTCCTCATCCAAGTCTCTAAAACGGAAATATTCAGCTGCTGTTTTCCGTTCATTTTCAGCTGTCAAGTCAGCGAAGAACAAACTACTTAGGAGGCATCAGAACAAACGGATCCCTAACATCCCACAACTACTAACAATCAATTTCAACACGCTCAGCGAATTCAGTTTAAAAAAAAAACCACCAGATACAAAAAAAAATTCCAGATAACCTGATCAACTTTAGTGTACGAAAATTGGCTGTTTATGCTACTCCGTCTCCAAAATTTGTTTTTTTTAAATAATCAAAAGAATGAAAGACATGGAATTGTAACATTAAGTAGGCAAAGTTATTTCCGTCACACTACGTAAGAGAACACATCAATTAAGGAGAAAAAATCTTGATCTAAACGTAATAACATTTCTATGTTTCAAGTCATACGCGGAGTAGCACTCGAAGTTCAGCGATATGAGGTCTTATAAGTGTGTTCACTTCTATCCTCCCAAAATATCTGGCAACCACATATTACTTAAAAATTAAGACTTTTCCAGCAATATAAAAAGAAAAGGAACAATATCAAGGCTGCAGCGAATCGCCTTCCTATGATAAAGGACTTAAAGGTCCTTAACACCAGCCTGTCAGCAAAAAACTAATCGAAATGCCAACTCGCTTCATCATACAAGTACTGAAGGCGGAAGGCTCATAACTACAGAGAACCTCTCGTTGAACCAAGATCTTTCAAGACAAAGACAACTAATTTTATGGTTTACACAGAACAGAAATTTGATATCTTGGAAATAAAACATGTAAAACGTATCAAAACATTATTCACAAGGAAATTCTCCAATAATTTTCCTTTGCAAAAAAAAAAAGAAAAAAGATCAAATGCAAGACGAGAATATCACATAATTACCACAGCTTTCACAATTTCGTAAGGATAATCTGCTATCCGATTTCCTAAAGCGGCCGCACACTAGAAGGGCTGTAATTAGACGACATATCGTTAATTACTTGAACCAGTGCGATTGTACAGCTGTCGAAAAAAAAGTAGATGCGAAATGTCTCGCAACGGTGCAACAGGCTGTTGCTTTCTTACGTCAGCTAGTTAGCTATCTATGCAAAACGAAAACGAAGTTGTCTAAGTGATTGGATTTTCGTGGAACATGACCAACTAGCAAGTGTACGACAAAAAAAAGGCGATGAATTAGACGTGTTCGCGTAAACAACTCCTGTAGTTTCACAGACTGAGTTCTTTAGTTCTGACCGACTGACCCCCGGTGCTCTGACCCCCTTCACTTTTAGGTGGTTGGCGAAAAGACCCCCTCACTTGGGCTACACCCAATGAGCTAAACCCCCTTCACCTGAGGAGGGTTCGGCTTCTCCCTATCGCACCTATGATCACGCCGATAATTAACCTGTTGCGAACTCCTGTAGAGTGGTTTCTTGCTGTTAGCACCATGTAGGTACTTAGTTTCCACATTTAAAACCTCTAAAAAACCTCTAACCTCTAAGGAACCTCTAAAAAATGAGCAGATATCCTTGACTAAAAAGTCTCCAATAGAAAAGAAACACAGAGTTAAATAAACACCCAATATTTAGGTTTTCATACCATCATTTTTCTAAGCAATAAGGTGTAATTTGATGTGGCTATAGTTGAAAAGGAAGAATTATGATGTAAAAGGAGTGATAAATATGAAAATAAGAAATTGAAAAATAATTAACAGAAAACATACCAAAAAACAAAAAAGAAAAGAATTCGAGAATAATATAAAGCTTACAAAAGTATGTGACGGCAAACAAAAGTCCACAATGAGGAACACTTGTAACAAAACTCAAAGAGAAAGTGCCTGAAATCTCCGTTAATCTTTTCCAAGCTATTAACTTTGATATGTCTGATGAACAAATAGTACTTCGTAAAAACTGTATCTCGAAGGCTAGGACCTATAATATTTTAAAAATTCTTTAGGACGAATGGGATTTCAAACAGTCGTGCCAGCGCTAACATTTCTCACCCAACTGACGATTTTCACAATTAAATTGGGCTTTGAATAGGAAAATGCGCCCCATACCGAACAATATCTGTGAATCCGTGAGCAAAACAACCATGTTCGATCTAAACGCAGGAAATATTACGAGGCTAATGTTCTCTGTTAGATATAAGATTTTCAGGAATGGGATGCTAAAATCTGCTTCATTTTTCAGAAAGGAGCTTAAATCAGGTATAAGCATGAGCTATCAAAATATCAAGGTAGGAAATATCAAAAGATTAGTAAGATTTTCAGGCCATTTCCACTTCTAAGACGACTTGGAAGGTGTTGTCGTGTTTAAAGCAAACGAAATACGGATAAATGTAGCGTTTCTGGTCAAAACTGCGCAAATGCAACAAATCGAATACAAGGTGTTTTTTCTATCTACGATTAATGGTTCACAGTCTTTTGCAAGCAGATGACAGGAGAAGAAATACTCTCTCAGAATAGAGACGCTCGCGACAAGGCATCCACCAATAGTCATTGTTTCAAAAAAAAAAACCCAAAGAACCAACTAGGTAAACGCACATGCTCCTGCTCAACACAATTTTCTACTGGCATAGCCAAGGGTAAAACATAATGCTCTTAACCAAATCTTTTTAATTATGGGATTAGTGTGTTTTAAAGAAAGTAGATAATTGCTCAGATCCCTAGTCATCTGAGATTTGCTTTTTTCTTTCCTTTTTGAGTTCTTAACCGAACTTTTCGAAAAAAAAGAGCAAGCCTCCTCTAACACTGATTAGCCTCACAAACAACTTCCTAATGACTATGATGAATCTTAACTTAAGAACCTTGAACGAGTAGTACGAGTAGCATTAGCTCCTGATAATTCGAATGGAAAAGCGCGCTTAAGACTTAAGCGTCTGAAAGAACTCAAGGAAATGGAAATTTTCCGGGTTTTTTTTTTTGCAAATGAGAATTTATGCCCATATTCTGTCAGAAGTGTCCCAACTAGTTAGAGGCACAACACGAAATTAATTAGTTAAACAAGTTGTATTTCATGAAGCCAAGTAAGAGTAAGGCAAGGCAGATCGTGCAAAGGTTCAATTGAGCAGCGAAGAAATGTTAGGCACCATTGTCGAAAACGATGCTATACATGCAAAACAACGTCTCAAAACAACACTGTTTCCAAGAAAAGGAGTGACGGCGGACACAAAATTATCGGAGGGAAGAACCATGCCAACGAAAAAATACCTGACAGTCGGAAACAGTAGTACTTGTCCGCGATGCAATTAAAAGAAGTTGGAAACGTCACACAGCCATGGAATCACTCTTGACATCCGCTACTGTGTAGGAATCAAATCCCCGGAACATTTGCTTCCTTGAAGAATTGGATGAATCCACGACAATAGACATAAATAAATGACGTTCAGGAAGAAGAAATGGAATAACAATATTACCATAATATGTACCAAAACATCGACCTGAGAATGGTTATTTCATGTGTGGAGCGTAGACAGTTATAAAGAAGCACGAATAACAGGGGCGATACATTGGACAGGAAGAAACATTACAACTGCAAAATGTATCAAACGAACTCTCAAGCAGTGCATATCGTGGAAAAAATGAGAAAGAATGAGATGTACGCGTCCGATAAATGACGTAAAATCTAAATGCAGAATTCAAGGTTAATGAATATTCGTTCTACAAATGCCGTTGAGGCAAAAGAAGAATTTAGTGATATCTCATTGCATATTTTCGTATTATTTCTAGCTGACATTCGTATCCTCCTAACTCAAAATCCCCAACAATCACTCACAATAAGGCACTCAACGCCACGAAGTCAAGTACAAAAATCGAAAACCACAGAAACACAATTTCCGTCCGCAGTTTTGCATAAAAGTCGAAGACAAGTCTTCATGATAATCCACTCTAGGCATATCTCCTATCGTAAATAACCTACACGGATGTTGGATGTTGTGAGTGCGTTGAAATTCCATTACGACTCGCTAAACAAGCGTCCAAATGGATTGTGACGGGCATTTCCTTGAAGAAATGTATCTTCATCGCGTGTCGTAAATGCGGTTACGATAAACAAATATGAAATCAGAAGGTACTTGTCTTACATCTGCTAAAACATACAGGTCACACGGACAACTGGAACTCAATCATAAAAATAGCACATAAATACAACTTTCGAAACTTGAACGAAGTTCAAGTTTCGAAAGCTGTATTTATGTGCTATTTTTATGATTGCGAGTTTGAACTGTATTTATGTGCTATTTTTATGATTGCTATTGAAAGCTGTATTTATGTGCTATTTTTATGTTATTTATATTTTTCAAGTTTCGAAAGCTGTTCTTTTAATGCCAAACAATGGCATTAAAAATCACTGGAGTATCAATCCACTTTGGATGCGTCAACGCGTTTTACTGGAACTCGTAATCGATGAGGTTTTGGAACGCGTGTTGGCCTATACAATGACTTGTGGGGGCCAGCCGATGATGAAGTCAGTGTTTTTATTCTCCCAGACAAGTCTGGTACCAATTTATCGACCCCGGAGGGAAGAAAGGCTTGGTTTGCACTAGGGCGGTTTCGAACCCCCGACTATGGGGCTACAACGGACCTCTAACCGAGTGCGCCACACTCGCCCTTACAATGACATTATTTAAACTAAAACACAAACACTCGAATGAACTTTGCTGGAAACATAATCGGATCCCATTGAAATGCAAATCGACCCATTAGGCTTAGAAATGCACCACAGATGTTGAGTGTTATGCAAATTTAATTAGCGCAATAGAAAAATCCCGCTCACTGAAGAATTTCAGGGCCTTACAAAAAACTGCGCAAATTCCGCCTGGACGAATGGGTTCTTCCTTCTGAAGAGTACAAGCGATAAGGGTGGAATCGATGTGATTACGGGATGCGGTGGGCAAATTTTTTACTGCGCTACGGTAAAAGACAAAGAAACTTTCATTTCCCTGGCAAATTGCGGTTGAATCTATCGGTTCTTCCCTACTCTCTTCATTTATTTTGTCCTTAGTTGTCTGATTTAGATTAGAGAGGCATCTGAAAAACAGTGATCAAAACCAAGGCACAGAACTCCGCTTTCGAGTAATTCTCCACCTATCTTTCTCCAGCGTAAATTTTGCAAACATGTTTGTGCTAAGTGAGGAAGCTTATGATGTTATATCAAAGATTTTTCGTCATTCGAGAACAAGTCCCATTAGTCGAATAAGAGAGTATTCGAGAACGGAACCCACAACCAGATAATGAAAGTGGCTATCGATGGGCACCACATGGTTAGGATAACTTGAGTAATCTAAGTACAAACTCATTCATTCTTGTAAGATATCAGGGGAAGGACCTGCAACACTCGGGCAACATATCAATTGTGCTTTCACACAACAAAAATGCTAGTCCAACGATCTGATGAAATTTTGGTTCCATCCTCTTGCGAACGAACCGACCAGGAATAAAGCCGCCAAGGGAAAGAGAGGAAAAGATAAGACTGGGATAAATGTTGCGGGACCTTTCGTAATGTGAAACTCGCAGAGGCCAAAGTAGAAAACTTACTCCCTATCTTTTTCCTTAGACTGGGCATTTTCTTTAAGTCCCTCAAACTTTTATGACTATTTGAAATCATCCACGTTCTGGATAAATACTCGTGAACAGAGAGAAATCTGCCAGTGAATGCTTTTCCACACTTCAAGTCAAAAACTCGGTGAAGAGATGTTCCCCTTACCATTTTCGAGTAGCTGCTTGTACTTTCAGGCTTACTCGAAATTCACTTGCCCGAAAGGCGCCCGCAAAGTAGACGAAGTTTATGCAGCGTAGATGTATGGTTTTTCGTCGGTTAGGACAAACAACACGACCTTTAGGCTCACTCCCCATTCTGTAGCAGGCCCCAAGGGGAATGTAATGACAAAAAAGCCCTTGCAGCCGCTTAACTGCTCATAAACGAGGAAAAAAGTTATGGCCTATTGTTCCTGTGAGTACTCCCACAGCGCATTCGATATGGGTCCGGATGTTACTAGGCTCTTGAGCGATCCTCATCAGGAAAACAAGCATTCGTCAAGAGATTCCACGAGTGAGGCTAAAAACGATGGGTTATCCGCTCGTAAAGTTACTTCCCGACAATGGCGAGATTTGGCAATTGGCGTGGCAGAGAAACGCGCGCAAGCAAGAAGAAGATGTATGGGACTCGGCGACCCAGTGCAGCTGTCTTAAAGATTCCATTCAATTTACGAGCTGTGAATGGTGCAGGAGTTGTGCAAAAGAACTCTTTTTGACGTACCGACACAAAATAAAGGGAGAGAACGCAATGCTCTTCGAATGTTTTTCAAACTTGAGTACATAATGGGAAAATGAGTGGTTTATAATCGGATCAAAACGACATAAAGCAAAGACAGTTGCGCAAGCGGCTGCGCTCGAAGCGGTGCGGTGAAGACAGCGGTTGGAATCGACCAAGCGTTACGCTCCACGCGAGACTTCGAGCGTAGCCGCAAACGCAACTGTCCGTGCTTCATGTCGCTTTGACCCAACTATACATCATAGAGATAAATGAGCATTCATGAACCTGGGATTTTGATATATTTGAAATTGCAAGACAACGTGTTTCAATTCTCTTCACTACGAACTGCGAAGAAGCAACTTGATCGAAGAAATCGAAGAACGGGTGGAAGTAGTTTTTCACAATTACATCAATCACGCTCATGCAGCCATTCACGTAAAAGAAAATAGCGTAAAATAATCTCGTAAACTAAGTCGCTAAGTTATAAGACCTTGATTACAATTATTGCTGGGAAGAAGACAACTCTAGAACAACATTTCCTCACACATCCTCAAAGGAATTGTCGAAAGATCTCACGGAAGTTTGTGTAAAGTAACCGGCAGCTTTATTCCTACTGCTATGTTTTCAACATTACTTACGAAAATAATTTCAACTAGTCATTAGGCTTCACTTCTTCGTTTTTTTTCCACCGAGCTGATTGAACAAAAAAACAGGAACATGAAAGTTAAGTGCTTGACAGAAGGTTTCTCATGAGGATTTGTTGCCAGTTTCCTATAATGGGTAGAAAACTGGTAAGAAATTATCTGAAAATAAGAACGTCTAAACTTAATATGCACTTTATGGAGGTTCTGCAGGCGCAAACCTTCGTTTTTGACTGAAAAAAAACAGGATATGTCGCTGTCACAGAGATAGCCAAATCAGAAATTGATACTCCCGCTCTCTCATACAGTTAAAAGCCAATTCGACACATGAGATAAAATTGTTGTGGAATATGAGAAAAAAACAACAGTTGCGGAAAAGAAAAAACTTATATTAAACAAAGCGAAGTGAATAAAACTCACCAAGAGAACGCACAACCTCTTCTAGCTTCCGTTTACGTAGTGTGCAACTTGTTCCACAACTTGCGAAACCACACTAATCTCACTTAATTGCTGGGAAGACAAATATCCAGCCTGTTTCCTTGCAAAAACCTAACTAATTCGAAGCATAAAAATCACGGTACTTGGTACATTGGTTGGTACATTTACAAGTTCTTGTTTTGTGAAGTCTTGTGGAACAAAGACAACCTGTCTTCATAGAATTAATGGTTTTTCAATCTACGATTATAAAAGGAAAGATCTGGTTTAGTAGAAAAGATAATCTTGAAAACTGATCAAAAAGGACTCGAAGACACAGATTTGCCGAGGAAATTTGAGGAGAAGAGAAGCCAACAATAACATTAATTGATCAAAGTGAAAAAGTGCACTGCACGCATCCTTCAACCAGTCTTCTTAATGCGCATCTCTTAGATGAAGCAACACGTCACAAATCCACACATGTCATGTTTCCAAAAAAAAAAGAATAAAAAACAGAGGGCCCAAATGGACGGCGCGACTCCTCTTCGATGCACCACTATTCAATCACCGTAGATACAAATTTGAAATGGCGATAAATGTAGTGACCACAAACACAAAGTCTCACACTTTGACCTTCGTATCGACGAAGCACACGAAACCAAAGTAGAGCAGGTCTGCTTATTATTCTTATTTTCAGGTTCCCCGCAGTTATGCTCATTTATATTATAGCGTCCAAGAGAGGAAGTCACAAGATAAGAGACGACAAACTCGGAAGTAAGCACAGCAAAGAGTCATTAAAGCTGAAGAAGTTGCCGGAAACTTGTCGTGAATCTCGGAGTGATCGGCTTTCTTTGACAACTGGCGGAGCGCTTCAGCATCGCTACCACATCCACACCATCAAACGCAATTAGAATTAGCGAACGACGGCCGAACAAATTAGAGATGGTCGCGAATTATAGGACGATCTCTTGGGCGTACCCATCCGCTGGCTTAAGCTGCTTCGGCTTCCGTTATGGAACAGCAGCATAGTCATAGTGCCGAAAATGAGCACACTCAAATCTAAATATGTCGAAATGGTTATTAATTGTCACCATTTTTAGAGAAACTGGCCAACGTTACGTTATTGGAGGATCCAGCTCTCGAAACAAATTCGATGAAGGTGGAATAGCCAAGTACTTGACTCTTAAGGGAATGCGATCTTGAAATAGTGCCATAAGAAGAAAGTCTCGATCCTGAAGCTGACTAATTATAAAATTGGTGAGGTAGTACTATTAAATCCACTTGGTTTCTCTTAGTTCTTTGCGAAACTTCAAGAGGTAGCCACCAGAGAAATGAACCTTATAACATGGACAGAGAGAGTAGAAAAAATACCTCGGCTATGTACTTTCACGGCGTCAAGCGGCAACCCAAAAATGAAACAATGCTCAAATGGGGTAGTTGGCCATAAAAACTGCAGTAGACTTTCAAGAAATAAGGGTTATATGTTTTTGCGAATATTGCCTATTGACTACAGTTCGGTCTCAGAACGAAATTACTTGTGTTTGTATCACAAGACGGTCAAAATATGAACCACTTTCAGTACCACCGTGGTCCAATATACACCCCGTGGTTATGAACACGCTACAGTCGGGTCAAAACGACATGAATATGGCGGTTGAAATCTAGGTGGGACCACCGCGGAAAGCAGCCATGGACGGTGCTAGCAAGGGTTCCAACTCGATCCTAACTGCCACGTTCAACCGCGACGCTTCGAGCGCACTCGCTCATGTAACTGCACTGTGGGTTCATGTTGTTTTGACCATACTATACATCACCCACTAGTGTTGCTAGCGTCAACGCGTCGGGAAAAATAATGAGAATCTCGTTTTTCTTTGCTTTGAGACACAGAAGGACGTTAAACATCTAAATAACGCCATTCATGGATTCTAAAGATGACCATGGCAGATCCTATTTTCGCAGATAACCAAGGCTAAGCAGAAGCCAAGAGATCGACACATCTACAAACGGAGATGTATATGATTATGAGTAGAGAGCGCTAGCTAGCGTTTTGAAGATAAGTGATGTGCACTAAAGTGAATTACTTTGCTCAGTTGTATGACTACTGATGCGATGCTTCTAAATGTCTCAGGATGTCACTTGTGAAGTAGTTTTGAAAGTATTTTGTCTAGTCCATATGTTATTGTATCATTCTTATTCTTACATGCTATCAATTCAGTTCCTGATGTTAAAACCGTGCATTAAAAAATGGATATAGGGGAGAAGAAAAGAAAGGAGGATGTCCTTCGTCTGAATTTCTTCCTTTCAATTTCAAAGCCGTTCAATATTTTCCTAGCGAATATTAACAACAGAAACGTACGTTCACGGTGATGGTTGCGAATTCTCTTTCTACAGTAACTCAGATACTCTTTTTTTCCTTCTATGCTTCTCCAACCGAAACTCGTATCACGTTAGTCCAATCAAACAGGGCTGCGAAAAGCATGTTATTGAGCAGCGAAAAATAAATTGTCTGATTCCATTCTGGTAAGAGTGAGCAAGATATGTATGTAAGTAATAAAAGAATGAAACAAAGTTTTAAATATCTAGTCGTTGGGAGTAAAAGTTCACCTCTTATTATTATTATTATTTATTCAAATAGCAGAAGTGGACTGCGTTTTGTACAGCGTACAAAAAGACCAACCAACAATATTTTACAAAGGCGACTATTGTCTACATTTATAATCGAAATTAAATCATAAACAAAAAAAAAATCGTTGAAATAAAATCATAAAATAAATAAAATCCAAACAAATTAATAAACCAACAAACCTCGGATTTTCCAGAATTGCGAATATTCTAAGAATGACTTAATGGCGAATTTTATACAAAGTAAGACAAACTAGTTGAATCACTTAAGAAACCTTAAGAGTAGTATCTTTTGGAGGAAATCATAAATTACTGACAGGTGCAAGCGTTGCCTCTGCACCGCACTCAGCACTAAAACCTAGACAACCTGCGCTATTTACCTACCCATTTTTACACAATAGAGCGGATACGTCAATGTATGAGCGGCAACCGATGTAGGAGGTCATGCCTCTTAGAGACGGTAAATCTCACGAACACCTTTTAACCATATCTTACTTCAACACTGACGACTTGTTTTGCATTATCAGGCATAACGAACAACCACATAGTTGAAGTATGAAGAAATGAGAAGAAAAAAGAACCCCCAGCATAACGACTAGCTAGAGCAGTGAATGCTAATAGGCGACTTAGCTTAATTAGCACCTACAACCACTAACATATGACCTTTTGCTAATGGCATGCACACATGTAAGAGTTAGAAAACTACGGGATTTCTATGAAACGATATAAACTGAGTTCAGAAACATTATTAAGCAAATAAAACAGTTTGAAAACCATAAATTCAACTCACAGAATACTTTGGCAGGTTGAATATAGGTGCTGGAATCTAAAAACCAGTGTTCACATTTTTTATCCAATCGAACTGTTCCTTTCAAAGAGAAACCTGCCGCTTCGAACCCATCCGCTTACGCAGTTGCGTAAGCGGATGGGCTCGAAGCGGCGTGCTGGAGCGTAACGATTAAGATCGCGGGGGGACCCTTACTAGCACCATCCATCGCTGCATTGCGTGATGGTCCCACATTGATTCCAAACGCCATCGCCAACGCCTTCGAGCGCAACCGCCTAAGCAACTGCGCCATGCTTCGTGTCGGTTTGATACGACTACATGTCCTTGTGTAGTTGAGTCGAAGATATTTTTCGACCGGACTGCAATAAAAGTAAGGAAAAAAGAAGTGATCTGGGGAATTGGTCCTAAGAACTGATGATGGGAAGCCAGAGAATAGGTGTTGCCTTGGATTCAAATATTTTGCTCGAGTACAATTAACTCTGCAGCTGCATCGTGATAAGTGAAAATAGGATGTTGTTCTTTTCCATCTCATTTCATTTCTTCCATCTCTCTTCGTAGCAGTTGAGAAAGTTCAGCAATAAAAGGAGTCCAGCATTTGTATCACCGATGGTTTAATCGCACGAAACCTCGAGATTCTGCAAAACTCTAAATTCAAAGGATACCGTAACATAACAAGTTGCAAAAAAGCCCCTCAATGGCGGGTGCTTGATTTCTGAAGACCTTTCTAGTAACACCGATTGCGATACCTATATAACAATATATAACCTGATGACAATATACGACAACATCTGCACCGCGGTAACTGTGTTTAAATGGCGGAAGATCAACAAAAACAAAAAAGACAAATCCACAACGCAGTCATTACTCGTACCACATGGCGAATGCCGTCACATCTGGTACGTAACGTCGCTACCACCAGATGCTCTTGTTTAGCAAAGGAAGACGTGTGTCAGCAATTAAAACGAACGGTTTGTGGGTTTTGCGAGAGAGTTATGTAGGTTTTGAAAATGAGAACAAAACTATGGAACGTACTAAAAGTTCCAGGCATAATAAGCGAAGGTCATTACGATGGAGCCCCGAAGAGAATTAATTTCCTCTCATCGGATGGCTTCATTCACATCAGGAAATTCCGCAAGACAATCTTTGACCTCGGCGACAAAAATCGCCAGTAAACCTTATGTGCGTTTGCATACACTTCTATAGTTCAGGATGAAAAAAGTAAAGCCAAGGAGAAACTAACAAAAAACTCATATAAAGCGAGTGAAAGCTTCCAAGCGATGTCTTCCGATTACTAGTATATTGTTAAACATATTTGAATATCTTATGTATTTTTAAATTTCGGAGCGCCCTACTGCTCCTATAGTAGGTGTGGTTGTTTGTTCTGTGCCACACATATACTGACATTCAAGAAACATTTTACATACCATTCTGCCCTTACGAAAAAAAAAAACAAGTTACAATGCACAATATCTTCGCTAGTTTTGGCGAAGAGACGAAAAAGAAGTGGGATAACGCCATTTTGAGTACCTTGACCATAATCGTCGTAGTCTATAGTTAAGGCTTAAAGAGTGCAAGAAAACTATTTACGATATTGTGCTGAAAAATTGAAAGAAACTTGTCCATTTTTCAACAGAAATGCAGCCAGCGAAGGTGTAATTGCCATTTATTTCACTCAAAAATGGGATAGTAAGCAGGAAGAGGTAACAAAAAGAATGAACAGCCGAGCCAGATGAAAACTTCATAATTTTCATCGATTTCAACTGTATGCTAATGCGCTGATCCACTATGTTGTGAGAAGAACTCATTATTATTCCTAGGTGTAACAAGAAGGAGTAAAAAGTAAAAATAAAAGAGTATAACTTGTTAGTAACTCACTGAATGTCCTGATAACGAAGACATAAGCACAACGTTGGAAACATTCGCTAATCCTGCCTTTAATCCTCGCCAGAAAGGTAATTAGTTGGATGATTAAATATGACAAGCTCAGTGGTGCTATAATCAGTGTCAGATCAACGCATGTAAACGAGAACTACCACTTCATTAGTTCCAGCCTCGATTATGCACTGATCCAACCTTCTACTATTCTAGAGCAGTTGTCACCGACCTATCGGTTACAGGATGTTAATGGTGCACAAAATCCGTTCAGAGTGCTATGTATTGGGTTGTTCCACAAATTTCTTTCCTATTTCTAATATTTTCTTATTCAGCAGCAAAGATATTCCAATCAACAATACAGCCGGCATAGTTGCCAAGTCTTCGTCGAACGATGCGATAGTCTGTTTGACCTAAGAATTAGCTTGTAATGTGTTGAAAATCTTTGAACGACCATGGAAAGCAAATTATGAGACGACCTAACACTAAACAGATTCCCGTGAAATGGGCCCCACACCTCATCCCCGCGTCAAATGAAGAGGTCTGACAACCCACAATGAATTTATCCTACTAAGCTCAATAATACCGAATACCATCCCATTTGTTAGGTTCTCTACAGACATTACGATAAAAGAAAATAGGACGTGATATTATGGCAACATGCTGAATTGATATGAAATCAAAAACTCTACTCTTTATAGGTGGAAGATGTGTACGCAAAAACTCGTCTAAGATGGCTTATTCCACCGCTAAATCAAATGATCTATGTAGTGACAATCCTCATATTAACACTCATTCAACAACGAAAGTCTGTCCGACCATGAAACCATGTAAAAGAAAATGCGACATGAGAAGATGTGCATACTACGCCGGGAAGTAAAGTACAGTCGGCTCAAAACGAGATGAAGCACGGTGCAGTTGCGTAAGCGGTTGCGCTCGAAGCGGCGCGCTGGAGATAGCGATTGGAATCAAGGTAGGGCCATCGAGAACTGCAGCAATGAACGGTGGGAGCAAGGGTCCTCACTCGACCCTAATCGCTACGCTTCACCGCAGCGCTTCGAGCGCGATTGCACCGTGCCTCATGTCGTTTTGACTATAATGCAAGCGTGTGCTGACGAAAGGGCGAACGAGCGAGTAGATGGCAGAAGAGTGAGAATGAGCCGCAGTAGAAGTATACCTTTCCCACAGAAATCCCAAGTAATATTTCCCTCCGAAAACTTCCGAAATTTCAGAAGCGAATCCATGGGAAAGGGCTCCGAAACCGTCTTCTTCCTATAAAATGATGCTCTTTCAGTGGTAAGCATTCATTGAGCGGAAAATGTGAACAATGTGAATCTCGCGTTGTACCTAGAAGTAAACGTGACGTTTGAGCATAATGAGAAAAACTGCAGAAAAAGAAATTTCGAGGATTTGTGGTTCTGTGTATTATTTTCATTTAGAAGCTCTCTAGGTTTGGAACCTGCAAATTCATTTTGTGGAGCCTTGCCTTTTAGTTAATAATTGGTTGAATCACATCTACTTCACCTTCCTGCGAACTAGAAAGTCTGAAGAAGTATATGCGAAGACAGGATGGATGCTCATGAAAGGACTCTCCGGTTATGTAAATCTTCCACTTTTTTCTCTTCTCCCCACAGCATTCCAGCGCTGATATGATCGCTTTCCTGGGCGTTCAGAATCAATTTTTGCGAAGCGAACTGTTTGGTGGAAACTTGGCATTACAACGCAGTACTTTAAGTATTTATCTTGAGAGTGTCGATATAAACTGCATGTATTTCCAGCCACTCAGTGAGCGGAGTTCTCATTTGCCTCCTATCTAGAACCAATCCACACGACAACAGCAAATAAGCTCATCAGAAGCGCGCCAGACTCAATTAAAATATGCTTCTGGCACGACTCATCACGTGATTCTCAGCAATCTTCCGGACACTGAACAAATTAGCCGATCGGAAATGAGTTTGTAAACATAAAGAAATTAAGATTTATTTTAGAAAATATAATTTACAGCAATAAGAAGTACGATAGAGCTACGACCAGTACACTCTGCAGTATTAGTATTGATGATGCATTTTCAGTTGTCGTTTGTGCAAAAGTACTGGATGGAGCTGTTTGCGTACTGCCTGTATTCGTTGTCGTTTGTGCAAAAGTACTGGATGGAGCTGTTTGCGTACTGCCTGTATTCGTTGCAGTCGTGGTGCTAGCAACGGACGTTACTGTAGATCCACTAGTAGTACTCCTTACAACACTGGTTACAGCACTGCTTCCACCGCCTCCTGTAGGTTTACTACTACTGGTACGACCGTTGGTACTTCCACCACTTGTTGTCGTTCCTAGTGTAGATATGGTTGCGGGCATTTGCATAAACGGAGTACTGTAGTCATTCCCCAGGATCCAGTTGTACATCATCTGAAGTGCCTGTGCCGGACGATCCAATGGCACGAAGTGACCGGATCCCTGAAAAGTAGATAAGACCATAATAAACTTATCAGAAATCTAAGCAAAACATCCAACGCTGTTGAATAACACAAAGATCTCCGTGTCCAAAACTATGTTTTAAACCATTATTGTGCTGAGAGTTATAGTTCCCAGTTCTACTCATAAAACTACTACCTAGTACGTAGATGCTATTCTTTTTTTTTGTTCCACCATCATATAAGATGATGTGGTTCACTAACGATTGTCGTGAACATCAGCTGTCATTTACAATCTGTTCATGTTAGCGCTCTTTTCTCATAGCCTATTACAGCTTATTCAGCTAATTTTATAACTACTTGGCATAAAACTAGAACTGCATTACTTAAACCAGTGCGTTGCTAAGAAATCTCGCATTCGTATAATTATGTAACACTTCATAGTAGAGAATAATCAATAGATATCAAACAAGGAAATCAATTGCGAAGTCTTGCATGCCAAGGCTATGCTTGGAAAGTTTGCTATCTAATCTGACAAATACGTGGTTCGACTCCTATAAGTCAACCAGTCCAGTCACTCGTAATTGTGTTGTAGCAATTAAGGATTTATAGTCGCCCTTAGCTTGTTAGCTTCCGCTTGAAATTACTTTCAATCAAAGTACGCTTATTGAATTATAAACTGTTAAACATGCTAATTATCAAAGAAAAATCGGCGGAAAGGTAAGTGGAGGCAGGGGTGGGACACACAAGACTGACCTAATCGAACTGCGTTTGGAGGTCAAAAATAAATCTTAAAGCACAAAAATTGTTCTTAACTGTCAAACGTGATAGTAGAAGTTCCTGCTTAATCCGAACCGCTACGACTATACCGCATCGAGCGCAGCCGATAACGAAACTGCACTGTGTTTCATGTCGTTTTGACTATAATGTATTATGTGCTGCTTCATGTTGCTTGGAGCCGATATAGCTATTCATTCCCAGTGAGGAACTGTCGATGGATGAACTATCCCTTCTTAAATGGGAAAGTCATGTGACAGTTAAGAACAATTTCTTGCTTTAAGATCTATTTTAGAGTTCTAGGCGCAGTTCTGACCCGACTAAGTCAGTCGAGGGCTTAAGACCTATGCATTAGTCTTAGAGGATCCATGATATGCAGGCTGGTAAGAGAAACCAGGCTTACTGGAAGTGAGTAACTAAATCATATCATGTAGTACTTTCAACGAAAATAGGACCGAAAATGACCTAATAGATGGTCTCTCCGCAATCCACATTTAGCAGTTAAGAACGATTTTTGTGCTCTAGAAACAGTTTTTGCGTCCCAATTGCCAGTTTGGGTAGAACAGTCTTGAAAGCTACCCAACTATCTTCTCGTCCCGTGAAAAACCGCGATTTTCGATTTTCCGCAACACTTAGGGATGTTACTAATTTTACAATTCTACATCTGCAGTGTTACGGAAACGTTTAAATACATTAAAAAAAAAACAATTGACCAACCTTGACAGTTAAAACGTCAATATTCTTTGCATATCTTCTCGCATATCCACCTAAGGTTGAATAGTAACGCGGATCAATCTGATAGCTCCACGGTTGTCTTGATGGTAACTGCAAACACAACTTGGTCTCGCTGCAACCATAGGTGCGATAGGGAGAAGCCGGACCCTCCCCAGGTGAAGGGGGTTTAGCTCATGGGGTGCAGCTCAAGTGAAGGGATAATTTCGCCAACCACCCAAAAGTGAAGAGGGTAATTTCGCCAACCGTTTAAAAGTGAAGCATGTCCCTTCTCCAACCGTTCAAAAGTGAAGGGGGTCAGAGCACCGGCTCCGATTATCGCATCTATGGCTGCAACTGTTCCGAAGTTCGAAACACTAACTCACTCCAAGACCGAGAGTGCCACTGAAATACTGCGTGGTAAACCATTCTACACCCATCCAATTACACATTGTATCTACATCTCCGCTGTATAGAAGTATGGTGAAGTTGCTAGCAGTGTAGTACAAACTAAATCAACAAATCGACAATAGTATGTGCAATCAACGCCGAAAATCGAATACAGTATACCTGTTGATGATATAGTCGAACGACGGTTGTGCAGTAGGGTTTGTCTGGTTATATATGGCAATCATTCTTCTGGAATCGAGTGGATAAAATATAAGTAAATTAATGAAAGAATGAATGAATGAAGTAGCGAATAAACGGAAGACGGTCCGGTTCAATAGCTGCGGAACAACCGCTAACTAAAAGTGCCACAACAACATAAATGCACCGCCAGACGATGGCAGACATTTTTTGCATAGATATTCGCTAGATCACGATGCACAAGAAGCTGAAATGAGCTTCAAGAAAATAGATGCAGTCGAGTCAAAACGACATGAAGCACGGACATCTGCGTAAACGGCTGCCATCGAAGCGGCGCGGAGAAGCGTAGCGGTTGGAATCGTGTAAGGATCCTCGCTTCCGCCTCCCATCTCTGCAGTTCGCCGTGGTCCACCTCGATTTCTACCGCTGTCTCAACCTCATCCCCTCCGAGCGCAGTCGCTTTCACAACTGCACCCGTGCTTCATGTCTTTGTGACCCGACAGTACATCACAAAAGCCTAAAAGATTCTTGTACAGAAGAGGTAGCTGAACTTGTTTTGTTTTTTTTATTATTTCTCGTATTCTTTCGTTAGTATGTCTCATAGAGTCTGTTGTTCAGTTTATGCAGACCATGAGGTTCTGGAAATTACCTTGAAATTAGAGAGGACTTTCGTGCCAATTTTACACAAGAGGGGAATGGAACGGCCGCAGAATGAAATTAAGCTGAGTATACGACGAAAACAGCGTAGTTTTGCATAAAAGTGGGAAACACCACAAGCATTCTCAAAATCGCAACTTTTCATAAAAACAAGGTCACGTTAATGAAAAATAAAAACAGTGGAAAAGACAGGGAGCTCGAACATCCCTATGTATATACAAGGCACAAAGATTCTCCCAAACCGCTACCTTCTACACCCAACAAAGAAAATGCCCCTTTGCTCAAGAACGCTCGCATTGACAAATCCAAAGTTATCAATCAATATTTGCTCTACCTACCCATCTGCCTTCCATTTCGAAGTGCTGGTAGGGATATGGAGTGCTCTTTTTACGGAATTTAAGTTCATGTAACTGACGAGAGCATCATTCATGTAGCAATAGTAGCCCATATACGGATCCGACGAATCGTAGTTGTTTCCACTCTTGAAGCAACTACAGTAACACATGAAAATTGGGAGAAACATGCAAATGGACGTCCTATGGACGAAGGGTTTAGTTTGTCTCTTAGCGCAACCTCAGTTAGTATGAATATCAAAAAACGAGCTGCTAATGGTAAGGCTTACTTAGTGATGACTATAGTCCATGGCTGTAGATCAATCTTCAAAAGTCAATGGTAAACTACTTACGGAAAAAGAATGAGAAACAGAAAGAAAACCGAACTAACCCATGTATCTCCAACTGGTGCAGTAGCATTGCTAGTTTTCATGGTATAACATTGTTGGTATAGGTTATAGGGATCGAACTCCGTAAGTAAAATATTGATCCCCTGCTGGATCATCTGCAAATTCGGGTAGCAATGTTTTAAGCTTCACAGTAGTATCATGTAAAGAAGGGTAACTAACATAATTGTAGCATTGATCATTTGGATCTCCACCAGGAATCATGTTATTGAACGACGTAATATGCGAATCTAAACGGCAGTCCATCTCATCGGTCACAGGGTCACAGCAGAGGGAGATCACGGTCTTGTAGGTGCTGAAATGGCATCCTCGAGAAAGAGTAAGTCAGAGCGGATCGAAAAATCCAGCACGACCACAAACTTGTGTGTTATTTGTCCGTGGTAGTAGGAGAGATGGAACAATGAGTTCATATCAGTATGTTTGTTGAGCACACCATTTCCTACAGCTAAGCCCTATAATACAGCAAAAGTTGCAGTTTGCCTGCATCCTTTGTGTGAAAAAAATTGACAAACTTTGTAGTTTATGTTGAGCGTTCCGTTCTGGATACTTTGGATTAGCAGAGCTGCTAGAGTAGGGATGTAGACGCCAGCGTAGGACTCCCCGGTGGTGTAGAAAGGTCGAGTACGATACTCAGGATAAAGGTTGAAGAAGTCTACTACAGCTGCGTAGTTTTCAGCAGCCGTCTACAGGAGAAAATCGATAAATCAATCACGGCTACGTGTCACATGAGAAAGTGCCAATTAACGAAAGGAATAGAAAACAGAAGAGATCGGAAGGTACGCAAAACCAATGAGACACGTACAGACCGCGAATCCCAAATCTCCAAGACGTGATACTCACCAATTCATCTGTGTATTGCGGTAGAATGCCATCTGTTGAATAAGAATACCCAACTCCTACTGGAGACTCCAAATAGAGAATATTAGCGAACTGGAACAGTATTTAGTCAAATGACGTGAGAGTATGATATTCTATATTAGACCACCTTATTCCATGAATATGGATTCCTTGTTACAGTGAAGCCGTCCTTACCGATCCTAAAAGGCCCATTCTCGAAAAATAAACCTTCCAAAGAGCTTGACCCTGGTCCCCCGTTGAGCCAAAGGAGCAAGGGAGCATCAGCTGGACTTACGAGTTCTGCCTCTACTAGCCTGCAACAGAAAAATATGGTAAGGTCAAAACATGAAGGACGGTGCAGTTGCGTAAGCGGCTGCGATCGAAGCGGCGCGGTGGAGAAAGCGTTTGCAATCCTAGTGGGACCATCGCGAACTACAGCCAAAATGGTGCTCAAGTGTAGTGTCCTCCATTGGTCTTAGCCGCTATGCTTCACGGCACCGCTTCGAACGTAGATCCTTACGCAACTACACCGTGCTTTATTTCGTTTTTACCCTACTGTATTCAGCGAAAATTAAAAGATTAATAGATAACGTACCAGTAATGCAACATATGTGTGTCTGATCCTTTAAGGTATCCGGAGTACTGCCTAAACGACAGATCACCGTCTAGGCCAGGCATCGAGAAGATTCGATCGGATTCCTGCGATAATACACAAAAAGTAGTACTGTAACCTGCAGAACAAATGAACATTATCTCAGTGCCAACCTTGCGTGTGCAATTCTGCGTCGATGTAGGGGCACTGTTACCGCCGACTACGGGTTTTGGAGTAGTATCTACCTTAAAGAAAGGAATTCGACGGGAGAACAACAGTGATAGTTGCTGTGAGTCAATGGTACAAAAACTGATTGATGTCAAAACACCTACATCAAAAATAGGAGTGCTGTAATTAGCATTGTTTCTTAAGAAATTGACAAGCATTTGAAGCGCTTGAGCAGGACGATCCATCGGTACAAAGTGGCCGGAACCCTGTAATTCGTATCGTATCGCATTCTGTGGGAGTATAATAATCGTGACGGAACCTATAGACTACTCTGTTAGCCCTCCAAAACAATCTTCAGATCTCTATTTCTAAGTATTATTTGTTTTTTTCTTTGCTTCTACGTAACCAGTAAACCCCCGAAACACTGCATTAAATGTGTATTGATCGTCAGTTACAACATACCTTAACTGTAAGCTGTACGAGATTGTGAGACCATGCCTTCGCATACCCAGCCAAAGTGGGCATGAACTGTGGGGATTGCTGATAAGTCCATTGTTGCCGTTCGTAAAAAACCTGCAGAAAACCGGTAACTTTTGTCCATTCTATATAGCATAGTTTCTGTAGTTGTTAAAATGATGCTACGTAAATGTCTTAACAAAGAACTTTATACAAAGTATGAAATCCTGCACAAGACTTTTGAAACGTTCTTTTCGAACAATTGTTCAAGAGATTTTAAGAGAATTAAGAAAAACTTGGCCAAAATACACTTACAGTAAGGTTTCTGGTAGCAACTAATTCCTCAATAAACCACTGATCACCAAGAAATTGGCACACAGTGTCCACGTCACCATTGTAGAACATCAAGCGCATATCGTTAGCTAAGTAGGTCTTCGAATTCATTATTCCGTGTATGGTGCTCGACATATCATAATACACTTTTTCTTGATGGTAATCCAAATTGCTGGAAGCACGAGCACTATTTGCTATTACCAGCTCAAAATGTGGTCGAGTTAAGACCCACCTACAATCGGTCCACTTGCTTCGGTTGACAAGTTGTGCGTGAATAGCCGATATCACCTCTTTTCGGTTCAAGTATACTTCCATGGTGTCATCGTTGAAACATGCGAAACCATGGAACGCGTCTGTGGAGCCGTACCACGATTTAGCCTGCAAAATTCCTTCAGTGCCACATGGTTACGCGATGGTTATGCAACTGCAAAGAGATATGGCTGAAAAGTGTCCAGAAAAAAAAGAAGTTCATTTGAAAAGGTAAAAAGTAAATTTAAGCAAATCAAGGTAAAGGATAAAGTGTAGTTGAGGGGGAGAATCCAAGTACGGAAAGAAGATAACTCGTTCAAGACACCTACAAAAGGGAGCCTAAACCACATGTCAGTAGTATAATTGTAATTTGCTTGCCGAAATCTTCAGACAATTCCCAGATCTATTTTCGTCACCCTTCGATCACAGACAGAAGGAGAGGAAAACGAAAGGACAGACAGGGAAGCACATAGAGGGAGGTAAGAACTGTCAGGGAAGCATCTTACATTGTTGTCGGTAAACATAGGTGACGCTTGCGTTGAGTTGACTCCCAAAGCAGCATTTCGCTTTAAAGCAGCTGTTCGCCCCCTCCCTGCAATTTTTGCCAATTTCCTGGACGATCTGGTCCATGGTTGTTGATAGCAGTCTTGGTACATATTGTAAGGATCCTCACTGAAACAGACAAAATGGTTCGAGAAATATCATTGTTGGGCAGATAAGGATTGACTGGGTGTTGGGATAGCCTTACTTGAACACCCCAAACTCTTCGAATTTTTTTTGCGCGGCATAGCACTGTGATCCAAAACGTGCACCATAGTAGTTGAAATAGATTGGATTAGTGATATTGTCTGTGCAGGAAGTATAGAGCGAATTCCAGTCACTGAAACAGTCATTAAAATGTATTCTGTTACCACTTACAATGTCGTACAATGCTCCTGGATACTCACTCAACACCATTGAATCCTCTTCCGTACTGAAGCGGTATCTCTGAGTTGTCTTGCAAGTATTCACTCAGTATACCGTTTCCAATAGCCATCCCCTACAAAAAAAAAATCTGCATGAGAACAGAGTCCAACGAACTCCTGTATGAAAATATGAAGTATCCAAAGTTTGTCAGAGATAGATATCATCCCCCAAAATGTGGAGGAGCAAACAACATTTCAAAAGACTTGTGGTCCTTCCATTCTGTGACAATAACTAATGTTGAGAAAAAGAGGGGAACGGTCAAGAGGTACCCGTATGATGTGCCGCCGCATATCCAGGAGGCTAATGAGCGTCGTTAATTGCACGGTGCGTCTCCTGATACCGTCATAAAAAAATGCAACAAAAACCGTCGCAACAGTAGCCTGATAGCTCCTGTTGCGCTATGTCTTCAAGACGTCCCGCCCACGCCACCCTTCCCCCCACTTTGCCGCGTCTACCGCTCTTACGACGATTTTTTTTTCGCCGCGCCTATAGCTCTTAAAATGCTCTTAAAATTAAAATAAGATGCGCTTTTAAAATCGAACGCAAAGGAAAGTACCTGGTGTTAGATGTTGTTCGAAGGTCTACATAAAGTGTGCTTGTAAGTTAATATAAAAGAAGGAAAGAATGAAATAGGTTTGTATAAGTGATATGCGATTTGAAAATGCGAGTGAAAATGAAATTATCCAGTTTCGAGTTGTTAGGTGGAACTGTGTCTCTTTTACTGATAGTTATTGGTTAATCAGAAAAAAAAAGAGTTCCGCGAAGAGTTAAAAGCGCAAAACACGAAAGTCCTCAAGCGAGAGGATCTTGAAGGGATCTTTCGCCGAAGTTTTCAGTGTTGATTTCCTTTAGCGGAAACGTATTTCTCACATCAACAGCAGCCAAGAACAAGGCACTTTGCACTTAGTTCGCCTCTATCTATTCGTATTTATGACGAATGTCGAGGTGAGAAACGCCACACCGCCGACTCCATTTATTAGTGAGGGGTTTAGGAAGTTGCATCTAGGACAATAGCATTAAAAACATGAAATATTCTTAGCGAATCCGGGGATCAGAGGACACCAAGAAAAAAGAAGTGTTTGATCTGGAATGTGATCACGTTTTCGGTTCTCTTCCTGAACACGAATACTGCTTTAAAGAAATTGAACTTAGAAGCCAGTGAAAACGTGCAGTTCCATAAACTTGCAGCTCTGGTTTGCAGTCTTTCACTTAGGCTTAAAGGAATAAAAACAGAGAATAATCTTTAACCCACTAATTATGAAAACGAAGGTTTTTTCGAGATAGCTTCATGATTGAAAAAATAAAAATCACCTTAAAATTGAGATCCAGAGTACCAGCGTCGATCATCTGCACTAATCTCAACGACAATGTCGGCCCGTAGACTCCGGCATAACTTTCACCCGTCACAAAGAATTCGTTGTGTTTATATGCAGGAAAGACGACTTCAAAGAAGTATTTTATGGCCTGTGCGTTATTGTCGGCTGTCTAGAAAGGCAATCAGTTAGAACGCGAGCACTCTCGATCGTTTATGGCATTGGCCACTTGTGTGTTTATGAAACCTACCGTATCATCTGACCAATAGTATTTGGAATCATCGGTGTACGAAAAGCCAACACCAACGGGTGCTTCTAAGAACAGTACATTCGCCATCTAGAAACAATAATATCTTATCAACCAAAAAAAAGAGAATCGCTTCGTAAAAGGTGCTATTTGCCTTATTCCACGAATATACATTCTCATACAGAGTTGTGGCGTTATCGTCATTATTGTGATAGGGTCCAAGTTCTTCCAAAAGTCCACCTTAATGTACGGATTTTAGGCAGAAAAGACAGTGGTAGGAGCGATCAGAACATAATAAATATTACCCAATGAACTGCATCCAGGACCACCATTGAGCCATAGGACGACTGGATCGTTTACAGGATCATTCTGCGATTCCATAAACCTGAAAAAATGAAACAGAATTCCTGTATTTGATATCGTAAAACTAAAAATCAATCAAGTCCAGTTACGTACAATTGCCTCTTAGAACCATACTGGAGCGCAAATTCGAAAAGATATGGGTATTTTGAAAAAGAAATTGAAGTTGCCTATGAAGTAGCCGAAATAGTAATTAGTGAATTAATTAATTAATTAATTAGTAATCAAGGAGTGAGCAGAGGGGAAAAGAGAACAGGGAGATCATTTAAACTGGTTCCTAAGGGGTGAAAAGAATGTCTTTTAAAATCAGTTAAAGGAGAAAGAAAAAAGATGACGCCCGAATAGCCTGAGCCGCATTCAGTATCACTTAACTTCTTTCTTGAAAAACTTTTGACTTAAAAATTAGCACTGTTTTCGCACACGGAAGAAAAACGATAGAACATTCTTCAGAGAACCGCTGAACCACTGATATCTATTGGACCGATAACCTTTCCTCCACCCGTATTTATAAATAGAAGGTAGATCTTATAGGAGAAACGTGCAGTTGAACGGTTGTTGTTGGCGGGACAAGCGCATGCCCATGAACGATTTTGAAAAATCGGAAAAACATAGAATTTCTAATACATCAGATAATTATACATTCTTCTCACAATTATCCTGAAAAAGAAGAAAAACTAGCGAAATAAACTCCGTAAATTGCTCACCAGTAGAATAGATGGTTTTGTGGATACACAGGTGACGTAAGATATCCAGAAAACTGGCGAAAGGTCACATTAAAAGTGAGACCAGGTAAATTGGTTATCATGTCCGTTAACGCCTTGCTCGTTAGATTAGACGGATCCGTGTTTAGCAGCACCTCATGCTGGAATAACGCGTTAGCAAATAAATAACTACAAATAAAAAGTAGTAAGACTGTCAAATAACATCTTTCATTGAGACAATCAGTCAACCTGTCTGCACAGTACTTTTTCGATAAATTCTTCATCCATTGAAGGTAAAGTCGGCATTTGTATTGTTGGTAGTAGCGACGGTATTGGATAAGTCGTTCCCGAGCATGTGCCTAGTCCTGTATACTCCATCTTTAGTGGGGCAGGAGTCAGGGAGAATGGCAGACTGTTCAGATGTGGAGAAGGGGCCTATAAAAAAAGAAGTGACAGGCAAGGGAAAAGAGAGTTAGCATTTTGCTCTCTCTCTCTCTCTGATGTTCTCACAAACAACTTATCAATTGGGATTAAATTCAGGGATTTTATTCTTTGAAAAAAAGCGATGAAAAGTATAAAAGAAGACGTATCTGTGAACAGATAAGCAACGTGATTACTGATGTCTGCTAAAAATGGCCGATCTTGAGATTCACTGCCGGAGCACTTATGGTATGTGGGAAAAATTAACAAATATCGTTGCCTCAAATGGATGTTCAGACTACAAGAAAGAAAGAAAGGAAGAGAGAAAGGGTGTACAAGAAAAACTGCACGCCAGTCCAAAAGATTACTCATTATATTCATATTCAATAAATGCATTTATTTGGGAGAGTGACTTTGCTAGTATAAAAAGAAGTCCTGACGTTTTTAGTTGTTGTATCCTAGCCATAGAGTGGACGTAAAGCACTTGCAGACTAAAAGAGTCATTCCCATCGACACTCTTCCAGTCTGCAAGTGCTGTACGAATAACGCAACATCCATTCCGGAAAGAAAGGAAGAAAGAGAAAGAGAAAGAGAAAGAGAGAAAGGATGTAGAACATCTTTTTAACCCCATAATAGTTTGTGCGAGAGTTTTGTGGACGTAGCTATGTAATTCACCACTGCGATTTGGTTCAACAATTCCACAAACAACCGACCATGACAAAATTGTAGATCATTAACAACGCTGGTGCCGGCCGATCCATTGGAACCAGATGTCCGGATCCTTTTACTGTCACCAGTTGCAGATTACTAGTGAACTCCTGCAGGAAATAGGTATTGGTTAGCGATTTGAAAGATAAGAAGAAAGATTCAAGGAAAAAACAAACTTTTTTATATCCTACTAACTGAGGTCTATCGCGTGTTGTTTCACTGTAGAACCACGGTTCACGTTGTTGGCTCGGAAAATTGACAATAAATAGGATAAAATCGAGAACAAATACTTTCCAAGACAAAAACTAGTTACCCTAATCACAAAGCAAGCATATTTCTTTAAAATTCAGAAACAACTGTGCTCTACTAAGGTTGGAAATTGGGAAGTTTCCGAATACGGTGCTACTAGAACTCACCAAAAGCGTCAGATTGGCAGCAATTTCCTCAATTAACCATTGGTCTCCCAAATGATTACAGACTTGATCAGCGTCACCGTTGTATATCAACGTTCGCATATTAGTACTCTTGAAATGAACATTAAACGCAACATTAACACTGACATTAACACAGAAACAATAGGTCTGTTACTCACCTTATAAATATAATTTGTCAAAATAAACTTCAATTCTCCGTCGAGTTCAAAGTAGCTGCGATTATAATACTTAGCGTTAATAACAGAACTGAAAAATGAGCCAGTTTCGTATGAATTTCGAAAGAAAATCATACACTACTACTTTATTATACTCATCATACTTTGGTACAATTGCAGCGACTATGTAAAACCTTCATGGTAAATTTACTTGAAAGTGAGCCATGTTCCTACGGAGTCTGGAATGTGCAGGGCTTTTCTCACTTCTGGCTGATTCATGTACACAGTAGCTGCCTCATCACACCAACATGGGAAACCATTTAGGGCGTCAGACGAGATTTTGTTAACGTACTGTAACGAATACGGCATCGGTTTGCTCGAAATATGGTATACGCAGAAAAAAATTACAGAGAAATTACAAAACTAATGTGCACAAAGTGTAAAACATGACCATGACTACCTATAATAAGGTCAGAACGACATGAAGCACGGTGCAATTGCGTACGCTGCCTCTCTCGAGGTGGTACGGTGGAGCGTAGCGGTTAGGAGCGTACTGGATCCTTTGCTGGCACCATTCATCGCTGCAGTTTGCAATGGTTCCACCTCGGTTCCAACTGCTGCCTCTACGGGGCAGTTTCGAGCGCAAATGTATCGTGCTTAATGTAGTTTTGACCCGACTATAATGAAGACGCGCGCAAGACGATTTGCGTTCGCGCTCCCGACAGTTCCACTCTCTCCTTCTCTCTTCTTTTTTGATTTGCATCATCTTTCCTACTTTTGCATTCTGTTTGCACTTTTCACACTGCCAAACAACATAGAACTGTTGTGCAACAACTGCAGCGTTAAAGAAAATTTCCAGAGTCCGTATTCACGGAATCGGCCAGGCTTCTGACGAAAATTGTAGTGATTCTGCAGGAATAGAATGTAAACATTCGTCATGAGTTCTACAAACTTTGTCCTACATTTACAAAGAGTAACTTTTATAACAAAAATTAAACACATAACTGAAAACTTTTTCCTGATGAAGAACGAGAAGCCCGAAAGAAGCTTTAAATAAGGGACAAGTCAAGTTTGAAAAGTACAAATAGATTCACTCCATGAAAAAAACAGAACATAATGATATTAACACTATGTACACCTTGCTGCAACGGCCACGCCAGTACCAACTGACTTTGCTTATTAAGAGTCCACTAGTATTGACATGAATAGAAGCAGGAGCATCATCCATACGAAATAAATGTCAAACTACGACAGCAGAGAGAAAATCGAGTAGTATTATTACCGGGCTCACGGAAATCTCCTCATTTACGTTGGACGAGTTGTCCACAGGCGTCTGATAACAGTCTTGATAGATGTTGTATGGGTCATTAAGTGACGTCCAGATTTGATCATTAACGATTTTTAGAATCTGTAATGGAAGAGACAAATCCTCTAAAAAAACGACTGGAAAGTTTCTGACATACAGGGAAGTGCAGATCCAGGAAATAAGTACACGCTCACAGACTTCTACCAATAAAAAAATCAGAGTACAAGTAAAGTCAGTGAATATAGAGTAGATGAACAACAATAAAACAAAATAATTTGAAATTCAGATTAGCCACTGCGAGGTGTAAGAATTTCCTTGCTATCAGTCCCGGAATCAGAAAATTACATAAGTGTGGCCATCTTCACAATTGGGATTTTAATATACTTCTTACATTGTTTCAGGTGGCAGTCAACACAGTACTTTTTAACAGTCACAGCTAAATCCATAAACAGCAATATACCTGCTGTGCACACCACTGATCAGCTCCATCTTTTGCGTGATAGTTTCCCAGATAATCGAAATAGATATACGGTGTATAGAAATCACATTTCGTTGTGTCCACAATGTCCGGGCAACATCTCGCAGTTAGAGCATCGTATTCGCTGCAAAACGTGAAGGTGTATAAGAAGGAAAGTTTATGTATAAAAAGGTCAGATATTCTCAGTCACTGAAGCGAATACAAGTACAGTACTTGTCACAAACTGGTTTCACAGTTGAATTATTGACTAATTATGTGACGAAAACGAATGAAATTGTCAAGAGTAACAGAGTAAAGTCGCTCTGTACAGATTCCAAATTAATTCGCGAGACTGCTGAGTCCGGGATAATTATCTGAACTCACATCCTTCCGACTAATCCGTAAGTGTAGAGCTGAAAAATCGCCGAGTTAACCTGGTGCCTCGTAGTTAGTTCACCGTTTCCTATTGCAATACCCTACAATTAGACAAATTATGCCGAAGAATAAAAAAAAACTGTCAAAGCTTGAACTGTTGATCCATAGTGTAAACGGTGATATTAGTTCTTGTAGGACTGCGAGAGCAAGAGCATCGACAGTACCGAGAGGGACATACTAAACATCCTTAACTGATACCCGATCGCTGCTATTTCTATGAAGCGTAATCACGGACGGTGATAGACGCCCAAAATTAACGCTAAGTTAGGAACATAGAAGCGATAGTTGGAGCCGATGATCCAAACCCCTTCCTTTTTGGACGGATGGCGAAAGTATCCTCTGCACTTTTGGAAGGGTGGCGAAAGGATCCTTATCCCTTGAACTGATTCCCATGAGCTGGACCCCCCTTACCTGAGGATGGTCCAGCTCCTCTGAATCGCACCTATGGTTAGGAATATGGTTTAGATTTTAATGGGTCAAAATTTTGTAATGAGTGCTTCGCAGCCAACATGTGCAGAATTACCATGCTGTGACATTTTCCGCTATTTCGCCGACCGATAACTACGGAATTGCGTATAACCTTAAAAGTAAACTGAATTAAATCGCAACATTTGACTTTGTAGTCTATGTTTCCTTGTTCATTGTTCATTTCTTTG
Source organism: Necator americanus (assembly GCF_031761385.1). Taxonomy (NCBI): domain Eukaryota; kingdom Metazoa; phylum Nematoda; class Chromadorea; order Rhabditida; family Ancylostomatidae; genus Necator; species Necator americanus. Next base: position 57,308 of record NC_087372.1, on the reverse strand, counting down.
TTCACCTTTCCATGAACAACTCAACTTTGCACAAAATTACTCATTACACAGATTGTTTTGAAACGAATTAAAGTACACCAAAGAATGTAGGTATTGAGGAAAAATGAGGGAACTGGAGATGTAAAGAAAATAGTTACTCGAGAATGTCTGTTGTACAAAATTCATTCGCTTACAAAATAGGTGGCACGGTGGAGGGAGCGGCTGGGTGAAGGCGCGACCATCGCTACGTCCACTCGGACTGCAGCGAAAGTTCCATCTCGGTCCCAACCGTTGGCTCCCCTGTGCTGCTTCGAGTGCAGCGAATACGCAACTCCACCCAGCCTCAGGCCGCTTTGACCATTTCTGAGTATATCATTTTCAGCACGTGAGGCCCTGACGATGTGATACCGCCAAGAAGTTAAAGGCAGCATACCACGAATCTGAGTGATGCGGATTTCACCTGGAGTATCCGTATACGGGACCGTAGATTACTAAGACGGGGGTAGTCCTGTTCATCTCTCTCTGTATCACTGCAAGTGGCCGCCTCCAAAATGCTGTTTTGTACGACGCCATCTATTGCAACGGTCCACCCCTTGTGCCGCCTCCGCCCTGAGATTCGTCGAAAATCGATTCGGACTGCCCCGATAGGCAGCAAGGAAGGATGGCGCGCTGCAATAGGAGGCATCGTACAAAACAGCATTCAGGGGCCGGCTGCCTGCATTGATTCAGGGGGAGTTGGGCGGAACCACCCCCGTTTCCATAATCTACGACCCCGTATACGGATACACCACCTGAAATCCGTACTACCCCAGATTCGTGGTATGCTGCCTTTAACTGTAAATGACGACCAGCACAAAACTACGTTACGGATTGAGTAATTCACAAAACAGAAAGCACTCACCTTAAAGTTAATTTGAAGCTCTTGTTTGAAAATTCCCTGCAGTATTCTTCTTGCCAATGTGGGAATATAAACTCCTGCATAAGATTCACCAGTCACAAAAAATTCTCTATTCGCATAATGAGGGTAGATATTGAAGAAATCCTTCAGCGCGTTGAAATTCTCATCGGCAGTCTAGAATTCGCTATAAAGTCTGCAAAATTACGTTGTCAGAATTCGTAGGAGAACATGAAATGTGAACGCACAACAGTTTATCCTGTTTGTATCCATATATTTACTGCTAGGTGTGATAAAATAGGAAAGATTCACGTCAATGTTGAGAGATTTTGTTTTTAACTCTGTATGTATTTGTCTAAAGATCAAACCTTTTTGGTACCGTAATCTTCATGCGGGATCACATCACCACTGTCAACGCGACGCATATTTGCATGAGAGACTACTGGGTTAATTGGAGAAAATAGAAATATAGAAAAAACGGCTGTCAACTTGAGGAAAGACACATAGTTGGGTCAAACGAGGCCATACACTTTTCATTCTGCAGAGGTTTGGAAACTATGAAAATAAGGTAGTCCATACAATGTTTGTGGACATCGATCAGCGAGGCCATAAAATGGCTGTGACGTATACATACATAGAATAACATAACACTTTGACTGTAATACAGTATCAACTGTTGCTGAGTTGAGCATCGTCTGCAAGAAGCTAACGTTTTTTTTTAAATAGAATAGATACAGCTGGGCTAAAAATCGCTTTACAGTCGTAACGATGAGATGTGCTGATGCAATGACGAGAAGAAATAATTGGTATTGTGCATCGCCTGCATTGAGAATAAAAGCGAAATATCGGAGATTTGTGCGCTTATGAGGCTACGCAACAAAAAGATGAGTTCTCATGTGGTCTTATGCACATACGACCGCAGAAGAACTCGTCAACGTCGCATAATCTGTGAATACGACAAAGGGTTGTTTTCCGCTTCAGGACAAAGAACAAATCAGCATTTACGTCGGCGGGATATTTCAATGCGAAAGATTTGGCTTGGTTGACTTCGAATTTGAAACCGTGGCTAGAAAATGGGCGAAATATGCAGTCTTTCATGTTCACTGCTTATATAGAAGAGAGCTCAGAACTCACTTGGTCGTCGGTGTAGGCGTTGTCATTCGGTTGTGTGGAATAAGAGTAGCCAACATTGTGTGGGGCCTCCAGGTACAGTACATTGGCAAACTAAAGAATTTGTAGAAGTATGGACTTTTTCCAAGGTCAAAATGATAACATTCAAGTATAGTCGGGTCAAAAAGAAATGAAGTTCGGTGCAGTTGCGAAAAGGGCTGCTCTCGGAGCGGTGGAGCGTGGCGATTAAAATCGAGGATGTACCCTCGCTAGCACCATGCTTCCAGTCCAGTCCCAACCGCTAACTCCACCATCGCTTCGAGCTACTCACGCAACTGCACCAAGCTTCATGTCGTTTTGATTCAGCTATAGTGCAACTTTTACAAAATGAGATGTTGACCTTATTCCACGAGTAGACGTTCTCGTAGAGCGTTTTTCCATCCCTATTCGGACGGAATGGTCCGTTTTCTGTCAGCATACCCCAGACGGAGCTGCTACCGGGACCTCCATTTAACCAAAGCAAAAGCGGAGCGGTCACAGGATAGTTCTGGCTCTCTACAAGCCTGAAAGTGAGGATATGTGGCTTGAAGGAGAAAGCATGGTACGTTCCCATAATCAGATTATCAAAGGTAGTTCATATTGCAAGCTCTCGCTACTGCACTATGATGTTGTTACGTCCGTGGGGAATGAGACCATCCACCTTTTTTTGAATTTTTCTAGTTCTTTTTTGTGTAACTGAATAGGATTAGTTCAAAGTCAGAGTCATAACGAAATCCTTTTACGCTGGCAATAGCACCACCTCCCTGCCGTTCTCTTCATCAAAGACGAGGATGTACCATATCCTACGTAGGCCTCCTGAGGCTGAGACAATGAGTATGAAAGCGGCTACGCATACAACATTATCACGCTCTCAACTGCCCTTTTATATGCTGGTTACTCTATCTTCCTTTTTTTCTCTTAATAACTTTAGCCTACATCTAAAAGATCCTCCAAGACTAATGTTTAAGTTTTAGGGCCGTGACTGAGTTAGTTATTCACTTCCAGATAAAAGACAGCAGTTGAGTGCCCTCCTCCCCAAATGTTACCTTTTTCTATTTCTCATATGAAGTAATCACATCACTTAGACATACAAAACTACACGGTGTGAAGAACTACGCATGATAAACATTGCTACGCATGATAAACATTGTTTTCAAACGTTAAGTCTTGTTCTACGAGTCCAAAAATTTGAATTCGTCTACCCCTCCCCGCACCTTAAAAAAGCCGTCATGTATATTTTGAGAGGGAAAAACGAAAAGCTTTAACGATTGTAACTCACCAGTAATGCAGTCTATGAGTGTCTGAACCGCGGAGATATCCAGAATATTGATAAAAGTTTATATCATATGTTAGTCCCGGGAGGTTAATTATCTAGAATACAGCAAAAAATTGAAAATAAACCCAGATCTACTCGCGTTAGTATGAACATCCCTTCCCAATGACTCACCCTGTCAGCGTCCTTTCTTGTGGTGTTTGGATTAAGTTGTGGAGCATAGAACGCTACAAGCGGTGCAGCACCGAGATTCACTGCACTCAGGCAGTTGTCATAACCCAGTCCACGCACAAAGTTACGCACGACTTGCAATGTCTGCGCGGGTCGCGTCAAAGCTGCAGAATGACCAGCACCCTGAAAAAAGTAAGGCGCGTTCGCAACGCGGCCGTTTCTTTTTTTAAGAGATCCAGAGAATTTAGAATACATTATGTCGGCATTACCCGTCACATATCAACTCTACAATGAAATTATAAAGGATAGGATTGTCTGGATTGGAGCATCGTTGATTAAAAAGAATGTAACAATACGAACACGAATGGAAAGGACATGCAGGTTCCCAGAATAGATTGTTCGCAGCCCTCCGTCAGTGTTCGCGTAGATTCCGCGATAGTAGTTTGCATTCCACGTGTCTTCAGTGACAACCTGAATTTAAAATATAAAAAGTAGGGTGAGAGAAGGAGCATAGAAAGGGCAGAGAAAGCTAAACAAATATTTTTGAGCTAAGAGATATTGAAGCATTAGAAGATCAATTCCAATATATGGTATGTTCAAAAATTGCGACTTCTGCACTGCGTTCGTTTCCGTCTTCTATTCTCCTACTCCTCCTCTTCGAGTTCGAAACTTTTTAGTCACAGAAACATGCACGACAAGAACTGATTCAATGCGATAATGGAAAAGTCATGCGTAGATATGGGATTCGTGATTGGAAACAGCATAATTTCGTACGTAATCGCTCACGACATTCTGCACCATAAGTCAGAAAGTTTCGACAAGTTTTTAACTGTAACTACAATTGTGGGCCAATACAAGAACTCACTGCTAAACAATAGCTATAATCCGATCAAAACGACATGAACCACAGTGTAGTTCCGTAAGCGGTTGCGCTCGAAGCCGCTCGGTGGAGACAGCGGCTGGAATCCAGGTAAGACCATCGCAAACTGCAGCGACAGGAGGTGTTAATGAGGGTTCCACCACAATCTTAACCGCTACGCTCCACCACACCGATTCATTTCGTTTTGACCTTACTATATTTGAAAGGGCAGAATATCGATTAACTTACCGATAATCCTTGATTGGCGGCAAAGTTTCGCAGAAAGTTCTGAGCGCTTAGGAAATTGTTCTGTGTGTCCAAGTCACCATTGTAGAATAAAATCTAAACATAGCAACTCAGTTTATCAAAATTTACGTACTACCGATTCAATCGATACATCAATACAACGTACCGACATGTTACGACTAGAATAAAGTTTGTGGTTGAACACATTTGATAAAGAAACGGTGAGATCGGTAGATAATGGCTCGTAACCTTCATGCCTAGAAGCGAATCTTTAGACAGGTTTAATTGCTCTAAAGCCTAACAATTGTGGAGAGAGATCATGACGAGCCTTTTTATCAATCAAAACTGGACCAACTTCTATCACAGAAAGAAGGAACAGAACAAGTAAATCCTCTGTTAATGACGCACTTATGCTCTTTTCTACTCACAACATAAGTCATCAACGATATTATATAACACTTTATTTAATACCATTTTCCCAACAATTATTACACCATGCTGGTGAAATTCTGCCAATGTTTGTAATATTATAATGAAATATACCAGTATACAGATATATAGAGATACTGAGTGATGACTGCATGTGGATGATTTCAAGTTCCCAAATTCATCTTTTCTCCTTAGTCAAAGATTCTCTCAGCAAAAAAAAGACAAGCAGAAACAAACCGCCCACGCACAAAAGAGATTAAGGTATAGAAAATTATTTGATGTAATAGTTTTAGACGTAGCTCTACTAATTGTGCCTTTTATTTGGTCCAAAAAGCGATGTGCATAAATATATAAAGACTTAGCACAAAATACTTTTAATCATGCAAAGATCTCTCTGCAAACACGTACAAAATTACTGGTTATTACGGGTTGGAAAATAGGAAGCTAACGTTTTTCAAACTTAAAAATGCGCGTAAAAGTCTAAAGCATTGAAACATGTGATACATCGTTTCATAGAGAAGACTTCGCCCTATATGAAAGTGATGTTTCGACTACTCTCCCTTATTCGATCCTAGTTTTTATTCCCCTTTTTAAAATGGAGTGTCAAGTGCATTTTCAATGGTTTCTGTTCTTTCCATTTAAAGGCATTACTCCACGAATCTGAGGTGGTACGGATTTCAGGTGGAGTATTCGTATACGGGATGGGAGACTATTTAGAGGGGGGTGATTCCGTTCATTCCTTCTTAATTGCCGTAAAAAACGGCCCGGAAGATACGGCTCCATGCGTTCTGGCGCACTATTTTCTAGGAGTTCGACTGGAGCGCGCCAGCCTGGTGTGGCGTCGCATCTCTCGGGCCGTTTTTTACGGCAATTAGGAAGAAATGGACAGAATCACCTCCTCTCCATAGTCTCCCATCCCGTATACGAATACTCCACCTGAAATCTGCACCACCTCAGATTCGTGGGGTGATGCCTTTAATTGAGATGACAAGGTACTGCTCGTGAGATTTGTACCGGAAGGCATTAAATGGGACACGGAATACAAAAAAGAGAACATAAAAATTGATGGAAGAAAAACAAAAAAGGGAAAAATTCACTGAACAACGAGAGGAAGACATCCCGAACCATGGAGGGAACAAAAGTGGGGATTTATTACTGACTAGCCTATTGCATTCTTTTCTCGGAAACGAAAATGTGGAAAACATGAAATTTCCCTACCCCACGATACCTGGTCGACTGGTCTGCGATCGATCTTTGGGATTGGGTCAAAATTCACATCAAAGTTTCCTGACCAACCAAGTGCATACGGTACCATCTGTATTCAATCCAAATGGGGTAAAAAATGGTCTACATACACTACACTCCATTCTATCCATGAATTTTTCCAAGAGCTTTTTTCCAAAACGCAACAAAAAATAAGTAGATACACACATTTGCGTGTAAAATGTAGCAATATTGATTGATTTGGTTAGGATAGATGATGGATGACATATTTACCAAGGAGCAGAACCGAGAAGAGTGGTCTCTCCCTATGCAGTAATCCTCTCGCATTCACGACGAAAATGCCACCAAACTTCCCGCTTCTTTCATGAATACCAAATTTTTGCAAAATTCTGCAAACTCGTCCTTCGGGGAAGTTTAAGCCTTCCTGGGATTTTTTTCACGAATCCGATCAGTGAACATATCGCTTTTTTTTCTAATACGGCGTACGATGAAGTATAAAGCACATTGCTACCTACTGCTAATTTCATAGAAACTCACGCGCATGTTTGAAAGGGAACGTTAGCATGGAGAGCATGTCCAACAGGTCCGTACTCCAAGTAGGATCGAGTGGAATCATCCGCTCTGCACGGGTATCCATCCCAAGGATCGGACGAGTCATAGTTGTTGGATAACTGCAAAAGTCACAATATTGATTAATTCGTGACTTCTGAGACACTTGGACATTTCAGTTTAATTTCGTGCAAAAACTAACCCCTAACAACTCCTTATTGGTTTGAAGCCTAATATATTGACGGTAACAATCTTGATACAAATTCAACTGATTGACTCTTAAAGAACACTGTTTTGCATACAATACCGATCAATAAGTAAATATTCTACCGACTAACTGGGTATCTATCCAAGTCGACACTGCGCTTTTAGCCTTTGTTTGACAGGTGGCGTTAGGACTATTGTAGAAATCACATGACATCGTAGACTGCCCAGTGCAGCAAGCCGATCGCAGGTCATCCCATTGACTAAAATGTGTGGGCGTGGTTTATCACGTGGGGCGTGGCACAACATCCACTAAGCTCCATTAAAGACATCACCCACGAATCTGAGGTGGTACGGATTTCAGGTGGAGTATTCGTATACGGCATAGTAGATTATGGAGAGAGGGGTGATTCCGTCCATCTCTTCTTAATTGCCGTAAAAAACGGTCCGACAGATGAGGCGCGTGCACAAGGCTGGCGCGCTCCAACCGAACTCGTTGTAGGAAATAGCGCACCGGAACGCTCGAAGCCCCGTATACGAATACTCCACCTGAAATCCGTACCACCTCAAATTCTTGGGGTGATGCCTTTAGGAAAACATCGTGTGATAGTGATTTTAGAGACTGTTGACACAAAGTTTCAAGGTTTTTTTAAAGTACCACGATAGGTGAACGCCGTTAATTCCAAGATTTTCTCTTGGAAATACTCAGAGAAGTACGCAGCAACACGTTAGAGGGAGCTTTCTCATATTTTTTAAAGCATGAAAAATTTCAATGCCCAAAAAAATACAGTAAAGTCAATAAATCTGTAGCATGCAACGTACTCTTTCCCAGCGAATGCATGTGTATAAGCAATGGGCAGCAAAGTATTGTACTCTGTCTGAGCGCTCACTAATCCATTTCCAATCAATAATCCCTGGAAAAATAGTTTAGTACTAGCTCACAGCAACAACACTCAACAAGTTTCTTGCAGTTACCTGAACATTGATCTGCAGTTGGCTGACAGCCAATTTTTGTAGAATTTTCCACGCAACATTTGTCACATAGACAGAAGCATAGCCTTCACCAGCCAAATAGAATCGATTACCGATGCGTTCAGGGAAGACGGTGAAGAAATTGGTCAAAGCGCTCTCCAGAGCAGAAGAGACCTGAGCACACCAACATCGCTTCAAGTTCCTTCACCAACTCATTCCTTCCACTTCTTCCTACATTACCTTCTCATCGTTAAAACTTTCTGCAACCGGTGCAGAATATCCCACACCAGGAGCGTCAATAACTAAGAGATTAGCCACCTGAAAAAAGCGTTTTCTACTACTTCACCATGCCTAGAGCTAAATATGAAAGGGTGCTTGTAACGAGTTTACAACTACCGTACCTTGTTCCATGAAAAAACATTCTCGTACATTGGTTGCTGTTCGCCATACGAGCGCAATGGACCGATGTCCATAATCATACCGTAAATTGAACTGCATTGTATGCCATTAATGTACAATATGAGTGGATCACTGCTGGTATTGTACTGTGATTCTATATACCTAAAATTGAATCGAATCTATAGTTAACCTTTTCGAAATAATAATTTTTTTTTTGCAAAAAAATGGTTTTACATGGAAAGAGTGAGCGAAAAGTTACAGGATTAAATCCAGAAATTTTGGAGTAAAGGTCGAAATTTAAATAATCACGTATAGTTGGGTCAAAACGACATGAATCATGTGTGTAGTTGCGGTGCATTTGCCTACGAACTCGAAGCGGCGCGGTAGAGGCAGCGGTTGTGACGGAGTTGGGATCGCCGCAAACTGCAGCGATGGGTGGTGACAGCAACGGTTTCACCACACTCCTACCCGCTACGCTGCGCCGAAGCGCCTCGAGAGAATCCGCGGCCGTATACGTACGCAACTGCGTAAGTGTACGGCCGCATACGCAATTGCGTATGTGCTTCATGTCGTTTTGACCCTACTACGGAGAGCTGCATGGTGCAGTTAATAAATATGGAGGGTTTAGCATCTATTCTAGTTTACCGTTTATGTACCATGAAAAGATTTATTGGAAAGAGGTGTGCCCCCATCTATGTGTACACGAAACCTATGGAGACCAGTAAGAGCACTTTATCTTTCTTTCGCTCCGACAATTCTTCCTAAACGAAATTATCAAATTTCTTTGGGAAAAAATATGAGATAAATGAATAAGTTCCTTGTTTTGATATAAGTTTGGAATAATTTGTACCAAGTAAAGAATTGTTCACGGATCCACAGCTCATTCACAATCTACATATGGATCGAGAGGGTCATTGATCAATGAAAAATCTGCAAACTCAATCGTATATAGGAAAGAGAATCAAATTATTCGAAAGATGTCTTCTGCAAAAATCATACGGAAATACTCATTCAGCACGAGAGAAGTTGTTTCTGCCATTTTTTGTCTGGGACTTTTCCCTGGGGATGAAACTAAAGTGAGTAGATAGTAGGAAAATGGGTTTTAGATAGTTTTAGCTTAAATTTTCCGAAATTAACGAAATAATGTAAAATATGAGGAGATGCCTTGGCATTCGAACTCCCACACTGTCAGCCATATTTAATGCTCAAATTACAGTAAGATGGTGTAGAATTAACAAAAGAAAAGCTGCCTTACCAATAGTGCAGTGCATATAGTTCATTGCCAACAGTCGAATTTAAATAACCAGCAAACTGTTCATAGTTAATCTCGAATGAGATGTTCGGTAGTTGATCAACCCTGTCGGCAGCCGCTTTCACAGTTCTGTCTCCGGATACCAGATCCAAAACAGCTACCAAAAACAGTAACGTTAAGCGCATAACGATGCGACCCGCGTTAGATCGGCTGACAATGATCGCGCTATCGCTATTCTTGCATCATGGTCTAATGGTCGTAAAATGGTTCGCCGTGCTTACTTTCCTCTGTTTCCATACACTTATCATGAAAATTTATCAGCATTTTCGCTTGTTCGAGCTTCTGTCCAACAGCAACAACCTGGTTCTGATAATGAGTGTGGAGCAGTCGAAAGAAAAAAGGTGGACTGTTTTCATTAATGTTTCGTTCAAATGCTTTCAGTTAGCAATTTCCGGGTAAAGTGTAGTTGGAGGGGGCACTCAGTGGAGGTCTTATTTCTCGAAGTAAATAATTAAATCACCCTCCATCATAATTAAATAAATATTTAATCGGGACCCTAAGGCCTAAGCATTAGTCTTAGAGGATATATGACATGCAAACTTAAGTTACTAAGAGAAAAAAGTAATTTAGAGCTTCAGGAAATAAGGGCCTCACTGGTTGCATATGTGAATGCAATGATGATATTAAAAATTAAATGCATGGAACTCAGATGATACTTCCAAATGACACTAGTTTCATCATTAGGCTCGTTCTGCTCAACTAATCTTTACAACTTCATCATCTTTGGCTTATTTCCTTCCACATATTTGATCTTCATTACAGAACTGTTCGCGACAATTTCTATCCCAGAAGATGTTAAGATATACCTAATGTAATACAAATTGGGTACTGAGTTTTCTAGCGCTTCTATGTTTCTTTTAACAATGCCCTACCGCAGAATGCCATCCAAATTCGTAAATCGAACCCTACCTGGAGTGACCGCTCGAAGAGAATCGTGGCGGGAACTTCCACTGTGCTAGTACTGTACCTGCACCCAGGGCACGAAAAAGACAATGGAGCACAGTTGAGTGGCCGAGTCAGTCGGGGCCCTAAGACCTAAGCAGCAGTCTTAGAGGATCCACGACATGTAGGTTGAAGCTACTAAGTAAAAAGGAAGACAGAGCTGGAACTACTACTCTTTTCACTTTACCAAGTCTTCTAAGCAAGGGAAAAATGTAATAGTTGTGTGGCCACTCAGTGGCGAACTTACTTCTGGACGATCTGTCTTACTTTTTTCTCTTAGTAACTTTAGCTTACATGTTCCTCTAACTTAGATCCTCTAAGTCTAATGCTTAGGTCTTAGGGCCCGACTGATTTAGCTATTTACTTCCAGAAACAAGGGCGCCAGTGAGTGGCAATCCCCAACTACGTTTTACTCCGAACAGAATTACAAGAAATCACTAAACAATTCATATTATATGTTACTTCAAAAGAAAAAAAGAACCGGAACTGAATTCCATAGCACTCCACGATCACTGAGCATGCATGCAATAACTTTTATCCACACATTTTCGATCTTCTTATCTCACATTTTTGTATTCGCAACTTGGTGGCCCTAAGGAGGGCCGTTAGGTTAGCCTTTATGAAGGCTGTTCACATTCGTCTGCTTCGCAACATTAACTGGACTTCCGCAGTTGGGGCAAAGTCGATCCTTCCACAGCAATCCACGATCAGCGAGCCATTCGCCGAATTCCTTCTTCGACTTCGATGCAAGCTCCGACCAAGTGGTAACCAGAACGGTCTACGTGTTCTATGCATCTTTGCGCCTGTTGTGCTCCATTGCCTTTTTCGTGCTCTGAGTGCAAGTGCAGTACTAGCACTGTCGAGGTTTCCGCCACAATTCCCTTCAAATGGTCACTCTAGATACGGTTCGATTTGGGTGTGTCAGAGTCAACAGACTGTTAACGATCGTTGATAGTTATAGTTGGGTAGAAACGACTTGAAGGTCGATACAATTGCGCAAGCAGCTGCGGTCAGAGCGGTGCGTTGGAGCGCAACGGTTAGGATTGAAAGGGAACCCTTGCTGGCACACTTCTTCGCTGCAGTTCACATCGATTTGAAATGCTTTCACCACCGCGGCGCTTCGAGCGCAGCCGCTTACTCAACGGCTTCATGCCGTCTTCACTCTACCATACCTAGCAGAACGACTGTTACTGTGCGTTTGCAGAAAAAAACGGCTGCGACTACTTACCGTATCCGCTGATGACTACGAAGGTTGCCCGATCAGAGCCGCGCGGGCGGGGTTCGGCGGCTCTGCTGTTTGATGATTATTGAGCGCAAGGTTGTGAACACTTAGTGACCATTGAAGCCCAAAGCCGCCGAACCGTTTACACAACCGCCTGGAGGTTCCTTAGTGTGAACAACAATAACTTACTCGGTAACATACTTCTTTCGGCCTTATCTTTATTTCCAATGACGTTGATGCTCCGTTTCGACGTGAGATTGTTGAAACTTGCGAGATCACTTGCGAGATGATGTAAATAATTCCAGAAGAATTTAAAATTTCCAAAATGAAATGTCAGGGAATGATTCAAAACTGTTAAGAAACAACTATACTCCACATTTTATAATTGCGAAATTTTTCATTATTAGAAATCAGGAAAATATGAGTAACACATTGAAATGAGCGCTTAATATACATTCCAGAGACTAACTGGACCCTTGGAGTGAGATTTACTGAATATATTCCTGGGTGGAACCTGGCAAAGGAACCTGATATAGTAATGTAAGAGCATATTTATGTGGACCCCAAGGGAAATTGGTGTGATACGATGACATTAGTAAATGGATGCAACGTGCTTTGGTGAAATAACGGAAAAGAGAGCACATATGTTAAGAAAATTCCGCAATGAACAACAGAGACAAATGTCCGTTGATAAAGAATCACTCATTGCCACTTGCACCGCTCTCTGAGCTATACATACACCCTCTGGTAGAGCACGAATAGATCAAATGCTCTAGAGTCTATGGTGATCTCACACCCTCACTGTATTCCGCACCAGTGTACGAATGCTACTGAAATCCATGCGACAAGAGGTACCCGTAAAAACCGGCTGACCGCTCTTGTCCTCTCTTCAGTACCGCGCGCCTGCGCGTGCTTACTGCTGCCACTCCACCAGCTAGACATTGCGACCGCCTGAGATCACCTACACCCCGCCTCTCTATCGCGCTCTAGTCAACCCGCATAGTGCGCATAGTGAAAATTTCATTGGAAATAAAAGAGAAGATGTAGATCATTTTATCCAATGTAACATCACATAAGTAAAGAGTAGTTCAAAAAGATGCCGCAGGGGAAAAAAACAACATGCATATATTTTCACAAATCTCATAATTTCACACATTTTAGGCCCTAACTCTTCTGTATAAACTCGCAGTGCATAAGTATGTGTTTGTCACGATGCCATTCAACAAATTCATGTTCAAATTTCAACTGCAGCAGCTATACGTACAACAACTCTATGTGCTTATTACTTTGTACACTTTCTTTAACCTCCTTTCTACATTTTACCTTCTCAAAATTTCACATAGAAATAATGTTTATATAGAGCGCATGTCAGATATTCCAATACTTGCTTGTACGTTTTATACAATAAAACTTTGTTCTTCAAACTTCCTTCGACAGTGTTTTGTCGCTTCATTTCTATCTATTCTCTGCATAAAATCAATATGACAGGTTAGGTGCATTAGCGACAAACAGAGACCTTTGTATCTTCGAGATATACCTTTAGGTACAATGTATGTCTGTGAGACATAATTCGCGCCTCGCAAGTCGTTGGATGCCAGTTTTACCCAGCTAGATAAGGAAAAAGAAATTCCTAGAAAGCCAAAAAAAAAGTTTCAAAAAAATATAGCATTACACCAATCAGTGGGACATTCTTTGAAATATCTCCTGCATTCCCAGAGATGGAAAGGTGGTTTCCACCTAACAATTCAAAACAGGATATAGTAGGGTCAAAACGACATGAAGCACGTACGCAATTTCATACGCGGCTTCTCTCGAGGCGCTCCGGTGGAGCATTGCGTGGTGAAACCCTTGCTGGGATCATCTATCGCTGAAGTTGGCGACGCTCCCTACTCGGTTCTGACTCGCTCCCTGCACTGCGCCGTTACGATCGCGTACGTAAGTACGCCGCAGCTACACTCGAGATTCAAGTTGTTTTGACCCAACTATAATTTCATTCTCACTTGCATTTCTAAATGACATATCACTTATACAAAACTCTTTCATTCATTCTTTCTTTTATATTTAACTTACAAGCACACTTTATGTAGAGTCTCAAACAACATCTAATACAAGGTACCTTTCCTTTCCTTTTCGTTCGATACTAAAAGCACATCATAAGAGCAGCAGACACGGAGAAATGGGTGAGGAGGGTGGCGTGAGCGGGGCGTCAGAGAGACGTAGCTCGGCTTCGAGCGTTGCGGCGCGCTATTTTCTACAATGAGTCCGATTGGAACACGCCAGCCTTATGGGTCGCATCTTCCAGGCCGCTTTTACGGCAATTAGGAAGAAATGGACAGAATCACACTCCTCCCCATAATCTACGACCCCGTATAGGCATAACCCATCTGAAACCCCCACCACCCCAGATTCGCAGGGTGATGCCTTTGATTCTCTGGAAACGGGAAAAACGTCAGGAACGTCAAGAATTTATTAAAACTTGCGGCCGTAAACCTTGCGGCCACAGTAATATGAATACAAGGACCCTGTCCGAAGGAAAGAGAAATTTTGATATTTTTTTGCCTTTGCTTTGATCGCTGAGAAAAACACCCGAAAATTCTCTTTCCATATCTTGAAGTACTTGGAAGACGAAAGACAGACGACTTTTATTCCAGGAATGATGATACACAATCTTGCCACCTTTTATAGGATTAAGAAATGGTGAAGAATGAAAGGAATGTCGAGATATAACGAAAATTACATTACGCAGTCAAAACATTTAGGAAGATGATTAAGAAGAAAATTTCTTGAATTTCGTATTGATTAATGTCGATCCAAGACATTCCACGATCGGCTCATTGCTATAGATTAGGAGATTTTTTCCTTTGATATAGATTTTTTCCTTTTACAGTATGCAGTTAAAGATTTCTACGAGTGAGATCATCTAAGAATAAGCAATATCGACTTTTACTCAATCACAAAACATCACAATATAAGCAGCAAAATAAATCCCGTGTAACACATTAGACTCCTCAAATTTACTGTAAACATTTCGACAGACAACAATATTAGTTCGTAACAGTTAGCAACAAGATCGACTTCTACTACTGTGTATATGTACTGACATCTAAAATGGCGCAGCTTTTGCACTACCCAAAAAGGTCTTCATCTGCACCTTTCAAGCCTCGAATTCATCAAATTGTTTTGAGGCGATTAGATGTCAATAGTAATAACATAACACACACACATACCTCGTCTAAAATGAGCATATCATTAGCAAAGGAAAAATAAGAAAATATTTCTGCATATATGAGCTTCGTTTTCTGAAGAAAATCGAAGCTGACTGATTAGAATCGCTCGACAACAACATGCTTAGATCCACGCTCGGTTTCACTGGCTCCCAATGGGAACTTCTTCCTCTTCACGGGCGCGTGCTTCTCGACGGGATCACCAATTCCATCCAGATGGGAGCCGCTGATTCTACGACAATAAGCCCGTAACATTAATGGGAACAAATTCGAACTTACCGTGGGTCCGAATAGCTGCTGATTTGATCCTCTGGTGCTGGTTCAACGTCGTCCGAGAACCTTGGTGACGACAATGGACTTACTTCTTGATTTTCGGCGGTAAGCCGTTGCAGCCACTCATTGGTTTTGGCTGCAAATAATCGCTTACATTTTCGCTACTTCTCTGAAGCTTTTCAAGCCACTCTTGAACTTAATTTCATAAATCATGCTTTTATTATCTTGACGTCTTCACATGCAATTGATCACACTAATGTAATCAAGCTCGCCGCTGCCTATTTGTTCATACTCTCGAATTTTGAGGTAGGCTCACAAAATTACTTAAATGTTTCTGGAAACATAATTTATACCATTTAAACATTCTATTTCTTGCAATGGTTGCTCCTCCTAATAAATAAGTGCTCGCACACTAGAGCATAGATACGTCGCGTAAAATCGCTTTAATTGTGACATCATCCTTATTCTCTATTAAAATACACACTGAAGTTGACTCAAAAATTTGGTCTCCAAATGTATCTCAATATTCTTTTAATATTCTTTTGAAAAAACCTGATATGAATTGATCTGTTACAGCATTCTACTTCTCATCATTATTCGCATTCTCAAAAATCCTAGTAGATCAAATGCCGCCAAGACGAAATGAAGCTCGGCGCAGTTCTGTAAGCGGCCTCGGTCGAAGAGACGCGGTGAAACTTACGGTTAGGATCGCGGTGGGACCTTCGCTAGCACCACTCATAGCTGCATTTCGAGTGAAGCCAGCGACGACTCGATCTCGATCCTAGCCGTTAGCTCTGCCGCTCCGCTTCGAGCGCAGCCGCTTACGCAACTGCACTGCGATTCAGTTCGCTTTGATACGACCGTAGTTACCAGTACCACAGTACCAACAAAACACGATATTGCAAAGCAATTGAGAAAAAGTCGAAAACAAAGCAAACTGGGAACAGAAATTTGGAAAAATTACTTCCGTGTCCTTTTTCATCACTAAACCGAACTCTATTTCTATTCGCCGCCTGACGTCGTCGTTCTCCGCCAACTACTGTTGTCGACTCTAATAGAGCCGTCTCGGAATTCACCAGCAAACGTGACTTCCCGCTACTTAGTGACATTTCTGTGAACATTACAAGAGGAATGACGGAATTTGTATTCTGTCCTCGTGAACTTACTAGTGGGCGTCAACTGTTTCTCCTTATCATCCGTACTGGCTGTATCCGGACTACTTCCACTGTTGTAGTTCGCCTTCATCATATTCATGAATCGATGTTTGCTACTGATGTAATCCCTACAGATGTACGAATTTATTGAAATTCAGGTAAGCAGAACTTGTTGCAACAAACCTGCTGTTATCAGCACTTGTTTTATCGGGTAAACAGCAAACGCCGCTTCTCAACCACCG
This sequence comes from Necator americanus, assembly GCF_031761385.1. Lineage (NCBI taxonomy): Eukaryota > Metazoa > Nematoda > Chromadorea > Rhabditida > Ancylostomatidae > Necator > Necator americanus. The sequence goes on along the minus strand of NC_087372.1, from coordinate 40,590 downwards.
TACTATGGTAATACGCACTTTTTCGTTCAAAACCACATGTAGAATGAAGATGAAAACTCCCTGAAAAGTCCATGGTAAAATTTTTCATGATGAGCGCCATATCACAATCTGTTATTGCTGACAGTTGCTTGCCGTTGCGCTAATCTTTCTATTTGTTTGCGTTCGTAAGGTTACAGTCACTTTCGTCAAAACGTTTTCCCTTCTATTCTGCAGCTACAATGTGAGAGACCGCTGCTCAGTCGCGTCAGCTGCTTCAACCAGTCATAGTAGTCCTGAAGGCAGCATACCACGAGATCGACGCTGTTCCTGCCTACGAAAGAATAAGGTTGAGGGTGTATATCACGAGAATAAGCACTATCACGCTCAATTCTGCCAAGCCGTCCCGAAAAACTGCGTGGGGAACGGCTTTCATGTCCCAATTTTCCTTACACGACCTTACGAGGAACGTAAGACCGCTGTGTGCGTTCCGGTTCCCTCAGCAGCGTATTTATTCGTTTGGCTAAAATTTTTTAATTTTAAATTTTCATACCGAGGAAAGAACTTTCGTTCGTTCGCTCGCTTGCAGACGCAGCACCTCATAAGGTATTCACAAGAAAATATTCGAATTAGAAGGCGACTTTTTCCGACGATTAAGGGGAACTCAACGTAATCACGTTCAAACTCGTGTTTACACTCCGAACCCGATCATTTCGTCGAGAGATCCCAGCATTGCCGATTTCGTTGCATGCTGCCTTCAACGTGGAGATGGAAAGAACGGAAATTTCCGCGGTGACTTGAATGTACACGCCTTATTGTCGTGGAAACATTTCTCGCTTCTCGAAGACGATTTTTTAGGATTATAGAGAGGAATTTAAGGTAATCACGCCCATACTCGTGATTTGCACAACTTTCATGAAACACACCGCTGATTATTTTTACTTCGCTTCTACATCAAACGGATGCATTTTTGTCGTCCTGAAGGTATGAAGGGAAAAAAAAATCAGCACAATATTAGCATTCCATACTCGTTCGCTTTCTTTTTCTGTCACTTACATGGAAAAATTATGGCACTTTTTTTCTCATGCAAATACAGTCCACCGAACCTTCCCCAGTGAATGCTCGCACAACTAGCCAGGGAATTTTACAAACTTCAAAACTTGTAGTGGTACCTGTGAACAGTTGAGAATAGTGAATATCCATGCGAAGACTATTCCTCCGGTGTTGTTAACAGCTGTAAGAAATCCAAAGATCCAGGTGATACCGAGAAGACACAAAAGTGTCGCGGAACCCTGAATGAGGCAAGATTGATAATAATGAGCTAAAGATGTTGACAGTTTTAGATTTTGGGAGGGTATGAAATGACCGAAGCAGCTTTTTAAATGTCTAGGATTTCTGGTATACATTTAAAACGCTATGTCAAAGAGACTCCGAGTTCAAAGTCAGCAGGTTGAAGTCCCCTTTGGAACCATTACATCCCAGGATCGAGAAAAAGTGACTTCATGCGAATGATAATTCTACTCTTATGGCTGATGCCGAAATCGAAAATGCAGTACTTAAGCAACAAGGTCGTTAACAGAAGATGCCGTATTATGATGGGCGGATGAGAACTTGAAGATAGCTTCTGACATTACCGAGATCACGCGAAAGCACGAGGGAGGAGGTAAATGGTAGAGAATTGGAGCTGGGTCTTTGTAGCAAACCTTTAAAAATTCGTCGAAACTTCATTTCGTTTCTATGGAAAGTCAGAGATCAATTCCAAAAAGTTTGATTGAAATCGCAAAAGGTTTTCTATTATTAAAGAGAAAATGATAAAGCGACCACCGAACGGGAAAAAAAAAACCCTCAAAAAAGATTTTAACGTGAAAATACTATTAGAAAGGGCAATAACGAAAGTATAATAAAATAGTCTGGAAAGAGATTGCAAGTGAGAACGGGCAACAGTGAACTAAAGTAGTACATACCTTCAGCCACCCAAAAACACGATCAGACTTATTGCGGTCGCGAGTCCTCACTGACAGAACTACTCGTAACGCAATCGCCAGAAATATCACATTTGCCTAAAAGAAGTCCTATTATCTTCTGCCGTAAAAGGCAAGACGATAATGGATCCCTACCAAAATAACCACGACAACTGGTCCAATGAATGCCCAAAGTGTTGGTGTTGAGGTGTTTATCCAGCAACTGAACATAAAGAATTCTTCTACTGGATCCTGAGATCAATCGAAAACTCACTATCGATCCGTCCCATAGTTATGCCATGCAACCCCTGCTGAAACTGCAACTACAACTGCTGGAAATCCGTACGAGAACAGATAATACAGCAGGACACGTGTCTTGTCTGGTTCGAAAACCTGGAAGAGAGAAGGTGACTGCAGGGACAAAACAAGAGGAATTAACGTTGTGCGTGATCCACGACTCACTTGTATCAGCATCTGGTACAGCTGGTACCCCTCCAGAAGCATCCAACAGAACGAAGCTAGGAAAAAGTAGTGCAGTAATAAGGCGACAATCGAACAACCGACACGATTTCCTGTTCGATCCATTCCTTAAAAATTAAAGTGAACATTTTTTCTGCGAACTTGCTCTGGAAAAGCTTTTACCGCCATATAAAAAGGAGCATCAAATTACCAAAAATTTGTTTTCACTTGCTCTCAAAAAACGAAGTTGTTACTAGTCATGGTAAAACTCATGTTACTTGCTCCTCATGGTAAAACTCACCAATAACAAATATAAGCTCAGCGAGCAGCAAGCTCAAGCAAAGATTTCGATGAATCGTGTTTCTTACGTTGTATAAGGATCTAAAATAATGACTATTGAACTAAAAACCACGGATCATTCACTAAAGTCAAAAGTATTCGCACCTGAAGAATGTGAATACAAACAGTGACAACGCCAAACACACTACAGAGAGTGCACATCCGATGATAGACACCACATCCAGAGCCGCCGCTGCGGTCCCAGTGTATTCGGACACCTTACCGGAGACGTCCATAAGGATCGCAAAGCTATTAATGGACAACGTTTTCTACGTCAGGACCTATTTTTTTGGTTTAAATGCGCATAAAGTACTCGACCAGCGGTGCGAACTTTGAAATCGCGGACAGTTCACCGATAAAATTGCGAATTTAAGTACGGCATTCATCCCTTTCCAGAGATTTTCGTTCATCTGGTACCATAATATCTATGTGCAATTTCCGGTAAATATAGATAATATCAGTTTAACACACGACAGGAAGTGGAAGAAATCAAATCGCTAAGTTACAAATTCTTCTGGGAGAGGATTTAAAAAATGGTTCTTTGGATCAGGACTTTTTTTGCTCACCTTGTCAAATGATCACATGCGCATTCGGTAGCATCGTTGTTTGTAGAGAGCATACGGCATCCTTCTGTACTCCATTCTCTACAACCGTTCCTTTTCGGAGAAAATGAAATCGAAAAACGATCTCAGTTGCCAACCTTAGATCCAGATTCCAGAACACGCATCGCGGATTACTTACACCATTCTTTCGGAGGTGGTAAAAAGTGAAAGTGGCTGGTTGGTCCGGGGGAAGGCTGAACCACAGAACATCTACTTCAAAGACAAGGCAAGGGACACTTATTCAGAAGAAATTTAACTTGAACTTTGAAAAAATTCTGCAAAGAAGCTAAGAAGCGAATAAAAGATGGGTGAATGCGCCAGATGAACGTGCCTGGAACCTACTTCAAACTTCTAGTGGCGTCATCCACTGAGGCTCCAATAACGTGGCTATTCACAATTGTTTTTCCATTTTCAGCTAAAAGCTGACCGAATGTCGTGAACACGTAGTAGCCCAGTCGTAGACGAGATCTATCCAAAGACTGTTGTGATGAAGGCCCCTAAAAATATGAAATCTTAAATTGTCTCGCGGTATGCAATTTTTTCAGCAGAAATTTTGGGACTACCAAAATGTCCCTCCTATTCCAAAGTGAATACGGAACTTGCTTAGTTAGTCTTGTTTATGAAGTAAATTTAAGAAAGTGGGTTGATCTGTGAATGTGATCTATCAATGACAAATGAAACAATATATGTTGAATTCGAACATACCACTCCAGGATGGAAGAAAGCTGACGACCCTACTGCTTTTTGAGGAGAAGCAGCATTTGCAGAGGATTCTGTAAAACGACGTGCAGCCTTTGAAATTTTTACTTTTTTGCACATGTGATTTTTCCTACTCGATGCACCGCATACTGATCGAAGGAATTTTCTACCTTTCGTAATCTAGGTGAAATCAATTGTAAATTTCGAAAATCGATTTTTAAGCTTTCTTCAAAGGAAATAAATCGCATTATATCCTACTTGTGATCCTACACCAATCAACAGTTAGGGAGGAATGTCCACAGAAAATCACACTTGTCCACTGTCTAGATTTTAGAACAACTTCTATTATTAGTGGAGGAATCAAAACGTCTTCCATTTTGTCAAAATAATGCTGAAACCTCAAATAGACAACCCTTGCTTACTCAAAACGCTCAGCGATGGTAATGTGATAATGGGCGATTGGCTGAAGCCGCTGAACTGCACACTAGGAGGCGGAGCTGCCGTGGTAACAGGGCTGAAATTATATTAGTAGCAGGATAACGACATCGACACATAACCCTACAGTACTCGAATGTTACCGTACCTGGCAGCAGCAGCAAATGTTTGAAAGTGGTCATCCTCCATGGAAGGAGAAAACTCCGGACGAGAACCACTCCGTGCTCCACCCATAGAGTTGTCATCTGGCGCTGCGTACGCTTCAGGCTGCCGAATGTCAATTTCCATAGCTGAATATATTATTTATCTAGCTTTATTGCTTAAATACAATCAACACTAATACAGGCCTTTGAGGCCTTTGTACCGTCCAGAAAAGTACTGGATGGTATCCGATAAGTAAACATCCGTAGATTAACACATCCGTAGTATGTATAAGATTATTCCTCGCATCAAATCCGCTTCTTTCGTACAAATTTACTCTCAACAGCTTAAATCTGGCTCACCAACAGGAAGATAATTCCTGATACACTAAGAATTAGTTGTGTGCACTGCAAATTGCTCCCTGCATTCCGGACTCAAAATCTGGTCAAAATCATTTGAAACCCACCAGTGGCGTAAGCTGATGCGTTCGAAGCGGTGTGGTGGGCCTAACGGTAACGGTTGAAATCGAGATGGGACCTTCCGCTAGCTTCACTCATCTCTGCCATTCGAGTGGAGCTAGCGAATATCTCAATTATTTATTACAACCAATTTCAAACGACAAAGAGCCCAGCCGGCACGTAGGCGCCAACCAGGCGCCCACGCCACCAGCCGGGTTGGGGTCGCCACCTCGTGAAGAAAAAGGTTAACGGCCGACGGGAACGGTGGGTGGGTAAAAGGCCAACCGAATGTCAGTGGCGGCGCAGTCACGAGCGTGTCGGCGGAGAGACTCGCGCGCGGGCATTCAAAGCCCAAGTTCTAGTGCCAAAGCGCGGTCACACACCCTCAGCGAGCGTCCCAATATCGACGCCGACGCCCACCAACCAAACCTTCGGACGTCGAGTTAGGGACGCTCCATCCGCACCCAACCCATGGGCACGCCGGAATAAGAAATCCACTCCATCCCCGGGACCGGGCCAAGCCGGGGCGCTGGCGGGAACCGTCCAGCGCGGCAGCCACGTCGCGCGCAACCCACACCAGTTTCCACCTGCCGATGACCATCCGCAACAACTGTGGTTACTCACCAGAGCGCCCAGTCGCGAGGGTTATACGGCTCCTCCGTCTCCGCAGCAAGCCAAATCCAACTCCATGGGCGTCCCGAACGGCTCATCTCGAGGAAACCACCCGACGCAACCAACCCAACACTCAGCGGGGCGGCTTCTCGAAACTCCTCAGACGTCTATCGATATCCGCGGGTTCCGGCCGGAGGGATAACGTGCGGGGGGGGACCCAAATGCGCGGCATGGGGCAAGGACGCCACAAACGCCCACACTGAAGAGGATTAACTCACGAACGGTAGCAACACATCCATTTTCAGCTCTTCAGTGAGATCCAGAAGTCATCACACCACGCCGAGAACTACTCAACCTAATATAACCGCTGTCTTCACTGCGCCGCTCTTAATTTAGCGGCCCAAAGAACTGCATCGAAATTCAAGCCTTCTTGATCCGACTATAACAGGCCGGACATTTGCTTGAAACATTTTGTATAAATGTAGTAGGTGAAACTATTTGAGAAATACTCTAGGATCACTAGTTTTTCCTAGTGATAAACCATTTAACTTCGCATTCTCCCACCAATTCTACTTTCTCGTTGCTCATCAAACCCGCTCAACATCGTTTTCCTTCAGCACCGTGCTAATCACTGAAAAAAACGTAATTGTGTTCGTTAGGCTGCCCGCAGAGTTCAGAGCCGCACGGGCGGCTCTGCGCTTCGATGGTCAATGAGCTTCGATGGTTGAGTTGTGAACAACATCGAAGTGCAGAGCTGCCGAACTGCCACCGCCAGCTCGGCTCTGAACTCTGCTTGCAGCCTTAGCGTACTATTTGATGAGCTAGCGTTTTAACCTTCAACCCAAGCGCAAATGTTCGGTCGCTGTCGCATCTCCATACCAAACTAAATGCTTACCCCAGTTGCTGTACTGCAACCTTTTCTTCTGATCTATAGAATTGTCCGCCAGTAGTATGGCGCTCTGCTCGAGCGCTGCCATGAGCGTAGATGCGTGGTCAATCCGAATGGGCGCTGTTAATTCTTCCCATACCGGCAAAGCCTTCGGTGATAACAGGTGATTACCAGACGATCCAAAGGACTAGAAAAAATTTTTCTCTAATCACATACAACGGAACGTCGTGGAATGTATAGGCGCGACTTACCTCAGTAAAGTTCGTTGCTTTGGATTGACGTTCGTATCGATCGTTCAAAGCGGCATATTGACTTCGTGCGAGTTGCAATACATCATTATTTAGCGAGACGCTTCCAGTAATATCTCCTCCGTACAATTGACGGGAAAGTGTAGACCTGAAAGAAAGATATCAATCAATAACCGGTAAAACAAGTATGGTTCGGTAGAAACAAAATTTGTAAAAAAGCAATATGAAAGTGAAGAAACCTGACCACGGTCCAAGTTTTCTTTTTGAATTAGCATTTTGTAGCAGATGACTCTACACCTTAGCAAATTATCGACCAACTTACTCCAGATCTGCCGCTATCCGTGAACTAATCTCTTCTGCTGCTTCCCCTCTTTCTAGAGCCGATCTTATCTCAGCAATCCATTTGTGTGAGCAATTCGTTGTGTCCGCTGGTTCCCATTTTGCTGTTTGGCAGTTACAGTACCTTATTATTGTACCTGTAAACGGTAGTTGTAGTTACAGTCTGGGTCCGTTACATCGGAATTTTCCACTGACAAATTTTTTCAAGTTTGTTGCAATAATGGAAACCGACAAAGGTCAGGAATATTTCAATTTTCACTAAGAAAATGATTTTTGCAAATGCGAGCACTGAAGAAAAATTTTGCGAAAGCACAAGAAGCAATACAGAGACTTGAAAATGTCGCAAATTGATAGGAGAGAAATAAATTACACGCTCCCGCTTCTCTTTCGATACTATTTCTTAAAGGCATCACCTCACGAATCTGGGGTGGTGCGGGTTTCAGGTGGGTTTTGCCTATACGTAGATTATGGGGTGGAGGGTGATTCCGTCCACTTCTTCCTCAATGCCATAAAAATGGCCCGGATAATGCTGCGCGCGCACAAGAAGGGCGCTCCAATACAACTTTTCGTAGACAACAGCGCCCGGGACGCTCGAAGCCGCATCTTCCGGGCCGTTTTTTACGGCAATCAAGAAGAAATGGACGGAATCACCCTCTACCCCAAAATCTATGGCCCCGTATGGGCTGACCCGCCTGAAATCCGCACCAGATTCGTGGGGTGATGCCTTTGAGTAAAGGGATGTTTTATGATTTTCTAGTGTTTGTCGGTATAAAAGCTTTTATTTGAAAGAATCATTCAGAGGTTACTGTGCGCAGTATCGGTAATCTCGAGTTTAGCTTCGAAATATTAACTGGTCCTCCATTTGTCGTATTTTTTCGTGGAAACGAATCCATACCTTCGAAAGTTCTCCAACACAATTATCACAATAGTCGTTCCGTTGCCTTTTTCAAGACAGATGGTTCCGCCCTGTTTTTGACAAAAAGTACAGTAGTTGATGGATTTACGCGAAGAATATTGTTACTTCACATCTACTAGACCATTTATTTTAAGGATACCAAGTCGAAATTTTAGATTTTCTTAAGGTGGAGATATATATGCATATTTAAAAAGTTAAAAACTGATTCAGGGGTGACTCTGAATCAACTTTCAATAATAGATGGATCTATATAAAATTCGATTGCTGATGCCGAAATAGAATCACGTCGTAGAAGGAGGTGGTGTCCAAGAAAACAACAAAAAAGTTGAAAAAAAAAGAAATGAAGACATGGGAAAAATATTCTTGGAATGGAAAACAATAAGAGGAATAATGGGAACAGAAATAAAACAATCAAGAGCTTTGACTTTGTTCTTACTTAAACGAGAGTCCACCGACGTCTCGTCTTACACCTTCTCGATCGAAGGGGTAATACATCGTCATCACCTTCTTTCCACTAGTAACATCTGTTACAAATGGGATTCATCGTTTTCTCTTATACTTCGCTCAAAAATTGCCACTCATATGTAATTATTTACTATATAAACGTAATTCATAGCCAACATAGCCACTAAATTAATGAAACAACCGTACCCACGATATTTTCCGGGTCAGGACAGGCGATACGTGCTTCCGTGCACGCTCTCGTCTTTGGATATCGGATTCCTTTACGAGTCTCGGCATCACAGTACTTGGCTGGTGCAAAAATCTCTCCAACAGCTGCTGGGCTAAAAAAAAAAACTTTTCTTTGACACTTGTCACAACAAAAACTGGAATCTACAAAATTCTCCAGAATGTCTTCCGACCTAAAGAGAAATTTTTATCAGTGTCGGAGATTTCTGCCTACATTTTTTTGAGATACTATACAAATACTCAGCAGCGTTCTGATGTCACAGCTCGCAGCCTTTTCTCAACAGCTTTTTCCAATTTTCTAAGACTTTTGGAGAAATATTGATTCCCAACACATCCCTCGTAGTGGTTAGTAATCTATCGCAGTACTTAGCACCCAAAATGGCATCATAGTTCACGTTCTTACCGATCGACAATAAACACGTCCTTGACTTCTCAGCGTTCCTTTTACATGGAAGTATGGAAAAAAGTATTGTGAGGAAATAGGAGAGAAAATTCATTCCCCGTAACTTCGTCCGTCGAGAAAAGATTTTCTCAGCAAAGAAAAATTATGTAGATAGGAAATTTCATGTTTCTAGCGTAACATTTTCAATCGTACACTACATGCATTCTTGATCTGTTTAGGACGTTAGCGCAAAAACATCTCCGCTGCTGGGTTTCCACATTTAAGAATTGACAAAAATTAGTCGCGAAACAGGTACGGTAATTCCAAAGATGTTCCGGTTGGCGCAAGGTGAATCGTGCTAATCATGTGCGCCTCCATTCAATTATCATATCTTCCGAAGTGCGAGAACGTCCTGAGATGTTTGTCTGAACATAGAAGATGTTCACCTTGAGATCTCGATAGCTAACCACTAATCAAGTTCCAAATATAATAGCATAATTGCGAGGAAGTGTTCTCTTATAATTCAAGGTCGTAAAAAAAGCTGTATACTCGTTTGAAAGCAAAAATTCTTAGCACCTGCAAAGCGTCAAATTGTTGGAAAAATGTGACTCAGGAACTAAAACACAAGCCTTGATGAGATCAACTAAAAAGGGAAAATGTATGCTTCGGTATAAATCATCGATAGTTCATTTATTACCATTAAATGTCCCAATTTCTCGAATATTCTAAGTTTCCTTATAATTGTTTTCTTAAATTTTCTATCTACGAACATTTAGTCTTATCTATATCACTTTTCAGAATGCACGGAAGCATTTTTTTTTAACAGAAAATGCATTTTACATTGCTGTGCATTATTTTTTTGTGAAAATCTAATGGGGACATTTAGGTTCGGATTTCCATTTTAAGTAATGAATCAGGTAGTGGGCTGTGAACAAATTCAAAAACATATTTATTAGTCCAAAAAAACGCTCTATGCAGAAAGTAGTTTAACACGCTCTCACGTAAGTTCACTCCCTCGCAGCTGTTCGAAGTCGACTTCGAGATGACTTTGATTTAACAGGCTGAATACGGTGAACGAGTTTTCATGTCATTTCCGTAGGCACGCCCATTGTCCTCGATGACACAAATAGATCACCCCCACATTCATCTAAAGGCAGCGTACCACGAATCTGTGGTGGTTCGGATTTCAAGTGGAATATTCGTATACGAGATAGTAGATTATGGAGAGGGGGTGAGTCCACTTCTTTCTAATCGCCGTAAAAACGGCCCGGAAGATGCACAAGGCTGGCGTGCTCCAATCGAACTCCTTGTAGAAAATAGTGTGCCAGAACGCCTGAAGCCGTATTTTCCTGGCCAGTGTACGGCAATTAGGAAGAAATGGACGGACCACCCTCCTCTCCATAATCTACGATCCCGTATACGAATACTCCACATGAAATCCCTGCCACCTCAGATTCGTGGGGTGATGCCTTTAAACCACCACATCTACGAAGAAATAGAGGGATTCCTAATTACACAGATCATTGCCCCAGTTCCCTCTTATCGGATTGAAATCCAAAGTCGACAGTTCCTCAACATTCGCTTTTGGCGGCGCATTCCATTTGTGAACTCGCCAATCTGGTTTAATGTTTGTCCACCCATGAAGGGAATTTCGTTCGAATTTCGCTGGACCAGTACAAAGCAAGGAAAACACACATTTCGAGAACACACCATAAAACTACTTGACAGTTATTGATTATCGCATATCTTAAAAATATCAGCATTTTTAAAATAGTAAAAGTTTGAAGTATGAACTAGAGAGCGTACGTATGTAAATCAACTGCATATTGCTTTTTTTCCCAATTTCCTACCTATTCGAAACTCCAGAACTTTTTCTTTTTTCATCAACGTTTCTGAGTTCTTTCATCAAAGTGTAAAGTGCACGACGTTGATGAAAGAATTTTCATCAATGTCGTGCACTTGACACTTTACCGCAATAATACAAGAACACTACAATATTTCCCTCTTTAGGCTTCAGAAAACCCCCAAAATGGTGGACGCAGAGATTAAAAAAAAACGTTTAAACGAATGCACGAACATACGCGGTAAAGAAGAAGAAGAAACCGGTCAAAATGCAAAAATTCATAGGAGGGAATGAAAAGGTTTTGTTAGCAAACATATTTCTGAGAAAAAATTTGGACAGGTTGTCTCTCTTACGCCTTTTTGTCCCCTTTCCCTTTCTCAGAAAAATTTCGCTAATACTGCAGATGTTGCGAGATCTTGTGTTTTTTCTATAGCCTTCCTTTCTTGAACTGCTTTTCATAACCAACACAGGAAAAAGAAGCAAACCCTTGACGCTCCACTTGTTTGCTTCTTCTGTCAGGGACGTTCATTTTGAGGACATTTTATCCTAAAAATACAGGGTGGAAGATGGAATGATGGCTTTTGGGCGAACTCGCGCACTATGTTTGCTGAGAGGGTCATAGAGTAAATACTGAAAGGGTTAAAGTCGAGGGGAAATTTTGCAACGAAGAAATCCGAGCCGGTACCTGTCAGGAGGAAACGATGCATAACTGATGAATTATTGCTTAGTCATCCTAGTTTTACAGTAACCGCTGATGATCCGGAATAATGAACGACTGCGACAGCAGTAAACATAAACGAAATAACTGAAGATCACCTAGCTAGTTTAATTGTTTCAAAAAAAACCTATGTGTACTTTTTGAAAAGAGAAACGTAAAAGTATGGATATTTTGCAATGTTGCTGTCAAACAACTTTGCAAAAAAAAAACCGTCGAAGGAGAACGGTTATAGCAAAGACTTCACAGTTTCCCCAATGCTGGTAGAGAGACAAAGAGCCACCACACAGTCTCACCAGGAAAGAGACCCAATCTTTTCTTCATCCCAATTCGTTCTCGCAGATAATCAATAATAACCGGATATCTATTCATAGTAACAATGATCGTTCTGTACCCACATGCATGTAAGAAATTGTCGCTATGCAGCCAACGAAGGGATAGTGTTATGGAAGAGATCCTAGAAGATCGCCGAAGAGAGACAACGATGAAGAGTACACCTTAGTGAGTAAAATTCCATTTTTAAAAATATGAAAAATTAAGTATGAGAACCAGGGAGGATAGAAAACCTTCTTTTCGGCAGTTTCAAAAGACAGCTGTGATTTTTTTCAAACAAAAAGCTTGTGAAGCTCAGAAACTCAGCACAAACATGGAAAAGGAGGTATCATAGGTATGCTGTTATATTAGAGCCTTGCGCAAGGGTTTGTCAAAAATCTGTTTTTGTGCATTTCTGATCACAAAAGTCTAAAATGTGACCATAAAATAAGATCCTCGGAAAACAATCGGCAAATAATAAAGCAGAAAAACGGAGGTTTCAGACGGCAATTTTCAAGAAGGTAAAGGTTAAGTAAATAACTGGAGAAAAGAAGAGGTAAAACTCATCATACAGTATCCTGGAAAGAATCATACAAATACTACCCCTCCGGATCTCCAGTTCCCAAATACTTGAAAACAATCAATAAGATCAATGAAACTGCCGCAAGCGCTCACCCTGTTTCCGCTGTTAAAGGCGTCGGTGATGTCAACGACGGTTCCTCCCTTGGAATTGCGTTGACAAAAGGAATTAGTACGAATAACACTAGTGGTAGCATGGGTTAGACAATAGTCACATTGGTTTGTACATCGATAACCGATCGATTTCTGGGGCTACGGAACACTCGTACAGCTGTTTCCCGTATGCGCACAAAACTGTTCCAGAGTTTTGTTGTCGTCGACGTCGTCGCAGCCGCCTCGAAGTGGGCGGAGCTACAGCTTTGCAGGCGCTCGACGTCGGAACCGGTCCGTGTTGAGTCATCTGCGACTTTGAATGGACATGGCTAATCTCAGTCGTTTAAAGATTGGGATGAGATCGTAACGCTACTTGTGCATTAAATAGTTCGTCGGAACTGGTCACTAACATACTGAAGAAAAGATCTGCAGAGATGGCAACTGAGGCTCGAATAAACAGCGCTTTTTGGACGAAATTATGGGCAATATCCTCTAAGTGCAAGACTGCTGGCACTGCAGATTCCAATATGGCTCGCCATACAGTTCATTTCTTTTTCTTCTAGCCTTTTTCCATTAGCAAACGATAATCATAAGTGTTTGGAGGAAATCGGGAATTTTTCCCTGCAGAAGTTTTGATACTGTGATGACACTGTAACAGATTAAAAATTTGTCAGCATATGGGCACACCTGCCGAATTTCTTGTAATTTCTGATGTATTTTATAAGATGTATTACCTACCGTTATGGTATGTACCACATTGGAATTGTGGCATTGTCGTCTCATTTTGTGCGAAGTGTTTGAAATTAGTCGAAAAATTTACTCGGTCCCATATCGATGTGTTATATTTAGTGATACGCTCTAGATTAATTCCTTTGCGCTACAAAAAGAGTTTGGTGCCTTTCAATTGTAAAGGGCAAAAGCTTCAAACTATAATGTTCAAACATTTACTTTTCTACTGTAGACTTTGGACGTAGCATAGAAATTTAGTAACAGTCGCCTGCAAAGGTAGAAAGATTGAAAGCGATAGACAATCCTTCACAATTCTTTTCCTACAGCGAGAAATGAAAAATCGGAATTCTATTCTCATATCGCTCAGTGTCCGTTCGATCAGGTCTGACCATTTTTCAGCTGTGTTGGAAAACGGATGTGAGGCACTCCATGATTCCAACTGCGCACTACGGATGCCTCAATCTTGTCATAAGACCATCCAAAAAAGCCTTTCACGCAAGTAGTTGCACGCACATTACGTATTGTTTCCAAAAATTCCAGCTCGACGAAGAAGTTTTACGATTTTCTGGAAACCCACAAAACGTTTTCTACCCTTACCAGAATGACCTGTTGGGTGACCAAAGGCATAGTGGCGAGATGTACTTTAGAGACGTGAAAGGAATGCCAAAACTGGTATCGTAAAAGGAATGGACTGATTTGATGAGGCGCCATATATTGTAGAGTAAAACACTGAAGGTTAAATGTATGTAAGTGTAGGTAGAATAGTCATGTATCTGAATTCCCGAGAACCATTAGAGATAAAATTGACCGCTGACTAGAATTTTTTTAAATGGCAACGAAAGAGTTGTGCAAAAAGTACAAAAATTCTATCGAATTTTTCAAATACTTTTACAACAAATTCTTACGACGATGTCCAAAGGAAATGGTTAGGGCGTGATCCAAATCACAATATGCTCGTGTGATCCAAAAACTACTGGGGCACAAATGAAAACACAAGGTAATCGGCTAATTATTCTCAAGGTGCTGTTCCGGTTTCTATTTGAACCGAACTAGTAACTTGATATTAGCTGAAAGGGAGCGCTGAATGGGGTTTGTTCAGTTCTGATACAAACTACCTGTTTAATTCGCTAAAGGAATTTGTGATTTTGATTGCACTCGATCAAAAATTACGTAGATTAAATCATAGTCACGTGATGAGCTACAAAAATTTGACTCAAAACTTTACAATGTGGTCATGAAAGTATTGTCATAGAAAGAACAAAAAAAAAAGATGACATCGTAAACTGTTCGGTGAAACTAGAAACTGATCAAAAGTCCGAATTACTCACACCTCATGAACATATGGAAGTGGGCGAGCTGTTTCACGGTGTCACGAAAGTACATGTGTGAGAAAAAATAGGTCTATGAATTTGTTTTCTCTCCTCAAAATTTCCTCAGCAAGTTTGAAAAGTTAAGATTAGATTGAGAGTGGGAAACGAAGAACTACCTGTCAGAAAATTCTCCACATTAAGATAACAGTGAAAAAAAATCACTTACAAATTTAACTGAAGATTTTGTTAAAATAATCCACTACAAAATAAACACAGATCCATGAAGTTTCAAGGCAGCACGAATGTGCAAACAAGGATGGGATCTCAGCAGGAAAGCATCTTAGATACTGCTGAAAATCGTTGCATATTCTCTGCGATATTAAATTTCAATCCTATTGTTTTTTTTTTCTTAATTTGTCGAGTGATTTGTTCAATGATCCATAGAAACTGGAATGAAATTGGGAAATGTGAAAAATTTGAAGAGATAAAGATGAAAAAATAAAGAGTTGTTCTTTCAACAACCGCTCCTGAAAGATGACGGACGGTTTCCCAGCCATTCCAATTTTCATCACTTCACTTCTAAACAGAAATATCGAAATTGATTTCCCTTTTCACCTCTCTCCTTCCCTCTCCCTAAAACACCTCCACACCTAGGCATAAAAAAATTCTTCGATGTTCGGAGGGAGTGTTTTTGAAAATTTAAAGCCTCTCGGATTTTCTTGGTCATAATTTCTTAGTTTCTTTACTTTTTCATTTCTTAGTTTTGGTAACTGCACAGATCATAGTAAATTCGCTGAACAACACATCAAACCTGAATTTTACTGAATGGTGCCCTTAGCACTTTTTTGGGCCTAGAAAATTAATTATTCTAAATCTCGGGTCACAAATTGTTTAAATCACAGTGCACAAGAACAACAGGTTCCGCCTTTCATTTCAATTTTCTTTGACGACATCATAAGAGTTGATGTGCAACGAAGAAGTTTTACAACGTTTTTACGTCATTTCGAGTTCTCGTCATTCCGTCGTCAGACAGTGGCGGTTAATTTCACATGCATGTAAACACTAATCTCGCGATTGCCCAAAGCTAATTTTCGGAGCTCCATGAAAGTGATTCAGTCAGTGATTCATGAACTTGCATTTTTGTAGGACGCCATTATTTTTCCATTTCTATCCTTGTTAAATAAAAGAGTACTGGTTAGTTATCAACGCAGTGCAATTATTTTAATACGTATGTACACTCGACGTTCGAAAAATTACTCCAAGTCTTCCATCCAAAATTATTCAATCAAAATTTGTGTTTGAATGTGGCAAGTCACTGAGTCCGTTAGACCCTAAAATGAGATATTGGAAATAAGTGAGCATAGTTGCGTTAGAACTTATTCATAAGTTCATAGAATTCTAAATCACACAAAATATGTTTTGTATGAAAAAATATCTCCGTGGAAAACTGAAACGAGTAACTTTTCGCAAGAAAACAACCGCATAATTTAAAAAGTAGAAATAAAAAATAATTAGGAAAAAAAGACTAAAAGCAACCATGTTGATTAGAAAACCAAATTTGCCGATCAGAAATGCAAAAGTGCACACCAAAACAGAGATCTATTCAAAAATTTAGGCGTTGCTAAGAGATCTCCGTCAGGTAGAGACACTGTCAAAAAATATGGATCGGTGCTTAGCATATTGCATTGCATAAGTACATAACATCAAAATCACGTCAAACAAACTGTATTCTAATGCTGAGGGAAACTCCTATCAAAACTAAAAGCAATTTTGAGCAAATTGCTAAAAAAAAAAGTAATAGTACCAAAAGAAAACTCACAGTCTTGAGCCTTCGAAGATAATCTTCGGTGCTTCGGTTGTGGGTAGAGCTTCTTCACGGGAACGTTCTGTTCCTAAACTGTATTCTAATGTTTACAACATTCAATTTTTTAACGAAATTACCTAAGTAATCAATAATCCTTTACCTATCGGAGTAAAAGCACAAAGGTAATAGGCAGTCGTTGCACAAGGTCTCGAAGTCCATCGAGCCTTTCCGCCAGACACCACGTACGCCACACACGAATCCCGAACTGAGATCGACGCCTCAGCGGGTCTGAAATTCTTCTACCTCTTAGTCAGCAAAGAGCCATAACCCTGAACAGAGTACTCCTCACATCATCGCATGCGCGTGTTCCGAGTTTTTTGAGCGGAGAGCAAAAAATCGCCGTATTACGTCGAACAATACGATGCTATATGGATCCAAGTGGACAAACACAGGAGCTGATGGCGGATCGTCGCTGACGTTCCATATGGCGCATCAAAAACCATGGGACTAGTGGAAATCATGCAAAATGTATAACTTTCCGCCATTTCTAGTGTTATTAAGTCCCATACTACTGGAATACTCAAAAGTATTGCTGAGCACTTTTGAGGTCGTGTGGAGGGAAACGATGCAGACCTCTAAAAACGGCCTTTCAAGAAGTCCTTGGCGGAAATATCCAGAATTTTCCCCATAGATTTTTCACTAGAACCGCCTACAATGAATGGGAAAAAGAGGAAAAAAACAAAAGAAAAAGGACGATGACAAATGCTGTTTTTGCAGATACCCGTTCAAATATCTAATTGATTTTTCCTTTCGAATTAATTTATTTCGTTGATATTTCCGAGCTCATATCAGAATTGCCGCCGGCTAGAAAAGTAGTACGTCAGAGAAAATAGAGCTACTTTCGGAAAATCACTAAATCGGAGTGAAATTGGAATGAAACAATGTAAACTAATACAGAAAGAAAAAGAGGGAATTAAACAACTGGCTAACAAGCAACCAAAAAATTTTTGACTGACGCAGAAAGTGTTTCAAGACTTTTATGTCTCACTCTCATGTACTGATAGATTGAATCAAATGTAAAAAAAGCGGCTTCAGAAACGTCATTCACAGTTTCCCAGTTATTAAGGTTCAGATATTTAGATTCTAGATTTCCAAACATAGATTATGACTGCTTCAAAATTCTAGGTTCCAAAAATCAGGTTCTATGTTAATATATTGTACTACTATTATGATATCTATATTAAATATTAAAATAAATAGATACTGAGATTAGGAAGAAAAGTGCGCGATTCGCACAGGGCATAGCTCACGACCAGCTCTGTAGTCTGCATAGTCGTTTTTTAACGCCAAAAGGTCATATCGCGTTAATTATACGTTGATAATGACCTTCACCTTCAGAACAGACATAGTTTTAGTTACTGAAGCAAATTTTGCGATATCTCCAGATTCGTGTGCGGTAATGAAATCAAATACGAAGTCAATTCCGTGATCAACTACTCTGCTTTCCACCTCTCTTTTCCAAAATTCATTTACCATTTCTCGAATTTGTTTCACTGACGACTCGCTGCACTTTGCTTAATTTCAGGAAATCTGCTTCGAGTTTACTTCTGCAGAACCATATTATAGCAGAAACCTATTTTGAATAATCGAATAAAATACTTAATGAATGGATGCCCGTTCAATTGTATTATTTCTAAATGGGAGAATTTTGCTCATTTCTCCAATGTACGGATTAACTCATTAGTCAAAACCTTTGTTACATCAGCACTTAGAGAAATTAGAAATGGTGAAGAATGAATTAGTTCAAGCAATCAAATAATTCTTATTTATTTTAGACCGAAAGAGTTGCACAGCAGCAAAACAAAAAGACTTCTCAGGATAGCTTCGGGCAAACCATAATGACGTTTCTTCTTTTACTTTCTGCAGAAAAACGTGCAATGACTGTCATTATGGGAGAAAAGTTAACGAAAGGCACTGTTCGGGTACAATATAGGATCATATATCAAACACCTCTAAATTTTTCTGTGTATTCTACTTAGATCAGGAAAAATTTGCCTTTCAAAATTCTCTTGCGAAATTTCCTGGAGGAAACCTTTCCCACCCTTTTGTACCATTTATCATGTATCATATTGTCGTATCATCATCACATTTGCAGAAAATTGAGTGCATTTCGAGCATCCACTATCAGCGAATACATCATTATGGTCAACTTTATGACAAATAAGTTTCTCATCGAAGCTGTTCCTGAATAAAATACCGCGTAATTGCCGCATTTGTTCTGCAGTGGTTCCTGCACGGATCCCCATACTTCTGCTCGTCTAAGACAAGTGAAGTGGAAATTGGTCTAGCATTTCTACGAGATTTTGCTTTCTGAAACATTTTCATTCCTCATATGTCAGTCGACGAACGCCTAATGAAAGTTGAATCCTCAGCGTACGCCAAAATCGAAACTACATATCCGGTGCAGGGTTAGCTCGACCGTAAAACTTGTCGTTACGTTAGCTGAACTTGACCCTGGGCGGCATCGTCCTCATATATAAGCGATGACATCTCATGATTAACATCAGCTCCTATGTCTTTTGCAAAGAATTTGGCAGCGCTCGCCTCACTGGCTTCTGGAGTCAGCATTGTATTGGCAATAGGAGTTGTTGGCTACATGTTGAACGACATCAACAACTTTTATGACGACGCTTTGATAGAACTCGATGAGTTTAAAGTAAGTTATTGGAAAATTTGTGTTCATATCATTGCTTCTTATCATTCATTATTATCCTTACTTTTAATCCTTAAGCTCAACGCCAACAGTGCTTGGAGCCACATGACAGCATCAATTCGTGAGGAATCAGTTCGCGAAGTGCGCAGCGTTTTTCACCGCAAGAAGAAGCAAGCAGGTGGGTCCTGCAATTGCGCCGAAGGGCCCAACACTTGCCCTCTGGGACCACCAGGACCACCAGGAGAAGCTGGAGCTCCTGGAGAAGACGGCGCACCTGGAGAGGATGGCGCCTCTGGTTCCATAGGAAATGGTGGAAACATTGGAAACGATCGCGGGTGCCCGAAATGTCCCGCAGGACCCCCAGGACAACCTGGCGCTGATGGTGAGCAAGGACCGGCCGGCTCTGATGGCACACCTGGACAGCCTGGAGCACCTGGACAAAACGGCCAACCGGGGACACCTGGAGATCAGGGTGACGCTGGAGCACCTGGAGATGATGGCGCACCGGGAGAACCTGGAGCCCCTGGACAGAACGGAAAATCAGGACGTGGTAAACCCGGCTCAGCAGGACCTGCGGGACCGGCTGGTCCCTCCGGACAGCCTGGCCAGGATGGTGAAGCTGGTCAGGATGGACAACCAGGACAACAAGGACCAGAAGGACCAGCTGGAAACGACGGTGCTAAGGGGCAGAACGGTGAACCTGGAATACCAGGAAACGCTGGAATTCCAGGAGGAGATGCCTCATATTGTCCATGCCCACCGCGAACTTCCGATGTTCCTGTTGTTAGCAAAACTCCTCAGCAGGACACCACTGGTGACTCTGGTTATGAAATCGTTGAAATCGAAGTTCCGGAGGAAGGATATGAAGAGGAGAAACCTGCACCAAGTGGCGGCGGTCCTGCTGGCTATAGCAGGCAACGAGTTGCCGCGAAAAGCGTTCGTAGAGTTCGCGTCTCTAAAGCCGCCTAACCTGGACTTAATGATTGATTCTCTTTCAGATGTGCTTGTATTTTTTGAGGGCTCAATGAATAATTATACCGAGCATTTGTGATAAAGTCGAACTAACCGAAAACTGAAGCCTCTCAAATAAAACCTGATGTGTTCAACATTTAGCCAATTCTAAAGTTGTGGCTGTAATATTGTGCGAGAAAAATGAGAATGTTTATGAACTGAACAAAATCCATACCTACAGGAAATTTTTGCTGGAAGTTAATTTCTCGCTTGGAAACCACGAGAACTTATCCAGATAATGCCCATTCAATATTTTCTTAGTCTTTTTGGTTCATTAGAGGAATAATCTATGAAGAAAATTGCCATTCAGTTCAAATCTACTAAGTAAATCGCCTTACAGGAATTGATTTCTTAGAAATCTGACGTAAGAACTTAACTTCCGACTAAAGAAAGTCTGTCTAGTGTTTAGAAACAAGACTACGGACAGACAGTATGAGGTGAATCTATTAATCGAGGCAAATAGCAAACATGGAATGTTGAATGGCCTTGTTTCTAAACACAAGGCAACGCTTTTCTTTCTCCAGGAATTAAAATCTGATACTGAAGTATCAATCGAACTAAAACTTCGGATAAAACCAACCTGTACAGGAGATTGCTCCCATCACTCCACACAGGATAGCCTTCCCCGTTGACTTTTAAGTCGATCCAAAAAGCGTCATCTTCTTTGCTTTGACGAACAACTTGTCTTGAAAGTTCGCTATCCACAGATGAATCGATATTCGATGCCAGATATCCACCCTAAATCAGGACGTGATAACTCACTCAAAGTCTAGACAAGCTCAATGGCTAACATGTGCTCCTAGAAACATCAGAGCATTTCATTTATTTGAAAAACGAAAAAAGTACTTGTTAAACTTAGGAAAGATTTAAAAAAAATAAAGTCCTCTGTACAGTTCCTTTTGATAATATGATTTTGAAAACGCATCCAAGGTACCTCCTTACGACAAGCCTGCTGCGCTGCTGACTGCGACACACGTTTTCGCTTCGTATTTATGACGAAACATCGGCCAGACATATAAAAGGCACCAGAGGGGCATACGGAATGATTTTCTAAATCATTATAATAAGACTATGATTGAGGGAAAAGAAGTTAGGCGGAGGGGGTCACTAAAGACTGCTCATATCGAACTGCACTTAGAGCGCAAAACCCGTTCTCAGAGCACAAAGATCGTTCTAAAATGTCGGATGCAGATTGCAGAGAGGCCTGTTTGGAGAGTTTGGAAACGTTACAGCATTATAAGATTCAGCTCTATCTACCTCTTTGTTTCATTAACGTAAAAAGACGGACATAAACGTCTGAGCGAAAAGAACGTTGCGAGTATTTGTGTGTAGTGAAAGCTTATTGAGAAGTATATTCTTCATTACACCAGAGAACTGATGCGATGCACAGGGAATAGTCGAATTATCGAAATCTGAACGAGGCACTTCATAGCTAAGAACAATCTTTGTGCTCCAAGAACGGTTCTTCGAGCTCTAGGCGCAGTTCGACTGGATCAGTCTTCTGCGAGCCTCCCCTATCCTTCCTCCTCCCTAACTCCCTTTTCACCCTGCGTAAGCAGGGTCTATCGAACTGCTGAAAACTTGGGGTTTAAAAAAATTAAGAGAGACTTCACATCAGGAGAAGCTAGGTGCTATTTTATCGCCACATGATAGATTCACCTATGCGTAAGCATAGGTGAATCTATCATGTGGCGATAAAATCTACGCCCATTCTACGAATCCACAACAGCCTACTGAAATGAATAACTGCTTAAGAAATCGTACCTTCCGGGCATGTGAAACGATAGTGGAGGTACAGCTCGTCCTGTACAGGGCATGGAGTCTCGGGAAACACTTCTGTCAATTTCTGGATATTGCAGTAATTAAGGCCCTCACACCTGAAAACATAAAAGGAAGTGTCAATCAGTTTCAAAAAGAAAAACAAGGACCACCGAAAATTTACTTGTTAGTGATAGTTTTCAATGAGTTTGGATGAACGCAAGTCTGCGTTACCGTCAACATGTTCCTTGAGCAAGCATATCCCTCCTTAAATATAGCAGGAATCATCAGAAATCACATCATTCACGACTGAGTTTAACGAGGACTTCAAGTTAATTTATTCCAATAATCATAAGAAGATCTCAGTGAAATTTTAAGGGGAATGTAGAAATCTGATACAGCTGTGCATTTCCTGCAACAGCCGTTATAAAACCTATGTATTGCAGAGTTCAACGAAATTTTATACTTGACGCCTCACAAAACAAAGAGCTCGCAGTTGGCAATGATAGCTCGTCCCAGGACCAAACAACTCGACGTTCACTTCGAAAAGTATCTTCTTTTTTCTCACAGTGTTGGCTGTTATGACTAATTCCAGATTATTTGTAAATTCACTTTTTAGCTAACTTCTTAATTTTATCGTGCAACCACAGAAGCGTGCCATCGAAGTTAGGAAGAAAAGTATTAAAAAACTTTTTTGAGGCTGTAACTCGTCTGAGCGTGTGGTGGTAGGTACCTAGGTGGAATTTTATACGTGAAGTGCAAAGAGCTATCGACACATGGTAGCATGTGCATTAAAAGTATGAGTTTTCAGTAGTTCTCATGTTGTTATCTTTTCTATCATTCCTTTTTTCCCTGCTGATCAAAGTTTCCTACGAGGCACCTAACAACAACTCACGTATGCAAGCGCAGGCGTACACGCCGTGTCCGCCAACGAGCGAGAGAAACAGTATCATCAGCCCAAACCCTGCACCCAAATGCTGCGCGTATGCCAGCGTTCGCATGCGTGACGTTTTGTTAAAGGCATCACCCCACGAATCTGAGGTTGTACGGATTTCAGGTGGAATATTCGTATACGGGATAATAGATTGTGGAGAGGGGTGTGATTCCGTCCATTTCTTCCTAATTGCCATAAAAAACGGCTCAGAAGATGCGGCGCCGCACAGGGCTGGCGCGCTCCAATCGAACTCCTTGTAGAAAATAGTGCGCCGGAACGCTCGAAGCCGTATCTTCCGGGCCATTTTCTACGGCAATTAGGAAGAAATGAACGGAATCACCCTCCTCCCCATAATCTACGACCCCGTATACGAATACTCCACTGAAAATCGTACCACTCTAGATTCGTGGGGTGATGCCTTTAAGAGCCTCGTAGGAAAATTCGTTCGACATAGTCGTTTCAAACACCGTTTTTCTGAACTAGTTATTGGAATTGGGTGTGATCGCGTTTATGATCGTGATCTATTCTTGCCACCCTATCTTTTCGTGGAGAGATCAGTACATGGCATATTTTGTGGTATGCTGCCACATGCTATCCATGGTCCAAAGGCAGGCACGCAGACAGACAGACAATTTTTCTTTTTACACAGTAGTGGATAACATGTATTCTCCGTATATCGTCCCGGAGATCGGCTATTAACGACGTAAAGTCAATATCTTAACAATGATTAATTCTGTATATACAATGTAAACATTTTTGTATACACATATTCTAACTCACCGTAAGTGATGCTTTTCATCAGCCACTTTTTTTTATTTCAGATTGTCAAACTATAATGTGATTCCTTTACTCTAACCAAACTATTTAATAAATATATGCTTACAACAGCTCCATATGATGCATATTCCACGTGAATTGTGCCTCCATTACGGCACGCAAACTCGAACGGCACCGATGCGCACGAGACGTTCTGGGGAGAGCCTTCTAGCATAGGATTTCATTGCTATTCTGTGTGTGAAACTAAACAAACAACTACAAAACTTACCACCACTGCGCTGTTCACATCTAAGTCCAACGTATCCTGTGCTGCAGATGCATTGTGCCGCTCGACTTTTAGAGGATACTTAAAAAAGGAATTAGCCAGTAATAAAGTAGTTTTATAAAAGCACACGCGCCGCATCCACGAGCGAGCGGTCGACAATCAATTAGGTCTAGTGACCACCCTAAAACATGTGCGAAGGTGGCACATTCTGAAGTACCTCGTGGGAACTAAAGCCGATTCCCACACCGTTTTTCAGGATAATTATAGGGAATTAAACGGAGCCACGCTTATACTCATAATCTACAACACGGACTTTATATTGTGTCACAGAAACCACAATATCGTTAATTTTGTGATACGCTGCCTTCTGTCCAAAACTCTCAAACTTTCAATCGTTTGCCATCAAGGCAAAGTGGATTATAAGCTTTAATCAATAACTGGATCCATAAGTACCTTGATCAACGGCTTTCCTCTTACATACGACGTAATTCAGGGCACTGCATGACTGTGACATCCAGCTTCGATACATTGTCTCTTGTTGCAAAGAGACACAGACGTCTGAAGTAAGACTTTAGTGGAGTTCTTTAAAGGTATCACTCCACGAATCTGGGGTGGTGCGGGTTTCAGGTGGGTTATGCCTATACGAGTCGTAGATTATGGGGAGGAGGGTGATTCCGTTCATTTCTTCCTAATTGCCGTAAAAAAACGGCCCTGAAGATACGACTTCGAGCGTTCCGGCGCGCTGTTTTCTACAAGGAGTTCGGTCGGAGCGCTCCAGTCTTGTGCATGCGCCGCCTCTTTCGGGCCGTTTTTTACGGCAATTAGGAAGAAATGGATGGAATCACCCTCCTCTCCATAATATACGACCCCGCATAATAACTCTCCACTTGAAATCCGCACCACTTCAGATTTGTGGAATGATGCCTTTAACAACAATTGTAAGTGTCATTAATATGCGCCAATGAAATTCCTCAATAAAGTAGCGATAACTGTCTAATCGTTTAATCGATAAAATCAATACCCACCATCATAGTTTGGATAAATATTCGGCTCTCCTGGCTGCCAATACTGTCGATTCACTACATAGGATCCAGGAAACGCCACCCATGCAGGCTCAGATCCGTTTGGAACAGAACGCACTGAGGTCCACACGCCAGTCACATCAGGTCCTAAATGGATAGATTGATAATGATAAATTGCATTATGTGATAAAACAATGTAACTCAACTCACTCCATGCTTGTGTCGCTGATATCATTCCTTGGATATATCCTGCGTAAAAAGTCTGGTCATCGTTGGTTTCAGTCAACGATAGCGTTCTACCTCTATCCTCGCAATATATTGCTGCCTGAAGGATCTTTTCAACTACCGCAAATCATAGGAGTTACCCAGTATGCACATACCTCACTCCATCGCATAGGCTGCTCGTTAAACGAATAGCAGTAATCCATGTGGTAGACCTCATCATCTTCACATTTCCTGCCAACCGGTAGATCTGTAAGGAAGTTTTTTTGATAGTGAAATTGAAGAATATGGAAAGTAAAAAAAAAACACTACGATAAAAAACTAGGAAAAAGGAACGTCAAATTTCAACACCAACAATTTGTTTTCGGTTTGGGAAAAATAAGGAGGTGCTGCTATGTGTACGGATAACTGGTAAATTTAGCCTGACAGATATCTTAAAGGCGTGAACCCACGAGTCTGGGGTGACACGGATTTCCGGTGGAGTATTCGTATACGGGATCGTAGCTTATTGAGAGAAGGGTGATTCCGTTCATTTCTTCTTAATTGCCGTAGAAAACGGCCCGGAAGATACGGCATCGAGCGTTGCGGCGCACTATTTTCTACGAGTTCGATTGGAGCGCGTCAGCCCTGTGCACGCGCCGCATCTTCCGAGCCGTTTTTTACGGCAATTAGGAAGAAATGGACGGAATCACACCCCTCTCTATAATCTACTATCCCGTATACGAATACTTCACCTGAAATCCGTACCTCAGATTCGTGGGGTGATGCCTTTAATTACTTGAAACGGTGCTTGAAATCAAGCACGATCGTACAATTGGAAAACAAATATCATAATACAGTATTTGAAAGACGAAATTTAACAATTTAGTACTTGAACTATTGTTAATTATTGATATAGTAGTAGAAATATAATGATGTAGCATTGAAAACATTAGCTTTCCCGCAAAAAATTCAATTTTAAAGGAATAGTGAAAAAATCGTTAACAGGACATTCCTAGAATGAATAAAAACAGAAAACATTTGTAATAATCACCTCCGCAAACGGAAAAAAAACACAACAAAAACGATGAGAGTAGAAAAAAAAAGGAGTAAGGAGATCGCAGGGAAGGCTCAAATGCCAGAAATTGCACAAAAATTCAAATTTTCACAAGAGCTTCTTCAAGAGAAGAGATCCTCCAATTTCATTTATTTTTTAGGGAAAAAGTCGACAACATCTCTTCGCTCAACTAGTTCTGGTACGCGTAACGGAAAGATGGCGTCCTTCTCATAAACATCATGCTTTAACGAATGTTGTTTTTTCCTTTCTTTTTTAATTGATGACTAATTATGCCCTTTATTCTAATGCAACCGGTGTAATTTTTAGTATAGTTTGTAATCTTCAGGAGATATTGGGAATTCATAATTTACCAGAAAAGAAAACGTCACCACAACATTCTCTTCGACTGCTAAGCTCACTGAGCAAGCCATGTGTTTGAGCACGTCAACCGCTGCGCACTTGAAAACCACTCGAAATCTTCCGGACATTATTTGTGCAACGACGTGATAACCAGCTTCGACCAGCTTAAATGTTGATGACGGATGGTGCCATGTGAAAAGATTGGTAATCATGGATTGTACTATGACACCGCTAGTGCTGGCTGTCCAAGGAGAAGAATGAGGGGAAAAACACGCCAAACTACTACACCAAAATCGATAGGACTGCGTGACCCACCAGCCACCGTAATTTTCAGTGCGATGTAAAGGACAGACCAGGCTGGTACAACTGATTAGTTGTTGGATGGGCCAAGTCCGATTTTTTAAATTTTTTAAAATTTCAAACCGTCCGGGCTAAATTCTGGGGCTACATCACACGGAGAGAACCAATATGGCACTCATTCAGAATATAAACTAAATTGGTGGACGGTTTTCAAGGAGAAAGGATTGAAATCAGCTAAATATGCTTGTATCTAAACTAAGTATCGGTTTTACGAAAATGCATTCAGATTTGAATTCCTCAACATAAAGTTAAAGTTCAAAGTTTCTGGCGTTAATCAATCCGCTTGGGATGCGCCCCCACGTTCACTTCAATTCGGAGTCGTTTGAGGTTACGAACGTGTAACTGGCCTATACAATGGACTCAACGTCGTGAACCCCCTATCGCTCTCTCTCCCTCTGTCCCCCCCCCCACGAATCTGAGATGGTGCAGATTTCAGGTGGAGTATTCGTATACGGGATGGAAGACTACAGAGAGGGAGGTGATTCCGTCCATTTCTAATTAATTGCCGTAAAAAACGGCCCGGAAGATGTGGCGCCGCACAAGGCTGGCGCGCTCCAATCGAACCCCCTGTAGAAAATAGTGCGCCAAAACGCCTGAAGCCGTATCTTCCGGGCCGTTTTTTTACTGCAATTAGGAAGAAATGGACGAAATCACCCGGAAGATTTTCCTTAGCTGTCTTCAATTATAGTAATTATTACGCCCTCAACACTCAATTAACTCTAGAGCATAAAAGGATTCATCCTATTTGAGGTAACTTTATAAAACTAATACAATCAATGTGCCCATTCTCACTAGTAATTGAGAGTTGACGTTGTTTTTTTAGGCATAAAAGAGTACGAAATGTGAGGAGAGAGTAGAGTCACAAAGAGAACAATTTTGTAACTGTAAGTTATTATATTTCATCGATATCACATAAAGATAGGATATGAAGAAAAACTGTAAGCAAGAACGAATAAATGAATAATACAAATTTGAGGATAGGTACGTAGAAATTCGAGAAGGAAGAGTTTAGCTCGAACAACACTCAGGATGAGCCAAGAGGACTAATGCATTCCTTTTTACTTGAAGTGATAAATAATAATAATAGTAGTGACGATCAATCGATAATTAACTCACTATCGGATTTGGAACCGATAGAAGAGTGGTAACCTGACGAGGAAATCCAATAGATGAACTCGCATATCACTTTACAACCGTTGGTCCGCTCCTGTTTTTTTGTTTTCGGTAAGTAAGGACATTAAACTCATAGAACTGGACAATATTGCACGATCAATCGATAATTAACTCACAATCGGTATAGTAACCAACAAATATAATCAAAGTTATATTTGCTGAGCACCACAGTGTCCTCCAAGAATATAAATGATACCAACAACAACAGTGGTAATGTTAATATTTGTGTACTGATCCCAGATGCCAAAATCTAGTTGTGGAATGGAAAGTAAAACTATGTGAGGAGAAATAAAATAGGTATAAAAACGAGGAAAACTTGAAAAGAAAACAAAAAACTTCATGAAAAAAGCAACGTTATAATTGACTTTCAAAAAAGGTTCAAGAAGAAACTTCTCCGCTCAGCTGCCTGCACCAATGTTACCCTCCACAGAAATCAATAGATCAATCTAAGTGCTTACCGGCGCTTAACAAACACGTCCCTCCGTTTTCGCAAAGATTCTGATTTCGGCACTCTTCAACGTTTGTTTTCGATCCTAAATGCGCAATCGTCACGTGTATTCGATCGGACACGGAGATATTGGAGAAGATATGCCAGTGATTCTGGTATTCGAAACGGTGTGGAAACAGTTACAGGGCTAAAAATCCTGGACAAAGCGAGCCATACGGAGAAGGAAACCAGTCATTCCATAATCGACTTTAGAATATCAATGAATCGACGTTTTTAGAGTCACCGCCCACGCGCCATCTAACCAACCGAATAAACCACATAAGAGTTAACTACACTACAGCACCTACAGTGCTTCTGTAGAGATTGACCGCATTAAAGGACGCATCGATTCTACTTACCACAGATCAGAAACAATATCAACAGCCAGATCAGTATGCGCATCAGCGGATTGTCAAGGCTGACAGATCTCTCGCCGCTCTCCTGGTGGGGCGTGGCTTTCGATAAGGGCGAGGGGATGACGATGCGATCACTCAAGCAGATGTTTGAGTAAGACCAGAGAACTCACCTTTAGAAAAGTAATCACATCGCCAAGCAGTAACGATGGGTTGTCGAATATATGCAATAAGGTCTACAGCTTTTAGGTCCCATGCAATTTTTGATGTCCTTCAATCGATACGCATGTTTTATGCAGTCCTCGTGACTGCACGAAACGTGGAGAGATCGCTTAGTTCTTGTTGGTCTGCTTTGTTTTGTTTCTGCACAGTTTTCATCGGTGAGTCATTCGTAGGAACCATGTCAAACTCAAAGAAATCATTGAGAGTCGCTGAACAAGACCAGTCCTTTTGGTTTCTGCAGTATTACGTGGGAGTACAAGGGAAGCAATCCCGAACTTCCCTAACTTAGCAATACGTGGATTCTTTCTCAGGCAGCTTAGACCAGCTTTAGGCTTATGTACAATAGAGTTTAGTGAGTTATAATTCCTCACGTGAATACATCAGTGACGATGAAGGAGAGCCTCGTTCCTCACTCTCTTCCTATCTCGACTCCCTCCCATCGGTAGTAAAAGTGAAAACTGTAAGGAGATTCTTTACAGTTTTCACTTTAAAATTTTCACTGCTAGGTGGTTACAGTCTTTTTTTTCGAGTCAACTCAAAATCAGTAAAATTTGCTGTATAAGGCTAACAGATGTTTGAGAAGAAGAAAGAAAAAAAACAATCCAGGAACACTAGCCAGTGTTCGGCATCGATGTGGATTACTACTCACATTATTCTTTCAGAAAAGAATAAGAGATCAGTTTCTTTTTTTTTTCTTTTTCAATTCATCGCTACCTTTTTTAGGTCAGCATGGTTGTATATTTCTTTTACTTTTTTACCTGTCTGTCTATCTGCATCCGTCCTTTTTCGGTCAGCTTTTCGCACACGGTCCCTCACTTTAATGAAACCGAAGGTCGAAGTTTCCGTTTTTTTTTGGACTTAGGCGCAGCAAGCATGTAATAGGTCGGGAAGGGAACTTTGGTTCTGGATGCTCCTTGGATAAAACTGGTCTTTGGGTAGAATTGGATGGTCAGATAATGTATTTTGAAAATTGTAGCAAAACCAGAAGGATAACAAGATTGTCACGAGAAAAATCCGACAATTTACTTCAGATAAATTCTTTCGAAATATTCTTTCTTCAAAAATGTTATAGTGTTCCGGTGCTAGATGCTTTCTTGATTAGTTGCCATGCGGGTCTTCAGATTAACGTTGCCACAGTACGAGCACGACCACAGCCACAGCGCCGATCGGGGCAGTGACAGCATAACTTCAAACTTGAGTAGTCAAAACTTAATCATAGAAGTAATATACATGTGGGGTCGCGAATACGAGTCTGATTGCTATCTGCACGTGGTGGCCCCGCTTCAACTAAACGCAATCAGGCGTTCGAGTGTACGCATTGGGAACGTACGAGCTATATAACCTGCACTGTTATATGGCGAAAGATTCCCATATATTGCAAAAAGGTGCTGTCGCCCAGCACATTGCCAAAGCCCATAACCTGAAAGGTCAACTGCCTGAAGCATGGAATCTTTGGCCACAACCATTCATTTCGTCACGATGAACTGCCGAACACAATCGAGTGAACTTCAACAAGCCGCTCTATCCAGACTTCTGCGATATCCGTGTGTGCTTTTTGTTGCACTGCAGGAAACACGCATGAGAGATCGGCCCGTCATCAGCATCGAAAATTACACCATATACTGCGGCGATGCTGATGAGAACAAAGTAGGTGGCAGCGCGATGGCTGTGAGAAACGATTACAAGAACCTGGTGGAGGAACTTGGCTCAAAGTCGTCTATATGCGCCTTTCTACGACTGCGGGATCTCAGAGGACGTAGACTCTAGATCGTAAGTGCTCGCGCACCTATAGAAACCGCTGAAGACAACAGTAAGGACGCTTTCTATGATGAACTCATTGCGTTGATGTCTAAACTAAAAAGTCAGCAGGTGGTCATTGTCGGAGTCGACACAAATGCAAAGATGGGACTCGAACAACAATCCGATAGGCTAGGAAAATGGTATTATCCTGCGAGGCGCACGTCGAACAACGGTGGCCGTCTGGTCGACTTGTGCGAACAGACAGGCCTCATCATCGCTTCCACGTTTAACAGGAATCATCGACGCCATCAGCTCGCGTGGCAAGCGCCAACCCTCTTAACGCCTGAAGAGCAGCGCAAGCGGAAGATGAGGACTCTTAAGCTTCAGCTCGACTACGTTCTGACGAGGAACATTCCCCAGTCAGATATCCGAAAATCTAGAGCTGTTTGGGACGCCGCGTTCGACTCTGACCGTCCAGTTCTTCTCACCTTCAAGATACGATTCCACAAGAGAAACCGAGGAGTTCCTCTTCAACCGAAAATCGAAATGGCAGGACTGAAAGATGACGAATGCAGAACAAAATTCCGCCATCGTGTGTCTATTCATGTTGGAGTACGGACCAGGAAGAAGCTTAGCGATCGCAAAGTGCATCCAGGACAATGCAAGGGAAACGCTCCCGGTTCCATTGCGGCGGAAGAAGTTTGCTTTTGCATCTGCGGAAACGAAATCCACGTACAACTGTGTATGTGTCGCGCGCAGCGCTGGTGACTTCAACCAGGAAAAGCGTCTTAGAAGAAAGTTGCGTCGTCAACTCGTCAACTGCAACATGGAGTTTGAGGAGGCATGGGAGAACAAGAACCCGCAGAAAGCCTATGCTCTACGAAAAAAGTATAGCGGCAAAATAAAAAGGTTTCCTCCTGTCCTCAACACTGCCAGTGGAGTCGCTGTCGGTGAAACAACCCTTCCAATTTGGAGGGAACACTTCAAGACCTTGCTGAACCGGCTAGCACCGTCAGCTCCTGAACTCGAGCACGTTTATAGACCGACATATGCGGTTAACGAGGGACCACCGTCCGAGTCGGAGGTTCTAGTCTGTATTCAAAAAATGAAAAATGGAAGACGACGGGATTAGCGCAGAAATGCTAAAATATCTTCTCCGTCTGGGATTCGTGAGATGACAAAGATCATCAATATGGATAGACGGAAGGATATCTGATTCGTGGAGACACGCTACCATGATTCCCCTCCACAAGAAGTTATCCGACCCTAGGAATTATCGAAGAATCTCTTTGGTGCGTGTTATGTACAAGGTATTAAAACGCATTATCCTGGACCGACTCATTAAACATCGCGATGAAGCAACACGACTTTGAAGCCGCGTTCGACTCTCCTGACCAAGGCCGTCTTCTCAAAGTGCTCCGCACCGATGGAGTACCAGAAAAGTTCGTCTGCATGCTTGATGACATGAATCAACGAACTACTGTTGCAGTTCGAACACCAGCCGGATGTACAACACCGTTTGAGTTGGCAACTGGAGTAAGACAAGGGGCAGTGGCAGGACCTTTCCTGTTCAATTTCGCCATCGACGACATTATGCGAGAACAGTCGACCAGTGGCGACATCATATTAGCACCATCAGGGTGCCCCTTGACTGATCTCGAGTACGCCGACGATGTTGTTATATTCGCGGAAAGCAGTACGAAACTTCAACATGTTGTCAAATTTGTATCGAAGGTTGCTCTGGTTGCAGCCTATGGACTACGTCTACGCCCTGATAAATGCAAGCAGATGTGGATCTCTTCGAGACCTCGAACAGGGAGCAGGGTGGACGAACAACCGATAGAACTCGTCGATGAGTCCTGTTACTTGGGCTCTACGCTGAAGAGCAACGACAGCTACTAGAGAGATGTTTAGCAAAGGTGCGCCAAGGCCACTTCTGCATTTAACTCCTTAACGAAATGTCTGTGGTCAACCTCCATCACCAACGAAGTCAAGCTGCAAGTCTACCTATCCGCAAATCGCCCCATCATGATGTACGGATCAGAGACTAGGGCAGCACCATCAACGGTTATGGAGAGGCTTGAATGCATGGAACGAAAGCTGCTTAGACGGCTACTTCTGGCCTAGGGTATGCCTCAATGAAGATTTTTACGCAGAAATTGATGTGGTCTACCGGCTGATGACATGTGCGAGACATCAACATTTTGCACAGACATTTGAGAGCGGCTAAAGTAAATCGTCTTCGCTTCTTTGGTCATATATTAAGGAGATCGGCGCCTTGTTCAACAAGCTCTTAGGAGTTTGTCAGGTTAGAGCTGGAAGAAGCAACCTGGACGAAAACGGAATTTCTGGACAGAGGTGGTGAAAGAGGAAATGAGGACACTCGAGAGGAAGGGAGTCTGCATCGGTATTCATTAGAAGTGCGAACGGCACAGCGACCTGGATGGACTGCCAGCCAGCTTAAGA